>NC_052079.1:3873333-4518888 GCF_015852505.1 Tachyglossus aculeatus
GATACGTGGCGGAGGCGGAATTAGAACCCAGGTCTTTCTGACTCTCAAGCCCATGCTCTATCTAAGCCCCGCTGCACAGAGGAGCTCGCAGAAGCCGCTGCCGGCACCTAGACTTGGAACAAGGTTGGCTACACTTCCCCACGGCCCGAAATGGGGTCAGTCTTTGGGGATAGGCTTTCCCAGAAACATATACGTTCAATCAGGGCTGGACGGGTACACACAATCTGCTGGGAAAAAGGTAGAAAAATAACCCCCACTACGTTATTGATTTATTCATTTTAATGTCCATCTCCTCCTCTAGACTATGAACGTGTTACAGGCAGGGAACGTGTCTGCTAATTCTGCTGTGTTGTCCTCTCCCATGCTTACAGTGCTCTGCACACAGTAAGCACTCAATAAATCTCACTGATTGATTGATTGATTATAAGCTCCTTAATAGCAGGGATCCTAGTGACTCTACTGTACGCTCCCTAGCACTCTGTACACAGCAAGCACGGCAAACTCTCAGTAGCACCAACTGATTCTAGGTCTGCCCCTTCCCAGTTTGCCATCTGGCCTCCCTGAAGCCAGTCTCCCCTCTTCCAAGAAAAGAAAATATCCAAAGAGCCATTGTGTGGTTTGTGCTGGAAGATGGAGCTTCCAGCCTTTTCAAGGAGTACGGTGCCAAACCTATCTCTTGTCCGGGGAGTAACGGGGAAGGGAGAGGGGAGAGGCGAGAGAGAACGATATAATAATAAACTGACACATTCCCTGACCAAGACAAGCTTATAGTCTTGATGGGGAGACAGACATGAATATAAATACATTTCAGATGTGGACAGAAGTACCGAGGGGAAGGGAGGTGAATAAAGGGAGCAAATCAGGGGGGTACAAGGGAGTGAAAGAAAAGGTAATGAGGGTTTAGTCAGGGAAGGCCTCTTGGAGGAGATGTTGCCAACCTGTACTTCCCAAGCACTTAGTACAGTGCTCTGCACACAAGCCCTCAATAAATACGATTGATTGATTGATTGATTTGCCTTCAATAAGGCTTGGAAGGTGGGGAGAATGATGGTGTGTCAGACGTGAAGAGGGAGGGTGTTCCAGGCCAGACGCAGGACTTGGGTGACAGGCAGCGAGATAGACAAAATGGAGGTACAGTGAATAAATTGGCATTGGAGGAGTGAAGTGTGAGGGCCGGGCTGTAAACGCTAAAGGACCATTAGCTCCTTCTTCTGGCAAAGTCATCTAATTACTATTATAACCCCATTCCAATTCATCATCATCATCATCAATCGTATTTATTGAGCGCTTACTATGTGCAGAGCACTGTACTAAGCGCTTGGGAAGTACAAATTGGCAACATATAGAGACAGTCCCTACCCAACAGTGGGCTCACAGTCTAAAAGGGGGAGACAGAGAACAAAACCAAACATACTAACAAAATAAAATAAATAGAATAGATATGCACAAATAAAATAGAGTAAAACAAATACGTACAAACATATATACATATACACAGGTGGTGTGGGGAAGGGAAGGAGGTAAGATGGGGGGGATGGAGAGGGGGACGAGGGGGGAGAGGAAGGAAAACAGACCAACTTGATTATATTGTACTTTCTCAAGTGCTCAGTACAGCGCTCTGCGCATAGCAGGTGCTCAATACATACCACTGATTGGGCGGAGTGGCACTATACCGAGTGTGCATCTAGCTCTACTTCTATTTATTCTGATGACTTGACACCTGACCACATGTTTTGTTTTGTTGTCTGTCTCCCCCTTCCAGACTGTGAGCCCGTTGTTGGGTAGGGACTGTCTCTACATGTTGCCAGCTTGTACTTCCCAAGCGTTTAGTACAGTGCTCTGTACACAGTAAGTGCTCAATAAATGAATGAATGAAAGTGGGGGTTCCTTTTCAGTGTACCCTCAACTTCCATATTTAATCGTAGGAACCCTTTCTTGGTTTCTTGCTCACAATCCTCTTTCTTCACATGTGTGGGCCCTGGTCGCCTCAGCCACCACTGCCAGATGGGAAGATGACTGATCGTGCGGGATGCAACCAGAGCAGACTGGTCCAGCATAGAGTTTGAGGACTTAAATTTAGAGGACTTTCCCTTGATCGAGGGATCCCCTTTCCCTTAGAAACAGATTCCGGCTGACGGTTGGATATAGGACGGAGGGTGAGGAATGAGATCTGTTGGGTGAGGAATGAGATCTGAACCTCTCCGAGGCACGGACCTGCCCCTTCCTGATCTTGTAGCTGGGGTCGATAAGGATTGGGAGCGATTTTAAAGCAGTATACCCTTCTTCCAATGGGAAACTTTTTACTACGTTCTCATTTAAGGGAGAGGGCAGGGCATGAGAAGAGTCCTGGGAAATAGGTGGTGGTTACTGGAACTGATCTACAGACAGAGGTAAAGGCGGCTTCTGGTAATGCCGGGGTCATTAAATCTCAGCCGCAAATTTAACCAGAGACAGGTCTGGGGGAGTCATGCCTGGTAGAAACGGAGTGGAAGGAGTCTAGGCCCGGGAGCCAAGAGACCCAGGTTCTAGTCCTAGTCGTGACTAGATGGCTGACTGATACTACTACTACTACTACTGATTATAGTGATGATAATAATAATAATAATGTATTCATTAAGGGCTCATTATGAGTCAGGCACTATTCTAAGTGCCAGGGTAGATACACGTTAATCACGTCAGTTGCAGTGCTTGGCAGAGGCACAAAGAGGGACAAAGCACTTAGCTACATTTTACGGATGAGGCACTTGAGGCACAGAAAGGCTACAATACCTAATCTCCCCACTCCACTTGAGCGCCGGGAGGGATTGAGACTGTGCTGGAGTGTGCAGCAGAAAGAAAACACTCAATATCATGATTATAATAATATAAACTATATTTATATATTATATAAATATAATAATATAATATTCCCCCGGGCCTGGAATGCCCTCCCTCTGCCCACCCGCCAAGCTCGCTCTCTTCCTCCCTTCAAGCCCCTACTGAGAGCTCACCTCCTCCAGGAGGCCTTCCCAGACTGAGCCCCTTCCTTCTTCTCCCCCTCGTCCCCCTCTCCATCCCATCTTACCTCCTTCCCTTCCCCACAGCACCTATATATATATGTATATATGTTTGTACATACTTATTACTCTATTTATTTATTTTACTTGTACATATCTATTCTATTTATTTTATTTTGTTAGTATGTTTGGTTTTGTTCTCTGTCTCCCCCTTTTAGACTGTGAGCCCACTGTTGGGTAGGGACTGTCTATGTTGC
Organism: Tachyglossus aculeatus; assembly: GCF_015852505.1. Classification (NCBI taxonomy): domain Eukaryota; kingdom Metazoa; phylum Chordata; class Mammalia; order Monotremata; family Tachyglossidae; genus Tachyglossus; species Tachyglossus aculeatus. The sequence continues at coordinate 3,876,587 of NC_052079.1, forward strand.
CAACTTGTACTTCCCAAGTGCTTAGTACAGTGCTTTGCACACAGTAAGCGCTCAATAAATACAATTGATTGATTGATAAACTGCAAGAGAAAAACATAGAGCCAGAAAAGGCAGAGCATTAAGCAGCGTGGCCTAGTGGATAGAGCCCAGGCCTAGGAGTCAGAAGGTCGTGGGTTCTAATCCCAGCCCCACCACTTGTCTGCTGTGTGACCTCGGGCAAGTCACTTCACTGTGCCTCAGTTCCCTCATGTTGTAAAACAGCGATTAAGACAGTGAGATCCTTGTGAGACGGGCACTGCGTCCAACACAATTTGCTTGTATCTACCCTAGCCCTTAGTACAGTGCCTGGCACACGGTAAGACTTTAGCAAATATCACAATTATTATTGTTATTTTTGAAGCTCATTCCCAAAACATCCACAGAAGTTGTTCACTTCTCATTATGGTCTAAGAGTCTGTTCGAGGAAAAGGACTGGTTTTATACCAAACCGTGATTGGGTTCCTTGTCTCCTTCCTACACATCTCATCGTGACCACAGTGGTCCCTCTTCCTTTGCCTTCTATGGAGTTCATTCCCATATTCAATTTTGTTTTGCAAGAATACCGGTGTTGAGTGTCCTAATCTTTCTAATTTGGGAAAGACGGACCTTTGGTTGATTAAGATGTCCAGCTACAAGACCAGTGACGAACACAGACCAAGCTTTTGGCGATGGCTAAGCGTACGGTCTGAGAAACAGCGTGGTCTAATGGATAGATCCCGGGCCTAGGAGTCGGAAGGACCTAGGGTCTAATCTCTGCTCTGCCACTGTCTGCTGTGGGACCTTGGACAAGTCACTTCACTTCTCTGGGCTTCAGTTCTCTCATCTGCAAAATGGGGATTAAGTCTGTGAGCCCTATGTGGGACAGGGACTGTTTCCAACCTGATGATCTTTTATCTACTCCAGCACTTAATACAGTATCTGGCACGGAGTTAGCACTTAAATAACATTAAACAAACAAACAAAAAAGCCAGGGGACTGAGAAAGCCGAGTCTCAACCATTCTACCCTTTTCTGACGTTGGACAGCCTTGCTTATCGGTACCAGTGCTTATCAGAGGACTAAATGCCTCCAGGAGCCTCACCAATTCTTTCAAGCCAAAGTGAGAGTAGTCTCGTTGCGGGCAGGGAATGTGTCTGTTTATTCTGTTATACTGTCCTCCCCCAAGCGCTTAGTACAGTGCTCTGCACACGGTAAGCGCTCAATAAATACAACTGAATGAATAACGCCATCACATCGGATCCGAATGATCAGCGACCAGTAAGGCCGCGCTAAAAGTTGGTGCCAAGCCCATAAGCTGGAGGGAATTGAAAGCAATCATCATCATCATCAATCATATTTATTGAGCGCTTACTATGTGCAGAGCACTGTACTAAGCGCTTGGGAAGTACAAATTGGCAACACATAGAGACAGTCCTTACCCAACAGTGGGCTCACAGTCTAAAAGGGGGAGACAGAGAACAAAACCAAACATACTAACAAAATAAAATAAATAGGATGGATATGTACAAGTAAAATAAATAGAGTAATAAATATGTACAACCATATATACATATATACAGGTGGTGTGGGGAAGGGAAGGAGGTAAGATGGGGGGATGGAGAGGGGGACGAGGGGGAGAGGAAGGAAGGGGCTCAGCCTGGGAAGGCCTCCTGGAGGAGGTGAGCTCTCAGCAGAGCCTTGAAGGGAGGAAGAGAGCTAGCTTGGCGGATGGGCAGAGGGAGGGCATTCCAGGCCCGGGGGATGACGTGGGCCGGGGGTACCTTACCGTTGTCTCCATATTCAAGCCGCACAGCTAAGCCCAGCAGCCAGTCGATCGTTTCTTGCCGTTCTTGTGTTTTGAAAGGGCAGCTGACATCTTTGAGGTACTACGAAAGGAACCGAGAACGTTTGTAAGAGCGAGCCGGAAGCCCGTGCTCACGAGCTAGCCTCAGTCCGCTCCTTCCAACCTAACGCGTTCATTTTATGGACCCCTGGGGCCCAGGAACAAATGGTGCCACGTGGGCCCAAGGAGCACGCTGGGGTCTCCCCAACCTCATCCACGTTAGCATTGTCCCACCACTAAATGTGCAGAAGGCTAGTCTCCCCAGAACTCCAACTTAGTTCACCAGGCCAACAGAATCACCGGTTCTCCCATCTCCCTCCCTCGGCCCTACGGGCTGTTTAAGCTCACTTGGCGTCTTCTCTCACTTGCTCTCTACCAAGTTTCGTGTTTGCTAACTCCTCCTAAGAGGGACAGGCTCTGAGTCCTGACCGGCTCACACGTCCCACCCGCTGAAGCCTGGCACGATCCGTATCATCATCATCAATCGTATTTATTGAGTGCTTACTATGTGCAGAGCACTGGACTAAGCGCTTGGGAAGTACAAATTGGCAACATCTAGAGACAGTCCCTACCCAACAGTGGGCTCACAGTCTAAAAGGGGGGAGACAGAGAACAAAACCAAACATACTAACAAAATAAAATAAATAGAATAGATATGTACAAGTAAAATAAATCAGGAGCGAGAGAACCGACTGCCTCACAGCGGCCGCTTACCTAACCCTCCCCCCCCGCCACCCTCGCTGCGCTACTACTTCGTAACACTCCTGGCTTCAAGGACATGACGATCCCCGCTGGGCTCCTAATTAGTCTCTCTCTGGATTTGCAAGGGCAAACATCCCCGGGTGTCACCACCTGCAAGGTCACTTTAATCGAGACACAGATGATTAAAAAAAGGGATAAGACTGCTCAGATGAGGGCAGCAACTAGCTGAAGAACAGATTAATAAATGAAGCATACAGGGCGCTGTGCTGGAGAGAAGCAATTAGATTGAACTGTTCTGTAGCAACATTGTCCCTATGCCCAAGACTGTGGGGAAGAAAGGGGGGCGGCCCCGAACAGACACAAGGAGGTCGGCAGTCAAGACGGGCTCATGTTCTGCCATAACCTGACAGCTGGAGAACCCAAGAGAGCCCCAAGCAGTGACAAACCCTGGGAAGAAAGGACTCTGGACCCACACTGACCGTTTAAATCAGGTTTGTAGCCACAGGAGAAGTGACCTGGGTTCTAATCCCACCTTTGCTCTGGGCCCCTCTGGACTAGTAAGATCTCTGGGCCTCAGTTTCCTCATCTGTAAAATGGGGATAAGATACCCACTCTAACTCCACACTGAGAGCCCCACATGGGGGCAGGTACCATCTCTGACCTGTTCATCCTGTGTCTACCCTACTGAGAGCTCACCTACTCCAGGAGGCCTTCCCAGACTGAGCCCCTTCCTTCCTCTCCCCCTCATCCCCCTCATCTTACCTCTTTCCCTTCCCCACAGCACCTGTATATATGTTTGTACATATTTGTTACTCTATTTATTTATTTATTTTACTTGTACATATCTATTCTATTTATTTTATTTTGTCAGTATGTTTGGTTTTGTTCTCTGTCTCCCCCTTTTAGACTGTGAGCCCACTGTTGGGTAGGGACTGTCTCTATGTGTTGCCAACTTGTACTTCCCAAGCGCTTAGTACAGTGCTCTGCACACAGTAAGCGCTCAATAAATACGACTGATGATGATGACCCAGAACTTAGCAAGTGCTTGAAACACAGTATTTAAGAGCTAACATTTACAAGAGGCAGTGTGGCTCAATGGAAAGAGCCCGGGCTTTGGAGTCAGAGGTCATGGATTCAAATCCCAGCTCTGCCACTCGTCAGCTGTGTGACTTTGGGCAAGTCACAACTTCTCTGGGCCTCAGTTACTTCATCTGTAAAATGGGGATACGACTGTGAGCCCCTCCGTGGGACAACCTGATCACCTTGTATCCCCCCCCCCCCCACAGCACTTAGAATAGTGCTTCACACATGGTAAGCACTTAAATACCATTATTATTATATGATAATTGCATAACACTAAATCTAGTCTAACCAATCATGTTTATTTCAACCAGCTGTAGAAGGAGTAGAAACTCTGGCACCCCACCTCTGGAATACTGAGTTTGCTTTACAGCGTCCCTAGGAGGAAATACTTTTATTCCCAGCTACTAAAGAAAAATCAGCAAGGAGAAATGACATCCTTTCCAGCCAGGGTCGACCTTGGGGTCAGGGACAGAAATAAACTGCCATGTTAATTATAGAGCAGCAGCGTGGCTCAGTGGAAAGAGCATGGGTTTTGGAGTCAGAAGTCATGGGTTCAAATCCCAGCTCCGCCACTTGTCAGCTATGTGACTTTGGGCGAGTCACTTAACTTCTCTGTGCCTCAGTGACCTCATCTGTAAAAAGGGGATTAAGACTGTGAGCCCGTGAGCCCCTTCCTTCCTCTCCCCCTCGTCCCCCTCTCCCTCCCCCCATCTTACCTCCTTCCCTTCCCCACAGCACCTGTATATGTGTATATATGTTTGTACATATTTATTACTCTATTTATTTATTTATTTTACTTGTACATATCTATTCTATTTATTTTACTTTGTTCGTATGTTTGGTTTTGTTCTCTGTCTCCCCCTTTTAGACTGTGAGCCCACTGTTGGGTAGGGACTGTCTCTATATGTTGCCAATTTGTACTACCCAAGCGCTTAGTACAGTGCTCTGCACATAGTAAGTGCTCAATAAATACGATTGATGATGATGATGATGACAACCTGATCACCTTGTAACCTCCCCAGCGCTTAGAACAGTGCTTTGCACGTAATAAATGCCATCGTAATTATTATTTTCAAATTCTCACTTGGAAGAATTTAAAGGTACAGATGTAAAAAAAACCAACCACCATTTCAGTCCTTACTAGACCCTGCTCTCTACCCCTTCACGTCCTTCCCTGATCGAATGAGACGTTTCTCAGCCTTAGCAGCACAATCCAGGCTGCCCTAGGGAAAGTCCGGCAGAGACGCAAGACACGTCCCCTGACTTCGAGGACTTTGGATCTGGGCCGGGCCCGTTCTTTGGTGAGCCAAGTTCCACGGGATCCTGGACGATCCGTTACCTTTTCGAAGAACTTGAGCCATTCGCTGTTGTGGATGTTTCTTAGGTTTCCTCGGTCTTCGATCTTGTAGTGTCGGATTTTCTGGTCTTCAAGCCAAACAATAAAGTTTCTAAATTCTGTTTCATCTACAGCAGAAAAAAACAAACAAAAAACGGATCATTTCAAATAGGAGCAATAGGGAAAGCACAACGTATCATTTAATACTCACGCTACGGTTTACTGCGGAGGTAGCAGCTAGGAAAAATCGCTATTTCTAACAGTGTTTCCATTTGATCAAATTTGGTTCAGCTGAAGTTTTGCTAATGCATACAGGCTCTAATCAAGGTTCCTGAGAAGGCATTTTAATCATACTTAAACTAAATGGATTAACAACTGTTCTTTGTAAGAACTACACATTTTACCAGAGAGAATGGTAAAATCAATGGCATTTATTGAGCGATTCTAAAACTGACATCTTCCCAAATAAAAAAATGGTTGAGTACAGAAAGCATCAGTGGTTCCATTCACAAGTCTGGAGAATGCAGAAACTTTTACGACTAACATTTACAGGAGGCAATCTCTTAGTACAATGCTCAAGCGCTCAGTACAGTGCTTTGCACACAGTAAGCGCTCAAAAAATAAAATTGAAGGAATGAAGAAAGTGAGTCTCATGTACGACAGGGATTGTGTCCAATCTGATTCTCCTGTATCTACCCCAGCACTTACAGCACAGTGCTTGGCACCTAGTAATCACTTAATATTGTAATTATTTTTGCATATGGCTCTAAAAGGGCTATATGGCTTTTCCAATCTTATTTTATGACCTGCCAAAGTCTGGAACGAAAAGTCTGATATGAGGAATGGTTTGAAAAGTCAAGCTTAAAAGCACCCATGCATGTATTTTTAATGGTACCCATATTAGCTTAGGACTAGACATGTGCACAAAGTGAAGTTAGAGAAAACATCCCCACAAGGAAAACTCTCCTGTCTCTGCCTTCCTGGGCCATCTGGTCAGGGACCCTAAGGTTTTTCTGATCCTAGGATTCTGTTCCCATTTGTAAACTAGTCCTTTTCAAGGTAGTTTTTTGCAGATGTTCTAGCAAATCTCCAACCTACACATATACACACACACACACATTCACATACACACATATAATTGTGGTATTTGTTAAGTGCTTACGTTGTGCTTACTGTACTACACGCAATCCCTTGGTGACCTCATTCGCTCCCACGGCTTCAACTATCATCTGTACGCTGATGACACCCAGATCTCCATCTCTGCCCCTGCTCTCTCCCCCTCTCTCCAGCCTCGCATCTCCTCCTGCCTTCAGGACATCTCCATCTGGATGTCCGCCCGCCATCTAAAGCTCAACATGTCGAAGACTGAACTCCTTGTCTTCCCTCCCAAACCTTGTCCTCTCCCTGACTTTCCCATCTCTGTTGACGGCACTACCATCCTTCCCGTCTCACAAGCCCGCAACCTTGGTGTCATCCTCAACTCCGCTCTCTCATTCACCCCTCACATCCAAGCCGTCACCAAAACCTGCCAGTCTCAGCTCCGCAATATTGCCAAGATCCGCCCTTTCCTCTCCATCCATACCGCTACCCTGTTCATTCAAGCTCTCATCCTATCCCGTCTGGACTACTGCACCAGCCTTCTCTCTGATCTCCCATCCTCGTGTCTCTCTCCACTTCAATCCATACTTCATGCTGCTGCCCGGATTATCTTTGTCCAGAAACGCTCTGGGCATATTACTCCCCTCCTCAAAAATCTCCAGTAGCTACCAATCAACCTACGCATCAGGCAGAAACTCCACACCCTGGGCTTCCAGGCTGTCCATCCATCCCCTGGCCCCCTCCTACCTCACCTCCCTTCTGTCCTTCTCCAGCCTAGCCCGCACCCCCCGCTCCTCCGCCGCTAATCTCCTCACCGTTAGGCCTCGTTCTCGCCTGTCCCGCCGTCGACCCCCGGCCCACGTCCTCCCCCGGGCCTGGAATGGCCTCCCTCTGCCCATCCGCCAAGCTAGCTCTCTTCCTCCCTTCAAGGCCCTACTGAGAGCTCACCTCCTCCAGGAGGCCTTCCCACACTGAGCCCCCTCCTTCCTCTCCCCCTCCTCCCCCTTCCCATCCCCCCTGCCTTACCTCCTTCCCCTCCCCACAGCACCTGTATATCATCACCATCAATCGTATTTATTGAGCGCTTACTGTGTGCAGAGCACTGGACTAAGCGCTTGGGAAGTACAAATTGGCAACACATAGAGACAGTCCCTCCCCAACAGTGGGCTCACAGTCTAAAAGGGGGAGACAGAGAACAAAACCAAACATACTAACAAAATAAAACAAATAGAATAGATATGTACAAGTAAAATAAATAAATAGAGTAACAAATATGTACAAACATATATACATATATACAGGTGCTGTGGGGAAGGGAAGGAGGTAAGATGGGGGGGATGGAGAGGGGGGCGAGGGGGAGAGGAAGGAAGGGGCTCAGTCTGGGAAGGCCTCCTGGAGTAGGTGAGCTCTCAGTATGTATACGTATGTATGTTTGTATGTATTCATTACTCTATTTTATTTGTACATATTTATTCTAGTATTTATTTTATTTTGCTAATATGTTTTGTTTTGTTGACTGTCTCCCCATTCTAGACTGTGAGCCCGCTGTTGGGTAGGGACCGTCTGTATATGTTGCCAACTTGTACTTCCCAAGCGCTTAGTACAGTGCTCTGCACTCAGTAAGCGCTCAATAAATACGACTGAATGAATGAATGAGTAATCACACACACATATTCACATATTTACACACATATATAGCATAGTCACTCATATATTCACAAACACGTGCACCCATATTCTCAAATATACACCTACACATATATGCATATAGAAAAGCAGTGTGCTCAGTGGAAAGGGCCTGGACTCGCGAGTCGGAGGTCTTGGGTTCTAATCCCGGCTCCGCCACTTGTCAGCTGGGTGACTTTGGGCAAGCCCCTTCACTTCTCTGGGCCTCAGTTCCCTCCTCTGTAAAATGGGGATGAAACCTGTGAGCCCCACGTGGGGACAACCCGATGACCATGTATCTCCCCTGTTAAGACAGTGCTTGGCACACAGTAAGCGCTTAACAAATGCCATCATTATTATTATTATAATAACAATTATATTATATTATATACAGCGTATAGTATGTAGTCACATTCATGTACACCCATATTCTCAAATATACACACAAGACTTTGAGCCCATTGTTGGGTGGGGATTGTCTCTGTTGCCGAATCGTACTCTCCAAGCGCTTAGTCCAGTACTTTGCACAGTCAGCGCCCAATAAATACTGGGAGTCCCAGTTGGGACCCCCCTCCCTTATCCCCTCCCTACAGCACTTGTGTATATTTGTCCATATATATTACTCTATTTGTTTTATTAATGATGCGTATATAGCTATAATTCTATTTATTCTGATGGTATTGACACCTGTCTACTTGTTCGGTTTTGTGGTCTGTCTCCCCCTTCTAGCCTGTGAGCCCATTAGAGAATCAGCGTGGCTCAGTGGCAAGAGCCCGGGCTTTGGAGCCAGAGGTCACGGGTTCGAATCCCGGCCCCGCCACTTGTCAGCTGTGTGACCTTGGGCAAGGCACTTCACTTCTCTGGGCCTCAGTTCCCTCATCTGGAAAACGGGGATGAAGACTGTGAGCCCCACGTGGGACAACCTGATCACCTCGTATCCCCCCAGCGCTTAGAACAGTGCTTCGCACATAGTAAGCACTTAACAAATGCCGTTATTGTCACTGCTGGGGAGGGACCGTCTCTAGCTGTTGGACTTCCCAAGTGCTTAGTCCAGGGCTCTGCACACAGTAAGTGCTCAACAGATACGACTGAATGAATGGATACGATTGAAAGAATGAATGAGTGAATTCATTCAATTCATTCGTTCAATCGTATTTATTGAGCGCTTACTGTATGCACAGCAATATACTAAGCGCTTGGGAAGTGCAGGTTGGCAACATATAGAGACGGTCCCTACCCAACAGTGGGCTCACAGTCTAGAAGGGGGAATGAATACAATTGAATGAATATGATTGAATAAATGAGTGAATCAATACGATTGAATTAATGAATGAGTACGATTGAATGAATGAATGAGTAAATACGATCGAATGAGTGATTGTGTAAATAAGTACGATTGAATGAATGAGTAATACGATTGAAGGAATGAATAAATATGATTGAACGAATGAATGAATAAATACGAATGAATGAATACGATTGAACGAATGACTAAATATGATTGAATGAATGAATAAATACGATTGAATAAGTGAATAAGTACGATTGAGTGAATAAATATGATTGAATGAATAAATATGATTGAACGAATTAATGAATACGATTGAATGAATGAAATACGATTGAATGATTGAATGAATAAATACGATTGAATAAATAAGTATGATTGAATGAATGAATGAGTACATATGATTGAATGAGCGATTCAAAATGCGATTGAATGAGCAAATACGATTGAATGAATGAATAAATAAATACGATTGAATGAGTAAATAAATACGATTAATGAATGAACAAATACGACCGAATGAAGAAATGCGATTGAATGAGTAAACAAATGCGATTGAATGAATGAATAAATACGATTGAATGAATGAATAAATAAATACGATAGAATGAGTAAACAAATACGATTAATGAATGAACAAATACGACTGAATGAATGAAGAAATACGACTGAATGAATGAATGAGTAAATAAATACGATTGAACGAATGAATGAAAAAATGCGACTGAACGAATGAGTAAATAAATACGATTGAATGAATGAAAGAAAAATGCGATTGAGTGAATGAGTAAATACGATTGAATGAATGAGTAAATAAATACGACTGAATGAATGAATGAAAGAAAAATGCGATTGAATGAATGAACCAGTAAATACGATTGAATGAATGAGGAAAAAATACGATTGAATGAATGAATGAATAAATACGACTGAATGAATGAGTAAATACGATTGAATGAATGAATGAGTAAATAAACACGATTGAATGAATGAGTAAACAAATACGACTGAATGAATGAATAGATAAATAAATGCGATTGAATGAATGAATGCGACTGAATGAATGAATGCGACTGAATGAATGAATGAGTAAATGAATAGGATTGAATGAATGATTGAGTGAATGAATACGACTGACTGACTGCCGACCGGAGGGAGCCGGCAGAGAGGGATGGCGGGTCGTGTCGGGTCGGGGGTCGGTCAGGGGGTTCCCTCGCTCCCTCCCTCCTCACCTTTCCAGTTGAAGCCGGCGGGGTTGTGGTAGTCGAGGGCCGTCAGCTTGCGGCGGAACATGGTCCCGGCGGCCGCGCTGAGGCGACGGGCCCGGCCACCGGAAGCAGCGGCCACTTCCGGCGAGAGCCCTGAGCGACGGCGGCGAGGGCCAATCGCGGCGCGGGCGGGGGAGCGCCCCCACCAATCCCCGGGCGGCCCGGGCGGGGGGCGGGGCGGGAGGGGCGCCTCGCGCCGTCAACAAACTTTATTGGTCCCCGCGCAGGTGGACAGAGCGCACGGGGGGGGGGGGGGGCGGGCGGCCTTAGCCAGCCCCATCCTCGCACGAGGAACGTGCATATCTATTTATCTATCTATCTATCTATCTATCTATCTATCTATCTATCTAATCTATCTATCTATCCTATTTATTTTATTTTGTTGGTATGTTTGGTTTTGTTCTCTGTCTCCCCCTTTTAGACTGTGAGCCCACTGTTGGGTAGGGACTGTCTCCATGTGTTGCCAATTTGTACTTCCCAAGCGCTTAGCACAGTGCTCTGCACATAGTAAGCGCTCAATAAATACGATTGATGATGATGATGATGACTGTCTCTATGTGTTGCCAATTTGTACTTCCCAAGCGCTTAGCACAGCGCTCTGCACATAGTAAGCGCTCAATAAATACGATTGATGATGATGATGATGACTGTCTCTATGTGTTGCCAATTTGTACTTCCCAAGCGCTTAGCACAGTGCTCTGCACATAGTAAGCGCTCAATAAATACGATTGATGATGATGAGGAGGAGGAGGAACGGAAATTGGGTGGCACTTTTGGCTTGCAGTTTGCCAGTCGGAAATTTTTTCCCGCACCAGTTGGACCGCCTTCAATAATAATAATAATAATAATATTTATTTATTTTACTTGTACATATCTAGTCTATTTATTTTGTTAGTACGTTTGGTTTTGTTCTCTGCCTCCCCCTTTTAGACGGTGAGCCCACTGTTGGGTAGGGACTGTCTCCATGTGTTGCCAATTTGTACTTCCCAAGCGCTTAGCACAGTGCTCTGCACATAGTAAGCGCTCAATAAATACGATTGATGATGAGGAGGAGGAGGAGGAACGGAAATTGGGTGGCACTTTTGGCTTGCAGTTTGCCAGTCGGAAATTTTTTCCCGCACCAGTTGGACCGCCTTCAATAATAATAATAATAATAGTATTTATTTATTTTACTTGTACATATCTATTCTATTTATTTTGTTAGTATGTTTGGTTTTGTTCTCTGTCTCCCCCCTTTAGACTGTGGGCCCACTGTTGGGTAGGGACTGTCTCTACATGTTGCCAGGTTGAACTTTCCAAGCGCTTAGTCCAGTGCTCTGCACACAGTAAGCGCTCAATAAATACGATTGATTGATTGATAGTATTTGTTAAGCGCTTACCATGTGCCAATCCCTGTTCTAAGCACTCGGGTAATAGTAATAATAATAATGATGATGGTATTTGCTGAGTGCTTACTATGGGCCAAGGACTGTTCTAAGCGCTGACTGTCATGAGGGTGCCCCCCGGGTGGTGGGCACGGGCGGGGGGGGACGCCCCGTTGGCCCTGGTGGGAGGGACCCCGGGGATCCCCCCCCCCAACCGTCCACAACATAGCCAGCGTGGCCTAGCCAAAAGAGCCCAGGCCTGGACGTCAGTGGCCGTGGGTTCGCGGGCTTGGGAGCCAGCGGTCATGGGTTCGTGTCTGCTGTGTGACCTTGGGCAAGTCACACTTCTAGACTGTGAGCCCGCTGTTGGGTAGGGACCGTCTCTATGTGTTGCCAACTTGGACTTCCCAAGCGCTCAGTACAGCGCTCCGCGCGCCGTATCTGTTCTATTCGTTTTATTTTGTTAGTATGTTTGGTTTTGTTCTCTGTCTCCCCCTTTTAGACTGTGAGCCCACTGTGGGGTAGGGACTGTCTCTAGATGTTGCCAACTTGGACTTCCCAAGCGCTTAGTCCAGTGCTCTGCACACGGTAAGCGCTCAATAAATACGATTGATTGATTGATTGAGGGGGAGGGAGACTTCTGGCATTGCTCCAGGCCCCAGCAGCCCACCCCCCAAAACTGCAGGACTGGTGAGCTGACTCGACTGCTTCCTGTGCCTCCTGGGCTTCCCAAATGTAGAAGCCGGGGGCAAACTACTGGGGCGTTCATGTGGAGTCCCAAGAGAGTCCCCACCCTGGTGCCAATCGCCCTGGGCACAAGCCCAGGGAGTGATCAATCAATCAACCATATTTACTGAGCGCTTACTGTGTGCAGAGCACTGTACTAAGCGCTTGGGAAGTACAAGCTGGCAACATATAGAGACAGTCCCTACCCAACAGTGGGCTCACAGTCTAGAAGGGGGAGACAGAAAACAAAACCAAACATACTAACAAAATCAATCAATCAATCGTATTTATTGAGCGCTTTCTGTGGGCGGAGCACTGTACTAAGCGCTTGGGAAGTACAAGCTGGCAACATATAGAGACAGTCCCTACCCAACAGTGGGCTCACAGTCTAGAAGGGGGAGACAGAGAACAAAACCAAACATACTAACCAAATCAATCAATCAATCGTATTTATTGAGCGCTTTCTGTGGGCGGAGCACTGTACTAAGCGCTTGGGAAGTACAAGCTGGCAACATATAGAGACAGTCCCTACCCAACAGTGGGCTCACAGTCTAGAAGGGGGAGACAGAGAACAAAACCAAACACACTAACCAAATAGAATAGATAGGTACAAGCAAAATAAATAAATAAATAGTATAATAAATATGTACAAACATATATACAGGTGCTGTGGGGAGGGGAAGGAGGTGATCAATCAATCAATCGTATTTATTGAGCGCTTACTGTGTGCGGAGCACTGTACTAAGCGCTTGGGAAGTACAAGTCGGCAACATATAGAGACGGTCCCTACCCAACAGTGGGCTCATAGTCTAGAAGGGGGAGACAGAGAACAAAACCAAACCTACTAACCAAATAAAATAGAATAGATAGGTACAAGCAAAATAAATAAATAAATAGAATAATAAATATGTACAAACATATATACAGGTGCTGCGGGGAGGGGAAGGAGGTGATCAATCAATCAATCGTATTTATTGAGCGCTTACTGTGTGCGGAGCACTGTACTAAGCGCTTGGGAAGTACAAGCTGGCAACATATAGAGACAGTCCCTACCCAACAGTGGGCTCACAGTCTAAAATGGGGAGACAGAGAACAAAACCAAACCTACTAACCAAATAAAATAGAATAGATAGGTACAAGCAAAATAAATAAATAAATAAATAGAATAATAAATATGTACAAACATATATACAGGTGCTGCGGGGAGGGGAAGGAGGTGATCAATCAATCAATCGTATTTATTGAGCGCTTACTGTGTGCGGATCACTGTACGAACAAAACCAAACACACTAACCAAATAGAATAGATAGGTACAAGCAAAATACATAAATAAATAGAATAATAAATATGTACAAACATATATACAGGTGCTGCGGGGAGGGGAAGGAGGTGATCAATCAATCAATCGTATTTATTGAGCGCTTACTGTGTGCGGATCACTGTACGAACAAAACCAAACACACTAACCAAATAAAATAGAATAGATAGGTACAAGCAAAATACATAAATAAATAGAATAATAAATATGTACAAACATATATACAGGTGCTGCGGGGAGGGGAAGGAGGTGATCAATCAATCAATCGTATTTATTGAGCGCTTACTGTGTGCGGAGCACTGTACGAACAAAACCAAACATACTAACAAAATAAAATAGAATAGATAGGTACAAGTAAAGTAGTACAGTGCTAAGCGCTTAGTACAGTGCTCTGCACATAGTAAGCGCTCAATAAATACGATTGATGATAAAATAAATAAATGAGTCCCTACCCCATCCAGCTGCCCCTCTTCTCCAGTCCGAAGACCCGAGACCTAGCCCTCACCCAAGGACAGCCGTGACCACCCCCTGCATCAAAACTAGATTCCACGTCGGTCCCCTTGGTTCTGAGGAGGAGGAAATGTAGATTTGGGACAGAACCGGAGGGAACGGAATTTCCCTGGGCAAACGCTCGCAATTTGTGAATTTGGGCTGACCCAGCTCCAATTCCCTCTGCCCTGGAGGAGGCCGACAGAAACGGGTCTTACACCAACTTATTAAGTACAATAGCCGGAGGCAGTCCTGCCGGAGCGACTCGAACGAAACACCAGTGGATTTCAACTTCTCTGCAAACAGAATTCACGCCCAGTCTGGGTCCTCCGTGGGCTCCGGGCTCCAAGCTGACCTGCTCGTGACTGCCGTGGAAAAAGCAAAATAAGAAATAATAACGGTGGTACTTATTAAGCACAAACTATGACCTAAGCACTGGTAATTGGATGAGAATAATTGGATGAGAAAGGTTCCCTGGCCCTACGGGTGTCACACTCTACGAGGTGGGGAAGTGGTGCGGTTTAGTGGATGGAGAACGGGTCTGGGCCTAATTCCGGCCCCGGCTTCTGCTGCCTGGCCTTGGGCAAGTCACTTAACTTCTCTGTGCCTCAGTTTCCGCAACTTCAAGATGGGGATTCAATACCTGCTCTCCTTCCTACTTAGTTAAGGACGGGGCTGTGTCCGACCTGATTAACTTTGATGCCTGTCTACTTGTTTCGTTGTCTGTCTCCCCCTTCTAGACTGTGAGCCTGTTGTTGGGTAGGGATCGTCTCTATCTGTTGCTGAATTGTACTTACCAAGCGCTTAGTACAGTGCTCTGCACACAGTAAGCGCTCAATAAATTTTATTTTGTTAGTATGTTTGGTTTTGTTCTCTGTCTCCCCCTTTTAGACTGTGAGCCCACTGTTGGGTAGGGACTGTCTCTATATGTTGCCAATTTGTACTTCCCAAGCGCGTAGTACAGTGCTCTGCACATAGTAAGCGCTCAATAAATACGATTGATGATGATGATGAATAAATACAATTGAATGAATGAATGAATGAACTTGTCTCTTCCCCAGTGCTTAGAACAGTGTTGACACCTAGTAAGTGCTTAACAGATATAAAAAAAGAATGCCTTATCCCCATTTTACAGGTGAAGGAACTACGATCTAGAAAAGCTGAGTGGCTTGCCCAGAATAATACAGAAGAGCGGGGATTCGAACCCAAGTCTCCCAACTTCCACTCCCTCTGCCTTCTCAGTACAATTAATTGAGAGTTTCACTTCTGCTCCCTTGGGGCAGTGACAGTTGGGAAGTCTCAAGAGATACGGTCCCATTCACCTCCTTGTTATCAGAAGCTCCAGAGGGGATGTAGGTAGAAGTGTTTGGAAATGATCCCGAATTATCTCCAGATTGAAGGAATCCAGCATCATTCTCTTTCTTGCTACACCCTGGTTAGTGCCATAACTGAGACGGTGGAGACGGAAAATGTTACATAAAAGTGCACTGAAACAATGTAAAGCGGGTTAATACATTTCCCCCATTCCAGAAACTTGACCAAAGCCACACTTAAATCAGTGTCTACAGATAGATGATCAAATACCAGTGTAGACTTGTGCTTCCCAAGCGCCTAGTACAGTGCTCTGCACAAAGTAAGCGCTCAATAAATACGATTGAATGAATGAATGAATGTGTTGATAATGAAAGACTACAATTTAGTTTTTTTTTAACGTGAACACGTGTAAATAATTTTTGAAGTGTTACTTTTCACATCCTATTCAGCAAAAAGGCCCCTTGTGCTACCATGCTAGAAACCTGCTAGTATCTGCGCTGTAGTGCTCTGCACACAATAGGCACTCAATAAATATGACTGATTGCTTGTTCGAGGCCCTGCGGGCAACGATGGGTCTCTTACTGGGCTTTCTGGTTGCCCGTCCCATAGAAGTGGGGCAGGATAAGGGGAAGGGCAGAGCTAGTAGCCTTCTCGCCCTTCCCTAGCCCCGAGACAACTGAGGGTTCACCAGAGCCCGCGGGAGAGTGCCGGTATCTTCCCGGGCGGGTATGGCGTTCCGCTCTGACCTCTGCAGCATTCCCGGATTCCTCTTTTAGAGCTAGACGAGCCCAGGCGGAAACCGGAGCCTCGAAGGACGGGTGCCCAAAGAAAGACTTTCAAAGGAATCGACTTGCGTTTGAAATGAATCTGAAGAGTTTATTAGAACAAGTACAGTGCTCACATAGAAGGGAATTGCACACGTCACAGCTCCATTCAAGCTTCCCTGCGTGAAAAAAGGCCAAACGAAGTTAACAAAGGATGTTACATTTCCCTCTCCCGGAAGGAACACGCGACATCGATCTTTTGTGGGGAAGATGGTTACGACTACCCGGGTGAGAAGATGCGATGTAGGTGGGATCGGATGCCTTTGCCGTGACGATGGTTAAAAGTGGGCATTAAAAAAATACGGTATACAAAAGCTACTTGTCCTGAATTCTCGATTTGCCTCCAAAACCCTTGTAGGATTTAGCGATATTTCCAAAATGCAGCCCAACAGCATGAAGCGTGCGGAAAGCTGACCTATATCTGCTTTAGGTTTTCCTTGATAGGCACTCACGTTTAACCATTGCCAGCCAACGCTGGGTTGGGTGGATGGAAGTATTGGTTTCCAATAAGATTGTCTTTTAAAAAGAGAAAAAAGATCTCTCTATATAGCTATGGTAAACAGTCTGCTCCGACGAATGTGTTAGGAGGAATTTCATTCTCCTACAGTGAACTTCATGTGACGTTTCCCCCCTCTCCTTCTATGAAATAAGCAAGCCATTAAAAAGTTATTACAAACAATTTCACGACAGAATCGGAATCCCAATCGGGCCCTGGTGAGACAGGATGGCCTTCAACGACTTGGCTAGGTTTCTTTGCCAGTTCGAGTAGATCTTCTGAATAAAAAAGAACACTCAACATTTATTTACATTGTTGTTCCACCAGCTAAAGCAGTTCTAGTGTTGGTCCAGTCAATGAGGCTGAAGGAATAAAAGCTACCCCAAGGAATGACTAAATGTGGCTTTTTCTTCCCCAATTATTCTTTTTAAAACTACCAAAGGAAGGGCCCTGTCTCCAACGCCCTTAATAAGTCTATAAAAATTTCAACCTGTCAAGAATCACAGACAGAATTTAGGTTTAACGAGTTGGGGTCTCAACGGCATGAAATCTGGGGATTATGCAAATTTGGCCTGAAAAATATACTCGGTTGAGATTACGGCTTTTGGGTTTCTGAAGAAAAACATCCAAAGACTTAAAGCCTTCTCATGTCAAAAAATGGATAAAAAAAAAAGCTCACTCTGGATTCTGAGCTACTTTATCAATTCCACCCCAATATGATTTAACCCGCATTGAGGGTTAGGCGCTTGAATCCAAAATGTTAATTCTCAAGCTCCAGATTCCCCACAGAAAACTCGGAGAGGCCTTCACAGAAAAGAGGAGTGTGTAGATGTTGACAAACGTCTTTTCTCAGCACCCAGTGGTCATGATAACAGTGACCCAAGTGGCTTATTTGCAAACACCCTGACGCGGACACAATGCAGCTTCATTTTTCTGCGGGGTGATGGGTTTAGCTATTTCCATAGCACCAGCAAACAAGCTCTATGTGATCGTTTACATCTTGGTGCAGTAAGGTAACCTCAATTTGGAAGTGACTGTAGGAAATCCCGGGCTGATCTCAGGATGGAGTTGTTAAGGCTGAGTTTGTGTGTTACCTCACAAACTCCTGCAGATCAGCAGTTTTATAGGTGGGCTTGTTGGCCGGTGCTCAAAGACGCTAAACAGGCCCCACGCTCCCAGAGCCCAGGTGATGCTTCTAGACCCCCCTGAGGCTCCCTGGAGATCTCCCTTCTCTGTCTGCAACGGTTGGCGCTCGGAGCAAAAGCAAGACACGATGGGGAGACCTTCTGGATGGGAAACGGACATAGAAAGGGCCAAATCTGCACGATCAAAAAGAACTGAGAGGCAGGCCCTGAGGGGAAGAGGCCGACGGACTTAACCTAAGGCCGAGGAGGGCCCTGGGTCCTGAGAGCCAGAGCCCAGACCCTGGCTCTTGCAGAGAGTGCCTGCCTATCCCTACCTCTCTGCAACTGTCCTCCTCTCACGGGCAGTGCTGCGGTTCACACCGGGAGCTGCAAGAGCCAAGGGAGTGAAGAGTGGCCAGCAGGAGAGGAAAGGGAAGAGGTGGGTTGCCATGGAGATGCCCATCAAGGGCAGGGGCGGTTCCTGATGGCAGAGGATCCTGGATAAAGAGGTCTTGGAGTTAGGAGATAAAAAGGGAAAAGCTACTCGAGAGCAGAGCAGGGAAGGGAGAAAAAAATTTGGTGACTGGAGAGTGATGCGAGCCTGGTTCTTTCCAACTGCAGCTCTGGGGGGTGGGCACTGCCCCACAAGGCCATCATGGAGTGTCGGCTCACTCGGCCCGCTAAAAGCGATGGCTCAGATCATGAACCTAGATTATCAAATGGGCGTCTGCATGTGTTTGTAGAAAAAGGATCCTCTTTACCTGGAGTTTCTGGGCTAACGACCGAGTCTACAGGCAAAGCTGCCAGTCCAGTTGCCACCGAGCTTCCTGGCCCGAGGCGGCCCCATGGCTCCTGGTGAGGCGCGGGCCACCCCGCCGACCGCGTGACTATCAACTTCAGAGGCACGGCTATGGTGGTACGGTTACCTCTCTGCTTTCGAGACAACCGTTTTGGTCCTCTGGGGGCTCCTTCAGGGGCGCCTGGAGCAAAGCAACTGAGGCTGGGGAAAGGGACCCGGTGGGGAGGGGGTGGCGGGCATAGGGCTGTTTCCACGTAGCATTACCGAAAAACGGCCACGGAAGCTGGCGGCCCTTGACCACGGCAAGTGGTCACTGGCGGAATCAGAGTTACCATCGTATGGACGTTAGGGACAGGAGCAAGGGCTTTCTAGGAATAAAAACAGCCAGCGCTTTCTACGGCAAAGGGGAGGGTTTGAGGGGAGTCTCCAGCACTCTGTCTGGTTGAATTTTCTCGGACTCCAATCTCAAAGCCAGAGCCCGTCTCACCTTTCTGCTACTCTAGTGAGAAAAAAAAAAAAAATAACACGATACCAAACACCGATACCCTGGAAACCTGTGGCTAAGGACAAGTCGACTTAAATTAATATTCAGAAAACAACACTATTCATTCCAAGTAACAGTCATTATTAAGTATCCTCGCTCGGCACAGGAGCCTTGGTTTTCTTTTATTAAATAGGAGAGAGACATTTTTTTTTTTTTTCCTCTTGGGAGAGCGGAAAAAGGGGACACAGATTTGATCTTTATATATTCACTCTGTAGGTGGCTCTGAAGAAGTCAGATCTCCACCGTCACGACGCACGTAGATCTCCTCTCCCTCTCCCACCCCCAACCCCCCCACCCCACCCCCGAGCGCAGGTGGCCGGTTTGGTTAAACATGCACTCGCCTTTAGCGTCCGCGTGGTCCCCCCCACCCCCTTCCTCCCTCTCTTTCAATTTTGTGGACTGGAAAGGCTACCGTGTTGCTCAAAACTCTACACCCCGGTCCCCGAGGCCGAGGGCTTCCCAGACTCCCTGGAGGCGTTACAGGATGGCACAGAAGAACTTCTTCTCTCGAAACGGGTTTTCTGAGGCCGGGACGGGGGTCAGGAGGGGGTCTTCCTTGGCGTGGGCCTCGCAGTAGGTCATCAAGTCCGCCGCGGCCTTGGACACCTGTCGCAGAGACGGAAACCCAAGCGGGGGGGTCTGAGCTAGGGGATGGGGTAAGGCCCACGTCCCCGACTAGGGCCAGGCGGGACGTCGCCTCCGGAACCAAGGACGGCTGCTCCTTCGCCACAGAGAAGACGTGACGGGGTGACCATCCCGGAGTTCTCTGGAACCACAGACAGTGCTGGGAGCGCGGACGCGGCACGCCCGAGGCTGAGGCACTGAGCGATTAGACGTTATTCCAAACCTACGTTCTCTTCCCTGGCTACTAATTCATTCGATCGTATTTACTGAGCGCTTACTGCGTGCAGAGCACCGTACTGAGCGCTTGGGAAGTCCAAGTTGGCAACAGGTAGAGACGGTCCCTACCCAACGGCGGGCTCACAGTCTAGAAGGGGGAGACAAACAACAAAACGGAACATACTAACAAAATAAATAGAATAAACATGTACAAATAAAATAGAGTAATAAATACGTACAAATACGTAATAAATATATTTATATTTTATATTTATACTTATAAATACGTATTTATAAGTAATAAATACGTGTGGCTGTTACCCTGCTCTTCAAGAGCCTGGATGAGTAGGGATCAGTCTATTTCTCCCCTCCGTCATCACCTCCCCCCATATGCATATTGCCTTTTGTGAAGCCATCCGGCCAACAAGGCCACAGTGGCCACCCTGACGTAGAGGCCTGCCGGTCTCTAGTGCAACGTGCTGGGGTCACTTTGCTACATGATGCACCCCTGACTTTCTGCTCTTCTGTGGCACAGCAGGCCCTGGCCAGGAAACCCGCAAGAGGCACTGAGCGGCCAACAAGCTCTAGAATCCACTCCCTCAGTTGCAAGTGAGATGCAAATGCGGAGTTGGAAAGTCTAACAGACAATGGGATAGTTATTGGGCTTCATGAGGACCTGAAAATACTCCTCTGGAGCCTGGGGCACCTCTCACGGGTCACGGGCCACCTACCAACTTTAGCTGCCGGTGGCCCGACTCGGCCAGAGCAGCCGCTCGGCGGGGGAAACATCCTAACGCTGAAGAGAAGGGCTTTTCTCCGGTATTTGTTAAGCACTTACTATGTGCCAGGCACTGGGCTAAGCGCTGGGTTAGACACAAGGTAATCAGGTTGGACACTGTCCATGTCCCCATATGGGACTCCCAGTCTTAATCCCCAGTTTTCCACTAAGGTAACTGAGGCACAGAGAAGTGATTTGCCCAAAGTCACAAATCAGGTAACTGGTGGAGGTAGGATTAGAACTCAGGTCCTTCTGACTGTATATATGTATATATGTTTGTACATATTTATTACTCTATTTATTTTACTTGTACCTATCTATCTGACCTGTTCATCCTGTGTCTACCCTACTGAGAGCTCATCTACTCCAGGAGGCCTTCCCAGACTGAGCCCCTTCCTTCCTCTCTCCCTCATCCCCCTCTCCATCCCCCTCATCTTACCTCTTTCCCTTCCCCACAGCACCTGTATATATGTATATATGTTTGTACATATTTGTTACTCTATTTATTTATTTTACTTGTACATATCTATTCTATTTATTTTATTTTGTTAGTATGTTTGGTTTTGTTCTCTGTCTCCCCCTTTTAGACTGTGAGCCCACTGTTGGGTAGGGACTGTCTCTATATGTTGCCAGCTTGTACTTCCCAAGCACTTAGTACAGTGCTCTGCACACAGTAAGTGCTCAATAAATACGATTGATTGATTGATTGATTCTGACTCCCAGATTTGTGCTCTATCCACTAGGCCACACTGCTTTCAGAGGCATTGGGGTCTCACAAGCGACTAGTCAGCCCATCTGGATGGGCACCAGGCTGCGGGAAGCCACAAAGTCCCTGACTGCAGCAGCCTGGCACCGAGCGGGTGAAACCGTGCCAGGCTGGGGAGGGCCGACAGAAAGGTTTCCCCGTTGATCTTCTACCTCCACATCTACCCGCCGCTCGGGCTGGGCTTTGGGCTCGGTTCAAAGAGGGAAACCAACTCTATTACTGGATTTCCAAAGGCTGTAAGGCCCTTTCCCAAGCACTTAGTAGCGTGCTCTGTACACTACTGCATCAGCCTTCACGCTGATCTCCCATCCTCGTGTCTCTCCCCACTTCAATCCATACTTCATGCTGCTGCCCGGATTGTCTTTGTCCAGAAACGCTCTGGGCATGTTACTCCCCTCCTCAAAAATCTCCAGTGGCTACCAATCAATCTGCGCATCAGGCAGAAACTCCTCACCCCGGGCTTCCAGGCTGTCCATCCATCCCCTCGCCCCCTCCTACCTCACCTCCCTTCTGTCCTTCTCCAGCCCAGCCCGCACCCTCCGCTCCTCCGCCGCTAATCTCCTCACCGTCCCTCGTTCTCGCCTGTCCCGCCATCGACCCCCGGCCCATGTCATCCCCCAGGCCTGGAATGCCCTCCCTCTGCCCCTCCGCCAAGCTCGCTCTCTTCCTCCCTTCAAGGCCCTGCTGAGAGCTCACCTCCTCCAGGAGGCCTTCCCAGACTGAGCCCCTTCCTTCCTCTAAACCTCCTCCCCCCTCCACCCCCCCACATCTTACCTCCTTCCCTTCCCCACACCACCTGTTTATATGTATATATGTTTGTACATCTTTGTTACTCTATTTATTTTACTTGTACATATCTATTCTATTTATTTTATTTTGTTAGTATGTTTGGTTTTGTTCTCTGTCTCCCCCTTTTAGACTGTGAGCCCACTGTTGGGTAGGGACTGTCTCTATATGTTGCCAACTTGTACTTCCCAAGCGCTTAGTACAGTGCTCTGCACACAGTAAGCGCTCAATAAATACGATTGATGATGATGATGATAGTAAGCACTCAATCAATACCACTGATGACAACCTGAGTGCATCCTTTTCATCTCGGACGTTAAGTTCCTCAGGGTGCCCCGTCCGTGCTCTCCCTGCACTTGGCCTCATCAGTAAGGGGGAAACGTGTTTGTTCACAGGGTCATCATCATCAATCGTATTTATTGAGCGCTTACTATGTGCAGAGCACTGTACTAAGCACTTGGGAAGTACAAATTGGCAACATATAGAGACAGTCCCTACCCAACAGTGGGCTCACAGTCGATGTCCTGGCATTCTGACCCTGCTCAGTAATCCACGGGGCTCCCCAAAATCACTTCCACTATCTCTTAAGCACTGTAATTGACCCCTCCACCAGCCCCACAGCACTTATGTACCCCTCCACCTGTCATCAGTTTTAATGTCTGTCTCCCTCTCTGGTCTTTAAGCTCCTTGATGGCAGGGATTATTCATTCAATCGTATTTATTGAGTGCTTACTGTGTGCACAGCACTGTATGAATCAATCAATCAATCGTATTTATTGAGCGCTTACTGTGTGCAGAGCACTGTACTAAGCGCTTGGGAAGTGCAAGTTGGCAACAAGGGCTTGGGAAGTACAAGTTGGCAACATATAGAGACGGTCCCTACCCAACAACGGGCTCACAGTCTGGATTATCTATTCCTACCCTTTTATTATCGTGCTTTCCCAAGAGCTTTGTACGGGGCTCTGCACACAGTAGGTGTTCACTAAATACCACTGATGGATCGATTTACTATTACTGAGTGAGAGGTACTATACGAAGCTCTCGGGAGAGTGTGACAGCAACAACACATGATCCTAGCCCTCAAGGAGCTTACGCTCTCAATCAATCAATAGTATTTACTGGGCATTTGTTCAATCGTATTTATTGAGCTCTTACTGTGTGCAGAGCACTGTACTAAGCGCTTGGGAAGTACAAGTTGGCAACATATAGAGACGGTCCCTACCCAACAACGGGCTCACAGTCTAGAAGGAGCACTTACTGTTGCTTTACTAAGCGCTTAGGAGAGTACAATACAACAGAGTTGGCAGACACGTTCCCTGCCCACAAGGAGCTTATAGTCTAGAGGGGCACACAGACATTAAAATAAATCCCCCTCGTCCCCCTCTCCATCCCCCCCTTCTTACCTCCTTCCCTTCCCCACAGCACCTGTATATATGTATATATGTTTGTACATATTTATTACTCTATTTATTTATTCATTTATTTTACTTCTACCTATCTATTCTATTTGTTTTATTTTGTTAGTATGTTTGGTTTTGTTCTCTGTCTTCCCCTTTTAGACTGTGAGCCCACTGTTGGGTAGGGACTGTCTCTATATGTTGCCAACTTGTACTTCCCAAGCGCTTAGTACGGTGCTCTGCGCATAGTAAGCGCTCAATAAATACTATTGATGATGATGATGATGATTAAAATAAATCACGGAGACGCACGCTGTCTGCCGTCTCCTGAGGGAGACGGCAGACAGAGGGAGGAAGAACGAGGGATCCGATGACAGATATGTCAGGGCGAGACAGTTGAATGAAGTAACTGAATCTACAGTTGAATATTCATACATCTCAAGTGCTGAGAATGGGAAGAAAATACAGGAGTGTCAGTGTTTCTGGAGCAGGGCTGAGGCTTAACCGGGAAGGGGGAGGCTTCCCAGTTAATCTGTGCATTTCTTGGCAGCAGCAAATACGTTCTAACTACTCTGTCTCTCTCATCTGTTGGTACCCAGAGCCACATGCCTGATTCTGTGAAGAATCTGAATCCCTTTCCTCTCAGCCATTCATTCCGGAAACCCAGAGGGAGAGAGAAAAACAGAGTGGGTGGAGAGTGGGATAAAGAGCTGGGCCCAGAGATGCACCTCTGCTCTCCCAGCCTGTGTTCTCTTTTCACTGGTTATCAATCGTATTTGTTGAGCGCTTACTATGTGCAGAGCACTGTACTAAGCGCTTGGGAAGTACAAATTGGCAACATATAGAGACAGTCCCTACCCAACAGTGGGCTCACAGTCTAAAAGAGTCCCCCCCAGCCAATCCTCCCTGCAGGGCTGGGTCCAGGACTGAGGCCCAACTGCGAAGGATTCTTTGGAAATCCTTCACCAAAATCACCAAAATCTGCCCTTTTCCTCTGCATTCAAACTGCTACCACATTAATCCAAGCATTCATCAAGTAATCCATACTTGTACATACTTATTCTATTTATTTTACTTTGTTAATATGTTTTGTTTTGTTCTCCGTCTCCCCCTTCTAGACTGTGAGCCCACTGTTGGGTAGGGACCATCTCTATGTTGCCAACTTGGACTTCCCAAGCGCTTAGTACAGTGCTCTGCACACAGTTAGTGCTCAATAAACACGATTGAATGAATGAATGAATGGAAACTGGGGTTCCCGGCCCCGCCAGCCCCCAGCCCCGTCCCCTCCTCCAGGCTCCAGGAGCCTGGCCGTAATGTGGAGGGCGAGGATGTGGGTAAAGTGCTTGGCTGCTCCCAGGAGGAAAGGGCTGGAAGAGGGAAGGAAGAGCTCCCGTCTCCAGCTAGGAAAACTCAGCCGTTCCTTGATTTTTCCCTTTGCCCTTCCTTCCTCTCCCCCTCGTCCCCCTCTCCATCCCCCCCATCTTACCTCCTTCCCTTCCCCACAGCACCTGTATATATGTATATATGTTTGTACAGATTTATTACTCTTATTTATTTATTTATTTTATTTGTACATATCTATTCTATTTATTTTATTTTGTTAGTATGTTTGGTTTTGTTCTCTGTCTCCCCTTTTTAGACTGTGAGCCCACTGTTGGGTAGGGACCGTCTCTAGATGTTGCCAACTTGTACTTCCCAAGTGCTTAGTACAGTGCTCTGCACACAGTAAGCGCTCAATAAATACGATTGATTGATTGATTGATTGATCGAAATGTATTTTCCCGTTCTCCGGCCTGCAGCCTCGCCTAAAGGAGGAGGCAGGGGGCTGGCTTTCTTTACCTTTATTCTATCGATGTTGGCTTCCATCTTCAGCTGCTCCACGAGCTTCCGGGCTTGGGCTATGTTGGCCGTGTTGTTGCTGGCCATCTGGGGACTCTCTTCTCAACAGATGCTCTAAGGAGACAGAGGGCAATGCATAGTGGGATCAACGACCATTTCAATCAATCAATCAATCAATCGATCGTATTTATTGAGCGCTTACTGTGTGCAGAGCACTGGACTAAGCGCTTGGGAAGTACAAGTTGGCAAAACAACTGTTTGAAGAGTCGGCGAATCTGGGGGGAAGGAGGCTTTACTAAAAGTGACTCCCAACCTTCCAAAGCACTTCTGCATATCTCTTCCACACCCTTATTTCTTAAGAACTAACTCATGCGCATATATATCCTCTTTTCTTTCTTCTTCCTGTCTTATTTATTTTAGCATCTGTCTCTCCCCGGGAGATCGGGAGCTCCTTGAGGGCAGGGACTGTCTCTCTTTATTGCTGTATTACACTTTCCCCAAGCGCTTAGTACAGTGCTCTGCACACAGTAAGCGCTCAATC
This sequence comes from Tachyglossus aculeatus, assembly GCF_015852505.1. Classification (NCBI taxonomy): domain Eukaryota; kingdom Metazoa; phylum Chordata; class Mammalia; order Monotremata; family Tachyglossidae; genus Tachyglossus; species Tachyglossus aculeatus. The sequence goes on from NC_052079.1 coordinate 3,902,832, forward strand.
ATCATCAATCGTATTTATTGAGCGCTTACTGTGTGCACAGCACTGTACTAAGTGCTTGGGAAGTACAAATTGGCAACATATAGAGACAGTCCCTACCCAACAGTGGGCTCACAGTCTAAGTGGGCTCGATAAATACGATCGAATGAATGAATCAATAATAATAACAATACCTGTGGTATTTGTGAAGCGGTACGTTACCAGGCACTGTACTAAGTGGTGGGGTGGGTTTAAGAAAATCAGATTGGACACAGTCCCTGTCCCGCATGGGGGTCACGGTCTCCCCACCCAGCCAGGAAGCTCACTGTGGTTTTAACCAACTCTGTCATACTGTACTCTTCCAAGCACTGAGTAGAGTGCTCCGCACACAGTCAGCGCTCAATAAATACCACCGATGGATTGATTCTCATCCCGCATTTGCAGCTCTGCCTTCTTGGGGGAGAAATGGGATCAAGGAGCGAGCTTATGGTCATCATGCCCCAGGGAAGGGGTAAAAACAATTGATTGTGCACCAGTAACACAATTCTCCACAAAACAGCCGAAGCAGCTGTTTCTCGCAGCCTTTCAACTCACGCCCTTTCGCTTTTCCATTTTGTTTGACAGAAGGTTAGGCAGAGACTTGTGACTTCTCCGGATACTTTCGAGGTGGCTACACGCTGGGCCGTTCTTCTGCAGTGGACTCACTGTAACCTCTGGCTATTACTAACATGAACAAAACTGACGTTTTTAAAAACTTCTCCATCTTAAGCCCCCGAGATACGCATCCATCCCCACGTATGGGGCTCCTTCCTTCTTCACCGCTTACTCTGTGTCAAGTGCTTGGCTAAATTCATTCACTCGTTCATTCAGTCGTATTTACTGAGAGCTTACTGTGTGCAGAGCACTGTACTAAGCGCTTGGGAGAGTACAATATAACGGTAAATGGTGGGGAAGATATAGGGCAATCGGATCAGACGCGGACAGATCCGTGTCCTTTAATGGATCCCCGACCGAAGAGGAAGGGGGAACAAATGTATCATCCCCAAAGGCCAAAAGGCTGAACTTGCCGACTTGGACTTCCCAAGCGCTTAATACAGTGCTCTGCACACAGTAAGCGCTCAATAAATATGACTGATTGATTGATTGATTGATTGAAGTGACTTGCCCAAGGTCACACAGCGGGCAATGTTGCCTAGTACATAGACCCAAGTCCTGGGAGTCAGAGGGACGTGGGTTCTTATCCCGCCTCCGCCACTTGCCTGCTGTGTGATCTTGGGCAAGTCACTTATCTCTGCCTCAGTTACTTCATCTGTTAAAGGGGGATGGGGGATCCCCCCCATCTTACCTCCTTCCCTTCCCCACAGCACCTGTATATATGTATATATGTTTGTACATATTTATCACTCTATTTATTTATTTATTTTACTTGTACATAGCTATTCTATTTATTTTATTTTGTTAGTATGTTTGGTTTTGTTCTCTGTCTCCCCCTTTTAGACTGTGAGCCCACTGTTGGGTAGGGACCGTCTCTATATGTTGCCAATTTGTACTTCCCAAGCGCTTGGTACAGTGCTCTGCACATAGTAAGCGCTCAATAAATACTATTGATGATGATGCTGATGATTAAGAATTGTGAGCCCTGTGTGGGACATGGACTGCGTCCAACCTGATTAGCTTGTATGTACCCTAGTGCTTGGTACAGTGCCTGGCACGTAGTAAGCGCCTGAAAAATACCATATAGAAAAAAAAATGGGTCTCCTGACTCTCAGTTGGGTGCTCTTTCCACTAGGCCCCACTGCTTCCCTTCCTACACCTATTTGCACCCAGGATTACTCAGTGAGGTACTATGAAGCACTGAAGAGGGCACGCATCGTCATGCTCGCTCTAGGCTGTATCTTTATGGCCAACCTGAAAACTCTCTTTGTGTGAGCCCACTGTTGGGTAGGGACCGTCTCTATATGTTGCCAATTTGTACTTCCCAAGCGCTTAGTACAGTGCTCTGCATCATCATCATCATCATCATCAATCGTATTTACTGAGCGCTTACTGTGTGCAGAGCACTGTACTAAGAGCTTTTATGTATATATGTTTATATGTCTTCTATGTCGCTTATTCATTCATTCAATCGTATTTATTGAGCGCTTACTGTGTGCAGAGCACTGGACTAAGCGCTTTTGTGTATATATGTTTATATACCTTATGTCCTGTATGTCACGTATTCATTCATTCATTCATTCAATCGTATTTATTGAGCGCTTACTGTATATGCCTTATGTCTTATATGTTGCGTATTCATTCATTCAGTCGTATTGAGTGCTTACTGTGTGCAGAGCACTGTACTAAGCGCTTTTATGTATATATGTTTATATGTCTTATATGTCGCTTATTCATTCATTCATTCAATCGTATTTATTGAGCGCTTACTGTGTGCAGAGCACTGTACTAAGTGCTTGGGAAGTACAAATTGGCAATATATAGAGACAGTCCCTACCCAACAGTGGGCTCACAGTCTAAAAGGGGGAGACAGAGAACAAAACCAAACATACTAACAAAATAAAATAAATAGGATAGATATGTACAAGTAAAATAAATAAATAGAGTAATAAATATGTACAACCATATATCCATATATACAGGTGCTGTGGGGAAGGGAAGGAGGTAAGATGGGGGGGATGGAGAGGGGGATGAGGGGGAGAGGAAGGAAGGGGCTCAGTGTGGGAAGGCCTCCTGGAGGAGGTGAGCTCTCAGCAGGGCCTTGAAGGGAGGAAGAGAGCTAGCTTGGCGGATGGGCAGAGGGAGGGCACACAGTAAGCGCTCAATAAATACGACTGATGATGGTGGTGATGGAAAAACGCCTAAAGAATTGTGGAAGCCAACGGAAGGGACTGATTTTCTGGGGGTTATCAGAAGCAGAGGCTTCCCCATCCTTCAGTTCTGCCTGCCTTTGGGATTTCCACTATTTCTGCTCATGGGGATCACAGCTCCACAGGGATCGTGAGGGAGGGGGCCCCCACAGCTGGCTGAGCCAGATTCCCCGTCTCACTCATTCCAGCTGAAAGACCCTCGGATAGCGGCTTTCTGGCCTGTTGGCTCCTCGGAGCCCATACCCCCTAAAACGGCTGCTCTCCTGTTGTCCCCCAATCCCGGCGAAAAGTTGACCCCTCTGCTGACGATCTGTCTCCCCCTTCTAGACTGTGAGCCCGCTGTTGGGTAGGGACCGTCTCTATATGTTGCCAACTTGTACTTCCCAAGCGCTTAGTACGGTGCTCTGCACACAGTAAGCGCTCAATAAATACGATTGAATGAATGAATGATCGTCTTTGCCAGGCGGCAGGCCAGGGAAATGGTGGGAGACCAAATTCCCATCCGTTTGTTTTGGAAAGCGGTGCGGAAAGAGTGCGGGCTTGGCTTCGGCACCGGCCTGCTGGGTGACTTTTCTGTGCCTCAGTTTCCTCCTCTGTAAAATGGGGATTTACTACTACCTGCTCTCCATTCCCCATACTGCGTGCCTCATGGGGAATAGGGACTGTTGCCGACCTGAAGATACTGCATTTCGCCCCAGTGCTTAGAACAATGCCTGGTACACAGTAAATGCCTAACGCCGCAATTTCTATTATAATTATTATTCTATAATAATTAAATAATTATTAAATTAAATTAAATTAATTAAATAATTAAATAATCAGTAAAAGCTGGGTGGGGAAACTTCTGGATAAAACCCATCATCTGAATTTTCTGTGAACGCGTCTATCAGCTCTGTTTTACTGCACTCTCGAAAGCACATAGCGCGGTGCTCTGCACAAAGTGCTCAATAAATGCAATGGATTGATTTCCGAGATCCTTACCAGCACAGACAATCGAAAGGCATCCAAATGTTCCTGCTGTCAGCTGACTTAACTTGTGGATGGGGGCGGAAGAAAAACTCAAGTCTGGAGCCTCTGACATTCAGATCACACTCTTGGCAATCTTGCAGCAACCCACACCGCTCCACAGAGGAGAATCCCTCTCATGGTGCCCGTTGGTCGGGTCTGGCTCCGGGGGCTCCGGGAGGCTTTGGCGACTTTTCCCCGGCCACCCACATAGTGAAGCAAGAGCGGAGCTGCATCTTTTATTTGCCATTTGTTAAGCGCTTACTACGTGCAAAGCACTGTCCTAAGCACTGCGGGGGATACAAGGTGATCAGGTTGTCCCACGTGGGGCTCACAGTCCTAATCCCCATTTTACAGGTGAGGTAACTGAGGCTCAGAGAAGTTAAGTGACTTGCCCAAGGTCACACAGCAGACATGTGGTGGGGCTGGGATTCGAACCCAGGACCTCTGACTCCAAAGCCCGTGCTCTTTCCACTGAGCCACGCTGCTTCTTAATCGATCTTTAACCGCTTCGCCTCTCAATCGATCAATCAGTGGTATTTATTGAACATTTGTGCTCTGTCTCCCCCTTTTAGACTGTGAGCCCACTGTTGGGTAGGGACTGTCTCTATATGTTGCCAATTTGTACTTCCCAAGCGCTTAGTCCAGTGCTCTGCACATAGTAAGTGCTCAATAAATACGATTGATGATGATGATGATGATTTACAATGTGCAGAGTACTGTACTCAGCACTTGGGAGCACTTCTGTCCACAGCCAAGCTAGCTCTCTTCCTCCCTTCAAGGCCCTACTGAGAGCTCACCTCCTCCAGGAGGCCTTCCCAGACTGAGCCCCTTCCTTCCTCTCCCCGTCGTCCCCCTCTCCATCCTCCCCATCTTACCTCCTTCCCTTCCCCACAGCACCTGTATATATGTATATATGCTTGTACATATTTATTACTCTATTTATTTATTTTACTTGTACATATCTATTCTATTTATTTTACTTTGTTAGTATGTTTGGTTTTGTTCTCTGTCTCCCCCTTTTAGACTATGAGCCCGCTGTTGGGTAGGGACTGTCTCTATATGTTGCCACCTTGTACTTCCCAAGCGCTTAATACAGTGCTCTGCACACAGTAAGGGCTCAATAAATACGATTGATGATGATGATATCTGTAATTTATTTATATTCATGTCTTTCTCCCTCTCTAGACTGCAAGCTCATTGTGGGCAGGGAATGTGTCTGTTTATTGTGATTTTGTGCTCTCCCAAGTGCTTAGTACACATCTGACTGACTGCCTTGGGAGAGTACAAAAGGACAGTTGCTTTATTTATTCATGTTAATGCCTGCCTCCCCCTCTAGACTGTAAATTCGTTATGGGCAGGGCTCATGCCTGCTAATTCTGTTAGATTGCACTTTCCCAAGCTCTCAGTGCAGTGCACTGCATCTGGTAAGTGCTCAAAAAATACCATCATCATCATCATCATCATCAATCGTATTTATTGAGCGCTTACTATGTGCAGAGCACTGTACTAAGCGCTTGGGAAGTACAAATTGGCAACATAGAGAGACAGTCCCTATCCAACAGTGGGCTCACAGTATATAAGGGGGAGACAGAGAACAAAACCAAACATACTAACAAAATAAAATAAATAGAATAGATATGTACAAGTAAAATAAATAGAGTAATAAATCTGTACAAATATATATCCATATATACAGGTGCTGTGGGGAAGGGAAGGAGGTAAGATGGGGGGGACGGAGAGGGGGACGAGGGGGAGAGGAAGGAAGGGGCTCAGTCTGGGGAGGCCTCCTGGAGGAGGTGAGCTCTCAGCAGGGCCTTGAAGGGAGGAAGAGAGCTAGCTTGGCGGATGGGCAGAGGGATTGGGGGCATTCCAGGCCCGGGGGAGGACGGGGGCCAGGGGTCGATGGCGGGACAGGCGAGAACGAGGTACGGGGAGGAGATTAGCGGCGGAGGAGCGGAGGCTGCGGGCTGGGCTGGACAAGGAGAGAAGGGAGGTGAGGTAGGAGGGGGCCAGGGGATGGATGGACAGCCTGGAAGCCCAGGGTGAGGAGTTTTACCACTGATTGATTGACTGTCCACAAGGAACTGACAGCTAGTCTGGTTACAGCCTCTCTCACTTTCCTCCTCCTCCCCACCCCCAGCTCCCTTTCATTTCATTCATTCATTCATTCAGTCGTATTTATTGAGCGCTTACTGTGTGCAGAGAACTGTACTAAGCGCTTGGGAAGTACAATTCAGCAACAGAGACAATCCCTTCCCAACAACGGGCTCCCAGTCTACAACTTACTGTCACCGCTCCCCTCTGCAATGTAACTCCTTACAGGCAGGGAACCTGTTGACCACCTCTGTTGTACTGTCCTCTCCCGAGCGCTTACTACAGCGCTCTGCACCCAGCAGGCACTCAATAAATATGACTGATTGATCTTTCCGGTCCTAATGCACTAGCCTCTAAGACGGTGAGCCCCAAGCGGGACAGGACCTGGGCCCAGCCTGATTAGCTTGTATCTACCCCAGCGCTTAGTACAGTGTCTGGCACATAGTAAGTGCTTAACAAATATCACATATGGGTTGTTACCTGCAGGGAGGGGAGACAAGGAGCACGGTCCCAAGATGTGGCCTGCTGCTGGGGGGCGAGGAACTAAAATCTCAGAGAACGACCAGCTGACTTTTTAGACTGTTGTTGGGTAGGGACCGTCTCTATATGTTGCCAATTTGTACTTCCCAAGCGCTTAGTACAGTGCTCTGCACACAGTAAGCGCTCAATAAATACGATTGATGATGATGATGATGATGACTCTTGTTCAGAGAACCCCTGATTCCCCGCTGAGACTTTTGCTGCTTTTAGGAGCCTCGGCAGCTAGACTGTAAGCTTCTCAATCAATCGATCGATCGTATTTATTGAGCGCTTACTGTGTGCAGAGCACTGTACTAAGTGCTTGAAGGCAGGAATCTTATACGCTAATTCTACTAGACACTCCCACGCCTTGAGCTTACCAAATATGATTGATGGGTTGATTGCGTGCCCATACAATCGGCTCTCGATAAATACTATCGATCTGGGGCTGGGCGGGCCCTAAGGAAGCCGTGCCGGGATCGGGAAGGGGGAGGAAGGCTGGGAAAGCAGAGAAAGGGTACGGGAAGTCGGGATACATCTGTCTTCCCCTTTTAGACTGTGAGCCCACTGTTGGGTAGGGACTGTCTCTATATGTTGCCAATTTGTACTTCCCAAGCGCTTAGTACAGTGCTCTGCACATAGTAAGCGCTCAATAAATACGATTGATGATGATGATGATGATGACTCTTGTTCAGAGAACCCCTGATTCTCCGCTGAGACTTTTGCTGCTTTTAGGAGCCTCGGCAGCTAGACTGTAAGCTTCTCAATCAATCAATCAATCAATCGTATTTATTGAGCGCTTACTGTGTGCAGAGCACTATACTAAGCGCTTGAAGGCAGGAATCTTATACGCTAATTCTACTAGACACTCCCATGCCTTGAGCTTACTAAATATGATTGATGGGTTGATTGCGTGCCCATACAATCGGCTCTCGATAAATACTATCGATCTGGGGCTGGGCGGGCCCTAAGGAAGCCGTGCCGGGATCGGGAAGGGGGAGGAAGGCTGGGAAAGCAGAGAAAGGGTACGGGAAGTCGGGATACATCTGTCTTCCCCTTTTAGACTGTGAGCCCACTGTTGGGTAGGGACTGTCTCTATGTGTTGCCAATCTGTACTTCCCAAGCGCTTAGTACAGTGCTCTGTACACAGTAAGCGCTCAATAAATACGATTGATGATGATGATGATGATGACTCTTGTTCAGAGAACCCCTGATTCTCCGCTGAGACTTTTGCTGCTTTTAGGAGCCTCGGCAGCTAGACTGTAAGCTTCTCAATCAATCAATCAATCAATCGTATTTATTGAGCGCTTACTGTGTGCAGAGCACTATACTAAGCGCTTGAAGGCAGGAATCTTATACGCTAATTCTACTAGACACTCCCATGCCTTGAGCTTACTAAATATGATTGATGGGTTGATTGCGTGCCCATACAATCGGCTCTCGATAAATACTATCGATCTGGGGCTGGGCGGGCCCTAAGGAAGCCATGCCGGGATCGGGAAGGGGGAGGAAGGCTGGGAAAGCAGAGAAAGGGTACGGGAAGTCGGGATACATCTGTCTTCCCCTTTTAGACTGTGAGCCCACTGTTGGGTAGGGACTGTCTCTATGTGTTGCCAATCTGTACTTCCCAAGCGCTTAGTACAGTGCTCTGTACACAGTAAGCGCTCAATAAATACGATTGATGATGATGATGATGATGACTCTTGTTCAGAGAACCCCTGATTCTCCGCTGAGACTTTTGCTGCTTTTAGGAGCCTCGGCAGCTAGACTGTAAGCTTCTCAATCAATCAATCAATCAATCCTATTTATTGAGCGCTTACTGTGTGCAGAGCACTGTACTAAGCGCTTGAAGGCAGGAATCTTATACGCTAATTCTACTAGACACTCCCACGCCTTGAGCTTACCAAATATGATTGATGGGTTGATTGCGTGCCCATACAATCGGCTCTCGATAAATACTATCGATCTGGGGCTGGGCGGGCCCTAAGGAAGCCGTGCCGGGATCGGGAAGGGGGAGGAAGGCTGGGAAAGCAGAGAAAGGGTACGGGAAGTCGGGATACATCTGTCTTCCCCTTTTAGACTGTGAGCCCACTGTTGGGTAGGGACTGTCTCTATATGTTGCCAATTTGTACTTCCCAAGCGCTTAGTACAGTGCTCTGCACATAGTAAGCGCTCAATAAATACGATTGATGATGATGATGATGATGACTCTTGTTCAGAGAACCCCTGATTCCCTGCTGAGACTTTTGCTGCTTTTAGGAGCCTCGGCAGCTAGACTGTAAGCTTCTCAATCAATCAATCAATCAATCGTATTTATTGAGCGCTTACTGTGTGCAGAGCACTGTACTAAGCGCTTGAAGGCAGGAATCTTATACGCTAATTCTACTAGACACTCCCACGCCTTGAGCTTACCAAATATGATTGATGGGTTGATTGCGTGCCCATACAATCGGCTCTCGATAAATACTATCGATCTGGGGCTGGGCGGGCCCTAAGGAAGCCGTGCCGGGATCGGGAAGGGGGAGGAAGGCTGGGAAAGCAGAGAAAGGGTACGGGAAGCCGGGATACACCTGTTCCTTCAATTACCCAAATCAGTGTGCCGCTGAGGTTTCTTCTTCAGAGATGGGCCTCCAAATTTGGGACGCTTAATTCCTAGAAACAGAAGCAGAAAGAACATGTTAGTATCTAACAATCACACAGGACCCTTTAAGACAGAAGAGAGGGTTATCCATCAGTGGTATTTCATTCGATCGCATTTAATCAATCAATCAATCAATCAATCGTATTTATTGAGCGCTTACTATGTGCAGAGCACTGTACTAAGCGCTTGGGAAGTACAAATTGGCAACATATAGAGACAGTCCCTACCCAATAGTGGGCTCACAGTCTAAAAGGGGGAGACAGAGAACAAAACCAAACATACTAACAAAATAAAATAAATAGAATAGATATGTACAAGTAAAATAAATAAATAAATAGAGTAATAAATATGTACAAACATCTATACATATATACAGGTGCTGTGGGGAAGGGAAGGAGGTAAGAGGGGGGGATGAAGAGGGGGACGAGGGGGAGAGGAAGGAAGGGGCTCAGTGTGGGAAGGCCTCCTGGAGGAGGTGAGCTCTCAGCAGGGCCTTCAAGGGAGGAAGAGAGCGAGCTTGGCGGATGGGCAGAGGGAGGGCATTCCAGGCCCTTTATTGAGTGCATCCTGTGTGCAGAGCACTGTACTTATTCAGCGCCTCCTATAATGCAGCGTGGCTCAGTGGAAAGAGCAGGGGCTTTGGAGTCAGAGGTCACGGGTTCGAATCCCGGCTCCACCACATGTCTGCTGTGTGACCTTGGGCAAGTCACTTAACTTCTCTGAGCCTCAGTTACCTCACCTGTAAAATGGGGATTATGACTGTGAGCCCCACGTGGGACAACCTGATCACCTTGTATCCCCCCCAGCGCTTAGAACAGTGCTTTGCACATAGTAAGCGCTTAACAAATGCCATTAAAAAAATATAAAAAAATGCTGTACTAAACTCTTGGGAGAGCCCAGCAAACTGCAAAAGACATCGTCCCTGTCCTCAAGAAACTTACAATCTGACGGAGGAATTTACATCTTGTACTCTCCCAAGCGCGTTAAGTGCTCAATAAATACCACTGATTTATTGACAAACACTATTTGGAAAAGAACATTTGAAAGAAAATGAGACGATAACTGGACAGCCACCCTAAGTCTTCAAAGTTCTGTAACTTGCCGCTTGCGCTCAGAACAGTGCTAAGCGCTTAACAAATGCCATTAAAAAAAAAATAAAAAAAATGCTGTACTAAACTCTTGGGAGAGCCCAGCAAGCTGCAAAAGACATCGTCCCTGTCCTCAAGAAACTTACAATCTGACGGAGGAATTTACGTCTTGTACTCTCCCAAGCGCGTTAAGTGCTCAATAAATACCACTGATTTATTGACAAACACTACTTGGAAAAGAACATTTGAAAGAAAACGAGACGATAACTGGACAGCCACCTTGTCTTCAAAGTTCTGTAACTTGCCGCTTGCGCTTAGAACAGTGCTAAGCGCTTAACAAATGCCATTAAAAAAAAATTAAAAAAAATGCTGTACTAAACTCTTGGGAGGGCCCAGCAAGCTGCAAAAGACATTGTCCCTGTCCTCAAGAAACTCACAATCTGACGGAGGAATTTACGTCTTGTACTCTCCCAGGCGCGTTAAGTGCTCAATAAATACCACTGATTTATTGACAAACACTACTTGGAAAAGAACATTTGAAAGAAAATGAGACGATAATCAATCAATCAATCAATCAATCAATCGTATTTATTGAGCGCTTACTATGTGCAGAGCACTGTACTAAGCGCTTGGGAAGTACAAATTGGCATCACATAGAGACAGTCCCTACCCAACAGTGGGCTCACAGTCTAAAAGGGGGAGACAGAGAACAGAACCAAACATACCAACAAAATAAAATAAGTAGGATAGAAATGTACAAGTAAAATAAATAAATAAATAAATAAATAAATAAATAGAGTAATAAATATGTACAACCATATATACATATATACAGGTGCTGTGGGGAAGGGAAGGAGGTAAGACGGGGGGATGGAGAGGGGGACGAGGGGGAGAGGAAAGAAGGGGCTCAGTCTGGGAAGGCTTCCTGGAGGAGGTGAGCTCTCAGCAGGGCCTTGAAGGGAGGAAGAGAGCGAGCTTGGCGGATGGGCAGAGGGATTGGGGGCATTCCAGGCCCGGGGGAGGACGTGGGCCGGGGGTCGATGGCGGGACAGGCGAGAGCGAGGTACGGTGAGGAGATCAGCGGTGGAGGAGCGGAGGGTGCGGGCTGGGCAGTAGAAGGAGAGAAGGGAGGTGAGGTAGGAGGGGGCAAGGTGATGGACAGTCTTGAAGCCCAGGGTGAGGAGTTTCTGCCTGATGCGCAGATTGATCGGTAGCCATTGGAGGTTTTTGAGGAGGGGAGTGATATGTCCAGAGCGTTTCTGGACAAAGATAATCCGGGCAGCAGCATGAAGTATGGATTGAAGTGGAGAGAGACACGAGGATGGCAGATCAGAGAGAAGGCTGGTGCAGTAGTCCAGACGGGATAGGATGAGAGCTTGAATTAGCAGGGTAGCGGTTTGGATGGAGAGGAAAGGGCGGATCTTGGCAATGTTGCGGAGCTGAGACTGGCAGGTTTTGGTGACGGTTTGGATGTGAGGGGTGAATGAGAGAGCGGAGTCGAGGATGACTGGACAGCCACCCTAATTCTTCAAAGTTCTGTAACTTGCCGCTTGCGCTTAGAACAGTGCTAAGCGCTTAACAAATGCCATTAAAAAAAAATAAAAAAAAATGCTGTACTAAACTCTTGGGAGAGCCCAGCAAGCTGCAAAAGACATCGTCCCTGTCCTCAAGAAACTTACAATCTGACGGAGGAATTTACGTCTTGTACTCTCCCAGGCGCGTTAAGTGCTCAATAAATACCACTGATTTATTGACAAACACTACTTGGAAAAGAACATTTGAAATAAAACGAGACGGCAACTGGACAGCCACCCTAAGGCTTCAAAGTTCTGTAACCTTTTCTTCTGTTTTGACGGAAACTCAACAACATGCAGAAGTGGCCTATCGCCTTCCAAGCCCATTAGCGGTTCTCCTAAAATGGTGGGGGGATTGTCTTCCTGCAGAACCCCACCCTGAAGAGGACGTCTATTCAAATATTCACCCCACACATGATGCCACTCGCAACCATGCTACCAATCGCACACGCTAAGCAAACAGACGCGTATTGTCAAAACTTTCCCTGCTTCTGCCCGTGTTCTAGCCAAAATGCACAGTGAAATCCCACACTTGGAGGGAGCTGAGTGTATATTACATATGTACACATGTACATATGTGGAAGCCAGGGCTTATTCACTCTCAGGAGAGGGAGATTTGCACTCTGCACTCCAATCAATCAATCAATCAATCGTATTTATTGAGCGCTTGCTGTGTGCAGAGCACCGGACTAAGCGCTTGGGAAGTACAAGTTGGCAACACATAGAGACGGTCCCTACCCAACAGTGGGCTCACAGTCTAGAAGGGGGAGATGGAGAACAAAGCCAAACATATTAACAAAATAAAATAAATAGAATAGATATGTACAAGTAAAATAAATAAATAAATATGTACAAACATGAGCTCTTTTCTCCCTCAAGGGAGAAAGGGAAGGGAGCTGAGCAGAGTGGCAGCTCCTGGCACCCTTGTCAGTCAACCAATCAATAATAGCATTTATTGAGCATTTATTGTGGGCGGAGCACTGTCCTGAGTGCTTAGGACAGTACAATCGAGTTGGAAGAGACGATCCCTGCCCTCAAGGAGCTTACAGTCTCCTGTGTGCAGAGCACTTTGGGCAAGCACAAGAGTTGGTAGACACGATCCCTTGCAGGGTGCAGAGCACTATACTGAGCGCTTAGGAGAGTACAGTAGGGTTGGTGGGCTTACAGTAATAATAATGTATATATGTATATATGTTTGTACATATTTATTACTCTATTTATTTATTTATTTATTTTACTTGTACATATCTATTCTATTTATTTTATCATCATCATCATCATCATCAATCGTATTTACTGAGCGCTTACTATGTGCAGAGCACTGTACTAAGCGCTTGGGAAGTACAAATTGGCAACACATAGAGACAGTCCCTACTCAACAGTGGGCTCACAGTCTAAAAGGGAAGAAAACCAAACATACTAACAAAATAAAATAAATAGGATAGATATGTACAAGTAAAATAAATAAATAAAGAGTAACAAATATGTACAACCATATATACATATATACATATATTTATTTTGTTAGTATGTTTGGTTTTGTTCTCCGTCTCCCCCTTTTAGACCGTGAGCCCACTGTTGGGTAGGGACTGTCTCTATATGTTGCCAACTTGTACTTCCCAAGCGCTTGGTACAGTGCTCTGCACACAGTAAGCGCTCAATAAATACGATTGATTGATTGATTAATGGCAATTACTAAGTGCTTACTATGTGCAAAGCACTGTTCTAAGCGCTGATCCACATGAAGCTAGAAAGCCAGGCAGGGTGGAAACCTTCCGACGGGATCCCTCAGGGTAGCCCAATCCCTGGCCAACGGGAACTTGTGCATGCATGTACGTATGTGGGTAGGAAGTGAACCAGAGAGTGCATACGTGCAAGAGAGTGCTTGGCACAGAGCAAGCACATACGTGTGGCATTGGGCAGGTGGGGAGAATGGTTTGTCCCTAAATCAGTGCCCAGAGAAAACATCGTCTCCGTGGCGACTGTAGCATAATTAAAAAACCACGGATGGGACCCAGACGTGGCATTGACTTCTGCCAGCATCTTGGCGGCTCCCAACTGCGCGGGCCAAGAGAAGTGCTTTCTCCATCCTCGAAGCTTCTTCTTCTCTCACGCAATGGTTCCCCCGCCCCGGGAAGCCGTGCGTGGGGACGGGAGCCTTTCCCAGTTTGTCCCGGCTGGGCTCAGCTCCGATCCCGAAACGACTGGGGTGTCACCTCAGGCGGATCGAGAGCATCGCCTTCCCGGAGCTCCGATTCCCGTGAGACGTAAGAGTGGAGGGATTTTGGCCCGGACAAACAAAAAGACTGTTCCGACGGGCTCGGTCGAAACACACGAGCCCCGGGCCCTCTGAGGAGAAACAAAACCACACCATTCTTGAGGGTTTTTTTAATAAGTTCAAGAGGGAATCCAAGTCCGATTCTTCACGGTGGGTTTTTTTCAGGCCATCGCTTGCCCTCTAAATGCGACACAGCTTCCCCGACTCTGGGATCCTAAACTCCATCCTTGCAGCTTGAGACCAGGAAAATGGACCCTGGGCCTCACAGTTATAACTCCGCCCTGGCATAAGGCATGACCTGAACAATCAATCAGTGGGTGGGGGATGTGTCTGGTACATTATTCTACCGTACTCTCCCAAGCGCTTAGTACAGTGCTCTGCACCCAGTAAATGCTCAATGTGACGGGGGTTGGGTGAGGCCTGGCATCAGGATGGAGATCATCATTTTGGCTATGCATTTCCATCCCCCCCACCTTACCTCCTTCCCTTCCCCACAGCACCTGTGTATATGTATATATGTTTGTACAGATTTATTACTCTATTTATTTATTTATTTATTTTACTTGTACTTATCTGTCCTATTTATTTTATTTTGTTAGTATGTTTGGTTTTGTTCTCTCTCTCCCCCTTTTAGACTGTGAGCCCACTGTTGGGTAGGGACTGTCTCTATATGTTGCCAATTTGTACTTCCCAAGCGCTTAGTACAGTGCTCTGCACATAGTAAGCGCTCAATAAATACGATTGATGATAATGATGATGATGAGAGCATGGAGAGATCCCAGTCTTCCCCGCTGCTCCACCCTTTGGGATCACTGTCGGCTCTGACCCCGGGCCTTCCGATGCTGCAAGTCGATTAGTCGGAAACGTGACAACGTCAGCTTGACTCCACTTAACCCTGCAGTGTTTCTCTGGGTTACTCCGACACCCCTCCCGCACCCACTTCATTTTTTTTTAAGGCATTTGTTAAGCACTTACGACGTGTCTGGCCCTGTACTAAGCACCGGGGGGTGGATACAAGCTAATCAGGTTGGACACAGCCCCTGTCCCACATGGGACTCTTAACCCCCGTTTTGCAAAGGAGGTAACCGAGGCCCAGAGGAGTGAAGTAACCTGCCCAAAGTCACACAGCAGGCGAGTGGAGATGGGATTAGAACCCAGGTCCTTCTGACGCCCAGACTTGCGCTCTTTCCACCACGCCACGCTGCCTCTTGAGAGCTCCCTACTGAGAGCTCACCTACTCATCATCATCATCATCAATCGTATTTATTGAGCGCTTACTATGTGCAGAGCACTGTACTAAGCGCTTGGGAAGTACAAATTGGCAACATATAGAGACAGTCCCTACCCAACAGTGGGCTCACAGTCTAAAAGGGGGAGACAGAGAACAAAACCAAACATACTAACAAAATAAAATAAATAGAATGAGCCCCTTCCTTCCTCTCCCCCTCGTGCCCCTCTCCATCCCGCCATCTCACCTCCTTCCCTTCCCCACAGCATCTGTATATATGTATATATGTTTGTACATATTTGTTACTCTATTTATTTATTTATTTTACTTGTACATATCTATTCTATTTATTTTATTTTGTTAGTATGTTTGGTTTTGTTCCCCGTCTCCCCCTCTTAGACTGTGAGCCCACTGTTGGGTAGGGACTGTCTCTATATGGTGCCAACTTGGACTTCCCAAGCGCTTAGTACAGTGCTCTGCACACAGTAAGCGCTCAATAAATACGATTGATGATGATGATGATGATTGGGGCCCCTCTGGATGCGGCCATTGCTTCTGGAGAGCAGAACTCGGCCGCAGGAGCTGTGGCAGAGAGGGGCTTGAAGTTCCGGACAGAAGGAAGTTTGGTGCAAAATGATACCGGACAAGGGAAAGACCAACTGAAAAGTGGACTTTCTGGTATAAAATGAGATGCTGTGTGGCCTGGGGCAATCAATCAATCAATCAATCAATCAATCGTATTTATTGAGCGCTTACTGTGTGCAGAGCACTGTACTAAGTGCTTGGGAAGTACAACTTGGCAACATATAGAGACAGTCCCTACCCAACAGCGGGCTCAACAGTCTAAAAGGGGGAGACAGAGAACAAAACCAAACATACTAACAAAATAAATAAATAGAATAGATATGTACAGGTAAAATAAATAAATAGAGTAATAAATATGTACAAACATATATACATATATACAGGTGCTGTGGGGAAGGGAAGGAGGTAAGATGGGGGGATGGAGAGGGGGACGAGGGGGAGAGGAAGGAAGGGGCTCAGTCTGGGAAGGCCTCCTGGAGGAGGTCTTCACTTCACTTCAAGTCACTTCACTTCTCTGTGCCTCAGTTTCCTCAACTGCAAAATTGGGATTCAATCCTTTCATTCATTCAATCGTATTTATTGAGCGCTTACTGTGTGCAGAGCACTGTACTAAGCGCTTGGGAAGTACAAGTTGGCAACATATAGAGACGGTCCCTACCCAACAACAGGCTCACAGCCTAGAAGGGGGGGGGGACAGACAACAAAACAAAACATGTGAACAGGTGTCAAGTCATTGCCAACTTGTACTTCCCAAGCGCTTAGTACAGTGCTCTGCACACAGTAAGCGCTCAATAAATACGATTGAATGAATGAATGAATCAGAATAAAAAGAAGTAAAGCACATCATTAACAAAATAAAATAAATAGAATAGTAAATATGTACTTGTTCGCCCTCCTACTTAGACAGTGAGCACCGAGGAAGGCATGCAATGTATCTGCCTGATTAAGTTGTATCTAGCCCAGTGCATACAACAGTGCTTGACACATAGTAAGCACTTAACAAATACCATTTAAAAATGAGATGAGTAACAATCCTCTTATCCCCATGACACCCCTGCACATGGAACAGAAAACCAAGCCCAAGGCTTTCAACAAGGCAGTAATCCTTCGGAGGAAAAATCTGGTTATTGCTCACTATCATGCAAGGCAGAAGATTTAATAGTCATATCCATTTTGCTCTTCTAAAAATAAGACTGCGGTTTTTTTTCCTTCAGAAGGAATCAAGCAATCATGACACTGTCTCGCTCCTGATGAGAGGGAGAAAAGGCCAACTCCTTATATCAATTAACATGTCACTCGCATTTGCAGAATAGTGCACTAAGTGCTTAGGAGAGTACAATACAACAGAGTTGGCGGACACATTCCCTGCCTATAACGAGCTTACAGTCTAGAGGGGTAGACTGACATGAACACAATTACATAAATTATGGATATGCAGGTAGATTTTATCTGCAGCCTCCTTGCTTTGCTCATAGGGCCTTTGCCTGCAAAATCGCAGGTGGTTCACGGAGGCTGATTCCATTGCTACTAGGATGATCATCATCATCAATCGTATTTATCGAGCGCTTACTGTGTGCAGAGCACTGTACTAAGCGCTTGGGAAGTCCAAGTTGGCACCATATAGAGGCAGTCCCTACCCAACAGTGGGCTCACAGTCTAGAAGGGGGAGACAGAGAACAAAACCAAACATACTAACAAAATAAAATAAATAGAATAGATACGTACAAGTAAGATAAATAGAGTAATAAATATATACAAACATATATACATATATACAGGTGCAGTGGGGAAGGGAAGGAGGTAAGATGGGGGGGATGGAGAGGGGGGCGAGGGGGAGAGGAAGGAAGGGGCTCAGTCTGGGAAGGCCTCCTGGAGGAGGTCTATGCAGTGCAAGACTATGGACAGAATCTCCCCAAGGTGCTGTATTGTAATTATATTGGCATCCTCTCTTGGAACTGCCTTTGACGCCTGCAGTAGATACCGTGTTTGTGTGGCAGTCATTCATTCATTCATTCAATTGTATTTATTGAGCACTTACTGTGTGCAGAGCACTGTACTAAGTGCTTGGGAAGTACAAGTTGGCAATGTATAGAGACAGTCCCTACCCAACAGTGGGCTCACAGTCTAGAAGGGGGAGACAGAGAACAAAACATATTAACAAAATTAAATAAATAGAATATGTACAAGTAAAATAAATAGAGTAATAAATACGTACAAACATATATACATATATACAGGTGCTGTGGGGAGGGGAAGGAGGTAAGGTGGGGGGGATGGGGAGGAGGGGGAGAGGAAGGAGGGGGCTCAGTCTGGGAAGGCCTCCTGGAGGAGGTGAGCTCTCAGTAGGGCTTTGAAGGGAAAGCCCCGGGCTTAGAATAAAAATAATAATAATGATGGCGTCTGTTAAGCACTCACCACGTGCCAAGCACTGTTCTAAGCACTGGGGTAGATACAAGGTAGTCAGGTTGCCCCACGTCGTGTGCAAATCAAACAAACAATGGACATTTTCCAGCCATATGATGCTCCTCCCTTTATTCTCTAACTCCCCAGTCACTGATATAAAAAGACATTGGAATCGGGGCATTTTATGACTTCTGAACTTGTGAAGCCTCCAAACAGTTAATCAATCGTATTTATTGAGCGCTTACTGTGTGCAGAGCACTGGACTAAGCGCTTGGGAAGTCCAAGTTCAGTCGGATACTGGAGCCTCAAAGCAAGGCCAGATTTTACAGAGGGATACGGAAGGTCAGTGGGGAAGGGAGGCGGGAGGGGTGGGAGTGAGGTAAATGTGACCAGATGTCTCTCTGAGAAGCTCAGATGTCTTGCTTCACACAGAAGCAGCGTGGCTCAGTGGAAAGAGCCCGGGCTTTGGAGTCAGAGGTCATGGGTTCAAATCCCGGCTCCGCCAATTGTCAGCTGTGTGACTCTGGGCAAGTCACTTCACTTCTCTGGGCCTCAGTTCCCTCATCTGTCAAATGGGGATGAAGACTGTGAGCCCCACGTGGGACAATCTGATCACCTTGTACCTCCCCAGAGCTTAGAACGGTGCTTGGCACATAATAAGCGCTTAATAAATGCCATCATTATTATTATTATTATTATTATACGGAAGGTCAGTGGGGAAGGGAGGTTGGAGGGGTGGGAGTGAGGTAAACGTGACCAGATGTCTCACTGAAAAGCTCAGATGTCTTGCTTCACACAGAAGCAGCGTGGCTCAGTGGAAAGAGCCCGGGCTTTGGAGTCAGAGGTCATGGGTTCAAATTCCGGCTCCGCCAATTGTCAGCTGTGTGACTTTGGGCAAGTCACTTCACTTCTCTGCGCCTCAGTTCCCTCATCTGTAAAATGGGGATGAAGACTGTGAGCCCCCCACGGGACAATCTGATCACCTTGAACCTCCCCAGTGCTTAGAACGGTGCTTGGCACATAATAAGCGCTTAATAAATGCCATCATTATTATTATTATTATTATACGGAAGGTCAGTGGGGAAGGGAGGTTGGAGGGGTGGGAGTGAGGCAAATGTGACCAGATGTCTCTCTGAAAAGCTCAGATGTCTTGCTTCACACAGAAGCAGCGTGGCTCAGTGGAAAGAACCCGGGCTTTGGAGTCAGAGGTCATGGGTTCAAATCCCGGCTCCGCCAATTGTCAGCTGTGTGACTTTGGGCAAGTCACTTCACTTCTCTGGGCCTCAGTTCCCTCATCTGTCAAATGGGGATGAAGACTGTGAGCCCCACGTGGGACAATCTGATCACCTTGTACCTCCCCAGAGCTTAGAACGGTGCTTGGCACATAGTAAGTGCTTAATAAATGCCATCATTATTATTATTATTATTATTATTGTACGGAAGGTCAGTGGGGAAGGGAGGTTGGAGGGGTGGGAGTGAGGTAAATGTGATCAGATGTCTCACTGAAAAGCTCAGATGTCTTGCTTCACACAGAAGCAGCGTGGCTCAGTCGAAAGAGCCCGGGCTTTGGAGTCAGAGGTCATGGGTTCAAATTCCGGCTCCGCCAATTGTCAGCTGTGTGACTTTGGGCAAGTCACTTCACTTCTCTGCGCCTCAGTTCCCTCATCTGTAAAATGGGGATGAAGACTGTGAGCCCCCCACGGGACAATCTGATCACCTTGAACCTCCCCAGTGCTTAGAACGGTGCTTGGCACATAATAAGCGCTTAATAAATGCCATCATTATTATTATTATTATTATACGGAAGGTCAGTGGGGAAGGGAGGTTGGAGGGGTGGGAGTGAGGTAAATGTGACCAGATGTCTCTCTGAAAAGCTCAGATGTCTTGCTTCACACAGAAGCAGCGTGGCTCAGTCGAAAGAGCCCGGGCTTTGGAGTCAGAGGTCATGGGTTCAAATTCCGGCTCCGCCAATTGTCAGCTGTGTGACTTTGGGCAAGTCACTTCACTTCTCTGCGCCTCAGTTACCCCATCTGTAAAATGGGGATGAAGACTGTGAGCCCCACGTGGGACAATCTGATCACCCTGTACCTCCCCAGAGCTTAGAACGGTGCTTGGCACGTAGTAAGTGCTTAATAAATGCCATCATTATTATTATTATTATTATTATACGGAAGGTCAGTGGGGAAGGGAGGTTGGAGGGGTGGGAGTGAGGTAAATGTGACCAGATGTCTCTCTGAAAAGCTCAGATGTCTTGCTTCACACAGAAGCAGCGTGGCTCAGTGGAAAGAGCCCGGGCTTTGGAGTCAGAGGTCATGGGTTCAAATCCCGGCTCCGCCAATTGTCAGCTGTGTGACTTTGGGCAAGTCACTTCACTTCTCTGGGCCTCAGTTCCCTCATCTGTAAAATGGGGATGAAGACTGTGAGCCCCACGTGGGGCAATCTGATCACCTTGTACCTCCCCAGAGCTTAGAACGGTGCTTGGCACGTAGTAAGCGCTTAATAAATGCCATCATTATTATTATTATTATTATACGGAAGGTCAGTGGGGAAGGGAGGCGGGAGGGGTGGGAGTGAGGTAAACGTGACCAGATGTCTCACTGAAAAGCTCAGATGTCTTGCTTCACACAGAAGCAGCGTGGCTCAGTGGAAAGAGCCCGGGCTTTGGAGTCAGAGGTCATGGGTTCAAATCCCGGCTCCGCCAATTGTCAGCTGTGTGACTTTGGGCAAGTCACTTCACTTCTCTGTGCCTCAGTTACCCCATCTGTAAAATGGGGATGAAGACTGTGAGCCCCCCACGGGACAATCTGATCACCTTGTACCTCCCCAGCGCTTAGAACAGTGCTTGGCACATAGTAAGCACTTAACAAATGCCATTATTATTATTATTATTATTATTACAGAAGTTAAGTGACCGTGGCTCAATGGAAAGAGCCCAGGCTTTGGAGTCAGAGGTCATGGGATCGAATCCCGGCTCTGCCAATTGTCAGCTGTGTGACTTTGGGCAAGTCACTTCACTTCTCTGGGCCTCAGTTACCTCATCTGTAAAATGGGGATGAAGACTGTGAGCCCCCCATGGGACAATCTGATCACCTTGTACCTCCCCAGCGCTTAGAACGGTCCTGTGCACATAGTAAGCGCTTAATAAATGCCATTATTATTATTATTATTATTATTATTGTTATTATTGCCCGAAGTCACTCAGCAGGCAAATGGCAGAGCTGGGATCAGAACTCAGGTCCTCTGAATCACAGGCCCGGCTCTTTCCACTAGGCCACGCTGGTTGGAGTCCATTTTTCCTTCCTCCTCTTTCGTCTTTAATTTATTTTGGGTCGGACTCCCTTGCCAGAGCGTAAGCGGGAGTCGTGTCCGATAAACCCACCGCACTCTCCTAAAGCGCTTAGTACAGTGCTTGCCCCGTGGTGGATTTTCTGTAGAACGGAACTGGCTGATTCTATTGCCTGCTCTGTCATCTGTTTCACCTTGTGGGGTGGGGTCAGTTAACCTTACCAGGCCTTCCTCTCTTTATCTGGAAAATGGGGCTACAATAATACTCCCCCTTCCTCTTGGACTGTGAGCCCCATGTGGGCCAGGGGCCACCTGATTAACTTGTATCTACCCCAGCCAAAGAATAGGGCTTGACACATAGTAAGCGCTTAATAAATACCAAAACAATAACAACACATTATTTCGTATCTACCCTAGCAGTTGGCACACAGTAAGTGCTTAATAATAATCAATCAATCAATCCTTGCTTTGCTCATAGGGCCTTTGCCTGGAAAATCGCAGGTGGTTCACGGAGGCCGATTCCATTGCTACTAGGATGATCATCATCATCAATCGTATTTATTGAGCGCTTACTGTGTGCAGAGCACTGTACTAAGCGCTTGGGAAGTCCACGTTGGCAACATATAGAGACAGTCCCTACACGACAGTGGGCTCACAGTCTAGAAGGGGGAGACAGAGAACAAAACCAAACATACTAACAAAATAAAATAAATAGAATAGACAGGTACAAGTAAAATAAATAAATAAATAGAGTAATAAATATGTACAATAATAATAATAATAATGGTATTTCTTAAGCGCTTACTATGTGCAAAGCACTGTTCTAAGCGCTGGGGAGATTACAAGGTGATCAGGTTGTCCCTCGGGGGGGCTCACAGTTTTTAATCCCCATTTTACAGATGAGGGAACTGAGGCCCAGAGAAGTGAAGTGACTTGCCCAAAGTCACACAGCTGACAATTGGCGGAGCCGAGATTTGAACCCATGACCTCTGACTCCAGAGCCCGGCCTCTTTCCACTGAGCCACGCTGCTTCTCTGCTTAATGAACACCATCACAACTATTAATAAGAGAGATGTGTAAGAGGAAGAACTCCACAATCAATCAATCAATCGTATTTATTGAGCGCTTCCTGTGTGCAGAGCACTGTACTAAGCACTTGGGAAGTACAAGTTGGCAACATACAGAGACAGTCCCTACCCAACAGTGGGCTCACAGTCTAAAAGGGGGAGACAGAGAACAAAACCAAACATACTAACAAAATAAAATAAATAGAATAGATATGTACAAGATAAATAAATAGAGTAAGTGACTTGCCCGAAGTCACACAGCTGACAATTGGCGGAGCCGGGATTTGAACCCATGACCTCTGACTCCAAAGCCCGGCCTCTTTCCACTGAGCCACGCTGCTTCTCTGCTTAATGAACACCATCATAACTATTAATAAGAGAGATGTGTAAGAGGAAGAACTGCACAGCCCAAACTCCTAGACTGTGAGCCCGTTGTTGGGTAGGGACCATCGACTTGTGCTTCCCAAGCGCTTAGTAAAGTGCTCTGCACACAGTAAGCGCTCAATAAATACGACTGACTGACAAGGAATGAATGAATGAATGAATCTGGGGCCATTTTTTCCTGCACCGCTCTAGCTTACAACCTCTCAAAAGGCAGAAAATGAGGCATCATAACAAACGCCCTTTTGACTTCAGTACTTTAATGAGCCTCGGAGCAGTCTGGTTCACGTAAGCGGAAAATCAGGCACCGTAGTTATACCCTTCCTCAGCTTGGCCTTTAGTTCCCGGAATCGATGTCTGAAATGGCAATTTGCTGCTTCTCAGCAAATCGCTGTTTTTGAAAAGGCTATTCCGTCCGCGATCGGTTTTCTGTTTGGAAACAAAGCCTCGCGTAGGGCTGGATTTCAAAACGGCCAGCAATGGGGGCCTGGGAGCGTTGGCTCAAATGCTCTCAGTCGCTTTCTCCGAAACAACCAAGCGGCGAAGGCTCGTGGTAGATAAGACTGTGAGCCCACTGTTGGGTAGGGACTGTCTCTATATGTTGCCAACTTGGACTTCCCAAGCGCTTAGTCCAGTGCTCTGCACACAGTAAGCGCTCAATAAATACGATTGATTGATGTGTTGCCAACTTGTACTTCCCAAGCGCTTAGTCCAGTGCTCTGCACACAGTAAGCGCTCAATAAATACGATTGATTGATTGATTGATAAAAGCCATCTCAGATACGATGGGGGCATTGGGAGCCGAGACTGAGATTTTATTCCAATGGCAGCGGCCCCTTCCACTAGAAGTATTTACTTTGACCCCAAAGATAAAGGATATTGGAGTCGTGGATGGTTTTACCGCAGGCTTCGTAAACTCCGGAAGGCGATTTTCGACCTGGAGGGCTGCCCACGGAGATGGGGATGTGAGGAATGCACCGGTTTCCATGGAAACCGCTTTATTCGCCCGCCGGGGCCCGCTTCTCCTTGACGGCTGCCTTCTGCCTCCCTGCCATCACTGTCGACATTCGGCTCTGCCACGCGGTAGAGCCTTGTGTTGGCGGCGGGGTGGGGATTCATTCATTCATTCAATCGTATTTATTGAGCGCTTACTTTGTGCAGAGCACTGGACTAGGCGCTTGGGAAGCACAAGTTGGTAACATATAGAGACGGTCCCTACCCGACAGTGGGCTCCCAGTCTAGAAGGGGGAGACAGAGAACAAAACATATTAACAAAATAAAATAAATAGAATAAATATGTACAAATAAAATAAATAAATAGAGTAATAAATACATACAAACATATATACATATATACAGGTGATATACACATATACAAGTATATAGAGCCCAGGCCTGCGCCCTACCCACTAAGCCACACTGCTCTTCATTCGTTCATTCAATCGTATTTATCTAGACTGTGAGCCAAATGCACATCATTAACAAAATAAACAGAATAGTAAATATGTACAAGTAAAATAAATAGAGTAATAAATCTGTACAAACATATATACGGATGCTGTGGGGAGGGGAAGGAGGTAGGGCGTGGGGGGATGGGGAGGAGGAGGAGAAAAAGGAGAAAAAGGGGGCTCAGTCTGGGAAGGCCTCTTGGAGGAGGTGAGCTCAGTAGGTGAGCTCAGTAGGGGCCCTTCTCAGGCCCCCGGTTCCTCCCCCTCCTCCTTCCCTCACCCCCAACGATCTGGCCTCCTACTTCATTAACAAAATTAAATCCATCAGGTCCGACCTCCCCAAAGTCTCTTCCCCCCTTTCTCCAACCCCCCGGCTCTCAACATTCTCTGCTACTCTCCCATCCTTCCCAGTGGTATCCTCAGAGGAACTCTCCTCCCTCCTCTCAAGTGCTACTCCGGCCACCTGTGCTTCTGACCCCATTCCCTCTCATCTTATGAAATCTCTCGCTCCATCCCTTCTCCCCTCCTTAACTTCCATCTTCAACCGCTCACTCTCCACTGGTTCCTTCCCCTCTGCCTTCAAACATGCCCATGTCTCTCCCATCCTAAAAAAACCCTCTCTTGACCCCACCTCACCTTCTAGTTATCGTCCCATATCCCTCCTACCATTCCTTTCCAAACTCCTTGAACGAGTTGTCTACACGCGCTGCCTAGAATTCCTCAACAACAACTCTCTCCTCGACCCCCTCCAGTCTGGCTTCCGTCCCCTTCATTCCACGGAAACTGCGCTCTCAAAGGTCACCAGTGACCTCCTGCTTGCCAAATCCAACGGCTCATACTCTGTCCTAATCCTCCTCGACCTCTCAGCTGCCTTTGACACTGTGGACCACCCCCTTCTCCTCAACACGTTATCTGACCTTGGCTTCACAGACTCCGTCCTCTCCTGGTTCTCCTCTTATCTCTCCGGTCGTTCTTTCTCAGTCTCTTTTGCAGGCTCCTCCTCCCCCTCCCATCCTCTTACTGTGGGAGTTCCCCAAGGTTCAGTGCTTGGTCCCCTTCTGTTCTCAATCTACACTCACTCCCTTGGTGACCTCATTCGCTCCCACGGCTTCAACTATCACCTCTACGCTGATGACACCCAGATCTACATCTCTGCCCCTGCTCTCTCCCCCTCCCTCCAGGCTCGCATCTCCTCCTGCCTTCAGGACATCTCCATCTGGATGTCCGCCCGCCACCTAAAGCTCAACATGTCGAAGACTGAGCTCCTTGTCTTCCCTCCCAAACCTTGTC
Source organism: Tachyglossus aculeatus (assembly GCF_015852505.1). Classification (NCBI taxonomy): domain Eukaryota; kingdom Metazoa; phylum Chordata; class Mammalia; order Monotremata; family Tachyglossidae; genus Tachyglossus; species Tachyglossus aculeatus. Next base: position 3,928,561 of record NC_052079.1, read on the forward strand.
CTCTCCCTGACTTTCCCATCTCTGTTGACGGCACTACCATCCTTCCCGTCTCACAAGCCCGCAACCTTGGTGTCATCCTCGACTCCGCTCTCTCATTCACCCCTCACATCCAAGCCGTCACCAAAACCTGCCGGTCTCAGCTCCGCAACATTGCCAAGATCCGCCCTTTCCTCTCCATCCAAACCGCTACCCTGCTAATTCAAGCTCTCATCCTATCCCGTCTGGACTACTGCACTAGCCTTCTCTCTGATCTCCCATCCTCGTGTCTCTCTCCACTTCAATCCATACTTCATGCTGCTGCCCGGATTATCTTTGTCCAGAAACGCTCTGGACATATCACTCCCCTCCTCAAAAACCTCCAATGGCTACCAATCAATCTGCGCATCAGGCAGAAACTCCTCACCCTGGGCTTCAAGGCTGTCCATCACCTCGCCCCCTCCTACCTCACCTCCCTTCTCTCCTTCTACTGCCCAGCCCGCACCCTCCGCTCCTCCACCACTAATCTCCTCACTGTACCTCGCTCTCGCCTGTCCCGCCATCGACCCCCGGCCCACGTCATCCCCCGGGCCTGGAATGCCCTGCTCCCTCTGCCCATCCGCCAAGCTAGCTCTCTTCCTCCCTTCAAGGCCCTGCTGAGAGCTCACCTCCTCCAGGAGGCCTTCCCAGACTGAGCCCCTTCTTTCCTCTCCCCCTCGTCCCCCTCTCCATCCCCCCGCCTTACCGCCTTCCCCTCCCCACAGCACCTGTATATATGTATATATGGTTGTACATATTTATTACTCTGTTTATTTATTTATTTATTTATTTATTTTACTTGTACATTTCTATCCTACTTATTTTATTTTGTTGGTATGTTTGGTTCTGTTCTCTGTCTCCCCCTTTTAGACTGTGAGCCCACTATCGGGTAGGGACTGTCTCTATGTGATGCCAATTTGTACTTCCCAAGCGCTTAGTACAGTGCTCTGCACATAGTAAGCGCTCAATAAATACGATTGATTGATTGATTGATAGGAGAGATAATAATATTATTATTATTATTAATAGTCCAGCACCGACTGTAATAATTATTATTAATAAAAATAGTCCAGCACCGACTGAACCACAGGGCTCCCAGCTTGCTGAAACACACATGCACAGACACACGCAATTAATTAACGGTCCTGAGGCACAACCAAGTCCCTCTGTCCTTCAACATGGCTTAATTCCATTTCCGATTTTTGCTTGCTTCAGGTTAAGAATTGCCAATGGGCGATAATAGGCGGCGGGATCCTTCAGAGGAATGTTATCCTATGATCGGGGGAGGGAAGAAAAATCACATGATTCGTAACCACTGCCTCAGTGGGTCCACGCCTGACAGTTTTTGATATTTAAATTTATATCACTATACGTACACACTGATCTAAACGCCTGCTACTGGTCTCCTCACCGCTGGCAGAATGCTTTTAACCGTTGCCGCTCGCTGCTATTTTTCTACATTAAATTCTGCAAATTAATACAAACCAACAAACCCGGACAGACATAAAATCCTGTTTGGCCCGGTAGTGAAAACACATGTTTTAGCAGAAACGTCTACACCTCTTTCTTAAGGTTCTACAGAGGGACTGCCTTCCGTTTTGGTTTCTCTTATGGTATTTGTTAAGCGCTTACTAGGTGCCAGGCCCTGTGGTAGATGCAAGCTAGTCAGGTTGGACATCATCATCATCATCATCAATCGTATTTATTGAGAACTTACTATGTGCAGAGCACTGTACTAAGCGCTTGGGAAGTCCAAGTTGGCAACATATAGAGACAGTCCCTACCCAACAGTGGGCTCACAGTCTAAAAGGGGGAGACAGAGAACAAAACCAAACATACTAACAAAATAAAATTAATAGAATAGATATGTAGAAGTAAAATAAATAAATAAATACAATCTCACGTGGACATAGTTCCTGTCCCACATGGAGCGCAAGGTTCTTATCCCCATTTTACAGATGAGGTAACTGAGGCACAGAGAAGTGAAGTGATTTTTTTTTATGGTGTTTGTTAAGTGCTTACTTTGTGCCAGGCACTGTACTAGGAGCTGGGATACATACAAGCTAATCATTTTGGACGCAGTCCGTGTCCCACGTGGGGCTCACAGTCTTAATTCCCATTTTCCAGATGAGGTAACGTGCCCAAGACGGCCCAGCAGACAAGAGGCGGAGCTGGGAATTAGGACCCACATCCTTCTGTTTCCTAGGTCCATTCTCGATCCACTAGGCCACAGCGCTTCTCGGATTCCCTGAACCAGCCCCGGACATCAACCAATCAATCAATCAATCCTATTTATTGAGCGCTTACTGTGTGCAGAGCACTGTACTAAGCGCTTGGGAAGTACAAGTTGGCAACAACATGCTCTCTTCCTCCCTTCAAGGCCCTGCTGAGAGCTCACCTCCTCCAGGAGGCCTTCCCAGACTGAGCCCCTTCCCTCCTCTCCCCCTCGTCCCCCTCTCCATCCCCCCATCTTACCTCCTTCCCTTCCCCACAGCACCTGTATATATGTATATATGGTTGTACATATTTATTACTCTATTTATTTATTTATTTATTTATTTATTTTACTTGTACATTTCTATCCTATTTATTTTATTTTGTTGGTATGTTTGGTTCTGTTCTCTGTCTCCCCCTTTTAGACTGTGAGCCCACTGTTGGGTAGGGACTGTCTCTATGTGTTGCCAATTTGTACTTCCCAAGCGCTTAGTACAGTGCTCTGCACATAGTAAGCGCTCAATAAAAAAAAAAAAAATAAAAATAAAAAAAAAAAACATCTTACCTCCTTAGAGAAAACGAGAGTGGGGAAAATCTCGGCCCATCTTCTTCTGAGCAAACCAACACTAGGAAAGAGCCCACTGTGGGGTAGGGACCGTCTCTATCTGTTGCCAACTTGTACTTCCCAAGCGCTTAGCACAGTGCTCTGCACACAGTAAGCGCTCAATAAATACGACTGACTGATTGATTGAAAGGAGAAGAATGAACAAATCGCAAAGAAGGAGCAAGCTGCATTTTTCACACGCCTCACGGTGCCATTGGGAAACGCTACTTTCTCTTTCAGAATAGAGGGGTGCAAAAATACCGTCCTCAGCCGCCCTCCCTCACGGGTCAAATGTCCTTCCTGCTCGGGGAAGGAGGGCAGAACTAAATCCCAAGGTGAGGGGACACGGAGGGGGAGCCCTCACGAGCCCCTTCCAGCTCCCCGCTTACTAAAAAGCTGTCAGCCAAATCCCCTCCATCCGGCATCCTTTAATAATAATGGCATTTATTAAGCACTTACTAAATAGTAATGATGGCATTTGATAAGTGCTTACTATGTGCCAAGCACCGTTCTAAGCGCTGGGGAGGTTACAAGGTGATCAGGTTGTCCCACAGGCGGCTCACAGTCCTAATCCCCATTTTACAGATGAGATAACTGAGGCGCAGAGAAGTGACTTGCCCAAAGTCACAAAGCTGGCAATTGGCAGAGCGGGGATTTGAACCCATGGCCTCTGACTCCAAAGCCCGGGCTCTTTCCCACTGAGCCACGCTGCTTCCTTTCTGTTCAGCCTCAGCCAGAGATCCATTGGGCGAGTTTTAATCAATCAATCGATCAATCAATCGTATTTATTGAGCGCTTACTGTGTGCAGAGCACTGTACTAAGCGCTTTAATGAGAAGCAGGATGGTCTAGTGGCTAGAACACGGATCCAGAAGTCAGAAGGACCTGGGCTCTTCTCCCGGCTCTGCCGCTCGTCTGCTGTGTGACCTCGGGCAAGTCGCTTCACTTCTCTGGGCCTCGGTTCCCTCATCTGCAAAATGGGATGGAGACTGCGAGCCCCATGGGGGACCTGGCCTGTGTCCAACTTGACTCCAACCCAGCGCTCAGTACAGTGCCCGGCACGTAGTAAGTGCTTGACGAATACCATAAAAATCAAAAATCCCCCTTCTAGACTGTAAGCCCATTGTTGGGTAGGGACCATCTCTATATGTTGCCAACTTGGACTTCCCAAGTGCTTAGTACAGTGCTCGGCACACAGTAAGCGCTCAATAAATACAAATGAATGAATGAAAAGGGGGCGGAGAAAATGAGCCAAAACCGAGAGTGCAGCGGTGTGTCTGCCTCTGACTAACTACCGACCTTTCTGAGTGATTTCTGAGAGGAATAACAGTCGGCCGTGTTGGTAGACGAATATCATCAATCATCATCAATCGTATTTATTGAGCGCTTACTATGTGCAGAGCACTGTACTAAGCGCTCAATCGTATTTATTGAGCGCTTACTATGTGCAGAGCACTGGACTAAGCGCTTGGGAAGTACAAATTGGCAACATCTAGAGACAGTCCCTACCCAACAGTGGGCTCACAGTCTAAAAGGGGGAGACAGAGAACAAAACCAAACATACTAACGAAATAAAATTAATAGAATAGCTAAGTACAAGTAAAATAAATAAATAAATACAATCTCACGTGGAGCAGGTGGCCCCCAAATAATTTACGGATAGGAGGAAGACAGAAAATCGGGGATGTACATGAGCGAGGGGAGTAACTTGATATGTTCAGAAATCTGTGTCCCGCCACTTAAAACTGTGTTTGGCAGACCTCCTCCACCTTCAGAGCAGCGGGCTATTTTTATATCTCCTTTTCCTCCTTTTTCAAATGTCAGATATTCACAGCACATCATCGGCAGTCGCTTGCAGATGTCTGCCGGGGTGAGTTATTTTAACTATTTATAGTTAAACTATAAACTATAAATTTTAACTATTAATAGTTATTTTAACTATTTAAACTTAAGAAACGGGTTTGGTACTTTTCTTGTCCTTTCCCAAGTGCTTCGCGGAGCGAATTGCCCGAAGCGGCGATGACTCAGGCACAATTACCGGCCGCTGCTCTACTCTTCATTTCTCTGTGCCTCAGTTACCCCATCAGGAAAATCAATCAATCGTATTTATTGAGCGCTTACTGTGTGCAGAGCACTGGACTAAGCGCTTGGGAAGTACGAGTTGGAAAATGGGGATTAAGACTGTGAGCCCCACTTGGGACAGGGACTGTGTCCGACCTGATTACCTTGTATCTACCCCAGCACTTAGAACAGTGCTTGGCACATAGTAAGCACTTAACGAATACCATAATTTCTATTCTGCACCCTTCCAAGCACTCGCTCAGTGCAGTCCTCTGCACGCAGCTCAGCAATACTACTTAGAGAAGCCGCGTGGCTCACCGGAAAGAGCCCGGGCTTGGGAGTCAGAGGTCACGGGTTCGAATCCCAGCCCCACCATATATCTGCTGTGTGACCTTGGGCAACTTCTCTGAGCCTCAGCTCCCTCATCTGTAAAATGGGGATTAAGATTGTGAGCCCCAAGTGGGACAACCCGATCACCTTGTATCCCCCCCAGCGCTTAGAACAGTGCCTCGCACATAGTAAGCGCTTAACAAATGCCGTCATTATTATTATTATTATTACTACTGAACGGTTAAGTGTACCCAACACACTTCTTTTAGTAGGGAATTAGAGTGCGCATTAGAGTGTAAGCTTCTTGTTGGCAGGGAACATCATCATCATCAATCGTATTTATTGAGCGCTTACTATGTGCAGAGCACTGTACTAAGCACTTGGGAAGTAGAAATTGGCAACATATAGAGACTGTCCCTACCCAACAGTGGGGAACATGTCTCCGGTTCCTTCCCAAGTGCTTAGAACAGTGCAATCCAACAATCAATCGCTGGTACGTACTGAGCGCTTACTGGGTTCAGAGCATTAGACTAAGCGCTTGGGAGAGCGCAGCATAGCAGAGTTGGTAGGTGCATTCCCTGCCCTCAAGGAGCTTATAGTCCGAGGGCATCGTACCACGTAGACGCTCCATAAATACCGTGGCTGCTATCGCGACTGCTAAGGAAGCAGGGCCCATATCATCATCATCATCAATCGTATTTATTGAGCGCTTACTATGTGCAGAGCGCTGTACTAAGCGCTTGGGAAGTACAAATTGGCAACATATGCATTCAATCCTGAACGGTTACTGCACTTGCTCCTTGGCCACACGTCAGTAGCTCATTAATGTTTCAAACACGAGCGAAGGGATACAGGTCACGGGTTTAGCAGACCGGATGACGATGCTTCCCATAGAGGCACCAAGGAAGACTGACAAGGGAAACGAGGTGAGCGATTCATTCATTCATTCAATCGTATTTATTGAGCGCTTACTGTGTGCAGAGCACTGTACTAAGCGCTTGGGAAGTACAAGTCAGCAACATATAGAGATGGTCCCTACCCAACAGTGGGCTCACAGTCTAGAAGGGGGAGACAGGGAACAAAACATATTAACAGAAGAAAATGAATAGAATAAATATGTACAAGTAAAATAAATAAATAGAGTAATAAATACATACAAACATATATACATACATACAGGTGCTGTGGGGAAGGGAAGGAGGTAAGGCGGGGGATGGAGAGGGGGATGGTGGCTCAGAAAGTCACCCTTCTTCTCAAATCCTCTTCCTACACCTCTCCTTTTCCCTTTACCAGTGCATAAATAACGAAAAAAACACACAAACAGATGAAATCCCAGCCTTCAAACTATTCGGTTTACTAGCTGTCCTGGGCAGAAGCTTTAGTCTTGCCCGAAGCCCCGAGATACACGTCTGTGTCCCCGTCCCCTAAGGCCCGGGGTAATATTTAATTTCTCTCAGAACCTCATCTAAATTAATTCTAGGACAAGGTACAAGAGTTTCAGGTGGAGAAGTACAGCACCCAGAAACGATGACAGTCTCATTTCTGAAGAGCAACGGCCCCGGGCTCAAGAGGCATCTCAGTTACGGCAGCATTCAAAGGGGTAGGAAGGACTATGATGGATCAGTCGGTGGGATTTATTGAGCACTTGCCGTGTGCAGGGCACTGTACTAAGCGCTTGTCTTATGCCGTCGGGTCGTCTCCGACCCATAGCGACGCCACGGACACATCTCTCCCAGAATTTGTAATCGTCCCGGCAGTGGATCCACAGACTTTTCCTGGTAAAGATCCGGAAGCGGTATAGAGAAGCGGCGTGGCTCAGTGGAAAGAGCCCGGGCTTTGGAGTCAGAGGTCATGGGTTCGAATCCCGGCTCCGCCACATGTCTGCTGTGTGACCTTGGGCAAGTCACTTAACTTTTCTGAGCCTCAGTCCCCTCATCTGTAAAAATGGGGATTAAGACTGTGGGCCCCACGCAGGACATCTTGATCACAATGTATCCCTCCGAGCGCTTAGAACAGTGCTTTGCACATAGCAAGCACTTAACAAATGCCATCATTAATAATAATAACAATAATAATAATAATAATAATAATGGCATTTATTAAGCGCTTACTATGTGCAAAGCACTGTTCAAAGAGCTGGGGAGATTACAAGGTGATCAGGTTGTCCCACGGGGGGCTCACAGTCTTCATCCCCATTTTACAGATGAGGTAACCAAGGCCCAGAGAAGTGAAGTGACTCGCCCAAAGTCACACAGCTGACAGTTGGCGGAGCCGGGATATGAACCCGTGAACTCTGACTCCAAAGCCCGGGCTCTTTCCACTGAGCTGCACTGCTTCTCCCATTATCTCTCCAATAATATCATTATTATTATTTGCCATCGCCTCCTTCCACCTGGTAAACTCGAGTCTCTGCCTTTGACTTTCTCCCGTGCCACTGATGCCCAGCACACGTTGAGTTTTGACTTGTAGCAGACGCCCTGACACTCGCTAGCCGCTGCCCGAGCTAGAAATGGAATGGGTATGCCTCTGTTTGACTCTCCCTCCTATAGTCGAGACTGGTAGAGTGCTGGAAACTCTATAGGTGCAACCCTGAGAGGGGATTAACATAGTAAGCGCTTAACAAATGCCATAATTATTATTATTATTATTACTACAGTACAACAGAGTTGGTAGACACATTCCCCGACCACAACAAGCTTACAGTGTAGAGATAGTGAGGTAACGGAGGCCCAGAGAAGTTGAGTGACTTGTCCAAAGTCACGCAGCAGATATGTGGCAGAGCTAGGATTAGAACCCGGGTCCTTCTCACTCTCAGGCCCAAGCTCTATCCGCTAAGCCATGCTGCTTTTATCTAAGCCAAAGATGGGACGATTAATAGTTTAAGATGCTGATGGTAATAATAATAATATTAATGCTTCTTAAGTGCTTACTATACAATAATAATAATGATAGCATTTGTTAAGCGCTTACTACATGCAAAGCACTGTTCTAAGTGCTGGGGGGATACAAGGTGATCAGGTTGTCCCGTATGGGGCTCACAGTCTTAATCCCTACTTTATAGACGAGGTAACTGGGGCTCAGAGAACTTAAGTGACTTGCCCAAGGTCACACAGCAGAGGCAGGATTCGAACCCGTGCCCTCTGACTCCCAAGCCCGGGCTCTTTCCACTGAGCCACGCTGCTGCTTCTACTATATGTCAAGCACCGTACTAAGTGCTGGGTTAGATACAAAATAATCAGGTTGGGTGCAGTCCCTGTCCGCCATACGGGGCTCCCAGTCTAAACTGGAGGGAGTAGGATTTATTCCCCATTTTACAGATGAAGTAAGTGAGGCCCGGAGAAGTTATAGTGACCTGTCAAGGTCATACGGCAGACAAGCGATGGAGCCGGGATTAGAATCCAGGTCCTCTGAGACCCATGCTCTTTCCCCTAGGCCATGCTGCTGATCCAGACGGACGGTCTCCTAATTATCAATCAATCGACAGAAATGACTGAGTGTCGACTGAGTGCCAGGCACTCAATTACACACTTGAAAGAGTACAACAGTAGCAAAACAACCAGTCCCTGCCTTCAAGAAGCTTACAATTTAATGTATATGAAAAGGGCAGTCCCGGGATTCTCCAGGAATGGAGGGTCAATTGATGGGATTCATGGAGCACTGCGGCAAAACACCGTATTAAGCTCCTGAGAGAATGAACTATGAGTAAAACGATCCCTGCCCTACAATTCATTCATTCAATCGCATTTATTGAGCGCTTACTGTGTGCAGAGCACTGGACTAAGCGCTTGGGAAGTCCAAGTTGGCAACATATAGAGACGGTCCCTCCCCAACAATGGGCTTACAGTCTAGAAGGGGGAGACAGACAACAAAACATAGAGACAAGTGTCATGGTTGTCAGAACAGATAGAATTAAAGCTATATACAATCATCATCATCATCATCAATCGTATTTATTGAGCGCTTACTATGTGCAGAGCACTGTACTAAGCACTTAGGAAGTCCAAGTTGGCAACATATAGAGACAGTCCCTACCCAACAGTGGGCTCACAGTCTAAAAGGGGGAGACAGAGAACAAAACCAAACATACTAACAAAATAAAATTAATAGAATAGATATGTAGAAGTAAAATAAATAAATAAATACAATCTCACGTGGAGCAGATGGCCCCCAAATAATTTACAGATAGGAGGAAGACAGAAAATCGGGGATAGACACGAGTGAGGGGAGTAACTTGATATGTTCAGAAATCTGTGTCCCGCCACTTAAAACTGTGTTTGGCACGTAGTAAAAGCTTAATAAATACCACAACGATCAGGCTGCTGTGAGTGTAGACCCTGGGCTCTGCTTTCGAGAACGTGCAGGTTGCTCACAAAGAGGGAATCAATCGATCGATCGATCCATCAGTGGCATTTGTTGAGCGCTCTCTGTGTGCCAAGCCCTGGACTAAACACTCTGGAGAGTACAATTCCAGAGAGTTGGTAGACGCCCAACAACGCTCATGGTTTTGTTGTCTGTCTCCCCCTTTTAGACTGTGAGCCCACTGTTGGGTAGGGACTGTCTCTATATGTTGCCAATTTGTACTTCCCAAGCACTTAGTCCAGTGCTCTGCACATAGTAAGCGCTCAATAAATACGATTGATGATGATCGGGGCCCCCCCGGCTGAAAATGTCTGTCTCGGCCCTCTGCAAGCCCAGCAGCATAAGCTCATTGTGAGCAGGGAATCAATCAATCAATCAATCATACTTATTGAGCGCTTACTATGTGCAGAGCACCGTACTAAGCGCTTGGGAAGTCCAAATTGGCAACATATAGAGACAGTCCCTACCCAACAGTGGGCTCACAGTTTAAGAGGGGGAGACAGAGAACAAAACCAAACACACTAACAAAATAAAATAAATAGAATAGATATGTACAAGTAAAATAAATAAATAAATAGAGTAATAAATCTGTACAAACATATATCCATATATACAGGTGCTGTGGGGAAGGGGAGGAGGTAAGATGGGGGAGATGGAGAGGGGGACGAGGGGGAGAGGAAGGAAGGGGCTCAGTCTGGGAAGGCCTCCTGGAGGAGGTGAGCTCTCAGCAGGGCCTTGAAGGGAGGAAGAGAGGGAATCATCATCATCATCATCAATCGTATTTATTGAGCACTTACTATGTGCAGAGCACTGTACTAAGCGCTTGGGAAGTACAAATTGGCAACATATAGAGCCAGTCCCTACCCAACATTGGGCTCACAGTCTAAGAGGGGGAGACAGAGAACAAAACCAAACATACTAACAAAATAAAATAAATAGAATAGATATGTACAAGCAAAATAAATAAATAGAGTAATAAATCTGTACAAACATATATACATATATACAGGTGCTGTGGGGAAGGGAAGGAGGTAAGATGGGGGGGATGGAGAGGGGGATGAGGGGGAGAGGAAGGAAGGGGCTCAGTCTGGGAAGGCGTCCTGGAGGAGGTGAGCTCTCAGCAGGGCCTTGAAGGGAGGAAGAGAGGGAATGTGTCTGTTTATTGGCTTACCACACTCTCCTAAGCGCTTAGTATAGTGTTTCGCACACAGTAAATACAACTGACTGAATGAATGCCGCAGCGGTCCTTCCTGGGCCCGGGCTGACCAGAGAGGGGGTTTGGCCACTCAGACAGTCAATGGCATTTATTGAACGCTTTCTCTGTGCGGAGTACTGTGCTAAGTGCTTGGGAGAGTACAACAGAACAATTAACAGAAACATTCCCTGCCCACAATGAGCTTACAATCTAGAAAGCAGCATGGCTCAGTGGCAAGAGCCCGGGCTTTGGAGTCAGAGGTCATGGGTTCTAATAATAATAATAATAATAATAATAATGTTATTTATTAAGCGCTTACTATGTGCAAAGCACTGTTCTAAGCTCTGGAGAGGTTACAAGGTGATCAGGTTGTCCCACAGGGGGCTCCCAGTCTTCATCCCCATTTTCCAGATGAGGGAACTGAGACCCAGAGAAGTGAAGTGACTTGCCCAAGGTCACCCAACTGACAAGTGGCGGAGCCGGGATTTGAACCCACGACCTCTGACTCCAAAGCCCGGGCTCTTTCCGCTGAGCCACGCTGCTTCTAATCCCAGCTCCGCCTCTTGTCAGCTGGGTGACCTTGGGCAAGTCCCTTCACTTCTCTGGGCCTCAGTTCCCTCATCTGCAGAATGGGGATGAAGACTGTGAGCCCCACATGGGACAACCTGATCCCCTTGTATCCCCCCAGCGCTTAGAACAGTGCTTTGCACATAGTAAGCGCTTAACAAATACCATTATTGCTATTATTATTAGGAACTGCAGAGCTCATTGCTCTGCTTTTCTGCCAAGCAGCAGCACGGCGGAGTGGATAGGTCACAGGGCCTAATCCCAACTCTGCCACTTGTCTGCCCTGTGACCTTGGGCGAGTCACTTGCCTTCTTCAGGCCTCAGTTACTTCACCTGCAAAATGGGGATTGAGACTGTGAGCCCCACATGGGACAGGGGATGGGTTCAGCCCAATTTGCTCGTACCCGTCCCAGTGCTTAGTACCTGATCACCTGGAAACCTCCCCAGCGCTTAAAACAGTGCTTTGCACATAGTAAGCGCTTAATAAATGCCATTATTATTACTACCCAGCACATAGTAAACGCTTAACAAATACCACAGTCGTCGTTACTGCTGCCCACACCAGCCCCACGCCGGGCTGGGCCGATGCCGAGGGGCACGTCGGCAAACCCGGTCATCTGGGGGCAGGGGGTGGTTGGGGGGTGGCCATCGCCACTTCAAAGTGGCCTCTCCGCCTTGCCCCGTTGGCTCCGTGACCCAAGGTGGCCGTGCCAACATCTCCCAGTGCCAAGGGAGCGGGAGGGGGGCCCAGGGCTGGGCAGCCGGCAGGAAACGAGGTGAGCACCGTGTCTCCGGGGCCGGGATGAGGGAGAACAGATGCCCCTTTGAGGCCTGGAAAATCCTTCGGTAAACGTTGGCGAGAAATGAATGGAGCAGAGCCCAGCTCTCCCCGGGCAGAGATAAACCTCTCCCACGTGTTTTTTTTTTTTCTTTTAAGGCACCTCTGGGATGGTGACTTCAGAAAAATGAAATGTTTTCCGTGGGGACCTTCTGGAGCAGAGGAAGTGGGCTTGGGCCTTGGCGATGCTGTGACCTGGGGGTGACCCGCTCCTGATGGTTCTCCAGCGGAAGAGCCACAGTGGCTTCCCCATCCTCATTCCTTCTGGCTGCTCAGAGAGTGAAAGCGTTCCCCGTGGTCCTCAGAGGTTTTTCCTTATGGTGGGGAGGGGTAGAGTCAGGATCAGGGTCCTGTAGAGTCAGGGTACAGTGCTCTGCACACAGTAAGCGCTCAATAAATACGATTGATGATGATGATGATGATGATCAGTCAATCAATCAATCGTATTTATTGAGCACTTACTGTGTGCAGAGCACTGTACTAAGCTCTTGGGAAGTCCAAGTTGGCAACATATAGAGACAGTCCCTACCCAACAGTGGGCTCACAGTCTAGAAGGGGGAGACAGAGAACAAAACCAAACATATTAACAAAATAAAAGAAATAGAATAGATATCGACGAGTGAAATAAATAGAGTAATAAATATGTACAAACATATATACATATATACAGGGGCTGTGGGGAAGGGAAGGAGGTAAGACGGTGGGGATGGAGAGGGGGACGAGGAGGAGAGGAAGGAGGGGGCTCAGTGTGGGAAGGCCTCCTGGAGGAGGTGAGCTCTCAGTAGGGCCTTGAAGGGAGGAAGAGAGCTAGCTTGGCAGATGGGCAGAGGGAGGGCATTCCAGGCCCGGGGGATGACGTGGGCCAGGGGTCGATGGCGGGACAGGTGAGAACGAGGCCTAACGGTGAGGAGATTAGTGGCAGAGGAGCGGAGGGTGCGGGCTGGGCTGGAGAAGGACAGAAGGGAGGTGAGGGAGGAGGGGCGAGGTGATGGATGGATGGACAGCCTGGAAGCCCAGGGTGAGGATGGGGGGCAAGCGTGGGTGAGGGACATGAAAGAAGAGAGAAGAGAATCACTAGAAGCGTCCGTTAACCCCTTCGGACCGACACACACACACACACACACACACACACACACTTGTGTGCTCACCCACGTGACCAATGGGGAAGACGGGGAATGCCAAGAGCAAGAACCGGGGTCTCGGCGGGGGGCCTGGGACTCAGGTCGCCCTTCCCCCACCTCTGGCCCTGGTGCCACCCGAGAGCTCAGCCCTGCTCAGGGATGGAAGGGCGGCGATTTGAGACTCTGAGCCCACTGTTGGGTAGGGACTGTCTCTCTATGTTGCCAATTTGTACTTCCCAAGCTCTTAGTACAGTGCTCTGCACACAGTAAGCGCTCAATAAATACGATTGATGATGATGATGATGACTTCCATTTTCAGATCTATCAACCTCAGTGGGAGAGGGATTCTCAGGCCACCTCACTTCTTGACGTTATTTCCCTGGATGCTGAGCGGCCGGGGTGGGTGAAGGTGGTGGTCCTTGCTCCTTCTGCACAGACCGGGCCTTGGGCTCTGTTTCTGTCACAGGAAATTGCGTCTCAAAGGAAGTTTGCAGAACATCTTGCAACGAGAAGGAAACCAACATCCGCCCTCCCCCCACCCCCCCCACTGTCGGACATAAGGACCATTTCAATGAAGAACGGTTGTTCTGCCATGTCGTCTGGCCGGCTGGGAAACCGCCCCATTCCTCTCTTGGAATGAGCACGGAAGTTTCGCTCCTTCCATTCGACCTCACAGGGTGGGAGGTGGGTGGGAAGCACACGAAAGTAGGGCACCCAAAGAGTCGTGGCTGATGTCCAGCTGAGACGGGGGTGATCGAAAACAAGGGGATAATAATAATAATAATAATAATGGCATTTATTAAGCGCTTACTATGTGCAAAGCACTGTTCTAAGCGCTGGGGGGATACAAGGTGATCAGGTTGCCCCACAGGGGGCTCGCAGTCAATTCCCATTTTACAGATGAGGTAACTGAGGCACAGAGAAGTTAAGTGACTTGCCCAAGGTCACACAGCTGGCAATTGGTGGAGCCAGGATTTGAACCCATGACCACTGACTCCAAAGCCCGGGCTCTTTCCATTGAGTCACGCTGCTTCAGAGAAGCAGGCTGGTCTAGTGGCCTATGAGTCAGAAGGACCAGGGTTCCAATCCCGTCTTCATCACGTGTCTGCTGTGAGACCCTGGGCAAATTACTTCACTTCTCTGGGCCTCAGTTCCCTCATCTGTAAAATGGAGATTAAGACTGTGAACCCCATGGGGGTTTGCATGGACCGTTCCCAACCTGACTAGCTTGCTCAGTACAGTGACTGGCACACAGTAAGCGCTTAAATACCATAAAAAAAAACTAACGCTTTGGGGTGGCAGTGAAGGGCAGCCTCAGACCTCATTCATATCATATTCATTGAGCGCTTACTGTGAGCAGAGCGCTGTACTAAGCGCTTGGGAAGTACAAGTTGGCAACGTATAGAGACGGTCCCTACTCATCATCGTCAATCGTATTTATTGAGCGCTTACTGTGTGCAGAGCACTGTACTAAGCGCTTGGGAAGTACAAATTGGCAACAGATAGAGACAGTCCCTACCCAACAGCGGGCTCACAGTCTAAAAGGGGGAGACAGAGAACAAAACCAAACATACTAACAAAATAAAATAAATAGAATAGATATGTACAGGTAAAATAGAGTAATAAATATGTACAAACATATATACATATATACAGAGCCCAACAGTGGGCTCACAGTCTAGAAGGGGGAGACAGAGAACAAAACAAAACATATTAACAAAATAAAATAGAATAAATATGTACAAATAAGAGTAATAAATACGTACAAACATATATACAGGTGCTGTGGGGAGGGGAAGGAGGTAAGGCGGGGGGGGGAGGAGGGGGAAAGGAAGGAGGGGAGCTCTCAGTAGGGCCTTAGAAATATTCGACCTCGTGATGAAGCGGTCGAATATTGAGAGGCCGCAGGGATGGACAGAGAGACGGAGGCTGGGGACTCATCATCATCATCATCATCATCATCAATCGTATTTATTGAGCGCTTACTATGTGCAGAGCACTGTACTAAGTGCCTGGGAAGTACAAATTGGCAACATATAGAGACAGTCCCTACCCAACAGTGGGCTCACGGTCTAAAAGGGACGACGGACGGAGGAGCCGGAGAAACTGCCCGGAGGAACGGACGAGGGTGCTGGAGGCCGGCCCGGGGCCACTCAACCTTCCCGGTCCGGTCGGTCAGTCGTGGGCCAGCCGGGGCCCTGAGGGCAGGGAGCGAACAGGCGAGCACGGCTACAGTACACCGCAAAGAGCACGTGTGTCTTCTCCCCCGTTAGCCAACTCCGGGCAGTCAGTCAATTATATTTACTGAGCACTTACTGTGTGCAGAGCACTGGACTAAGCACTTGGGAGAGCACAACATAATATAACACACCTATTCCCTGCCCACAATGAGCTGACAATCTACAGGGGATGACAGACATTAATAGAAATACATGACAGATATGGACAGAAGTGGTGTGGGGCCCGGAGAGGGGATGAATAAAGAGATTAAGTCAGGGCAGAAGGGAGAGGGAGAAGACAACCCAACCGAGGGACCCGTCCGAGGTCAAAACTGGCCGCCGTTCCCGCTTCTTCACAGACAACAGCGCCTGTATATATGTTTATGAAAAGAGTGGATAGAGCATATGCCTGGAAGTTAGGAGGCCATGGGTTCTGGTCCCGGCCCCACCACTTGCCTGCTGTGTGACCTTGGGCAAGTCACTTCATTTCTCTGGGCCTCAGTTCCCTCATCTGGAAAATGGGGATTGAAACTGAGAGCCCCGCATCGGGCAGGGACAGTGTCCAGACCGATTTGCTTGGATCCAGCCCAGCTCTTAGTACGGTGCCTGGCATATAGTAAGCCATATATGTATATATGTTTGTACATATTTTTTTACTCTATTTATTTATTTATTTAATTTATTTGTACATGTCTATTCTATTCTATTTATTTTATTTTTTGACAATTTTATTATTTTATTCGATTTTATTCTGTTTATTTTATTTTGTTCGTATGTTTGGTTTTGTTCTCTGTCTCCCCCTTTTAGACTGTGAGCCCACTGTGGGGTAGGGACTGTCTCTATATGTTGCCAATCTGTACTTCCCAAGCGCTTAGTACAGTGCTCTGCACATAGTAAACGCTCGATAAATACGATAAATACGATTGATGATATAGTAAGCGCTTAACGAATACCAGAATTATTATTATTATTATTATTTGTTGGTGTTAGTGTTATCTCTAGAGTGGGACAAGGAGGTGCAATTCCCGCCAGCACCATCCCCAGCCAAGGAGAGCCGGCTGGAGCTCAGCCGAGCGCCCAGATCCTGATGGGTTCATATCGAAAAAATATTAACCTCACTCCACCTCTGGCCCGGGGCCTTCTCATCAGCTCAGGTCCACACCATGTTCTCCCTGTGCGACATGATGCTCGGAACCTACATTTATCGGGCCTGAATTAAAGATTTATTTCTAGGGCGGAAGGGGTCGGATCTTGTACATATTTACTCTTGTATATATTTTCTACGCTATTTATTTTATTAATGACGTGCATACAGCTATACTTCTATTTATTCTGACGGTTTTGACACCCGTCTACGTGTTTTGTTTTGCTATCTGTCTCTCCTTTCTAGACTGTGAGCCCGTTGTTGGCTAGGGACCGTCTCTACGTGTTGCCGATTTGTACTTCCCAAGCGCTTAGTACAGTGCTCTGCACACAGTAAGCGCTCAATAAATACGATTGAATGAATGAATGAAAGAGAAGGCCTCCTGGAGGAGATGCGCCTTCAGTGAGGGTTTGAAGCCCGGGAGATAATTGTCCGCTATGAGGAGGGAGAGAATTCCAGGCTAGAGGCAGGACGTTGGACGAGACGTCGGCGGCGAGATAGATGAGATCCAGGCAGAACCGGGACCAGAACCCAGGTTTCCTGGTTCCCAGAACAACACACTGTTTATTGAACCAAAAGCAGGACTTCACAAAGTCCAGGCCGCAGGTATGGCACTCAACCAGACTTTGGGAACCTTAGTCTTTAATGCTTCCTGAGCCATTCAGCTGCAGCATCACCGCATCCCTTCTGTCCATAACCTCCTCTTAGGGAAACACAGTCTTACTCAATCACGTGCTCATTTTACAACATACGGACTCGTCGGAAATTTCCCTTGTACGCTCCCCCTCCCGCCTGGCTCTCGGGAGGATGCCTACATTTTGACATGTTATTCTAGAAGCGACGGGCTCCTCCAACAGAGAAATGATTCCAACATCTGCTCCTTTAGCTCTAAATTTACGCCCCATAATTTGATACGCGCAGGCAACGGTGATAATTTTATGCTAATCGGCTGGCTCTTTCCCGGTTTCTGTTCGGGACAATTTGATTTTAATGCTCAGTCCTCTCTCGCCACAAAAGACCACCGCCTTAGGAGAAAAGCACCTACTATCTCCTCTGGGGAGAAAATGATCTGAAGACCTGAGATTCATGACAGCCATCGGCCTTCTCTGTTTTCGGCCCAACGTCAGGTTGGATTTTGCAGTTCCCTGCAGAAGTTCTAGAGCCCGGAATTTCAACTAGCGAAGCGGAGACCGCTCTCTCTCCACTCACTTTGTTTCTTTTCAACCCGTAATCCAGAAACCGGTATAGATGCCCTCCTGGAACACGTTTACCATCTTTATTTCGCTAACCCCTTCTCCATGGCAACTTGGGTTCAGTGGGATGGGCGGCTCGATTTAATCCGGGAAGAAAACACGGCAGTAAATGGGACACGCTTAAAGGGAGGCATTACTATGTGTTTTCCACAGGATGGAGGTGATGTAATATAGAAAAGCCAAATTAACCGCACCCTGCCTCCCAGCCCCACAGGCACCTGATGCTTTTATCTACCAGCTCTTCTTTCTCTGTGCGCTCAAAAACGGCTTCAGCTCGTCCCCCCGTCTCCTTCGGCTTTTCGGTGGTTCAGAAGAATCGCAAACGGCAATGACCCTCACCCTTCGAGCCTGCCTAACTCCATGAATTCTCCCCTCCTCAGAAGGATTTAATTCGGTTAACACATCCATCCCTGCTGCCTCCCCTTCCCCCCAAGCATATGGTTAAACCATCTTGCTCCTCCAAGAAGAACAGTTCCAACCTTTACTGACAATTGACTCTATCCATCATCCTCACTAAGCCCCCTAAACCTGTCCAGCCCAAGGGAACCCCCGAAAAAGTTATATTAAAGCTCCCCCTCCGCTCCCCATTTCTTCAGGGTTTCCGAGGTGTACGCTTAGGCTGCTTTAATTGGGCCTTTAGCTCACAAATGAATTAATTAGGGATGAGCACCTGCAGTGCGTTCTCCTTAACAGTCTACTTGTAACTCCAAATACATCACAAGAGATCGCGCCCCCGTTACTAGAAATGCACCCAGGAAGTTAAACGACCGACCAAGATTAAGCCTGGGTGTTTTACTCAGCGACTGGGCTTTCTTAATAACTGTGGCACCTGTTAAGCACTTACTATACGCCTGTCACTGTACTAAGCGCTGGGGAGGTTACAAAGTGATCAGGTTGTCCCCCGGGGGGCTCCCGGTCTTAATCCCCATTTTACAGATGAGGTCACTGAGGCCCAGAGAAGTGACGTGAATTGATAATAATAATGGCATTTATTGAGGTAACTGAGGCCCAGAGAAGTGACGTGGATTGATAATAATAATAATAATAATAATAATAATAATAATAATGGCATTTATTAAGCACTTACTATGTGCAAAGCACTGTTCTAAGCACTGGGGAGGTTACAAAGTGATCAGGTTGTCCCACAGGGGGCTCACAGTCTTAATCCCCATTTTACAGATGAGGTAACTGAGGCCCAGAGAAGTGATGTGAATTGATAATAATAATAATAATAATAATAATAATAATAATAATAATAATGGCATTTATTAAGTACTTACTATGTGCAAAGCACTGTTCTAAGCGCTGGGGAGCTTACAAAGTGACCAGGTTGTCCCACAGGGGGCTCACAGTCTTAATCCCCATTTTACAGATGAGGTCACTGAGGCCCAGAGAAGTGACGTGGATTGATAATAATAATGGCATTTATTAAGCACTTACTATGTGCAAAGCACTGTTCTAAGCGCTGGGGAGGTTACAAAGTGATCAGGTTGTCCCACGGGGGGCTCCCAGTCTTAATCCCCATTTTACAGATGAGGTCACTGAGGCCCAGAGAAGTGACGTGGATTGATAATAATAATAATAATAATGGCATTTATTAAGCACTTACTATGTGCAAAGCACTGTTCTAAGCGCTGGGGAGGTTACAAAGTGATCAGGTTGTCCCACGGGGGGCTCCCAGTCTTAATCCCCATTTTACAGATGAGGTCACTGAGGCCCAGAGAAGTGACGTGGATTGATAATAATAATAATAATAATGGCATTTATTAAGCACTTACTATGTGCAAAGCACTGTTCTAAGCGCTGGGGAGGTTACAAAGTGATCAGGTTGTCCCACGGGGGGCTCCCAGTCTTAATCCCCATTTTACAGATGAGGTCACTGAGGCCCAGAGAAGTGACGTGGATTGATAATAATAATAATAATAATAATGGCATTTATTAAGCACTTACTCTGTGCAAAGCACTGTTCTAAGCGCTGGGGAGGTTACAAAGTGATCAGGTTGTCCCACGGGGGGCTCCCAGTCTTAATCCCCATTTTACAGATGAGGTCACTGAGGCCCAGAGAAGTGACGTGGATTGATAATAATAATAATAATAATGGCATTTATTAAGCACTTACTATGTGCAAAGCACTGTTCTAAGCGCTGGGGAGGTTACAAAGTGATCAGGTTGTCCCACGGGGGGCTCCCAGTCTTAATCCCCATTTTACAGATGAGGGAACTGAGGCCCAGAGAAGTGAAGTGACTTGCCCAAAGTCACACAGCTGACAAGTGGCGGAGCCGGGGTTTGAACCCATGACCTCTGACTCCCAAGCCCGGGCTCTTTCCACTGAGCCACGCTGCTTCTCTGCTTCCTGTCTGGTCACCTCCGCGGAGCATCCCTCTTAACCCTTCCTCGGTGGCAATTTACCAGGGGGATTTGGCAACTTTCAGGGAAGATATAGAAGTGGTATTTGTTAATCATTATGTGCCAAGGCACCATACTAAGCGCTGGGGTAGCCACAAGCTACACAGTCCATGTCCCACATGGGGCTCACAGTCTCAATCCCCATTGCACAGGTGAGGGACCTAAGGCACCGAGAAGTGAAGCGACTTGCCCAAAATTGCACAGCAGGCCCGGGCTCTTTCTCCTAGGCCGCGCTGCTTCTCATTTTTTGCGATTCTAAAATGGAATCACGTCGAGTTCCTTTGGGCTGCCTGCTCTTTCCTTTATTCAGGATTTTTCTTTTAGGGTTTAGTCCCCCCCGTGACTGATGTAAGATGGAACCAGACCAAATGGAGGCCACGTGCGGTGGCTGGGGGCAGGTGGCACCGAGCTGGGCAGCTTGTGGCCAGGCAGAAAGGTGAGGATGGCAGTCAGGTATTTATTGAGTGCTTCCCTGTGTACAGAGCACTGTGCTAAGCGCTTGGGAGAGTACCTAGAACAATATATGTATATATATATATATATATACATGTATATATGTATACATGTATATATGTTTGCACATATTTTTTTTACTCTATTTATTTATTTATTTAATTTATTTGTACATATCTATTCTATTTTATTTTGTTAGTAAGTTTGGTTTTGTTCTCTGTCTCCCCCTTTTAGACTTGTGAGCCCACTGCTGGGTAGGGACTGTCTCTATATGTTGCCAATTTGTACTTCCCAAGCGCTTAGTACAGTGCTCTGCACATCGTAAGCGCTCAATAAATACGACTGATGATGATGAATAAACAGACCCACTCGCTGCCCACAACGCTCTTACAGCTCTGACTTTTCCCCCACCTAATTCCCTTCTTGTGATCTGACCTGTTGCCTTCAGCTCGACTGACTCTCGTTCGTCCTCAGGGTGGATTTGTACTTTGAAATCATCATCATCATCAATCGTATTTATTGAGCGCTTACTGTGTGCAGAGCACTGGACTAAGCGCTTGGGAAGGACAAATTGGCAACATCTAGAGACAGTCCCTACCCAACAGTGGGCTCACAGTCTAAAACGGGGAGACAAAACCAAACATACTAACAAAATAAAATAGAATAGATATGTACAAGTAAAATAAATAAATAGAGTAATAAATATGTACAAACATATATACATATATATGATATATATGATATATATCATATATATGATATATGTGATATATCATATATATCATATATATGATATATCCTATATATGATATATATGATATATCATATATATCATATATAGGACATATCACATATATGATATATATGATATAAATATTATATATATATATAGATATATAGATATAGATATAGATATAGATATACACACACATATATACATATGATTCCTGACACCCCGTCTCCAGAGCCTGTTTCTCCGAGCTCCTTCCTACCGCTATTCCTGGAGCTGCTAGCAAGTTCCTCTCTTCCTCCGCCCATTCCACTTCCGAACCAACAATTAATCAATCAACCAATAACGGTATCTGTTAAGCGCTTACTACGTGCCCGGCACTGTCCCGCATGGGGCTCAAATTCTAGAGGGAGAACGGGCATGTGAGTCCCATTACGCAGAGGAGTAGCGGCATGGCCTGGGAGGAGGAGGAGGGGCCTGGGTTCGAATCCTGGCTCTGCCGGTTGCCTGCTGTGTGATCTGAGGCCCGCTGCCTTGCTCCTCTGTGCCTCGGTATCCTCATCTGTGGGATGCGGATTCAATGCCTGTCCTCTCTCCTGGACTGTGAGCCCCAAATGGGACAGGGACTGTAATCCCAACCGATTAACTTGTATCCCGGCTCTGCCACTTGCCAGCTGTGTGACCTTGGGCAAGCCACTTAGATTCTCCGTGCCTCAGTTACCTCATCTGTAAAATGGGGATTAAGACTGTGAGCCCCACATGGGACAACCTGGTCACCCTGTATCCTCCCCAGCGCTTAGAACAGTGCTTTGCACATAGTAAGTGCTCAACAAAAACCACCATTATTATTATTATTATACACTACCCCAGTGCTTAGAACTGTGCTTGCCACATGGTAAGCACTTACACACAACAATAATAGTAATAATCACTGTACTGAGCGCTCCTGCCCCCGGACCAGGTCAGTGGTCCTGCCTGCGGGCTTCACCGCAGCTCTCCCCTTAATGTCATGGACTGTCTCTATATGTTACCAATTTGTACTTCCCAAGCGCTTAGTACAGTGCTCTGCACATAGTAAGCGCTCAATAAATACGATTGATGATGATGATGATTCTCCTCGAACCTCGACACAAAATCCAGCAGCGACAACGTCCCCCTTGGGGTAGATGGAGGAGAGAGGAGCGTTTTATTTCCAAGATTTGATTGAGCAATAATCACATTTCATTTAGCTCGGATGACAAAAGACTGGGGTGGAGGACAGGGTGAGGAGAAAGACGGCAGGGTTGCCTACTAGAAAGTGCTGGGAATCCGGAGAATGGGTTTCTAGCCCCAGCTATGCCCCTGGCCTGCTGAGGTTGGGCCTCAGTTTCCTCACCTGTAAAACGGAGGTAATAACGCCTGCCTCTCCCTACCTCACAGGGATCCTGAGGATAAAACTGAAATAACTGATGTGAGAGTACTTCGGAAAAACAAGAGCTATGCAAAAAACCAAATTATTATTATTACACTGAATCGGAGACTGGCTCCCGCTCCCACCCCCCAATCAATCAATGGTATTTATTGAGCGCTTACTGTGCACAGAGTAGGGACTGTCTCTGTATGTTGCCAATTTGTACTTCCCAAGCGCTTAGTCCAGTGCTCTGCACATAGTAAGCGCTCAAGAAATACGATTGATGATGAATTAAGCACTTGGGAGAGGACACTACAATAAGCTTGGTCGACGTGTCCCTTGCGATTCTCTGGCCCCGTCCAGGCTCAAGACAAGCGCTAACTTTTGTCAAAGAAGGGGAGGGGGGGAAAAAATAAACTAGGCTGCCCTGAGGCCGTTCAGCTAACTCCGCACGGAGGGGGTGACCCATATTATGTCAATTAGATCCGCTCTGGCAGCGCACGGCTGAGATTTTTGTAAAACCCGGGACGTAAGAGCTGGGAGCCGAGGCGGATGAAGGTTGCGTTCAATGCACTTGGGTCTTTCCTCTTTAATTCAATTAATAGAATAAGGCGCTGACTTTTGCTGGAAGTCTCCTCGGTGCCAGCCGCCAAAATGGGACAGCGACTTCTATTTACCGTTTTACGGGCAGCTTCGGGGGCGGTCATTCCACAGCCTCAGTTCCCTCTTCCGCTAGATGAGACACGGTGGGAGAGAGGGCTTCCACGGGAAAGGTGAACGGGGGGGAGAAAGGGACCAACACCATCATCATCATCAATCGTATTTATTGAGCGCTTACTATGTGCAGAGCACTGGACTAAGCGCTTGGGAAGTACAAATTGGCAACATCTAGAGACAGTCCCTACCCACAGTGGGCTCACAGTCTAAAAGCACAGTCTTGGAACACCAGCTGTTCCAAGCACCTCAAATCCCAGGAGCTTCCCGGCTGTGGCTTGCTTCCTTGGCCGTGCCGGGCAGCTCCTGCTGGGCCGCGCAGGGAGCCGTGTTTGGGTTTCCTCAAAGCTTCTTAATAATTAATAATCCTGGGAATTGCCAAGCATTTCTATTTCCCACCCCCGAGTCCTCTCGCGGTGATGATCTAATTCTGTCCTCCCAACATCCCTGTAAGGAAAGGAGAGGCGACCATCCTTATCCCCATTTTATATCATCAATAAATCATATTTATTGAGTGCTTCCCGTGTGCAGAGCACTTTATTAGTCACAGTCTATTGAGCACTGCCTGGTGCAGTCATTAAACAGGGAAGCAGTGTGGCCTAGAGGGGTGACCATCCTTATCCCCATTTTATATCATCAATAAATCATATTTATTGAGTGCTTCCCGTGTGCAGAGCACTTTATTAGTCACAGTCTATTGAGCACTGCCTGGTGCAGTCATTAAACAGGGAAGCAGTGTGGCCTAGAGGGGTGACCATCCTTATCCCCATTTTATATCATCAATAAATCGTATTTATTGAGTGCTTCCCGTGTGCAGAGCACTTTATTAGTCACAGTCTATTGAGCACTGCCTGGTGCAATCATTAAACAGGGAAGCAGTGTGGCCTAGAGGGGCGACCATCCTTATCCCCATTTTATATCATCAATAAATCGTATTTATTGAGTGCTTCCCGTGTGCAGAGCACTTTATTAGTCACAGTCTACTGAGCACTGCCTGGTGCAGTCATTAAACAGGGAAGCAGTGTGGCCTAGAGGGGCGACCATCCTTATCCCCGTTTTATATCATCAATAAATCGTATTTATTGAGTGCTTCCCGTGTGCAGAGCACTTTATTAGTCACAGTCTATTGAGCACTGTCTGGTGCAGTCATTAAACAGGGAAGCAGTGTGGCCTAGAGGGGTAACCATCCTTATCCCCGTTTTATATCATCAATAAATCGTATTTATTGAGTGCTTCCCGTGTGCAGAGCACTTTATTAGTCACAGTCTATTGAGCACTGCCTGGCGCAGTCATTAAACAGGGAAGCAGTGTGGCCTAGAGGGGCGACCATCCTTATCCCCGTTTTATATCATCAATAAATCGTATTTATTGAGTGCTTCCCGTGTACAGAGCACTTTATTAGACACAGTCTAATGAGCACTGCCTGGTGCAGTCATTAAACAGGGAAGCAGTGTGGCCTAGAGGGGCGACCATCCTTATCCCCGTTTTATATCATCAATAAATCATATTTATTGAGTGCTTCCCGTGTGCAGAGCACTTTATTAGTCACAGTCTATTGAGCACTGCCTGATGCAATCATTAAACAGGGAAGCAGTGTGGCCTAGAGGGGTGATCATCCTTATCCCCATTTTATATCATCAATAAATCGTATTTATTGAGTGCTTCCCGTGTGCAGAGCACTTTTTTAGTCACAGTCTATTGAGCACTGCCTGGTGCAGTCATTAAACAGGGAAGCAGTGTGGCCTAGAGGGGCGACCAGGCTTATCCCCATTTTATATCATCAACAAATCGTATTTATTGAGTGCTTCCCGTGTACAGAGCACTTTATTAGTCACTGTCTATTGAGCACTGCCTGGTGCAGTCATTAAACAGGGAAGCAGTGTGGCCTAGAGGGGCGACCTCCTTATCCCCATTTTATATCATCAATAAATCGTATTTATTGAGTGCTTCCCGTGTACAGAGCACTTTATTAGACACAGTCTAATGAGCACTGCCTGGTGCAGTCATTAAACAGGGAAGCAGTGTGGCCTAGAGGGGCGACCATCCTTATCCCCGTTTTATATCATCAATAAATCATATTTATTGAGTGCTTCCCGTGTGCAGAGCACTTTATTAGTCACAGTCTATTGAGCACTGCCTGATGCAATCATTAAACAGGGAAGCAGTGTGGCCTAGAGGGGTGATCATCCTTATCCCCATTTTATATCATCAATAAATCGTATTTATTGAGTGCTTCCCGTGTGCAGAGCACTTTTTTAGTCACAGTCTATTGAGCACTGCCTGGTGCAGTCATTAAACAGGGAAGCAGTGTGGCCTAGAGGGGCGACCAGGCTTATCCCCATTTTATATCATCAACAAATCGTATTTATTGAGTGCTTCCCGTGTACAGAGCACTTTATTAGTCACTGTCTATTGAGCACTGCCTGGTGCAGTCATTAAACAGGGAAGCAGTGTGGCCTAGAGGGGCGACCTCCTTATCCCCATTTTATATCATCAATAAATCGTATTTATTGAGTGCTTCCCGTGTGCAGAGCACTTTATTAGTCACAGTCTATTGAGCACTGCCTGATGCAATCATTAAACAGGGAAGTAGTGTGGCCTAGAGGGGCGACCATCCTTATCCCCATTTTATATCATCAATAAATCGTATTTATTGAGTGCTTCCCGTGTGCAGAGCACTTTATTAGTCACAGTCTACTGAGCACTGCCTGGTGCAGTCATTAAACAGGGAAGCAGTGTGGCCTAGAGGGGCGACCATCCTTATCCCCGTTTTATATCATCAATAAATCGTATTTATTGAGTGCTTCCCGTATGCAGAGCACTTTATTAGTCACAGTCTATTGAGCACTGCCTGGTGCAGTCATTAAACAGGGAAGCAGTGTGGCCTAGAGGGGCGACCATCCTTATCCCCATTTTACATCATCAATAAATCGTATTTATTGAGTGCTTCCCGTGTGCAGAGCACTTTATTAGTCACAGTCTATTGAGCACTGCCTGGTGCAGTCATTAAACAGGGAAGCAGTGTGGCCTAGAGGGGTGACCATCCTTATCCCCATTTTATATAATCAATAAATCGTATTTATTGAGTGCTTCCCGTGTGCAGAGCACTTTATTAGTCACAGTCTATTGAGCACTGCCTGATGCAATCATTAAACAGGGAAGCAGTGTGGCCTAGAGGGGTGATCATCCTTATCCCCATTTTATATCATCAATAAATCGTATTTATTGAGTGCTTCCCGTGTGCAGAGCACTTTATTAGTCACAGTCTATTGAGCGCTGCCTGGTGCAGTCATTAAACAGGGAAGCAGTGTGGCCTAGAGGGGTGACCATCCTTATCCCCATTTTATATAATCAATAAATCGTATTTATTGAGTGCTTCCCGTGTGCAGAGCACTTTATAAGTCACAGTCTATTGAGCACTGCCTGATGCAATCATTAAACAGGGAAGTAGTGTGGCCTAGAGGGGCGACCATCCTTATCCCCATTTTATATCATCAATAAATCGTATTTATTGAGTGCTTCCCGTGTGCAGAGCACTTTATTAGTCACAGTCTATTGAGCACTGCGTGGTGCAGTCATTAAACAGGGAAGCAGTGTGGCCTAGAGGGGCGACCATCCTTATCCCCATTTTATATCATCAATAAATTGTATTTATTGAGTGCTTCCCATGTGCAGAGCACTTTATTAGTCACAGTCACAGCCACGAGAAGCAGCGTGGCTCAGTGGAAAGAGCCCGGGCTTTGGAGCCAGAGGTCATGGGTTCGAATCCCGACTCTGCCACATGTCTGCTGTGTGACCTTGGGCAAGTCACTTAACTTCTCTGAGCCTCAATTACCTCATCTGTAAAATGGGGATTAAGACTGTCAGCCCCATGTGGGACAACCTGATCACCTTGTATCCCCCCCCAGCACTTAGAACAGTGCTATGCACATAGTAAGCGCTTAACAAATGCCATTATTATTAGAGAAGGAGCGTGGCTCAGTGGAAAGAGCCCGGGCTTTGGAGCCCGAGGTCATGGGTTCCAATCCCAGCTCCGCCACTTGTCAGCTGTGTGACTTTGGGCAAGTCACTTCACTTCTCTGGGCCTCAGTTCCCTCATCTGGAAAATGGGGATTAAGATTGTGAGCCCCACATGGGACAACCTGATCACCTTGTATCACCCCAGTGCTTAGAACAGGGCTTTGCACATAGTAAGCACTTAACACCATTATCTTTTAGACTGTGAGCCCACTGTTGGGTAGGGACTGTCTCTATATGTTGCCAATTTGTACTTCCCAAGCGCTTAGTACAATGCTCTGCACACAGTAAGCGCTCAATAAATACGATTGATGATGATGATGACAGTCTATTGAGCACTGCCTGGTGCAATCATTAAGCAGGGAAGCAGTGTGGCCTAGAGGAAAGTGCGAAGGCCTGGGAGCCCGAGGACCTGGGTTCTAATCCCGGCTCTGCCACTTGTCTGCTGTGGGACCTTGGGCAAGCCGCTTCACTTCTCTGGGCCTCAGTTTCCTCATCTGGAAAATGGGGATTAAGACTGGGATCCCCACGTCGGACAGGAACTGTGCCTGACCTGATTAGCTCGTATTTATCCCAGGGCTTAATTCAGGACTTGGCATAGAGTAAGTGCTTCACAAGAACCACTCTGAAAATTTAAAAAATAAGCATCCCTGCTACTACTACCATTAAAAACACTTAAAAATTAAAAAGTATCACTACCATTACTACGACTAGATGTGCCCCTCTTTACACAGCCTCCTTCTTGTGAGGGAGTTTATCGGAAAGTCCCTTTTATGCTCCCTTAACGTTCCTCTGTTTTGATGGCAATTTCCGAACAATATCTTGAAACCACACCCTGGGGAAAAGGATTAATATCACAAATGGCCCAAGATCTGCTTCACAGACAATGAAGACATCCCTTGATTTAAAACAAAAGCTTTTTCTAATGAGATCTTGAGGACCTCCAGTACTCAGAAGAGAGTGCCAAGTGCTGTCTTGGGCCTTCTGACCGAAGAGGGAAAGGTATACGGAATCCCGTATATATAGATGGAAAGGTATATGGAATCCTGTATATATAGATGGAAAGGTATACGGAATCCTATATATATATATATATATATATATATATATATCCTATATATATATATATAGATGGAAAGGTATCCAGAAGTCAGAGCGGGCTAGTGGAAAGGGCACAAAGCTGGGAATCAGGAGTTCTAGTCCCAGATCTGCCGCCAGCCTGCAAGGTCTCAAAGTCATTTAACTTCTTTGGGCCTCAGTTTCCTCATCTGTTAAACGGGGAGAGGATTCTGGCTCTCCCTACCTCTGAGACCGGGAGCCCCGTGTGGGTCAGGGACTGAGTCTAATCTGATTACCTTTTATCTATCCCAGCTCTTAGTACAGTGCTTGCACATAGTAAGCGCTACACGCAAATGATGTATCACGTATGTTTGGGGCGGGTTGGGGGGCTGCCGTGCTACTGCAGAAATGACTGAATTCACCCGCTGGTAATGGACAAAATGAGGATTCGGCGGGATGTCAGTGGCTACATTTGTCACCTTTCGCTACGTTTGTCCTTTGTGATGGGAGGGGCATCATCATCGTCAATCGTATTTATTGAGCGCTTACTGGGTGCAGAGCACTGTACTAAGCGCTTGGGAAGTACAAACTGGCGACATATAGAGACAGTTCCTACCCAACAGTGGGCTCACAGTCTAAAAGGAGCAGTGACAGAGAAGCGGGGTGGGATTTCTTTAGGGCCTTGGGGCACATTCTCTTCTTGTAAGGGACCATAAAAGGGTAATAATAATAATAATAATAATAATAATAACGATGGCATTTATTAAGCACTTACTATGTGCAAAGCACTGAGCACTGTTCTAAGCGCTGGCTGGGGACGTCACAAGGTGATATACACATGGTGTATATATGTTTGTACATATTTATTACTCTATTTATTTATTTATTTATTTATTTTACTTGTACATATCTATCCTATTTATTTTATTTTGTTAGTATGTTTGGTTTTGTTCTCTGTCTCCCCCTTTTAGACTGTGAGCCCACTGTTGGGTAGGGACCATCTCTAGATGTTGCCAATTTGTACTTTCCAAGCGCTTAGTACAGTGCTCTGCACATAGTAAGCGCTCAATAAATACGATTGATGATGATGATGATGATGATCAGGTTGTCCCACGGCGGGGCTCACAGTCTTCATCCCCATTTTACAGATGAGGGAACTGAGGCCCAGAGAAGTGAAGTGACTTGCCCAAGGTCACCCAGCTGACAATTGGCAGAGCTGGGATTTGAACCCATGACCTCTGACTCCAAAGCCCGGGCTCTTTCCACTGAGCCACGCTGCTTCTCATAATAAAGAGCAGAGGGAAAGGGGGAGCACAGGGCACCCGCCTGGGAGGCAGAGGGCATGGGTTCGAATTCCAGCTCCTTCACATGACTTCTGTGTGACTTTGGGCAAGTCATTTTCCTCCTCCCCCTCCCCCTCGTCCCCCTCTCCATCCCCCCATCTTACCTCCTTCCCTTCCCCACTGCACCTGTATATATGTATATATGTTTGTACATATTTCTTACTCTATTTATTTATTTTACTTGTACATATCTATTCTACTTATTTTATTGGTATGTTTGGTTTTGTTCTCTGTCTCCCCCTTTTAGACTGTGAGCCCGCTGTTGGGTAGGGACTGTCTCTATATGTTGCCAACTTGTACTTCCCAAGCGCTTAGTACAGTGCCCTGCACACAGTAAGCGCTCAATAAATACGATTGATGATGATGATGATGATTTTACTTCTCCGGGCCTCAGTTACCTCATCTGTAAAATGAGGATTAAGACTGTGAGCCCCATATGGGACAGGGACTGTTTCCAGGCCCAACTACCTTGTATCTACCCCAGTACTTAGAACAGTGTTTGGCACACAGTAAGCTCTTAACAAACACCACAATTATTATTATTATTATTGTTGTTATTATTATTATTTACCTCCACTTGTTACAGCTCCAACCTGGCTCCAGCCACCAATTCACTCACTAGCGGCAGTTATAACGGCATTTTCGGCTCCCTGTTGGGAGACAAGGAGCCTGTCAACCAACTCTGTTGTACTGTACTCTCCCGGGAGCTCAGTAAGGTGCTCTGCACATGGCAAGCGCTCAATAAATACCACTGATTGATTATTGAGTGCCTCCAGGTGCGACACGCTGTGCTAAGCGCTTGGGAAGTACGGAACCAAGGAGCCTGCGGTCTAGTGATGCCGCTCCTTCGGGAACGGCAGTGTGGGTGGGGGACTCATTCATTCATTCATTCAATCGTATTTATTGAGCACTTACTGTGTGCAGAGCACTGTACTAAGCGCTTGGGAAGTCCAAGTTGGCAACATCTAGAGATGGTCCCTACCCGACAACGGGCTCGCAGGCTAGAAGGGGGAGACAGACAACAAAACAAAACATGTGGACAGGTGTCAAGTCGTCAGAACAAATAGAATTAAAGCTAAACGCACATCATTAACAAAATAAATAGAATAGTAATATGTGCAAGTAAAATAAATAGGATGCCCCGGGCGGGCAGAAGCAGAGGCCTCGGAGCCGGGCTGGATCCAACTGGTCATGGGGAGGGCGCGATTTAGCCTTTCAATCAAACTGAGCGTGTGGGGAAGGTCACTGCACTGCAATTCATTCATTCAATCATATTTATTGAGCGCACTGTACTAGGCACTTCAATCAATCAATCAATCAATCAATCAATCAATCAAGCAGCATGACCTCGGAGTTAGAAGGACCTGGGCCCGGGAGACAGAAAGACCTGGGGATGGACCCCCAGCTCTGCCGCCTCTCTGCTGTGTGACTTTGGACCAGTTACTTCAATCAATCAATCGTATTTACTGAGCGCTTACTATGTGCAGAGCACTGTACTAAGCGCTTGGGAAGTCCAAGTTGGCAACATCTAGAGACGGTCCCTACCCGACAACGGGCTCACAGTCTAGAAGGGGGAGACAGACAACAAAACAAAGCATGTGGACAGGTGTCCAGTCGTCAGAACAAACAGAATTAAAGCTAAATGCACATCATTAACAAAATAAATAGAATACTAATATGTGCAAGTAAAATAAATAGGATGCCCCGGGCGGGCAGAAGCAGAGGCCTCGGGGCCGGGCTGGATCCAACTGGTCATGGGGAGGGCGCGATTTAGCCTTTCAATCAAACTGAGCGTGTGGGGAAGGTCACTGCACTGCAATTCATTCATTCAATCATATTTATTGAGCGCACTGTACTAGGCACTTCAATCAATCAATCAATCAATCAATCAGTCAATCAAGCTGCATGACCTAGGAGTCAGAAGGACCTGGGCCCGGGAGACAGAAAGACCTGGGGATGGACCCCCAGCTCTGCCGCCTCTCTGCTGTGTGACTTTGGACCAGTTACTTCAATCAATCAATCGTATTTATTGAGCGCTTACTGTGTGCAAAGCACTGTACTAAGCGCTTACTTCACTTCTCGGGGCCTCAGTTCCCTCATCTGGAAAATGAGGATAAAGACTGTGAACCCCATGTAGGACAGGTACTGTGTCCGACCTGATGAGCTTGTATGCATCCCAGTGTTTACTACAATGCCTGGCACATAATAATAATAATAATAAATAGTATTTGTTAAATGCTTACTATGTGCCAAGCACTGTTCTAAGTGCTGGGGTTGATACAGGGTAATCAGGTTGTCCCACGTGGGGCTCGTACTTTTAATCCCCATTTTACAGATGAGGTAACTGAGGTACAGAGAAGTTAAGTGACTTGCCCAAGGTCACACAGCAGACAACTGGCAGAGGAGGCACTAGAATCCACATCCTCTGACTTCCAAGCCCCTGCTTACACATAGTAAATGCTTAGAGAAGCAGCGTGGCTCAGTGGGGACGAGCCCGGGCTTTGGAGTCGGAGGTCGTGGGTTCGAATCCCAGCTCCGCCACCTGTCTGCTGTGTGATGTTGGGCAAGTCACTTCACTTCTCTGAGCCTCAGTTCCCTCATCTGTAAAATGGGGATTGACTGTGAGCCCCACGTGGGACAACCTGATCACCTTGTATCCCCCCCCCAGCGCTTAGAACAGTGCTTTGCACATAGTAAGCGCTTAACAAATGCCATTATTATTATTATTAACAAATACCACAATTATTATTACCTGGAACAAAGTAAGAACTTAACAAAGACCACATATTATTATTATCATTATTCATTAAGCAATTATTAAGTGCAGATCATTAAGCGCTTGGGAGAGTACAATATAACAACCCAACAGACACATTCCCTGCCCACAACGAGTTTAGTCTAGAGGGGGAGAAGAGACAGGCGTGAATAGAAAGAAATAAATGACAGATCATCATCATCAATTGTATTTATTGAGCGCTTACTATGTGCAGAGCACTGTACTAAGCGCTTGGGAAGTACAAATTGGCAACATATAGAGATGGTCCCTACCCAACAGTGGGCTCACAGTCTAAAAGGGGGAGACGGATGTGGACATAAGTGCTGTGGGGCTGGGAAAGCTGCGGGATGAATAAAGGGAGCAAGTCAAAACCAGCCCGCTGCCGCTGACGTTTCTGCTCCCCGGAGGGACGGGGGAAGTCCAGAGTGGGTGGAATGGAAACCAAGGTCAGCCATCTCCGCCAATTGTCAGCTGTGTGACTTTGGGCAAGTCACTTAACTTCTCTGAGCCTCCGTTCCCTCATCTGTAAAATGGGGATTAAGACTGTGAGCCCTCCATGGGACAATCTGATCACCTTGTAACCTCCCCAGCAGCTTAGAACGGTGCTTTGCACATAGTAAGCGCTTAATAAATGCCATCATTATTATTATTATTATGGGGCCAGCCTGGCAGGGGCACCCTCTCCCGCCAACCATTCCGGCAAGCCGTGGGTGGTGGCCTTCTTCCGCTCGCAGGTCCTCCAGGACACGAGAGTGACCGATGCACATAAACTGGAGGAGGCAAGAGGGTTGGGGAGATCCCAGCCCGTTTCGGAAGGCTGTTTGTGGGCGGGCAGGGGCGTGGTGGTCTGGAAATCGGTCACCCAGGGCCCACAGCCCTTTATCACCCCAGATCAGGCCCAGAATTTCATCTGGTAACAATAATTCTGGTACTTGTTAAGCGCTTACTATGTGCCGAGCGCTGTTCTCAGCCCTGGGATACATACAAGTTAGGTTGGACACAGCCTCTGTCCCACATGGGGACCCTCAGACTCTTAATCCCCATTTTACGGATGAGGGAACTGGGGCCCAGAGGAGAGAAGTGACTGGCCGAAGGTCGCACAGCAGACATGTGGCAGAGCTGGAATTGGAACCCAGGTCCTGCCTATTCCCAGGCCCGGGGTCTATCCGCTAAGCACGTCGCTTCTCAGCATCTGGTGGAGAGGGATGCTTCCCCTTCCTTCCTCTCCCCCTCGTCCCCCCCTCCATCCCCCCATCTTACCTCCTTCCCTTCCCCACAGCACCTGTATATATGTATATATGCTTGTACATACTTATTTTACTTGTACATATCTATTCTATTTATTTTATTTTGTTAGTACGTTTGGTTTTGTTCTCTGTCTCCCCCTTTTAGACTGCGAGCCCACTGTTGGGTAGGGACTGTCTCTATACGTTGCCAACTTGGACTTCCCAAGCGCTCAGTACAGTGCTCTGCACACAGTAAGCGCTCAATAAATACGATTGATGATGATGATGATGCTGGGGAAAGGGAGTTTTCCTTGCGCTCCTAATGCCCCGCTCCTCCGGGAATGGAAAGGAAAATGTGCTCCTCTGAAAGGCCCCATTGTGCTCCATGAAGTCATTCCCATCACCGCCTCCTCTCTCTGGTGCTAGCGGTTATTAAACCCGCTCTAGCCACGCTCCTTCCCACTGTCAAAAATTCCACTCCCTTCTGAGTTGGTGCTTCTGTCTGACATTTGATTGACAGGATATCCTGTGTCTAGTGGTGCTCAGACAACCATGGTTAGAGGAAACAACAGTCAAAGGCAGCTGCCTCCGATTATTTATATATATACACCTATACATACATACATATATATATGTATATATTTTAAAAAAAGGAACTGTGACTAGACTGAGACCTCTATTACCTATAACAGAATGGAACAGTACTGAACCTCAAACTACTGTGCTGTGACAAGACACCTCTACACTTATGTCTTCAAGACGTTTCAAGCTGCACTCGATACGCTGGAATGTCCGTCTCCCCGACGGTGTAGAAGTTGCCTGTTGGCAGGGAACATCTCGCCGGCTTGTTTTGTACTTAACAAGCGCTTAGTACAGTCCATTTCATCCGGGGGTTATCAGTAAATACCAATAATCAATCAATATGTCATACTTACTGAGAACTTACTGAATACAGATGCTGTGCTAAGTGCTTGAGAGTACAGTACAAAAGAGATAATAGACACGTTCCCTGCCCACAAGGAGC
The DNA here is from genome assembly GCF_015852505.1 of Tachyglossus aculeatus. Taxonomy (NCBI): domain Eukaryota; kingdom Metazoa; phylum Chordata; class Mammalia; order Monotremata; family Tachyglossidae; genus Tachyglossus; species Tachyglossus aculeatus. Next base: position 3,963,618 of record NC_052079.1, read on the forward strand.
TAACCGCGGCTGAAGAAAATTTTCCAATCGATCAATCAATCAATCAGTGGTATTTATTGAGCGCTTGCTGTGTGCAGAGCACTGTACTAAGCGCTTGGGAAGTACAAGTTGGCAGCATATAGAGACAGTCCCTACCCAACAGTGGGCTCAGTTTCTGAAGGCCGAGGGCATGTTAGTAAAAAAAAAATAGGACTTCAAATTAATCAATCAATCATATTTATTGGGCGCTTACTGTGTGCAGAGCACTGTACTAAGTGTTTGGGAAGTACAAGTTGGCAACATATAGAGACAGTCCCTACCCAACAGTGGGCTCAGTTTCTGAAGGCCGAGGGCATGTTAGTAAAAAAAAAATAGGACTTCAAATTAATCAATCAATCATATTTATTGGGCGCTTACTGTGTGCTGAGCACTGTACTAAGCGCTTGGGAAGTACAAGTTGGCAACATATAGAGACAGTCCCTGCCCAACAGTGGGCTCACAGTCTAGAAGAATTAATTATGCTCTTGCTCTTTTGTGCGTATCCTCCCTCCCTCTCCCTTTCTCTCATTTTTTATGGTATTTGTTAGGCACTTATTATGTGCCAGGCACTGTACTAAGCATTATATACAAACCAATCAAGTTGGGCACAGTTCCTGTCCCACATGGGGCTCACCTAAGCCTCTAAGGGAAGGCAAACCAGTAGAGCATGATTAGAGTTAAAAATCCCATTGTTAATTGGGGTGGGGGGCCTATCTAGAAGCTCACTTACAGTGTCGGCCTCATTCTCTGCCCACTCAGGAAATGCCAAATTAGGGAGCAGAACATTTCCCTCCTTTTTGGATTTGTCAAAGAATTCAAAGGGGAGGAATCCCTCCCCGCGGAGCTTTCAAACCGGCTCCGCCACATGTCAGCTGTGTGACCTTGGGCAAGTCACTTAACTTCTCTGAGCCTCAGTTATCTCATCTGTAAAATGGGGATTAAGACTGTGAGCCCCACGTGGGACAACCTGATCACTTTGCATCCCCCCAAGCGCTCAGAACAGTGCTTTGCACATAGTAAGCGCTTAACAAAAGCCAACATTATTATTATTATTATTGTTATTATTATAATTTCAAAATAACCTGACTCAGAGGGACTCATTCAATCAATCAATCAATCAATCAATCAATCGTATTTACTGAGCGCTTACTGTGTGCAGAGCACTGTACTAAGCGCTTGGGAAGTACAAGTTGGCAACATTCATTCATTCATTCATAATTACTGAGGACTTACTCTGTGCAAAGTCCTGTACTAAGCACTTGGAAGAGTACATTATATTTGGAGATGAAATCAAATGCAAATCGCTTATTAGAAGAGGGAATGGTGGCTTCTTCACTCCTATAACGTGAAGCGTAAAAGTGACTGAAAAAAGCCAGCCCAGCTAAATTTAAATGCTATTCTACTCCGAGAGTAGACTCTACACCATAACCCTGTCGTACGCAGGAAATGAGTCTGCTAATTCTGTCGTACTGTCCTCTCCTCTCCAGTACAGTGCTCTGCATAGTAGGCGTTCAATAAATACCACTGATTGAGAGACGGGGGGTAAGATTTGGCCAGTCTTTTCCTGGCTTTCTAGCAGTAATAACCTCTTAATTACTGTACTAATTACTTAATTACTGTACAGTACTGTACTATACCTGTATATATGTTTGTACATATTTATTACTCATTTATTTATTTTACTTGTACATATCATCATCATCATCATCAATCGTATTTATTGAGCGCTTACTATGTGCAGAGCACTGTACTAAGCGCTTGGGAAGTACAAGTTGGCAACATACAGGGACAGCCCCTACCCAACAGTGGGCTCACAGTCTTAAAGGGGGAGACAGAGAACAAAACCAAACATACTAACAAACTAAAATAAATAGAATAGATATGTACAAGTAAAATAAATAAATAAATAGAGTAAGAGGATCCACCTCAAAAACTGCCATTATTTTCCTAGTTTAATAGATCATCATCATCATCATCATCATCATCATCAATCGTATTTATTGAGTGCTTACTGTGTGCAGAGCACTGTACTAAGCGCTTGGGAAGTACAAGTTGGCAACATACAGGGACAGCCCCTACCCAACAGTGGGCTCACAGTCTTAAAGGGGGAGACAGAGAACAAAACCAAACATACTAACAAACTAAAATAAATAGAATAGATATGTACAAGTAAAATAAATAAATAGAGTAAGAGGATCCACCTCAAAAACTGCCATTATTTTCCTAGTTTAATAGATCATCATCATCATCATCATCAATCGTATTTATTGAGCACTTACTGTATGCAGAGCACTGTACTAAGCGCTTGGGAAGTACAAGTTGGCAACATACAGAGACAGTCCCTACCCAACAGTGGGCTCACAGTCTTAAAGGGGGAGACAGAGAACAAAACCAAACATACTAACAAACTAAAATAAATAGAATAGATATGTACAAGCAAAATAAATAGAGTAACAAATATGTACAAACATATATACATATATACAGGTGCTGTGGGGAAGGGAAGGAGGTAAGATGGGGGGATAGAGAGGGGGATATACATATATACAGGTGCTGTGGGGAAGGGATGGAGGTAAGGAAGGGAGGATGGAGGGGGGAGGAGAGGGAAAAGAAAAGGAAAAGAGGGCTTGGGAAGGCCTCCTGGAGAAAATGTGCCTTCAATAAGACTTTAAAAGGGGGGGGAGTAATTGTTTGTCGGATATGAGGACCAGAGGTGGGCGGTGAGTTAGATGGGATCGAGGTACGGTGAGAAGGTTAGAATTAGAGGAGCAAATTGCGCGAACTGGGTTGTAGTAAGCGAACAGTGAGGTGAGGGAGGAGGGGGCAAGGGGATTGAGTGCTTTGAAGTCAATGGTGAGGGGTTTCTGTTTGATACAGAGGTGGGTGGCAACCACGCTGGAGATTCCTGAGGAGCGGGGGAACGTGAACTGCCTGTTTTTGTAGAAAAATGATCTGGGCGGCAGAATGAAGTATAAACCGGAGTAGGGAAGAGACAGGAGGCTGGGAGGTCAGAAAGGAGGCTGATACGATAATCAAGGCGGGATGGGATAAGGGACCGGATTAATGTGGTTGCAGTACTCTCCCAAGTGCTCAGTAAATACCCCAGATGCTTCTCACCCAACACATTAGGCTTTTCTATTAGACTTTCGCTTTCTTAGAGGTAGAACGCTTCATTTTCATTCTGGTGAGGAGACCGAATAACCCAAGTCTAATTCCACTACACCAACTTCTAATTAGCGGCACTCGATATTGTTTTGCGGGTGTATTTTTTTTTTTTTCCATTTTCAGAGGACTATTTCTGGATGGGTTGATGAGTCAGGGTGACTGCTGGCTCCATTGAAATACAGGAGCTCTCTCACTCTCTTTAATTCGGTCTTTGAAAACAGTGCTGCATTAGGTAAACTCGTGTCACAGCTAATGGAACCCATCCCTCGAAAAAGAATGAATCCATGAGAGAACGAGGACGGTTAGGGTAAGAATTAGACTGTAAGCTCGTTGTGGGCAGGGAATGTGTCTTTAATTTTTTTTTTTATGGTATTTGTTAAGCTTTACTCTATTTATTTATTTATTTTATTTGTACATATCTATTCTATTTATTTTATTTTGTTAGTATGTTTGGTTTTGTTCTCTGTCTCCCCCTTTTAGACTATGAGCCCACTGTTGGGGAGGGACTGTCTCTATATGTTGCCAATTTGTACTTCCCAAGCGCTTAGTACAGTGCTCTGCACACAGTAAGCGCTCAATAAATACGATTGATGATGATGATGATGATGATGATGCCAGGCACTTATACTAGACACTGGGGTGGACACAAGGTAATCAGGTTTACGCACGGGGCCCACAGTTTCCATCCCCATTTTACGAATGAACTAAGTGAGGCGCAGAAGAGTGAAGAGGCTTGCCCAAGGTCACGAAGCAGACAAGTGGCAGAGCCAGGATTAGAACCCAGGCCCTTCTAACTTCCAAGACTGTGCTCCATCCACTAAGCCACACTGCTCTCCCAAGTGCTTAGTACAGTGCCCTGCACGTAGCAAGCACTCAATAAATATAATTGATTCAAGTTTGATGGTAAGAGATAATAATAATTATAAAAATAATTACTGTGGTATTTGTTAAGCGCTTACTATCATCATCAATCGTATTTATTGAGCGCTTACTATGTGCAGAGCACTGTACTAAGCACTTGGGAAGTAGAAATTGGCAACATATAGAGACAGTCCCTACCCAACAGTGGGCTCACAGTCTAAAGACTGCCAAGCACCGCATTAAGCGGTGGGGTAGATGCAAAGGAATCAGGTTGGACACAGTCCCTGTCCCCCATAGGGCTCACCGTCTTAATCCCCATTTTACGGATGAGGTAACTGAGGCCCAGAGAAGTGAAGTGACTTGCCCAAGGTCACACAGCAGGCATGGCCACTTGTTTTTTCTGGCTACTGAGCAGAGTAGAGGGCAATCCCATTCCCCGCTCTGGCTGAGGGGTACCATGCCCCAACTAGCTGTAAAAGGAATTATAAAAGGTGGGGGCCACCCCAGCCTCTCACCCACATAGGGTGCATGGCTCAGTGGAAAGAGCCCAGGCTTTGGAGTCAGAGGTCATGGGTTCGAATTCCGACTCCGCCACATGTCTGCTGTGTGACCTTGGGCGAGTCACTTAACTTCTCTGAGCCTCAGTTACCTCATCTGTAAAATGGGGATTAAGACTGTGAACCCCACATGGGACAACCTGATCACTTTGTATCCCCCCCAGCGCTCAGAACAGTGCTTTGCACATAGTAAGCACTTAACAAATGCCAACATTATTATTATTATTATAGGGTGAGCCGTGTGTGTGGGAGATAGCTCATTTTCTAGACTGTGAGCAGGGAATGCGTCTGTTTATTGTTATTTTGTAATAATAATAATAATAATGATAATGGCATTTGTTAAGCATTTATTTTATTTTGTTAGTATGTTTGGTTTTGTTCTCTGTCTCCCCCTTTTAGACTGTGAGCCCACTGTTGGGTAGGGACCGTCTCTATATGTTGCCAATTTGTACTTCCCAAGCGCTTAGTACAGTGCTCTGCACACAGTAAGCGCTCAATAAATACGATTGATGATGATGATGTGCGAAGTACTGTCCTAAGCACTGGGGGGGATACAAGGTCATCAGGTTGTCCCACATGAGGCTCACGGTTTTCATCCCCATTTTACAGATGAGGTAACTGAGGCCCAGAGAATAAAAATAATAACGGCATTTATTAAGAGCTTACTATGTGCAAAGCACCGTTCTAAGCGCTGGGGAGGTTACAAGGTGATCAGGTTGTCATCATCATCATCATCAATCGTATTTATTGAGTGCTTACTATGTGCAGAGCACTGTACTAAGCGCTTGGGAAGTACAAATTGGCAACATATAGAGACAGTCCCTACCCAACAGTGGGCTTACCCAAGGGGGGCTCGCAGTCTTAATCCCCATTTTACAGATGAGGTAACTGAGGCCCAGAGAAGTGAAGTGACTTGCCCGAAGTCACACAGCTGACACTTGGCAGAGCCGGGATTTGAACCCCTGACCTCTGACTCCAAAGCCTGTGCTCTTTCCACTGAGCCACGCTGCTTGTACTCTCCCAAGCGCGTAGTGTAGTGATCTGCACACGGGATGCGCTCAATAAATACAACTGAATGAATGAAGAGGCCCCTGCAGAAACCCCCTATGTTTGGCCCAATTTGGCGTCCTGAAAAATGGCACCTCTGAGATTTTTTAGGCTGTGAGCCCACTGTTGGGTAGGGACTGTCTCTATATGTTGCCAATTTGTACTTCCCAAGCGCTCAGTACAGTGCCCTGCACATAGTAAGCGCTCAATAAATACGATTGAGGATGATGATGATGAGATTATTCTGTCACTCTGCGTGCTGGGGTATCTGTGGCATCGGGGGCACCCCCCTACCCAACCACCAACGAGAAATCCTGCTTTCTTAATCCCCGATGGGAAAATACCATCGGGGCACAGTTAGCGCCTCGATTCTCAACTCCTCTCCCCACATCCACCTTCGCCGGCACGTTTCCTAACACTCGAAGACGTAAATCTTCTAAGAACAGGCCTGCTGGAGACTGCCCAGTGTTTTCCAAGAATCTCCGGCCAGCATATGCCACAGCTGAGGAGAGTTTTAAATAGCACTCAACACACAGGCGCACACAAATCCACCACCCTGGAATATAAATGTTACGTTTTGGCTACTCCCAGTTCTTGTTGCCTGGTTACGTTCCTGAGAAAAGGTTAGGGTGGCTTTTCCTCTCTAGGAGCGATGACGAATTCCCAAACTTCCACCGTGAAATGCGGAGAGTTCACCAAGGTGAGACTGAATCAAAGTCTGGGCTCTGTAAGGAGGGTAGGAGGGGGCGTGAAACGGCAGAAATTTCTGGTAAATATTGCTAAAATATTGCTCGGATGAGGGGACGGAGACACATCTAGGCAGATCTCTCTTTCCCCGTCTCACCTCCTTCCCTTCCCCACAGCACCTGTATATATGTATATATGGTTGTACATATTTATTACTCTATTTATTTACTTATTTATTTATTTTACTTGTACATTTCTATCCTACTTATTTTATTTTGTTGGTATGTTTGGTTCTGTTCTCTGTCTCCCCCTTTTAGACTGTGAGCCCACTGTTGGGTAGGGACTGTCTCTATGTGATGCCAATTTGTACTTCCCAAGCGCTTAGTACAGTGCTCTGCACATAGTAAGCGCTCAATAAATACGATTGATTGATTGATTGATTTGACGGCACCATATTTGTCCTGTCCTGTGAGCCCCTCGTGGGACTGGGACAGTGTCTGACCTGATTATCCTGTATTTACTCCAGAATTTAACACCTAGAAAGCCCTCAATAAATACCACAACTCATGTAAAAGGCTTTACACCGATCACGGCGGGGTTTTCAAATGTAACTCGGCCCATTCAAGAGATTTGAAAAAACAGCATTTCTACATATCCATCAGAGGACACTCACTGGAGGAGAGAAATAGAAAGAAGAAACAGCACGGCCTAGTAGAAAGAGCACAGGTCTGGAAATGAGAAGCCCTGGGTTCTAATCTTACCTCTGCCGCGTGTCTGCTGTGTGACCTTGGGCAAGCCGCTTCACTTCTCTGGGTTCCCTCATCTGCAAAATGGGGATTGGGACTGTGAGCCCCACATGGGACATGGGTGTCCAACCCAATTACCTTGTATCTACTCCAAGCTTAGTACAGTGCTTGGCACACGGTAAGCTTTAAACAAACACCTCAATAAGTACCATCGTTAAAATTAAATGTGGGTAGAGGGCTTTTTGAGGGGCATAGGGAGCTACGCCTTTTAGAACTGAAAAGACGTTTCTTTTTGAATTTTTTTTATGGTATCTGTTAAGCGCTTACTACGTGCCAGGCACAGTTGTAAGCGCGGGTGAGGATACGAGGTATTTGAGTTCGACGAAAACCCTGTTCCACATAGGGCTCACAGTCTTAATCCCCGTTTTGCAGATGAGGCAACTGAGGCCCAGAGAAGTGAAGTGACTTGCTCAAGGTCACCCAGCAGGCAAGTGGCAGAGCCGGGATTAGAACCCATGTCCTTCTGACTCCCGTACCCGGGCTCTATCTGCTAGATAGACTGTGAGCCTACTGTTGGGTAGGGACTGTCTCTATATGTTGCCAATTTGTACTTCCCAAGTGCTTAGTCCAGTGCTCTGCACATAGTAAGCGCTCAATAAATATGATTGATTGATTGATTGCTAGGCCTCGCTCCTTCTCTAATTTGTTCTTAGCTATTTGGAGTGCCAGAGGGATTAATCAATCTGCTCGTTTTAGGCCTCCTTTAAGTCGAACTCAGTCGATCGGTCCACGGCTGGTATTTCTCAAGCGCCTGCTGAGGGCGAAGTCGTGAGCTCTGTGCTTCTGGGAGAAACCACACAAAGCAGCGTGGCTCAGTGGGAAAGAGCCCGGGCTTTGGAGTCGGAGGTCATGGGTTCAAATCCCGGCTCCGCCAATTGTCAGCTGGGTGACTTTGGGCAGACTTCTCTGGGCCTCGGTTACCTCATCTGTAAAATGGGGGTGAAGACTGTGAGCTCCCCGTGGGACAACCTGATCACCTTGTAACCTCCCCTGCGCTTAGAACAGTGCTTTGCACATAGTAAGCGCTTAATAAATTCCATTAGTATTATTATTATTACCACCACAGCGAGACACACGCTCCCTCTCTCAAAGCGTTACAATCTAGTACTAATGATGGCATTTATTAAGCGCTCACTATGTGCAAAGCACTGTTCTAAGCACTGGGGAGGTTACAAGGTGATCAGGTTGTCCCACGGGGGGCTCACAGTCCCCACCCCCATTTTACAGATGAGGGAACTGAGGCCCAGAGAAGTGACTTGCTCAAAGTCACACAGCTGACAACTGGCGGAGCCGGGATTTGAACCCATGACCTCTTGACTCCAAAGCCCGGGCTCTTTCCACTGAGCTGCGCTGCTTCTACCGAGGTGAAAATACCTGGTGGCATGTTTATTCCGACACACACACACACGCATATACACCCCCTTCACTCTCCAGACCAACTCCATACCAGAAACTGCTTATCTTGTAGCTCTAAGATACATGGATGGAGGAAATGAAAGCAAGTACAGATATGGGTTTGGGCGGGGGGAATCACCCTGGTTGGGCTCTGAATTTTTAAATCTGGTTTATTTTTCCCTCCCTTCAATTCTACCCCTATTGTCACACTTCAGGCAGGCCGGCGGGCAAGCAGAGGGGCCGAGCAGGAGCCCTGGCGTTTCTCATCATCATCATCATCATCAATCGTATTTATTGAGCGCTTACTATGCGCAGAGCACTGTACTAAGCGCTTGGGAAGTACAAATTGGCAACCTATAGAGACAGTCCCTACCCAACAGTGGGCTCACAGTCTAAAAGGTGTTCTCAGGTGCTGGTAGTACCCGTGCCAACTTCACGAGCAACAAAGCACACTTTCCAGGGGGGGCCGGGTGCCAAGAGCCGCCCCCGCTCTAGCCCACGGGCCCCGGTTTTACTTGGCTGAGAAACAGGCCCAGTTCCCTTCAATCTGCCGGGCTGGATCCAATTTCCGGCTCTCTAACAACCTCGCGCACTGCCAAGCCCGTTGAGGAGACTTTCCGTCCAGGAATAAGGTGGCCATTCATCTGGTTTTCGACTGGCTTGTCCCCTGGCCGGTCCCAATATGGCACCGGGTGCTTTTATCCCCGGTTTACTCACTCTCCGGCCCTCAGCCTTCCCCAGAACTGAAGCGGCGGCCAAACCCACCCGGACACTGGAGAGGGATGCGACCACCCTGGGGTGATTGGGGGGCTTGGGGTGCCAAGAGGAAAGCTCAACTTTCCAGGCTGATTCCGGCTGAATCGGGATGCGCTTCTGCAAAATGGTGGCCGGGTGACCTCATCGTGCTATGCTATGCGATGGCAGTGTGTGGATGATATTACGGGAGTCTCTCGCGGGGCCGATTTTGGGATGGCCATCACTGACCCCTTGATCCGGGGCTAGCTCCGTTCAGGAAGACCAAATTCCCTCAAATTCGACGTGGTGGAACACGCAACAACAGAGGAATTCCATCACTGCTGTTACATCTGTAAAATAGGGATTAAAACCGTGAGCCCCACATGGGACAACCTGATCACCTTGTAATCTCCCCCGCGCTTAGAACAGTGCTTTGCACATAGTAAGTGCTTAACAAATACCATTATTATTATTATTATTATTATCGAGCCATTGGTTTGAGTTCTGTTCTCCCCCAAGTGCTTAGTACAGTGCTCTGCACACAGAAAGTGCTCAATAAACACCAGCTGACGACCGCCTGCCCTTTGACGGTATTGTTCAGCACCTAAGAAACCACTCTAGCTTGCTGCAGACCCCAAATACATCATGCGATCATCACTTACCCACAGTCTAGCCCTCGCAACTGGACACAAACTTTATGAGAGTTTGAAAAGGCGTCTTAATGACACTCACATTTTCATTTTCAACCCCCTGAAGGGGGACCTGACAGCTGACGACTCCTACTCAAATTCAAAACGGTCGAGCTGGAAAGATTAGGTTGGAGACCAAGGAGCCCACTGCCATTTGTTGTTTTTTTTTTATGGTATTATTTAAGCGCTTACTGTGTGTCAAGCACTGATCTGGGAGCTGGGCTAGATACAAAGTGAATTAGGTTGGACACGGTGCCTGTCCCTCGTGGGGCTCACAATCGAAGTTTGGCCATGATATTAAATTCGTTATTTGTGCCTCTTGATCAGCCCAGCAGCTTGCTGACTGTTGTCATGTTGCCTGGAGATGGTGGTAGATCTGAGCTTCTCCCTCTCCCCATCCGCTTGCTTATATTGGCCACCTATATTAGAGTGGGCAAAAGGATGGAGAAATACAAGCATGGACATGGGTGGTGCTTGTGGTTGCAATTTCTATTCTATTTCTAAAGGCAAATGTCTTACTCAAAAACACACTTGCCTTGTGCCAGCCCGTTTGCTCTTTCACAAGCAAAGAAAAATCCACTCTGATTTAGTGCCGAGCCAACCGGGAAAATATCCACTCGAACGGGACTTTTCAAATACGTAAACTTCCTTCTTCTAGCTTGCTCGCGTCCTTTTTTCAGATCCAGCACTGGTGTTGGAAACCATTACGCCCCGTGAAACACATTGTTTTGCAGAAAATAAAATTGCCTTTGGTTATAAATGGGGAACTGCAAGAGTTGTTTTAAGACGTTCTCGAACACAAGAAGTAAAAAAAAAAAATCAACACAGACAACTAGAACTGTAAGCTGTCTGAGGGAAGGGACTGTGACTTCAATCTGTATTTTATGTTTTCAAGCTCCCAGAACATCCAGAAACTCCACAAATACTAATGAATGCATTCAGCATTGAATACATGCTGTAGTACAAAAACACAGATCCATAGATACCTGCATATCCTCTCCACATCTTTGTCAAATTTCAGATTTCCAAATACCAACTGCATACAATAGCTGTACTAATGTAGCCTGAAGTCTCCTTGAGGTATGTTGCCAACTTGTACTTCCCAAGCGCTTAGTACAGTGCTCTGCACACAGTAAGCGCTCAATAAATACGATTGATGATGATGACAGGGATCATGTCTGCCAGCTCTGCTCAACTGTACTCTCCCAAGCGCTTAGTACAGCGCTCTGCACACAGTAAGTGCTCAATAAGTCACCCCACCAGTAAAATGGGGATTAAGACTGAGCCTCGTGTGGGACATGGACTTTGTCCAATCTGATTAACTTGGATCTTAGTACAGTGACTGGCACATGGTAAGCACTTGAATGGGCAGGCCTGGGAATCAGAACGACCTGGGTTCTGCTGTGTGACCTTGGGCAAGTCACTTCATTTCTCTGTGCCTCAGTGACCTCATCTGTAAAATCAGGATGGAGACTGTGAGCCCAGTGTGGGACAGAGACTATGTCCAACCCAATTTACCTTGAATGTACCCCAACACTTAGTATAGTGCCCGGCACACAGTAAGCACTTAAATACCACAGTTATTTTTATTATTATCTTAAATACCATAAAAAATAAATTCTATTGATCGAACACCTGAGTGCGACGCACTGCACTAAATTATTTATTATACTCAGATATAATCCTGCCATCAGTTGGCTTCTCCCGTGTGTTGGGGGGGGGGGGGGGCGGGCGGGTGTGTCTGAAAAGGCCAATACGGAGCTCACAGTCCTAACCACAATAGATTGACGAAGACACTCCTTTGTTGTGATGCTGTGTTCGTTATTTGAAATGCAGCTGTGGTTTCCACTACACAATCCTCCCAAAGCGTCACAAAAACAGCCCTGCCAGTCTGGTGCAGTTGTTTCCTGGTTTTCAGCTGTAGGCCACAGTCCGAAGACCTGCCTTACTGCCAATCTCCCGTATTAGAACAGAAACTCCTTGTGGACCCAAAATGTGTCATTTCTTTGTTTTATATTTCCCAACCAGTATAATGCCCCACATTCAATGGGCAGGCAATAAATCCGGTTACTACTGCATCCTTATCACTTTTCCCCATTCTCTTTGTTTTTGGTAGCCTAATTTCAACTCATCATATAGGAGACGGTTTGCCAATCCTATTCATTCATTCAATCGTATTTATTGAGCGCTTACTATGTGCACAGCACTGTACTAAGCGCTTGGGAAGTCCAAGTTGGCAACATATAGAGACGGTCCCTACCCAACAACGGGCCCACTTTCCTCAAGTGTCCCACGGAGAACCGTATGGGAAGGATGGTTCTAAAGGCAAGTCGAGTGGCTATAATATCAGCAGCACTGATATCATCATCATCAATCGTATTTATTGAGCGCTTACTGTGTGCAGAGCACTGTACTAAGCGCTTGGGAAGTACAAATTGGCAACATATAGAGACAGTCCCTACCCAACAGTGGGCTCACAGTCTGAAAGGGGGAGACAAAACCAAACATACTAACAAAATAAAATAAATAGAACAGATATGTACAAGTAAAATAAATAAATAGAGTAATAAATATGTACAAACATATATACAGGTGCTGTGATATCTGCGTATGCCGGGGGAACTTAATCCATACATTTTCCTCCCTGTCTGAATTTCAGGGCTTCAAGAAGAGAGGGTTAAAGGCTGAATCCTCAAGGCTCTTAACAATGAGTTTTCATTTGTCTACCTCTGGTGCACGCCCTCACACAAAAATCAGCCCCAAAGATGCTCAAGTGATTCTCACCATCAGAAGCCTAACTTTATTTTTTTTTCTTCTTCCCCTTCAAAAAGAATTTCCCCTTCATGTCGGTAATTTGCTCTCTACTACTTCAGAATCTTGTTCAACAGCAAGGGTAAGGCCCCTTTATGTCTCCATCTCCCATTAAGAACGACCCTGATCTGAAGAAACCCTTGAATCTCTCTTTCAACATTAAAGTGAAGCTGATATTGTTTTTCCCCTCTATAGGAAGATAAGCAATCCATCTTGACAAGCCTACTTACCATGGCAACGCATGCAATGTGATTATATGTGTGTGCGCGCGCGTGTGTGTATTTTGCTTTCGCAATGACTCATAATTCTCATTTTCCGGAAGTCCCAGTCACACAGGATTCAGGATTAGAGAGACCATCTAAAACTCCCTTGCAAATTGTAATTATTTTTTTGTTCCTAGTAGCATAGCTAGCGGGATGGTAAAAGAAACTCGTCAAGTGTGAGGCTCCTTTAGGATGAAGGAAAAAAAAAAAAGGAAATATCTGAATTCTCCAACAGCCCAACATTAATCAACTTAAACCTCAGAAATATAATGAAATTAATTTGAATTTTTATATTGGAGATAATTAATCCAGTCCTAATTTAAATAATTAAGGCATTCCACACTGTGGTTTTGGAGACCCAATTTAACAGTCAGGTGGACAGAGGACGGTCTGGGCAAATGTACGAAACGAACCAGGGGATAGGAAAATAATTCAAAGATTGGGATTCACGATGGGACAGGATGGCCTAATGGATACAGCATGGGCTCGGGAGTCAGAAGGACCTGGGTTCTAATTCCCGTTCCACTGCTTGTCTGCAGTGGGACTGTGGGCAAGTCACTTCACTTCCCCGGGCCTCAGTTACCGCCTCTGGAAAACGGGGATTAGGACCGTGAGCCCCATGTGGGGCACACATTGTGTCTGATCCAGTCAGCTTGCGTCTACCCCAGAGAAGCAGCGTGGTTCAGTGGAAAGAGCCCGGGCTTCGGAGTCAGAGGTCATGGGTTCAAATCCCGGCTCCACCAATTGTCAGCTGTGTGATTTGGGGCCAGTCACTTCACTTGGACACGGGTGGTGCTTGCTATGTGGTTGCAATTTCTATTCTATTTCTAAAGGCAAACGTCTTACTCAAAAACACACTTGCCTTGTGTAAGCCTGTTTGCTCTTTCACAAGCAAAGAAAAATACACTCTGATTTAGTGCCGAGCCAACCGGGAAAATACCCACTCGAACGGGACTTTTCAAATACGTAAACTTCCTTCTTCTAGCTTGCTCGCGTCATCATCATTATCATCATCAATCGTATTTATTGAGCGCTTACTATGTGCAGAGCACTGTACTAAGCGCTTGGGAAGTACAAATTGGCAACATATAGAGACAGCGTCCTTTTTTCGGATCCAGCACTGATGCAGGAAACCATTACGCCCCGTGCAACACATCGGGGTTAATTGTTTTGCCGAAAATAAAAGACTGTGAGCCCCCCATGGGGCAACCTGATCACCTTGAAACCTCCCCGGCGCTTAGAACAGTGCCTAAGCGCCTAGTAAGCGCTTAATAAATGCCATCATTATTGAGAAGCGGCGTGGCTCAGTGGTAAGAGCACGGGCTTTGGAGTCAGAGGTCATGGGTTCAAATCCCGGCTCCACTAATTGTCAGCTGTGTGACTTTGGGCAAGTCACTTCACTTCTCTGGGCCTCAGTTACCTCATCTGTAAAATGGGGGATTAAGACTGTGAGCCCCCAGTGGGACAACCTGATCACCTTGAAACCTCCCCAGCGCTTAGAACAGTGCCTAAGAGCCTAGTAAGCGCTTAATAAATGCCATTATTATTGAGAAGCGGCGTGGCTCAGTGGAAAGAGCACGGGCTTTGGAGTCAGAGGTCACGGGTTCAAATCCCAGCTCCACTAATTGTCAGCTGTGTGACTTTGGGCAAGTCACTTCATTTCTCTGGGCCTCAATTACCTCATCTGTAAAATGGGGGATTAAGACTGTGAGCCCCCAGTGGGACAACCTGATCACCCTGTAACCTCCCCAGTGCTTAGAACAGTGCTTTGCACAAAGTAAGCGCTTAACAAATGCCATCATTATTATTATTATTAATAAATGCCATTATTATTATTATAGTAAGCACTTAACAAACACTAATAAAATAAATAACAACCCTTTGATGATAGAGTCTCCCACTGAGAAGAAGCCTGGCCCCGAGACTTAGGAGCCAGAACCGGGGTGGAGGATTGATTCCAGCAGTGGGGGTTTGGGTGGCAACATCCACACCCTCTCGATCCTGCCGGCCGTGTTCCTGTCGTGGCGCCCTGTGCAACGGGCAAATGGACGAGCCGGGGGCCAGCTCCTGGCCAAGTGCAGGATTCAGAAGGTTTCCCCATGCAGGCTGAAGTGCATTCAATCGTATTTGTTAAGCACTTACTGTGTTCAAAGCACTGTACTTTCCGCAGCTTAGTGCTGGAGCGCCATAAACCAGTAGGCCTTGAGAGCCGCTGGGGTGTTCCCCTCTCCCACCACTGGCCGGGCATTTTTCCAGAATTCCCACCGGACGGCACTGCATGGAAGCTTCAAAGGCGGTTCTTTGGTCAGAGACCTCCCCCAGCTAATGGCACGGCTGCAGAATCGTTCCCTTACCAGTAATATTAATAATGATATTCATAATAATAATATAACACCATACTATTACATAATTACATAATATAATTATATAATACATAATAATATTACATCATAGCATAATATAATACAATATGTTATAATATAATATGATATGATATAATATAATAATATAATATAATATAATATATAATAATACAATATAATATAATATAACATAATAATATAATATAATATAATATAATATAATATAATATAATATAATAATATAATATAATAATGAGCCCCTTCCTTCCTCTCCCCCTCGTCCCCCCCTCCACCCCCATCTTACCTCTTTCCCTTCCCCACAGCACCTGTATATATGTAGATATGTTTGTACATATTTATTACTCTATTTATTTATTTATTTTACCTGTACATATCTATTCTATTTATTTTATTTTGTTAGTATGTTTGGTTTTGTTCTCTGTCTCCCCCTTTTAGACTGTGAGCCCACTGTTGGGTAGGGACTGTCTCTATATGTTGCCAACTTGTACTTCCCAAGCGCTTAGTACAGTGCTCTGCACACAGTAAGCGCTCAATAAATACGATTGATTGATTGATGGATTAATAATGATGGCATTTATTAAGCGCTTACTATGTGTCAAGCACTGTTCTAAGCGCTGGGGACGTTACAAGGTGATCAGGTTGTCCCACAGGGGGCTCACGGTCTTAATCCCCATTTTACAGATGAGGTAACTGAGGCACAGAGAAGTGAAGTGACTTGCCCAAAGTCACACAGGTGACAAATGGGGGAGCCGGGATTTGAACCCATGACCTCTGACTCCAAAACCCGGGCTCTTTCCACTGAGCCACGCTGCTTCTAGAGAAGTGGCGTGGCCTAACGGATGGAGCCCAGGCCTGGGAGCCGGAAGGACTTGGGCTCTGACTCTTGTCTGCGGGGTGACCCTGGGCAAGTCACTTCACTTCCTCTGTGCCTCAGTGACCTCATCTGGAAAATGGGAATTAAGACGGAGAGCCCAACGTGGGACATGGACTGTGCCCAACCTGATTAGCTTGTATCTACCTCACTGCTTGGTACAACGCCGGGCACATAGTAAGCGCTTAACAAGTACCATATCCAAACAAACAAACAGAAACCCAGCCCTGGTCTCCCTCTTCACACGTCTCGATGATAAATGCTTACTACAGTGCTCTGCACACAGTAAGCGCTCAATAAATACGATTGATTGATTAATAAATAGACAGAGTCCAGGGCACAACTCGCTCCCTTCCTCGACAGCCGAGGTGTGAATGTAAGGGCTGCCAGGACTGGTGGATGATGATTGATGACGGTATTTGTTAAGCGCTTACTACGTGTCAAGTACTGTTCTAAACACTGAGGTAGATATAAGCTAATCAGGTTGGACCCAGTCCCCGTCACATTGGCGCTCACAGTTTTAATCCCCTTTTCTGCAGATGAGGGAACTGAGGCCCAGAGAAGTGAAGTGACTTGCCCAAGGCCACACAGAAGGCAAGTGACAGGACCAGATTTAGAACCCAGATCCTCCAGCTCATACTCTTCCCATTTGGCCACGTTGCTTAGGACTGTACTCTACAATCAATCAATCGTATTTATTGAGCGCTTACTGTGTGCACAGCACTGTACTAAGCGCTTGGGAAGTACAAGATGGCAACATATAGAGACAGTCGCTACCCAACAGTGGGCTCACAGTCTACACATACTACAGATGCAATCATTACTGTGGATTGATCAACTCAGAATAATGACGGCATTTTGTTAAGCGCTTACTACATGCAAAGCACTGTTCTAAGCGCTGGGGAGGATACAAGTTGATCAGGTTGTCCTACGTGGGGCTCACGGCCTTCATCCCCATTTTACAGACGAGGCAACTGAGGCACAGAGAAGTTAAGTGGCTTGCCCAAAGTCACCCAGCTGACGGTTGGCGGAGTCGGGATTTGAACCCATGACCTCTGACTCCCAAGCCCGGGCTCTTCCCACTGAGCCACGCTGGTTCCGGGCTTTGATAGGGGAGTCGGAAAAAAAAATGTAGGAGCACTGAAACTGTTTTCTACCAGCCAGAAAAATGGAAGATCAACCGGTCCGAAGATTATTTTCAGTCGATCAATAAGTGGTATTTACTGAGTGCCTACTGGATACAGGGCATTGTGTGTGGGAAGGACAACAGATGGAGGAGACCGGATCCTTGCCCACAAGGAGCTGACAATCTAGTTGACTGTAAATTCCCAGAGCGAGTAATTCGATCCTCTTCTACCTGCACTGCAGTCCACAAAAACTTGCCTTTTCTTGAAATAAAGACCGAGATTGTCGGTGACATAAATGGACACAAAACCACTTTGCCTTTCCTGGCAAATGACCCCAAACTCAAGTTTGGGGGAACTTTCTTCTAGATCATTACCTTGGGTTTTTCATTGTGTATTTCCCCCTCAGAAGGTAAACACCTGTGCGTGTTTCCCCCTTGGATGGTTAACACCTTGTGGGTGCGAATGTGCCACTTTCCTTTTGTGTCATTTACTGCCAGCCTCCCCCCGTAAACCGTTGAACTTCTTGTGTCTGCTGACCCAATTACACTGTATTTTCCCAATAATTTGGTTCAGGACTCTGCAGAGGAAGTTGCTCAGTAAATACCACTCATTGATTCTTGTGTCTACTAACCCAATTACACTGTATTTTCCCAATAATTTGGTTCAGGACCCTGCAAAGTTGCTCAGTAAATACCACTGATTGATTCTTGTGTCTACTAACCCAATTACACTGTACTTTCCCAATAATTTGGTTCAGGACTCTGCAGAGTAAGTTGCTCAGTAAATACCACAGATTGATTCTTGTGTCTACTGACCCAATTACACTGTATTTTCCCAAAAATTTGGTTGAGGACTCTGCAGAGTAAGTTGCTCAGTAAATACCACTGATTGATTCTTGTGTCTACTGACCCAATTACACTGTACTTTCCCAATAATTTGGCTCAGGACTCTGCAGAGTAAGTTGCTCAATAAATACCACTCATTGATTCTTGTGTCTACTAACCCAATTACACTGTACTTTCCCAATAATTTGGTTCAGGACTCTGCAGAGTAAGTTGCTCAGTAAATACCACTCATTGATTCTTGTGTCTACTAACCCAATTACACTGTATTTTCCCAATAATTTGGTTCAGGACCCTGCAAAGTTGCTCAGTAAATACCACTCATTGATTCTTGTGTCTGCTAACCCAATTACACTGTACTTTCCCAATAATTTGGTTCAGGACTCTGCAGAGTAAGTTGCTCAGTAAATACCACTGACTGATTCTTGTGTCTACTGACCCAATTACACTGTACTTTCCCAATAATTTGGCTCAGGGCTCTGCAGAGTAAGTTGCTCAATAAATACCACTCATTGATTCTTGTGTCTACTAACCCAATTACACTGTACTTTCCCAATAATTTGGTTCAGGACTCTGCAGAGTAAGTTGCTCAGTAAATATCACTCATTGATTCTTGTGTCTACTAACCCAATTACACTGTACTTTCCCAACAATTTGATTCAGGACTCTGCAGAGGAAGTTGCTCAGTAAATACCACTCATTGATTCTTGTGTCTACTAACCCAATTACACTGTACTTTCCCAATAATTTGGTTCAGGACTCTGCAGAGTAAGTTGCTCAGTAAATACCTTCTATTTTCTTCACCAACTAAAATAATTAGAGGCTGCAGGATAGGCTAGGCTTTCATACCTGAACATGTCTACCGATTCTGTTGTATTGTATTCTCCCAAGTACCTAGCACAGTGCTTTGCACACAGAATTATATCTGTAATTTATTCATCTATTAACTTCTATTAATGTCTGTCTCCCCCTCATTCATTCATTCAATCATATTTATGGAGCGCTTACTGTGTGCAGAGCACTGTACTAAGCGCTTGGGAAGTACAATTTGGCAACAGATAGAGACAATCCCTACCCAGCAATGAGGTCACAGTATAGAAGGAAAACAGACAACAAAACAAAACAAGTAGACAGGTGTCAATGCCACCAAGAAAAATAGAATTATAGCTACATACACACCATTAATAAGATAAATAGAGTAATACATATGTACAAATACACACCACACCATAAACTCGTTGTGGACAGGGAATGTGTCGTTACTGTTCTATTGTACTCTCCTAAGCGCTTAGTACAGTGCCTTGCACACAGTAAGCGCTCAATAAATACAAATGAATTGACTCAATGAATGAATGAAGGAAGCACTCAATAAATACCACCGATTGATTTGGCTATGGGACGGGAGGATAACAGCGTGGCCTAATAACAAGAGCACAGGCCTGGGAAACAGAGGGCCTGGATTCTAATCCCGGGCAAGTCACTTCACTTCTCTGGGCCTCAATTCCTTCATCTGTAAAATGGGGGTTAAGACTGTGAGCCCCATGTGGGACATGGGTTGTGCCCAATATGATTAACTTGTATCTACCGCAGCGCTTAGTACAGTGCCCGGTACATAGTAACAAATGCCATAAAAAGGGGTGGGGGGAGAATGATGGTCATATACATGGGTATATGTACAAGTTACACACGTGGGATATTTAATAACCAAGGCAAATTAGGTGGATTCCCATGGGTCTGAGTTTTGAGGGATGAAGGGTGGGGAAATCTACCACCTGGTTAATGGGATCACTCTGATAATAATTACGGTACTTATTAAATGCTGATGATGTGCCAACCACTGTAGTAAGCGCTGGGGCAGATAAGAGCACACAGTCCATGCCCCACGTGGGGCTCACAGTCTCAATCCTCATTTTGCGGATGAGGTAACTGAGGCCCAGAGAAGTGAAGTGACTTGCCCAAGGTCACACAACAGACAAGTGGTGGAGTCAGGATTAGAACCCTTGACTTTCAGACTCTGATAGGCCTCTGCTCTTTAACTACGCCCCGCTGCTTCTCACATTACTCTGATGTATCGCCTTTGTTCTTTACCATGATAGCTTTCCCTTTCATTTATAGTTAAGGCTCCAGAAACACACTCTTCTGTTTCTGTGGGGAGAGCTACCATCTAAAAATTCAGAGACACAACCTTCTGGGGAAACTGTCAATTCAGGCAGCCCTCCATTATTCAGCGACTGTTAATTTGGGATTTTTTTGTCACTTTGCTGGCTCATTAGCATCTTGTCTCCTTTTGATTCTGTGATGACTTGTGAGCCTGGCCAACCTGATTTATTGAAGAATAGATCAACTCCTTCCCTCTGACACTACTCATTACAGTAGAAAGCAGAGATGACATTTAGGTAGATGTAATGATATAAGGATATTCCCTTAAAACAACTTTTATTACGCATTACAAATATTGAAATGATTCGTGCTTGCATACAGAGTGTAGGTGTTGCAATATTTCAATATCTATAATGATGATGGAGTCACTCAATAGGAATGGGACAGAGGAGCTCGGTCCTGTGACTTCAAGACAGAGACCCTCAGCAGAGAGTAAGTTTGAATGCTAGACTGTAAGCTTGCTGTGGGCAGCGAATGCGTCTGTTTATTATTATATTGTGCTCTACCAAGTGCTTAGCACAGTGCTCTGCACACAGTAAGTGCTCAATAAATACGACTGAATGAATGAAAGAAAACTGGCCATGGTGCTGGTGGTTTGCCCAATGCCACTGGCTCTGTTGTTTTTTTTTAACTGCAGGACCCGCGGGGGGCTGTAATGCCAATGCTATGCCGTAGCTCAATAAATACCACTGAATGAATGAATGAATGAATGAATGAATGAATGAAAGTAGCGCCACAGCCCAGGAGTTGGTTGCCTTGGTAGCCACAGCAGTCTGTGTGGCCCGCGGTAGCCAGCGGGTTTACAGGATTCTTGTCCGTCTCATAGTAATAATAATAATGATGGCATTTTTTAAGTGCTTACTATGCGCAAAGCACTGTTCTAAGCACTGGACAGATTACAAGGTGATCAGGTTGTCCCACGGGGGGGCTCACAGTCTTCATCCCCATTTTCCAGATGAGGTAACTGAGGCCCAGAGAAGTCAAGTGACTTGCCCAAAGTCACACAGCTGGCAAGCGGTGGAGCCGGAATTTGAACCCACGACCTCTGACTCCAAAGCCCTCACGGCACACCACACATGGTTCTTCGTTCTGAGAGTAAGGCTCACTGCCGACGCCACAGCCCCCACGGACATCCCCCTTCTAGGGAAACTCAGACACGTCAGAAACTCCTCACCATCGGCTTTAAAACCCTCAATCCCCTCGCTCCCTCCTACCTCACCTTGCTGCTCTCCTACTTCAACGCAGGCCGCACGCGTGGCTCCTAATGCCAACCTACTCGCTGCACCTCCATCTCACTACCGACCCCTCACCCTTGTCCTTCCTCTAATCCCGGCTCCATCACATGTCTGCTGGGTGACTTTGGGCAAGTCACTTCACTGCTCTGGGCCTCAGGTACCTCATCTGGAAAATGGGAGTTATGAGGCCCATGTGGGACAGGGCCTCATACCTGCTTAACTTGCATCTACCCCAACACTTAGAGTAGCGCTTGGCACATAGCAAGTGCTTAATAAGTACCATACTCATCAGACGATTATTCCCCCCGCCTTCAAAGACTTACTGAAGAGGACTTCCTTGACTAAGCACCCTCATCTCCTCTCACTCCGTTCTGCATCACCCCTGCACTTGGATTTATTTATTTATTGCTCCCTTTATTCACCCCTCCCTCAGCCCCACAACACTTATGTCCTTATCCGTAATATACTGATTTATACTAATGCCTGTCTCTTCCTCTAGACCGTAAGCTCGCTGTGGGCAGGGAATGTGCCTATCAACTCGATTGCGCTATGCTCTCCCAAGCACTTAGAGCAGTGCTCTTACCCACAGCAAGTGCTCAATAAATTTGATGACTTCCTTGGGTGTCCTGATTCAGAGAGTCACTCTCTTCTCACTAGACCCACAGCAGGGCTTGATATTTAGACTACAAAATAGAGTAAAATGATGTGAAGACCAAAATCAATCATCTGAGACAACTTTAATTAGATAAGGATAGGAACCAAGAATCTGCTAATGCTTCCCGACATCAGGCTTTCTACTCTCGTTGTTCCTACTCGCCCGAATTTCAGGAGGCCAGGGCAACATGCAACTCTGAAACCTTCACCCCAAGTACCAGCCGTGACGGAGACATAATTCAGTTCAGCCACTGGCCACGGACCAAGAAAAACTTCAGTCTCAACCAACTCACTAAAGACTCAGTTAAGGCAGTTCAACTATAGGCAAAATTACCTTCCTCGACAGAAAAGAAAGGGTACACGGAAGGGGCAATCCCTATTCTGCTTGGGACCTTACCCCTACTTTTCTTAGGGGCCCTGAACTTTCTCTCCGACCTAAAACTGAACCTTTAAGGGAGGTGACCTACAACTCAGCAAAACTGCTCTGTTGGTTTGGGCAAGGGGAGTCGGGCCTCCGTTGACTGCACTAAGCCTTTTTGGCCAGGATTCCTTAGCATAAAATATGTACGAGTTCATTTTACACAAGCTCCTCACTCACACGCACACACACAAAAATTATTCAGAAACGACCTCGATGGGTCCTTTTTACCCCACACAAAGTGGCAATTATCCGGTGAATTCAAGCTGGGTAGACGGCCAATATGGATCAGTAGGGCCAAAAAACAAACAAAAAACAGCATCCCTTTGCCCAGAAAACTAAAACAAAAATCTGCTTGTCCAGAATGATCCAGTTTGACCAGTGCAAGGTCCCTACATAATCACCAACTCTTCCTTTCTTTTGGCTAGGGTAGAACTGGTCCCAGCATTTCCTTGGGGAAACAAGAGAGCCCCTAAATCCACTTCAAGTTATTCTTCCAAGGCTAACCCGCCAAGGTTTCAACTTGAAGATTTTGCCGAGAGGCAGGAAAAGTTCTCTCTGACTGGGTTTAGTTAGTACACAAACCATCTTTGGTTCCTGGACCCCTTCAAAAATAACTGCCCCAGTTCTTTCTCTGTGGCTTTCCTGTCTTTAACATGCCCCATCGCCATCTTGGGGCTCAAGTTTCCTGAGATTCCCTTGTCTACCTAGAGGCTGATGCTCTATTTGGTCCGCATTCACTTTATTAAAGAGCATCCTCCTTTTCGTGGAAAGATGCTCTTTCAATTGCACGCTTGCTCAATAATAGCTCGCCTCCAAGAAAGCACTGCGACGCCCCATTTTCATTCTAAAACAGAATTTGAGAAGCCACAACTCTCATGGAGGCGGGGCTGGAGGGGCATTTCTGACATCTACACATTTCTAGTCAGAGACTTCGACTAGGAAGACAGCACTGGAAATCTTGGGTAGAAAAATACACCCACATGCAGAATTTAATATTGCCACAAACAATAAAAGCGTATGTATGCACATGATCACTGTCATTATCTATTTGCAGTGCTCTTTCTGTGTTCTCAAAAGACTTCTCCCCTTCCCGTTTGACTCCTCTAATTCATTCGTGCCAAAAAACTGTGTTCAATCCTGATTATTTTCAATTAACGGAACATGTCTGCTAATCCTGTTGAACTGTACTCTCCCAAGTGCTTAATACAGTTTTCTGCACATCGTAAAGTGCTCAATGAATATCACTGATTAATTGTTTGAGGAAATCTACCGCGACTCACCTGGAGACATCAAGATATCTCCCTAACGTTCCCAGAGCTGCCGCGTCCCAAGTCTTTCTCAGCTGGTTTCTGCGAAAAGAATCTCGGTCTGCCTCCTTAGCCATTCGCGTTTGTGAATGATGGGGGGAAAAAGGCAGGGCAAGAAATAGTACTAGGCTTTCCATGAAAGCAGCCATCACTCAAGAACTGAAGAAGGCGAATAAAACCAGGCTGCTTTTCCTTCCCTCCCTCGGCTGGGCAACAAACCCAGTTAGATTTTGGTCATTTTCTGTTCTCCCACCAAGGACTGCACCGGTAGTGCCTGGAGCCTGAAGATGAACAACATGGAAGGGTGGGCAGGCGACAAAAGCATGACCAGATGGTGCCCACGGCAAGCTGCTGTTACTACCCCAGTGGCCCAGCCTGGGGGCATTTTGGGGGGTCAGCCCTGTTTCTGGGGGACCCCGGCGGGCGCTGACAGTATCCTGCCCTCAATAAAGGCCTGGGGCTTGGCTGGCCAACTGAAAACCCCACAGTGATTTCTTCCCCGAAAGAAAGATCAGCCCCCCACGACCTTTTATCTCGAACAAAAGAATGGGGTCCGAGGGCGGGGATGCGCAGGAAACGTTGTGCTCCTTTCCAATCCCTGAAGCATTCATTCATTCAATCGTATTTATTGAGCGTTTAATGTGTACAGTACTGTACTAAGCGCTTGGGAAATAAAAGGCGGCAGCATATAGAGGCGGTCCCTAACCAACAATGGGCTCACAGTAGTAACACCGTTTGGGTCTGGACCACTCCTGGGTGGCCCCTGACCCCCGGCATCCTGGGCCCTTTAAACTAAAAATGTGTGTATATGTATATATAAATATATAATACACACACATGCAATATATACATGCACATATATGTGTGTACACACACACATATATGTGCATGCGTATATATGTATATGTGTGTGTATATATATATGCACAGACAATATATACATGCATATATATATATACACACACATACACATATATGTGCATGCATATGTGTGTGTGTGTATATGCACACACAATATATACATGCATATATATATATATTGGGGAGAGGTTGGTGGGGAAACAGTTATGCATCTTGCACAACGGTCTGCTGAGGGTGATCTGGCTTATCTCTGTGACCAAGAACGAGGATTGCTTAAATTGGAATGAAAAGGCAATTCAAGGAGGGCGTTTCTTTTTTGGGTTTTTTTTTTTTGCTGTTGTTGTTTGGTTCCCCCTCCCCCTTTATAATGTCCAGTGTCCACTAGTCCTTAAAAAAATGATCCATTTTCATCCTTCCCCCCTTCCCCAAAACACACACACACACACACACACACACAGGGGCACCCTGCCCCTCCCCGGTTCTGAAATCCTGGCCCTAAGAGCCCTCTGCTCCGTACATTCCGTGGACTAAGAGGATGAAAATGGAAAGGGGTTTTCTTTTACCTTAGCTCCTCGAGGCTGCTCGGGCGACCAAGTGCCTGATCTCTTCGGAAAGGAGCGGGAAAATGGGCAGGAGCCCAGCCCGGCGGCCGCAGCGACTCCTCTCTCTCTCTCTTTCTCTCTGTGTGTGTGTGTGTGTGTGTGTGTGTGTGTGTGTGTGTGTACGTCTATGTGTGTGTCTGTGTCTGTGAATGTCTGCGGGGATGAGGGAGGCGGGGGCACGGAGAGCCCAGTCCTTCTCCCCTCCCCGCTTTTGTCTTCAATCAGGAAGCAGCGGCAACGCATCTCCTCCTTCCTCCTCCTCCTCCTTCTCCTCCTCCAAATGTGGGCTGTTGCTGCTGCTGTCTTTTCTCCTTCTCCCTCTCCTCCTCTCCTTCCATTTGCGCGAACCACCTGGGCAGGAGCATCAGCAGGAAGAGCAGGAGCAAGAATAGGAGCAGGAGCAGCAGCAGGAAGAGCAAGAGCAGGAGCAGGAAGAAGAAGGGCAGGAGCATCAGCCGGAAAAGCGGGAGCAGGAAGAGCGAGGCAGGAGCAGGAAGAGCAGGAGCATCAGCGGGAAGAGCAGGAGCAGCAGGAAGAGCAGGAGCAGGAAAAGCAGGAAGAGCAAGGCAGGAGAAAGAACAGGAGCAGCAGCGGGAAGAGCAAGAGCTGGAGCAGCATCAGGAAAAGCAGGAAGAGCAAGGCAGGAGCAAGAACAGGAGCAGCCGCAGGAAGAGCAAGAGCAGGGGTAGAAACAAGAAGAGCAGGAGCATCAGCAGGAGGAGCAGGAACAGGGGCAGCAGCAGGAAGAGCAAGGCGGGAGCAAGAGCAGAAGTATCAGCAGGAAGAGCAAGAGTTGTAGCAGCAGCAGGAAAAGCAGGAAGAGCAAGGCAGGAGCAAGAACAGGAGCAGCCGCAGGAAGAGCAAGAGCAGGGGTAGAAACAAGAAGAGCAGGAGCATCAGCAGGAGGAGCAGGAACAGGGGCAGCAGCAGGAAGAGCAAGGCGGGAGCAAGAGCAGAAGTATCAGCAGGAAGAGCAAGAGTTGTAGCAGCAGCAGGAAAAGCAGGAAGAGCAAGGCAGGAGGAAGAACAGGAGCAGCAGCAGGAAGAGCAGGAGCAAGAGCAGGAACATCAGCAGGAGGAGCAGGAACAGGAGCAGCAGCAGGAGGAGCAAGGCAGGAGCATCAACATGAAGAGCAGGAGCAGGAAGAGCAAGGCAGGAGCAGGAACAAGAACTGCAGAAGCAGGAACAAGAAGAGCAGGAGCAAGAAGAGCAAGAGCAGGAGAAGCAGCATGAACAAGAGCAGCAGGAAGAGCAGGAGAAGGAAGAGCCAAGCAGGAGCGGGAGGCTGCAGCCCCCCAGGGTCCTCCGGGTTCCCCTCCCTCCCGGGCGGCCCTGTGGTCTGGGCACCCTGGGACAACCGTCCCTCCACCCATCGGCCCCTGGGGTGGGGAGGGGAAGCAGGGAGGCCGAGAGGAGGGTGATATTTATCTATTTATTTATATTAATGAATGGCTCCCCCTCTGGACTGTGAGCTCCCTGTGGGTACGAAGTGTGTTTGATGTTGTACTGTCCTTTCCCAAGTGCTTAGTACAGTGCTTTGCACACAGGGAGCGCTCAATAAATATGATTAATAATAATCCCGCTGCTGCTGCTCCTGTTCCTGCTCCTCCTGCTGATGTTCCTGCTCTTGCTCCTGCTCTTCCTGCTGCTGCTCCTGTTCTTCCTCCTGCCTTGCTCTTCCTGCTTTTCCTGCTGCTGCTCCAGCTCTTGCTGTTCCTGCTGATGCTCCTGCTCTTGCTCCTGCCTTGCTCTTCCTGCTGCTGCTCCTGTTCCTGCTCCTCCTGCTGATGCTCCTGCTCCTCTTGTTTCTACCCCTGCTCTTGCTCTTCCTGCTGCTGCTCCTGTTCTTGCAGGGAGGGCAGGGAGGAGGGTGAAGGGGTGGAGGGTGGCAGAGGGGGTGGGATGAGGAAGCAATGAATCACAGGGGCTGCACCCGAGCACACTGCCTTCCGCCCTCCACTGCAGGAAAGTCCCGGCCCAAGGCTGGGCTGCTAGGTGACAGGTGAGAGGGCTGGGGAGGGGGTTCTCACCATTCATTCATTCATTCATTCGTTCAATCGTATTTATTGAGTGCTTACCGTATACAGAGCACTGTACTAAGCGCTTGGGAAGTACAAGATGGCAACATATAGAGACGGTCCCTACCCAACAACGGGCTCACAGTCTAGAAGGGGGAGACGGACAACAAAACATGTGGACGGGTGTCAAGTCATCAGAATAAATAGAAATAAAGCTAGATGCACAGCATTAACAAAATAAATAGAATAGTAAATATGTACAAGTAAAATAGAGTAATAAATCTGTCCAAACATATATACAGGGGCTGTGGGGAGGGGAAGGAGGTAGGAAGGGAGGGATGGGGAGAAGGAGAGGAAAAAGGAGGGAGCCCAGGGAACTTCTGCAGGGCATTTCCAAGGAAGGGGCAGCAGCAGGAAGAGCAGGAGCAGGAAGTCCTTACTGACACCGATAGTCACCGATGGGAATCCACAGTGTCAAGGATCTCACTTGCAGGGGCCAAATTAAGTGCAGGGGGTTCCAGGTGGGTGGGCAGCCATTTGGGAAGGCCTCACGGAGAAGGTGGAGTTTGAGGAGGAGAGGGAAGAAATGGGGCGGGTTTTGGATAGGGTTGGGGGAAGACACAATACCGGAGCAGGGGCAAAGAAGCCGGAGGAGACTAAGCTAAGTTGGTTTGGCTGGAGAGGAGAACAAAAGAGGTTACGGCAGGGGATGAGGGCAACTCTCCCCCTTCTAGACTGTGAGCCCGTTGATGGGTAGGGACCCTCTCTATGTTGCCAAGTTGGACTTCCCAAGCGCTTAGTACAGTGCTCTGCACACAGTAAGCGCTCAATAAATAAGATTGATTGATTGATTGGATGGGGCAGGGCAGGGCAGGCTAATGGAGAGCTTTAATTTCATATCAGCACATCGGGGAGCAACTACAGGCCTCTCCTTAGGGAAGATGTTGACGCCTTCTGGGTTGACGGTAAATGTTTCTGGTTCCACAGCGGTGACCCAACGTTCCCTCCCCTACTTCTCAATAGGTGAACGACCCGATCGGAAGGCCAGGAAATCCACGTTGTGGAGAGGACTGTAGTCTTTGACACGTGACTCATGCAGGCTTGGGCCCCCAAGTCACCCCATTCCTGCCCCTAAGAAAGATTTTTGGGGTGGGGGTGTGTGTCCACTACTTTACTCCCGAAATGCATGGAATCTGCACGAAAATAAACTTCCCAGCTGCTTCGGAGCTTGTCCATTTTAAATTTTTCCGGGATTTTGCTTAGTTTTAGGGTTGTTGTTTTGGTTTTTTTTCCTAAAAACCGGCTCTCAAGCAATCTTGCCCAAATCGGGAAGTTCCAGAGTGGAATGTTTGTGGAGGAGAAAATCCGGAAACCGTTTTTCGAAGCACAAGCTGAAAACACTTAGAAAGGGAGATGCTGTATATAGAACACGCTAGCCTCCGACCAGCCTAGTTCGAATCCAAACAGAAAAGCCGATGGTACCCTCCAAGGCGAGGCCAAGAGTACAGAAGGGAGGTCATTATGAGATCAGCTAAGTAGTAATCATAAGAAGATCAATCAATCAATCGTATTTATTGAGCGCTTACTGTGTGCAGAGCACTGTACTAAGCGCTTGGGAAGTCCAAGTTGGCAACATATAGAGACGGTCCCTACCCAACAGTGGGCTCACAGTCTAAAAGATGGCATGTATGCCTAAGTGCTGGAGGAAGGCTGTCAGATCGGACAGAGCCCTGACCCTCACGGGGGGGGGGGGGGGGGGGGGGGGGGGCTTACAATCTATCTTATCTCCATTTTACAGATGAGGAAACTGAGGCCCAGGGAGGGGTGACCTCAAGTGACCAGCCCAAGGTCATACAGCTGCTCCTGTGTTCTTTTCACCGGTTCCCTTTCAATCCGGTGATTCAGTGCCCAGCCTCCGAGTGACCTTTGTGGCTGCTGCCACTCACGCGCCCCGTATGCCAGAGAAGAGGAAGGCTGATTCTAAGACATGAGAAGCTCTTTGTTAACAGAGGAAGAAAACAAGCCTTTCTTGATGGACGCTGAGGCGGTGTAGCCTAGTGGAAAGGGCACGGGAGCTGAGGATCGGGAGACCCAGGGTTGAGTCCACCCACCCCCTGGGTGCCCTTAGACGGGTCCCTTAATGATAATAACTGCGGGACTTGTTAAACGCTTACTATGTGCCAGACACTCTACTAAGCACTGGGGATGGTTTGCCAGTCCTATTCATTCAGTTGTCTTTATTCATCATCATCATCATCAATCGTATTTATTGAGCGCTTACTAGGTGCAGAGCAGTGTACTAAGCGCTTGGGAAGTCCAAGTTGGCAACATATAGAGACGGTCCCTACCCAACAGTGGGCTCACGGTCTAAAAGGGGGAGACAGAGAACAAAACCAAACATACTAACAAAATAAAATAAATAGGATAGATATGTACAAGTAAAATAAATAGAGTAATAAATATGTACAAACATATATCCATATATACAGGTGCTGTGGGGAAGGGAAGGAGGTAAGATGGGGGATGGAGAGGGGGGCGAGGGGGAGAGGAAGGAAGGGGCTCAGTCTGGGAAGGCCTCCTGGAGGAGGTGAGCTCTCAGCAGGGCCTTGAAGGGAGGAAGAGAGCTAGCTTGGCGGATGGGCATTTATTGAGCGCTTCCTGTGTGTAGAGCACTGTACTAAGCGCTTGGGAAGTACAAACGGGCAACACATAGAGAGACGGTCCCTACCCAACAACGGGCTCACGGTCTAGAAGGGGGAGACCGACGACAAACAACTGGTGTCCTAACAATTCCGGCGGGGACCGAGGCCCGGAAACGAAATAAGATGCGAGTGTCGAGAGATCTCACTGGTTTCTCAGACCCTCCTCTGGAAGGACCGAAGGAAACCAGTCTTCTAGACTGTGAACCCGCTGTTGCCAACTTGTACTTCCCAAGCGCTTAGTCCAGTGCTCTGCACACAGTAAGCGCTCAATAAATACGACTGAATGAAAGGAAATATGCGAAGAGTGAAAGAATCGGATTTGCTCGGTGGGAAAACTCCTCTTAATCACAGCGGAGCGGCTGAGCAGGGATGGGGTGGATGTGGCGGGCAGGTGGAGGGAGGGGGATCAGGCCAGGAGGACACAGGTGTGCCTCTACAACTCGGCTTCCAGAGCGGAGAAAGACTGCAAGATGTCACGAATTTCCAGAAAGAAGGCTGCGCCCAAGTCCAGCCCTAACAGCCTTTCTTTCCCGGGGAAGGAAGTCAATTTGTCTACCAACTCTGTTGTGCCATACTCTCCCAAGCTTGTGTCCACGTTCTGCACACAGTAAGCACTCACCAAATACCACCGATGGACTGAAGTCTGTTTTTAGGCAGGCGTGACCGAACAATGCAGAGAAGCAATCAATCAATCAATCAATCAATCGTATTTATTGAGCGCTTACTATGTGCAGAGCACTGTACTAAGCGCTTGGGAAGTACAAACTGGCAACACATAGAGACAGTCCCTACCCAACAGTGGGCTCACAGTCTAAAAGGGGGAGACAGAGAACAGAACCAAACATACCAACAAAATAAAATAAATAGGATAGAAATGTACAAGTAAAATAAATAAATAAATAAATAAATAAATAGAGTAATAAATATGTACAACCATATATACATATATACAGGTGCTGTGGGGAAGGGAAGGAGGTAAGATGGGGGGATGGAGAGGGGGACGAGGGGGAGAGGAAGGAAGGGGCTCAGTCTGGGAAGGCCTCCTGGAGGAGGTGAGCTCTCAGTAGGGCCTTGAAGGGAGGAAGAGAGCTAGCTTGGCGGATGGGCAGAGGGATTGGGGGCATTTCAGGCCCGGGGGAGGACGTGGGCCGGGGGTCGACGGCGGGACAGGCAAGAACGAGGTACAATGAGGAGATTAGCGGTGGCAGAGGAGCGGAGGGTGCGGGCTGGGCTGGAGAAGGACAGAAGGGAGGTGAGGTAGGAGGGGGCGAGGGGATGGATGGACAGCCTGGAAGCCCGGGGTGAGGAGTTTCTGCCTGATGCGCAGATTGATTGGTAGCCACTGGAGATTTTTGAGGAGGGGAGTGATATGCCCAGAGCGTTTCTGGACAAAGATAAGCTGGGCAGCAGCATGAAGTATGGATTGAAGTGGAGAGAAGCAGCATTTGGGGTTTTCCAAATGTCAAGGGTTTGGCTTTTAGGTCCTTTAAAATGTCTCAGACGGGGATTCCAAGCCACAGGCTGCAGTTGTTACCCATGTGGGTCTGTCGGGGTTATTGGGGGAGGAGGCTGAGAAAAGTTCATGGCCTTGCCGGAAATTTTCCAAGCATGTCGAGCTGAGACGCAAAGGTTAATTTGACGCCCTGGGGGACGAAAGTGAGGGTGGTAAAACCAGATCCAAATAATAATAATTGTGGTATTTTTAGGCAATTAATAATAATAATAATGAACAATCAATCAATCAATCGTATTTATTGAGCGCTTACTGTGTGCAGAGCACTGTACTAAGCGCTTGGGAGGTACAAGCTGGCAACATATAGAGACAGTCCCTACCCAACAGTGGGCTCACAGCCTAGAAGATGGCATTTATTAAGCGCTTACTATGTGCAGAGCACTACTAAGTGCTGGGGAGGTTACAACGGGATCAGGTTGTCCCATGGGGGTGCTCACATTTTACAGATGAGGTAACTGAGGCACAGAGAAGTTAAGTGACTTGCCCAAAGTCACTGTACTAAGTGCTGGGATGGATATGAGCACATTGGGTTGGACGGAGTCCCTGTCCCACACAGGGCCCCCAGTCTTAAATCCCCATTTTACAGATGAGGTAACGGAGGCACAGAGACATTACGTGACTTTTCTAAGATCACGCAGCAGACAGGTGGCGGAGCTGGGATTAGAACCCAGGGCCTTCTGACTAGGGCCCGCTGTTTAAGAGCTTCCACACTCTTAGATATACCAGCTTTGGTATACACACGGATTATTATGAATATACAAGCAAACGTCCTGAGATACACAACGTTCTGGGCAAATGTACTCCCAAGTGAGCACATATGGCAAGACACTAAGGCAACCAGTGTGTGATCCTCCTCCAGGAGGCCTTCCCAGACTGAGCCCCTTCCTTCCTCTCCCCCTCGTCCCCCTCTCCATCCCCCCCATCTTACCTCCTTCCCTTCCCCACAGCACCTGTATATATGTATATGTTTGTACATATTTATTACTCTATTTATTTTACTTGTACATATCTATTCTATTTATTTTATTTTGTTAGTATGTTTGGTTTTGTTCTCTGTCTCCCCCTTTTAGACTGTGAGCCCACTGTTGGGTAGGGACCGTCTCTATACGTTGCCAATTTGTGCTTCCCAAGCGCTTAGTACAGTGCTCAGCACACAGTAAGCGCTCAATAAATACGATTGACGACGATTGACGAACCAGCATGTGATCCAGCAGTCAGGAAGTGGGAAAGGCAGGGTTTTCCTTCCACGGTTGGAAAGGTTCCATCCACTTTCCTGACGGGCTGTCATTCCCGGAGGTTTCAGGTGAACTTTAGTCCCCTGGCAGGTGGTGCCGCAGAAAATACTATTATTATCTGTTGCACTGCACTCTCCCAAGTGCTTAGTACAGTGCTCTGCACACAGGAAGCACTCAATAAATACCGTTGAAGATGATGTGAAGGAGGAGAGAGCATTCCTCCCTAAAGGGGGAAACTAATAATAATAATAATGGCATTTATTAAGCGCTTACTATGTGCAAAGCACCGTACTAAGCTCTGGGGAGATTACAAGGAGATCAGGTTGTCCCACGGGGGGCTCACAGTCTTAATCCCCATTTTACAGATGAGGGAACTGAGGCCCAGAGAAGTGAAGTGACTTGCCCAAAGTCACACAGCTGACAATTGGCAGAGCCGAGATTCGAACCCATGACCCCTGACTCCAAAGTCCAGGCTCTTTCCACTGAGCCATGCTGCTTCTCTGATCAAAAATCTGGGGACGTATCTTTTCATTCATTCATTCAATCGTCTTTATTGAGCGCTCACTCTGTGCAGAGCATTGGACTAAGCACTTGGGAAGTACAAGTTGGCAACATATAGAGACGGTCCCTACCCAACAACGGGCTCACAGTCTAGAAGGGGGGGACAGAACAAAAACAACAAAACATATTAACAAAATAAAACAGAGTAGCAAATATGTACAATATTTTCATTTTGGGCTCCCAGCCTCCCCCCGTCTCGGCTCTTGCCGCCCGCTCCCAATCAATCAATCAATCAATCGTATTTATTGAGCGCTTACTGTGTGCAGAGCACTGTACTAAGCACTTGGGAAGTACAAGTTGGCAA
This sequence comes from Tachyglossus aculeatus, assembly GCF_015852505.1. Lineage (NCBI taxonomy): Eukaryota > Metazoa > Chordata > Mammalia > Monotremata > Tachyglossidae > Tachyglossus > Tachyglossus aculeatus. The sequence goes on from NC_052079.1 coordinate 3,997,450, forward strand.
CATATAGAGACGGTCCCTACCCAACAGTGGGCTCACAGTCTAAAAGGGGAAGACGGAGAACAAAACCAAACATACTAACAAAATAAAATAAATAGAACAGATATGTACAAGTAAAATAAATAGAGCAATAAATATGTACAAACATATATACATATATACAGGTGCTGTGGGGAAGGGAAGGAGGTAAGATGGGGGGGATGGAGAGGGGGACGAGGGGGAAAGGAAGGAAGGGGCTCAGTGTGGAGGGGGTGAGCTCTCAGTAGGGCCTTGAAGGGAGGAAGAGAGTTAGCTTGGCGGATGGGCAGAGGGAGGCATGGAAGCAGCGCCCGGGCTCACTGGGATCGGGGAGGGAGATGCCAAGGGCCCGGGCACCCCACGAGAGCATCACGGAGCATTGTGCGACTGGCATAATGCCCAGATCCTGCCGCGTCTTGGTCGCTTCTGGGGCGGCCGAAGAGGGCCCAGCCTCCCGGAGGCGTCGAAGCTATGCCAGGGTAATCGAAGCTGTCCCGGGGGGCACGGACCATCTGCCGGCCACTTCTGCTGGGTCCTTCCCCCCAGTACGATGGCCACCTGAACCCCAGCCCCCCCGGAGGGCAGGTGACGCTCGCAGACTACGGATTTGAGCACCCCAATTTGATGGATCTTTTAGATCTTTTAGACTGTGAGCCCACTGCTGGGTAGGGACTGTCTCTATGTGTTGCCAATTTGTACTTCCCAAGCGCTTAGTACAGTGCTCTGCACATAGTAAGCGCTCAATAAATACGATTGATTGATTGATTGATTGATGGATGGAGGGACGGCAACCGGGATACACTCGCGCCCTCCTTCCAGCGAGGGAGGGCAACCCTAAGGGGTGGGAATGGCAGAGGCCTGGCAGGAAGCAGGGCCGAAACAGTCGCTTCCGTTGCTCGTTTCATTTCTGCAATTCAGTTTCCCATTTTGTTACCAGCTAAAGAGGCCCCCCCGCATCTCTCTTTCTCCCTCCCTCTCTCTCACACTCTCTCTTTCCCCTTCCCTGCATCTCAGCAGGCAGGTCCGCCCCTACCAAAAGAACAGCCTCCCCTCATTTACGCAAAATCCAATCGGGTTTATTCTACTCTCACCTCCGCGAAGGGCCAAGGGTGTCCAGCTCTGCAGTCTGGGGGTTACGGAGGGACGAACCACTTTCTGGTGGTGGAAAGATGCGCAGGGGGCGGCGAAGCAGCGTGGCCAAGTGGCTGGGGAGTCGGAAGACCCGAGTTCTAATCCCGGCTCCACCAATTGCTTGCTGGGTGCTTGCTGTATATATGGTTGTACATATTTATTACTCTATTTATTTATTTATTTATTTATTTTACTTGTACATTTCTATCCTATTTATTTTATTTTGTTGGTATGTTTGGTTCTGTTCTCTGTCTCCCCCTTTTAGACTGTGAGCCCACTGTTGGGTAGGGACTGTCTCTATGTGTTGCCAATTTGTACTTCCCAAGCGCTTAGTACAGTGCTCTGCACATAGTAAGCGCTCAGTAAATACGACTGATTGATTGATTGATTGGGTGCCCTTGAGCCAGTCACTTTACTGGGCCTCGGTTTTCCTGTTCGCCCTCCTACTTAGACTGTGAGCCCCACGCAGGGTAGGGACTGAGTCCAACTTGTACCTACCAGTGCTGACAACAGTTTGACACGTAGTAAACGCTTAACAGACACCGTTAAAATAAAAACAGCCTGCCCGGGTTCGAAACATGCGCTAGCTCCTTGCCCGGCCGGCCCCACGAGCTGGTCTCGTGATGCCGTTTCAGGAGAACATTTGAACGCAGACGCTCGTTTCTCGGTCCAGAGTTACATGTGCCTAGAAATGCCGGAGGTTTCCAGGAAAAGGCCCGCTTAGATTGATAAAGTGGGCTTCCCCTTCTGGTTCCCACAGCAACCCCGGGCCCACTGATTTCCTGCCTCGCCCAGGGTAAATGCGATGGGAGGTCGGCCATTGCAAAAGGCAATGCTATTTAACCAGCAAAGACTCTTTCTCTGGCCCTTTTTTTCCCTTCTCATGGAGGAAGGGGTGGGGGAAGGCAGTTCTAATTGGAAATGGAGTGAGGGTGTGCTGATCCTCAACCTTCAGGAGGGAGCCTGGGGAGGAGGGAGGGAAGGGGAGACAGGCTGAGAAGACGGAGAAGTTGGCATGGTGATAGGCAGGCAGGTGCCCGTCTCCGGTGGCTGGATTTCTGTCACATCAGCTGGCAGGAGCAGAGGAAGGATGCCTTAGCATTTTGCAGGGGAGGCCGGGGAAAATTAAGGATCTACCGTCCGCCTACTGGAGAGTGGGCCGGGGTTGGGGGGTTGGGGGGGAAGGGGATGGGGAGAGTCTCCAAATGTTGTCTCCATCAAGTCATTCATTCAATGACATTTATTGAATCCCAGCCCGCACCCTCTGCTCCTCCGCCGCTAATCTCCTCACTGTACCTCGTTCTCGCCTGTCCCGCCATCGACCCCCAGCCCCCGTCCTCCCCCGGGCCTGGAATGCCCCCAATCCCTCTGCCCATCCACCAAGCTCGCTCTCTTCCTCCCTTCAAGGCCCTGCTGAGGGCTCACCTCCTCCAGGAGGCCTTCCCAGACTGAGCCCCTTCCTTCCTCTCCCCCTCGTCCCCCTCTCCATCCCCCCCATCTTACCTCCTTCCCTTCCCCACAGCACCTGTATATATGGATATATGGTTGTACATATTTATTACTCTATTTTACCTGTACATATCTATTCTATTTATTTTATTTTGTTAGTATGTTTGGTTTTGTTCTCTGTCTCCCCCTTTTAGACTGTGAGCCCACTGTTGGGTAGGGACTGTCTCTATATGTTGCCAATTTGTACTTCCCAAGTACAGTGCTCTGCACATAGTAAGCGCTCGATAAATACAATTGATGATGATGATGATGATGATGATGATATTTACTGAGCGCTTACCACGTGTAAAGCACTGTACCGAGCACTTGGGAGAGGACAAAATAACAACAGACACATCAAGTCCCCAGGGATCGTGACAGCCTCCAGCTTTCCCTATCACCTCCGCTGGCACTGGAGTGGGAATGTCAGCTCGCCGCCGTTCCTGGGGAGATGGAGACTATGCTTTTTTTAAAAAAAAATTGGTATTTGTTAAGCGCTTACTGTGTGCCAGGCACTGTACTGAATGCTGGGGTAGATACCCACTAATCAGGTTGGACAAAATCCATGTCCCACAGAGGCTCACAGTCTTAATCTGGCATAGTGGGTACAGTCCAGGCCTGGGAGTTGGAAGGTCATGGGTTCTAATCCCTGCTCCGCCACTTGTCTGCTGGGTGACTTTGGGCAAGTCACTTCATTGCTCTGGGCCTCAGTGCCCTCATCTGTAAAATGGGGACTAAGAGTCTGAGCCCCACATGGTACAGGGACTGTGGCCAATCTGACTCACTTGAATCTAACCCAGTGCTTGGCACACAGTAAGTCTTTAGCAAGCACCATCATTTATTATCATCATTATTCATTCATTCAATCGTACTTATTGAGTACTTATTGTGTGCAGAGCACTGCACTAAGCGCTTGGCAACATATAGAGACGGTCCCTACCCAACAACGGGCTCACAGTCTAGAAGGGGGAGACAGGCAACAAAACGAAACATGTGGACAGGTGTCAAGTCGTCAGAACAAATAGAATTAAAGCTAAATTCATTCATTCAATCGTATTTATTGAGTGCTTACATTGTGCGGAGCACTGTACTAAGCGCTTGGGAAGCACAAGTTGGCAACATATAGAGACGGTCCCTACCCAACAGTGGGCTCACAGTCAAAAAGGGGTAGACAGAGAACAAAACCAAACATACTAATAAAATAAATAGAATAGATATGTACAAGTAAAATAAATAAATAGAGTAATAAATATGTACAAGCATATATACATATATACAGGTGCTGTGGGGAAGGGAAGGAGGTAAGATGGGGGGATGGAGAGGGGGATGAGGGGGAGAGGAAGGAGGGGGCTTAGTGTGGGAAGGCCTCCTGGAGGAGGTGAGCTCTCAGTAGGGCCTTGAAGGGAGGAAGAGAGCCAGCTTGGCGGATGGGCAGAGGGATTGGGGGCATTCCGGGCCCGGGGGAGGACGGGGGCCGGGGGTCGATGGCGGGACAGGCGAGAACGAGGTACGGTGAGGAGATTAGCGGCAGAGGAGCGGAGGGTGCGGGCTGGGCTGGAGAAGGAGAGAAGGGAGGTGAGGGAGGAGGGGGCGAGGGGATGGACGGACAGCCTGGAAGCCCAGGGTGAGGAATTTCTGCCTGATGCGCAGATTGACTGGTGGCCACTGGAGATTTTTGAGGAAGGGAGTAACACGCCCAGAGCGTTTCTGGACAAAGACAATCCGGGCAAGAGTATGGAAAAGAGTACGGGCACCTTGGCCCTGCCCAAGGGTCTAAGGGTCACCAGCAGGATGCTCCCCCCAAGCCCCCCGGGCAGAACAACTGCCTGGAAGGAGACTGAGAGGTCCCCCCCCAATTCGGGCCAGGCATAGGAAGGGGTGAGGATTAGGCCGGGAGCAGGACAAAGGCAGGACGGTGGGGGCACCTGGCAAATGCCCACCAGGCCACACGCCGCCACTCGACTGCCTGGGCAACCTGCCCCCCTCGGATACTGGGCCCCAACACTGCTGGGAACCTCTTCTCCGTCAACCCCGAAACCAGGATCCCGACAGGTCCGCCGACTCGGATACACCTCCTTCTCGAGGAGGGAAGGGGCAGCAGAATTTCTTTAAATGGCATTTAATAATAACAACAATAATAATGATGATGGCCTTTATTAAGCGCTTACTATGTGCAAAGCACCGTTCTGAGCGCTGGGGGAGGATACAAGGTGATCAGGTTGACTCATGTGGGGCTGACAGGCTTCACCCCCATTTTCCAGATGAGGGAACTGAGGCACAGAGAAGTGAAGTGACTTGCCCAAAGTCACCCAGCTGACAATTGGTGGAGCCGGGACTGGAACCCACCACCACAGTAAGCGCTTAACGAATACCAGAATTACTATCAATCAGTATTATTATTACAGTGCTCTCAGCGCTTAGAACAGTGCTGAGCGCTTAACAGATAAGTAAGCGCTTAACAAATACCAGAATTACCATTATTATTACAGTGCTCTCAGTGCTTAGAACAGTGCAGAGCACTTAACAGATAAGTAAGCACTTAACAAATACCAGAATTACTATTATTATTACAGTGCTCTCAGTGCTTAGAACAGTACTGAGCACTTAACAGATAAGTAAGCACTTAACAAATACCAGAATTACTATAATTATTATTATTACAGTGCTCTCAGTGCTTAGAACAGTGCCGAGCACTTAACAGATAAGCGCTTAACAAATACCAGAATTACTATAATTATTATTATTACAGCACTCTCAGCGCTTAGAACAGTGCCGAGCACTTAACAGATAAGTAAGCACTTAACAAATACCAGAATTACTATTATTATTATTATTATTACAGCACTCTCAGCGCTTAGAACAGTGCCGAGCGCTTAACAGATAAGCAAGCACTTAACAAATACCATAATTACTATTATTATTACAGCGCTCTCAGCGCTTAGAACAGTGCCGAGTGCTTAACAGATAAGTAAGCGCTTAACAAATACCAGAATTACTATTATTATTATTACAGTGCTCTCAGCGCTTAGAACAGTGCCAAGCGCTTAACAGATAAGTAAGCGCTTAACAAATACCAGAATTACTATTATTATTATTATTACAGTGCTCTCAGCACTTAGAACAGTGCCGAGCGCTTAACAGATACCAGAATTACTACTATTATTATTATTATTACTGTGCTCTCAGCGCTTAGAACAGTGCCGAGAGTTTAACAAATACCAGAATCACTATTTTATTATTATTATTACAGTGCTCTCAGAGCTTAGAACAGTGCCGAGCGCTTAACAGTTAAGTAGGCGCTTAACAAATACCAGAATTATTATTATTATTATTATTGTTACAGTGCTTTCAGTACTTAAAACAGTGCTGAGCGCTTAACAGATAAGTGCTTAACAAATACCAGAATTACTATTATTATTATTATTACAGTGCTCTCAGCGCTTAGAACAGTGCCGAGCGCTTAACAAATACCAGAATTACTATTATTATTATTACAGTGCTCTCAGCGCCTAGAACAGTGCCGAGCACTTAAATACCAGAATTACTATTTTATAATTATTATTACAGCGCTGTCAGCGCTTAGAACTGTGCCGAACGCTTAACAGATAAGGAAGTGCTTAACAAATACCAGAATTACTATTATTATTATTATAATTACAGTGCTCTCAGCGCTTATAACAGTGCCGAGCGCTTAACAGATAAGTAAGCGCTTAACAAAGACCAGAATTACTGCTATTATTATTATTACAGCGCTCTCAGCGCCTAGAACAGTGCCGAGCACTTAACAAATACCAGAATTACTATTCTATTATTATTATTACAGTGCTCTCAGAGCTTAGAAGTGCCGAGCGCTTAACAGATAAGTAAGCACTTAACAAATACCAGAATTACTACTATTATTGCTATAATTTCAGTGCTCTCAGCGCTTAGAACAGTGCCGAGCGCTTAACAGATAAGTAAGCACTTAACAAATACCAGAATTACTATATTATTACTATTGCAGTGCTCTCAGCGCTTAGAACATTGCCGAGCGCTTAGCAAATACCAGAATTACTATTATCATCATCATTATTATTATTACAGCGCTCTCAGCGCTTACAACAGTGCCAAGCGCTTAACAGATAAGCGCTTAACAAATACCAGAATTACTATTATTATCATTACAGTACTCTCAGCGCTTAGAACAGTGCCGAGCGCTTAACAGATATCATTATTATTATTATTATTATTATTATTATTATTATTATTATTCCCCTGCGAATGCTGTCCACGACGGCGCCCACGGTGCAATAGACCCCTCGTCCACCAGGGCGCGCTCTGGACACGGTACTTTTCCCGGGGCCATGCGGGCTCGGCGACGCTAGGGGGCGCAGCGGGGCGGGCCGGAGCTGCAGGGACGCCGGCCGGCCACAGGGCGGCGCCGCTCTCCTTTACAATCAGCCCTTTCGAAACCGGCCGCTGGGCTGGGGACCGTTGGAAGCATTCATTCATTCAACCGCATTCATTCATTCATTCATTCAGTCGTATTGATTGAGCGCTTACTGTGTGCAGAGCACTGGACTAAGCGCTTGGGAAGTCCAAGTTGGCAACACATAGAGACGGTCCCTCCCCAACAGCGGGCTCACAGACTAGAAGCAGCCACGTTGATTGATGGGCAGGAGGAAGATGATGGGCACGAGCAAGATGATTCATTCATTTATTCATTCATTCAGTCGTATTTATTGAGCGCTTACTGTGTGCAGAGCACTGGACTAAGCGCTTGGGAAGTCCAAGTTGGCAACATCTAGAGACGGTCCCTCCCCAACAGCGGGCTCACAGTCTAGAAGCAGCCACGTTGATTGATGGGCACGTGGAAGATGATGGGCACGAGCAAGATGATTCATTCATTTATTCATTCATTCAATCGTATTTACTGAGCGCTTACTGTGTGCAGGGCACTGGACTAGGCGCTTGGGAAGTACAAGTTGGCAACTTATAGAGACGGTCCCTCTCCAACAGCGGGCTCACGGTCTAGAAGCAGCCACGCTGATTGATGGGCAGGAGGAAGATGATGGGCACGAGCAAGATGGGCACGAGCACGATGATTCATTCAGGCATTCATTCATTCAATCGTATTTATTGAGCGCTTACTGTGTGCAGAGCACTGGACTAAACACTTGGGAAGTACAAGTTGGCAACATCTAGAGACGGCCCCTACCCAACAGCGGGCTCACAGTCTAGAAGCAGCCACGCTGATTGATGGGCAGGGGGAAGATGATGGGCACGATTAAGATGATTCATTCAGGCATTCATTCATTCAATCGTATTTATTGAGCGCTTACTGTGTGCAGAGCACTGGACTAAACACTTGGGAAGTCCAAGTTGGCAACATACAGAAACGGCCCCTACCCAACAGTGGGCTCACAGTCTATAAGCAGCCACGTTGATTGATGGGCACGTGGAAGATGATGGACACGAGCAAGATGATTCATTCAGTCACTCATTCATTCAATCGTATTTATTGAGCGCTTACTGTGTGCAGGGCACTGGACTATACACTTGGGAAGTCCAAGTTGGCAACATATAGAGACGGTCCCTACCCAGCTGAAGGCTCACAGTCTAGAAGCAGCCACGCTGATTGATGGGCAGGAGGAAGATGATGGGCACGAGCAAGATGGGCACGAGCACGATGATTCATTCAGTCATTCATTCATTCAATCGTATTTACTGAGCGCTTACTGTGTGCCGGGCACTGGACTAGGCGCTTGGTAAGTCCAAGTTGTCAACATATAGAGACGGTCCCTCCCCAACAGCGGGATCACAGTCTAGAAGCAGCCACGTTGATTGATGGGCAGGAGGAAGATGATGGGCACGAGCAAGATGGGCACGAGTAAGATGGGCACGAGCAAGATGATTCATTCAGGCATTCATTCATTCAATCGTATTTACTGAGTGCTTACTGTGTGCAGGGCACTGGACTAAGCGCTTGGGAAGTCCAAGTTGGCAATAGATAGAGACGGTCCCTCCCCAACAGCGGGCTCACAGTCTAGAAGCAGCCACGTTGATTGATGGGCAGGAGGAAGATGATGGGCACGAGCAAGATGATTCATTCATTTATTCATTCATTCAGTCGTATTTATTGAGCGCTTACTGTGTGCAGGGCACTGGACTAAGCGCTTGGGAAGCACAAGTTGGCAACATATAGAGACGGTCCCTTCCCAACAGCGGGCTCACAGTCTAGAAGCAGCCACGTTGATTGATGGGCAGGAGGAAGATGATGGGCACGAGCAAGATGGGCACGAACAAGATGATTCATTCAGGCATTCATTCATTCAATCGTATTTATTGAGCGCTTACTGTGTGCAGAGCACTGGACTAAACACTTGGGAAGTACAAGTTGGCAACATATAGAGATGGCCCCTACCCAACAGCGGGCTCACAGTCTAGAAGCAGCCACGCTGATTGATGGGCAGGGGGAAGATGATGGGCACGATTACGATGATTCATTCAGGCATTCATTCATTCAATCGTATTTATTGAGCGCTTACTGTGTGCAGAGCACTGGACTAAACACTTGGGAAGTCCAAGTTGGCAACATATAGAAACGGCCCCTACCCAACAGTGGGCTCACAGTCTATAAGCAGCCACGTTGATTGATGGGCACGTGGAAGATGATGGGCACGAGCAAGATGATTCATTCAGTCACTCATTCATTCAATCGTATTTATTGAGCGCTTACTGTGTGCAGGGCACTGGACTATACACTTGGGAAGTCCAAGTTGGCAACATATAGAGACGGTCCCTACCCAGCTGAAGGCTCACAGTCTAGAAGCAGCCACGCTGATTGATGGGCAGGAGGAAGATGATGGGCACGAGCAAGATGGGCACGAGCACGATGATTCATTCAGTCATTCATTCATTCAATCGTATTTACTGAGCGCTTACTGTGTGCCGGGCACTGGACTAGGCGCTTGGTAAGTCCAAGTTGTCAACATATAGAGACGGTCCCTCCCCAACAGCGGGATCACAGTCTAGAAGCAGCCACGTTGATTGATGGGCAGGAGGAAGATGATGGGCACGAGCAAGATGGGCACGAGTAAGATGGGCACGAGCAAGATGATTCATTCAGGCATTCATTCATTCAATCGTATTTACTGAGTGCTTACTGTGTGCAGGGCACTGGACTAAGCGCTTGGGAAGTCCAAGTTGGCAATAGATAGAGACGGTCCCTCCCCAACAGTGGGCTCACAGTCTAGAAGCAACCACGCTGATTGATGGGCAGGGGGAAGATGATGGGCATGAGCAAGATGATTCATTCAGGCATTCATTTATTCAATCGTATTTATTGAGCGCTTACTGTGTGCAGAGCACTGGACTAAACACTTGGGAAGTCCAAGTTGGCAACATATAGAGACGGTCCCTACCCAACTGCGGGCTCGCAGTCTAGAAGCAGCCACGCTGATTGATGGGCAGGAGGAAGATGATGGGCACGAGCAAGATGGGCACGAGCAAGATGATTCATCCATTCATTCATTCATTCAATCGTATTTACTGGGCACTTACTGTGTGCAGAGCCTCAGTTCCCTCATCTGTCAAATGGGGATGAAGACTGTGAGCCCCCCGTGGGACAACCTGATCACCTTGTAACCTCCCCAGCGCTTAGAACAGTGTTTTGCACATAGTAAGCGCTTAATAAATGCCATCACTATTATTATATAGAGACGGTCCCTACCCAGAAGGGGGAGACGGATGACAAAACCAAACACGTAGACAGGTGTCAAAATCGTCAGAACAAATAGAATTCAAGCTATATGCCCATCATTAACAAAATAAATACAATAGTAAATACGTACAAGTCAAATAAATAGAGTAATAAATCTGGACAAATATATACAAGTGCTGTGGGGAGGGGAAGGAGTTATGGTGGGGGGGAGAGGAAAAAGGGGGTTCAGTTTGTACTTTCCCAAGCACTTAGTCGACGCTGACCCCGGACCCACATCCCGCCTCTGGCCTGGAATGCCCTCCCTCCTTAAATCCGACCGACAATGGCTCTCCCCTCTTTCAAAGCCTTATTGAAAGCACACCTCCTCCAAGGGGCCTTCCCAGACTTAAGTCCCACTTTTCCTCATCTCCCGCTCCCTTCTGGCTCACCCTGACATGCCCCCTTTCCTCTTCCCCTGCCTTCTAGCCCAACACCCTTATGAATTCATCTGTCATTTTATTTATTTGTATTGATAATGATAATAATGGCATTTATTAAGCACTATGTGCAAAGCCCTGTTCTAAGCGCTGGGGAGGTTACAAGGTGATCAGGTTGTCCCACGTGGGGCTCACAGTCTTCATGCCCATTTGACAGATGAGGGAACTGTGGCCCAGAGAAGTGAACTGACTTGCCCAAAGTCACCCAGCTGGCAATTGGTGGAGCCGGGATTTGAACCCATGACCTCTGACTCCAAAGCCCGGGCTCTTTCCGCTGAGCCACGCTGCTTCATTTGTTAAGCACTTACTACGCCTGTCTCCCCTCTCCCCCAGACTGTGAGCTTCTTGTGGGCAGGGAATGTCACTGTTTCTAGAAGATCCCAGACTGAGCCCCCTCCTTCCTCTCCCCGCCCTACCTCCTTCCCCTCCCCACAGCACCTGTATAGATGTTTGTACAGATTTATTACTCGATTTATTTTACTTGTATGTATTCACCATTCTATTTATTTTATTTTGTGAATGTGTTTTGTTTTGTTGTCTCCCCCTTCTAGACTGTGAGCCCGCTGTTGGGTAGGGACTGTCTCTCTATGTTGCCAACTTGTTCTTCCCAAGCGCTTAGTACAGTGCTCTGCACAAAGTAAGCGCTCAATAAATACAGCTGAATGAATGAATAATCCTAGCTCTGCCACTTGTCAGCTGGGTGACTTTGGGCAAGTCCCTTCACTTCTCTGGGCCTCAGTGACCTCATCTGTAAAATGGGGATGAAGCCTGTGGGACAGCCTGATCACCTTGTGTCCCCCCCACGGTGCTTTGCACACAGTAAGCGCTTAACAAATACCATCGTTATCATTATTGCTATAAATATGAAGGAATGAATGAATGGAGAATGAATGGATGAATGAATGGCGAGAGAGGAGGGGGATGGGCTCCCCGCCCACCCATCCCCCACCCACCTGGTGCTGGCGGTTGAGGCCGTCGGTGCCGCTGGCTTCCAGTGGGGGGCGCCCGCACGTGCCCCGCGCGTGAGGGCTGGCTCCCGTCATGCCCCGCGCTGCCCCAGGCGTGAGGGCGGGCTCCCGTCATGCCCCGCGCTGCCCCGGGCGTGAGGGCGGGCTCCCGTCATGCCCCGCGCAGCCCCGGGTTGTGAGGGCTGGCTCCCGTCATTACCCGCGCAGCCCTTGGAGTGTGGGCGGGCTCCCGTCATGCCCCGCGCTGCCCTGGGAGTGAGGGCGGGCTCCCATCATGCCCCGGGCGTGAGGGCGGGCTCCCGTCATGCCCCGCGCTGCCCTTGGAGTGTGGGAGGGCTCCCGTCACGCCTCGCGCTGCCCCGGGGGTGTGGGCGGGCTCCCGTCATGCCCCGCGCCGACCTGGGGGCGAGGGCTGGCTCCCGTCATGCCCCGCGCTGCCCTTGGAGTGTGGGCGGGCTCCCGTCATGCCCCGCGCTGCCCCGGGCGTGAGGGCGGGCTCCCGCCATGCCCCGCGCTGCCCCGGGCGTGAGGGCGGGCTCCCATCATGCCCCGCGCTGCCCTTGGAGTGTGGGTGGGCTCCCGCCATGCCCCGCGCGTGAGGGCGGGCTCCCGTCGTGCCCCGCGCTGCCTTTGGAGTGCGGGCTGGCTCCCGTCATGCCCCGCGCTGGCCTTGGGGTGTGGGCTGGCTCCCGTCATGCTCCGCGCGGTCCCAGGCATGAGGGCGGGCTCCCGTCATGCCCCGCGCCGACCTGGGGGCGAGGGCTGGCTCCCGTCATGCCCCGCGCTGCCCCGGGCGTGAGGGCGGGCCCCCGTCATGCCCCGCGCTGCCCCGGGCGTGAGGGCGGGCTCCCGTCATGCCCTGCGCCGACCTGGGGGCGAGGGCTGGCTCCCGTCATGCCCCGCGCTGCCCTTGGAGTGTGGGCTGGCTCCCGTCATGCCCCGCACTGCCTCGGGAGTGAGGGCGGGTTCTCGTCATAACCCCGCGCGGTCCCAGGCATGAGGGCGGGTTCCCGTCATGCCCCGCGCCACCCCCGGTGTGAGGGCGGACTCCCATCATGCCCCGCGCTGCCCTGGGGGCGAGGGCGGGCTCCCGTCATGCCCCGCGCTGCCCTGGGGGTGAGGGCGGGCTCCCATCATGCCCCGCGCTGCCCTTGGAGTGTGGGCGGGCTCCCGTCATGCCCCGCGCTGCCCCGGGCGTGAGGGCGGGCTCCCATCATGCCCCGCGCTGCCCCGGGGGCGAGGGCTGGCTCCCGTCATGCCCCGCGCTGCCCTTGGAGTGTGGGCGGGCTCCCGTCGTGCCCCGCGCTGCCCCGGGCGTGAGGGCGGGTTCCCATCATGCCCCGCGGGGTCCCAGGCATGAGGGCGGGTTCCCGTCATGCCCCGCGCCGCCCAGGGCGGCGCCCGTCATGCCCTGCGCTGCCCCGGGCGTGAGGGCGGGCTCCCGTTGATGGCGCCCCCCCCCCCCCCCCCCCCCCCCCATGCACCATGGAAAGGTTGCAGATTTTGTTTGAATGTACGCGGTCCTGTCGCCATGTCTCGTATGGGCCTTAGCCCCTGCAGCCCACCGGCTGGGTCCAGGAACCAAACCACATAAGGGGATAGACTCCGCCCAGCTCCGCACCAAATCTGCACCAATCCAGTCCCCACTGTTTTCAAACCTGCCAGTCACTGTGATCAGCAGCAACAGCAGTTTCTAAGCCCATTGTGGCGGTCACTCGGGGCCCTCTTCCCTTCAGGAAATGAGCCGGCCGTGTGTGTTGCCCCCCTATTCAGTCTTCGGCCTTACCAATAAAACTTTATTAAAACTTTCGGCAGCCACATGCCGTCTGACTCATTCTTTAGTCGCCCGGCGACTTGGTGGCCCTCACCGTCACCGTCGTGTCCCGCGCTGCCCTTGAGGTGAGGGCGGGCTCCCGTCATGCCTCCCGTAAGATGGGGAGGATGGAGAGGGGCACGAGGGGGAGAGGAAGGAAGGGGATGAGTGTGGGAAGGCCTCCTGGAGGAGGTGAGCTCTCAGCAGGGCCTTGAAGGGAGGAAGAGAGCTAGCTTGGCGGAGGGGCAGAGGGATCGGGGGCATTCCAGGCCCGGGGGAGGACGGGGGCCGGGGGTCGATGGCGGGACGGGCGAGGACGAGGCCTAACGGTGAGGAGATTGGCGGCGGAGGAGTGGGCAGGGAGTGCGCCTACCAACTCTCTTATACCGCCCCGGCTCGGGTGCTCAGCCCAGGGCTGTGCACGCAGGAAGGACGCGACCGGTCTCACCGGTGGCTGGCCTGGTGGAACCCAGTGCGGCTGGGGCCGGAGGGGGCTTCAAGTTACCGGCCTCCGGCTGCGGGTCCGGTGGGAAGGGGAATCGGAGGTGGAGGCCCCAGAGCCCACCCCGCCAGCTGCACACCGTCCGGGAGGCAGCTCGGCTCCTTCTCCCCTTCTAGGGACCAATTAGGCACCCTCCTCATCTCCCTCACCTCCTCCAGGAGGCCTTCCCAGACTGAGCCCCTTCCTTCCTCTCCCCCTCGTCCCCTTCTCCATCCCCCCCCATCTTACCTCCTTCCCTTCCCCACAGCACCTGTATATATGGATATATGTTTGTACAGATTTATTACTCTATTTATTTTACTTGTACATATCTATTCTATTTATTTTATTAGTATGTTTGGTTTTGTTCTCTGTCTCCCCCTTTTAGACTGTGAGCCCACTGTTGGGTAGGGACTGTCTCTATATGTTGCCAACTTGTACTTCCCAAGCGCTTAGTACAGTGCTCTGCACACAGTAAATGCTCAATAAATACGATTGATGATGATGATGATTTATTACTCTATTTATTTATTTTACTTGTACATATCTATTCTATTTATTTTATTAGTATGTTTGCTTTTGTTCTCTGTCTCCCCCTTTTAGACTGTGAGCCCACTGTTGGGTAGGGACCGTCTCTATATGTTGCCAACTTGTACTTCCTAAGCGCTTAGTACAGTGCTCTGCACACAGTAAGCGCTCAATAAATACGATTGATGATGATGATGATGATGATGATGATCTCCCCTTCCCCCCCAAAACAAACACACACGCCCACCACCCGAGCCAAGAACGAAAAATCCAGTTTAACCTCCCTGTTTTCCACTTTATTACAGGGAAGGGTCTGAAGGGAATCAGTCGATGGTATTTAATAATAACTGTGGTGTGCGTTGAGTGCTTACTTTGTGACGAGCGCTGTTCGGGGATCTGGGGAGATGCAAGATGATCAGGTTGGACACAGTCCCTGCCCGCCGTGGGGCTCACGGTCTTCATCCCCATTTTCCAGAGGGGGGGAACTGAAGCCCAGAGAAGTGAAGTGACTTGCCCAAGATCACACAGCAATCAATCAATCAATCAATAGTATTTATTGAGCGCCTACTGTGTGCAGAGCACTGGACTAAGCGCTTGGGAAGTACAAGTCGGCAACACATAGAGACAGTCCCTACCCAACAGCGGGCTCACAGTCTAGAAGGGGGAGACAGAGAACAAAACCAAACATACAAATAAAATAAATAGAATAGATATGTACAAGATAAATAGAGTAATAAATCTGTACAAACATATATACATATATACAGGTGCTGTGGGGAAGTGAAGGAGGTAAGATGGGGGGGATGGAGAGGGGGACGAGGGGGAGAGGAAGGAAGGGACAGCAGACACGCAGGCGGAGCTGGGATTAGAACTCGCATCCTCAGACTCCCCAGCACTTGCTCTTTCCACTAGGCCTATTTATTGAGCGCTTTTTACGTGCAGAGCTTGGGAGATCACACCACCACAGAATGAGCAGCCACGTTCCCTGCCCTTTAGCTTCTCCGGGGAAGGCCCGGTGGTTGTCCATTGCTACCCTTGTGCGGGTTAAAGAACTCCACCTGACTCCCGCTGTTTTCACTGCTGCAAAATGTAAGCGATATTAACCTCCTCCTGAGCTGCTTTGTGCCAACAGATGTTGGCAAATTGTTCCGCATCCCTAAGGTAAAGCAACAAGTCTCTAAAAGGAACACTAATTGATTAGAAGCAGGGAAGCAGCGGGACCTAATGGATGGATAGAGCCCGGGCCTGGGATTCAGCTCCCCACTGTTGGGTAGGGACCGTCTCTATATGTTGCCAACTTGTACTTCCCAAGCGCTTAGTACAGTGCTCTGCACACAGTAAGTGCTCGATAAATACGATTGATTGATTGATCACTTGCCTGCTGTGTGATCTTGGGCAAGTCACTCCACTTCTCTGTGCATCAGTTACCTCGTTTGGAAAATGGGGATTAAGATCGCGAGTCCCATGTCGGACAGGGACTGTGTCCAACCTGATTAACTTGTATAGACCCCAGCGCTTAGTACTAATAATGATGGCATTTGTTAAGGACTTACTATGTGCAAAGCACTGTTCTAAACGCTGGGGAGGATGCAAGGTGATCAGATTGTCCCACGTGGGGCTCACATCCCCATTTTCCAGATGAGGTAATTGAGGCACAGAGACGCTGACTTGCCCAAAGTCACACAGCTGACAGTTGGTGGAGCCGGGATTTGAACCCATGACCTCTGACTCCAAAGCCCGGGCTCTTTCCATTGAGCCACGCTGCTTCTCGATACCATGCCTGGCACGTAGTAAGCACTTGAATACCATTAAAAAAAATTAGAAAGCTAAGGAGTGGCAGGGGGGTGGACGCTCTCTGGTCTTTCCTATGTTTAGAGTGAAGATGGACGTGTCCCACCCCCCTCCCGGGGATTTCCACTCCCTCCCCTTTCACAGGTATCTTCTTGCTTCTCTCCTCCTAACGGAACTTCCCTGTCCTAATTCTAGGCAGATGGGCCTTGTGGAAATAGCCTGGGATTGGGAATCAGGAGACCTGAGTTCTGATCCCAGTTCTCCCCCTAGCCTGCTGTATATATATATATATATATATATATACACACACACACACACACACACACACACACATACATACACTGTACACTATATATATACATATATATAGTGTACAGTGTATGTATGTATATATATATATGTATGTATGTATATATATATACATACATACACTGTACACTTATATATATATATAGTGTACAGTGTATGTATGTGTATATATATATATATACACATACATACACTGTACACTATATATATATACACATACACTGTACACTATATATATATACACTATATATATGCTTTATACATATATATATATAATTGGCATTTGTTAAGCGCTTACTATGTGCAAAGCACTGTTCTAAGCGCTGGGGAGGATACAGGGTGATCAGGTTGTCCCACGTGGGGCTCACTATCTTAATCCCCATTTTACAGATGGGGTAACTGAGGCCCAGAGAAGTGAAGTGACTTGCCCAAGATCACACAGCAGACATGCGCCCACTGTTGGGTAGGGACCGTCTCTATATGTTGCCAATTTGTACTTCCCAAGCGCTTAGTACAGTGCTCTGCACGTAGTAAGCGCTCAATAAATACGATTGATGATGATGATGATGATGATGTGGCGGAGTCGGGATTCGAACCCCTGACCTCCGACTCCAAAGCCCGGGCTCATTCCACCGTATGATCTTGGTTTAGCCGCTTAACCTTTCTCGACCTCTGTTTCCTCATATGTAAAATCTCCGTTTTCCCAGGCTTTTGGAGCGTGGGCACCAGCAGGGACAGGGATTGCATCCGATCTGATTAGCCCGTATCCAGTCCAGCGCTTTGCCTAAGGCTTAGCATGGAGAAAGCCAGTCAGTCAGTCAGTGGTATTTATTGGGAGCTTACTATGTGCAGAGGACTGTACTGAGTGCTTGGAGAGTACAACAGAATTAGCAGACACGTTCCCCGCCCGCAGGTACTTAAATGCCCTTGTTATTATCGCTGCCATGATTTGCCATACACCTCTACCGTGCCATACAACCCAAACTCAGAGTCTCCAGCCTCTTGAGGGTTTCTGAAAGAATCAGGAGGGCCCGTGGCGGTGATGACCCAGCTTCGGAAAGAAACGAAATAATGAACTCAACTTCCCCGTGGGCCACACAGACAAGAGTGAGAAATCCTCCATCATCATCATCATCATCATCAATCGTATTTATTGAGCGCTTACTGTGTGCAGAGCACTGGACTAAGCGCTTGGGATGTACAAATTGGCAACGTATAGAGACGGTCCCTACCCAACAGCGGGCTCACAGTCTAAAAGGGGGAGACGGAGAACAAAACCAAACATCCAGCTCACCCCCTCTCCCCCAACCCCGACCACAGGGCTCATTGCCTCAGTTCTCCTTTTAGACTGTGAGCCCACTGTTGGGTAGGGACTGTCTCTATGTGTTGCCAATTTGTACTTCCCAAGCTCTTAGTACAGTGCTCTGCACATAGTAAGCGCTCAATAAATACGATTGATTGATTGATTGATTCTCCTGTGATTCTGCCGCGGACCCTCCGCTCTGGGTGCCCCGGGCTTTGCGAATCTGAAACCGCAGCCTGAACCTCTGGCCCCGACATTCCCCCCCGTAAGGGTCACGTCCTTAATAGCCTGAAAACATCCTCATCAATGAAGTCTTGTTCCCCCGTCTGCCCCAAACACACATGCCACAGGAATGCGTTGGGCTCCTATTCATTGCTCCCGGGGCAGGGTCCGGCCTGTGAGATTCAGCATTTTTGAAACAATGTAACAGCAACGAATAAGCAGGGGGGAATTTCTTTTCTGTTGCCTAATTCCACCCTGAAACCCAAAGTCACACCCACTGGTCGGAGGGTGGGTTCACGCCGCCACGGCCTCGCGCTCGGGTTCCCCGGAGCTGGTCCTCGTTCTCGCCTGTCCCGCCATCGACCCCCGCCCCCCGTCCTCCCCCGGGCCTGGAATGCCCCCAATCCCTCTGCCCCTCCGCCAAGCTCGCTCTCTTCCTCCCTCCAAGGCCCTACTGAGAGCTCACCTCCTCCAGGAGGCCTTCCCACACTGAGCCCCTTCCTTCCTCTCCCCCTCGTCCCCCTCTCCATCCCCCCATCTTACCTCCTTCCCTTCCCCACTGCACCTGCATATATGTATATATGTTTGTACAGATTTATTACTCTATTTATCTTACTTGTACATATCTATTCTATTTAATTTTGTTAATATGTTTGGTTTTGTTCTCTGTCTCCCCCTTCTAGACTGTGAGCCCGCTGTTGGGTAGGGACCGTCTCTATGTGTTGCCAACTTGGACTTCCCAAGTGCTTAGTACAGTGCTCTGCACACAGTAAGCGCTCAATACGATTGATTGATTGATTGGTCCCGGCGAGGGATCCAGAAGCCGCACACCAAATCCCAGAGTGGCAGAATCCTGGCAAGAAAAGGGTGTTTTCGGAACAGATGCTTCCCCACTAGGCCTTCCAGCCTTGATTGCCCCAGGGGACCCCGGCTGGGGAGCCGACAATTGGGAAGCATCGTGGCCTAGTGGCTAGAGCCCAGGCTTGGGAGCCAGAGGACCCGAGTTCTAATCCCGGCTCTGCCCTTTGCCCGCTGTGTGACCTGGGCAAGTCACTTCACTTCTCTCTGCCTCAGTTACCTCATATACCCCAGGACTTAATACAGTGCCCGGCACATAGTAAACACTTACCATCAACTTCCTTCCTGTCCTCCTCTCCATCCCCCCCATCTTACCTCCTTCCCTTCCCCACAGCACCTGTATATATGTTTGTACATATTTATTACTCTATTTATTTTACTGGTACATATCTATTCTATTTATTTTATTTTGTTAGGATGTTTGGTTTTGTTCTCTGTCTCCCCCTTTTAGTCTGTGAGCCCACTGCTGGGTAGGGACTGTCTCTATATGTTGCCAATTTGTACTTCCCAAGCGCTTAGTACAGTGCTCTGCACCTAGTAAGCGCTCAATAAATACGATTGATGATGATGATCACAGTTATTACAACAAATGGACCAACACCAACCGTGCGCTGAGCACTGACCTAAGCACCGTGGGAGACCAAGCCCGCTCAGGCCGAGCCTACCTTCGAGGCGATTCCGAGCGATAAAGCGTTTTAAAGCAGTGCGATCCAGTGCCACGTCAGCAACCGGGAGCTGACGGGGTGAGAAGTGGTGTGGCTCAGTGGGAAAAGCCCGGGCTTTGGAGTCAGAGGTCATGGGTTCGAATCCCGGCTCCGCCACATGTCGGCTGTGTGACCTTGGGCAAGTCACTTCACTTCTCTGAGCCTCAGGGACCTCATCTGCAAAATGGGGATGAAGACTGTGAGCCCCATGTGGGACAACCTGATCACCTTGTATCCCCCCCAGCGCTTAGAACAGTGCTTTGCACACAGTAAGCGCTCAATAAATACGACAATGAATGAATGAATGATATTTTCCTGATGGCCAAGAAGGGTTTTACTGAAAATACGTACTACAACCCTGATTCGACTCGCGTACCGTCTCTGACTTGACTTGGCTGTTAAAAATACTACGGTAGGCGCCCGAGGTCGTCGCGGAGTTTGCTTTGCAAGCCCCAGTATTTTCCAGAGTCATCTGGTAAGAGATCAGATGGGAAGGCAACGTTCCCCACCGCTCCAGGAAGGCCGCGAACAGAAACCAAATGCCAACAAACGTTAACTTTATTGTCATTTTGAACCGTACCATCAAAGGCACCCGACAAACTCTGTTACAAAATAATTCAGCTATGCTTTTTTTTACACACTCTTTCGTTATCCCGATATGATGATCCTTTCACAGAAAGGATGACTTGCAGTTTGTGCAGGCGTAAAGCTCACTGTTGCAAATGTATTAGTGTAGATGCAAAAAAAAGGCAACAAATCCGTATAATGACCAGCCGGGGATATGTGTCAGATGCAGCATAAATAACAGTTGAATATGTTTTGTACAATTTTCAAATACAAAAGTATAGAATACTAGGTTGCTTTTTTTTTTTTTTTAACAGGACATCACTCGGTTCAACAGTGCTGTTTACGAGAACTTTAAGCGGGTCGGATCAGAAAGCGGCACGCTTTCTTTGATGTGGGCCGGGCTGCAAACGCACCTGACGCTCAGACGGCCGGAGAAGCCGAATTGGAAATCTGGTGAGTCCAGCCCACGACACGGCTGAGAGGAACCACCCGAAGAAGGGCGATCGGGGTCCAATTCTAGAGCGATGGCCCGTTCCAATCACTGCTTGAATAATTTACCACTTAATTCCACCTTGCCCTTCTATCGAACAACGCCGCCCACCCCCGTCCCCCCACCCCGGGAATTAACGGGATTTTAATTCCCCACCTAATGTCACGGGGCTTTCCCAATTTTAGTTCTGTCACGTTTCTTTCCTTAAGCCACCTAGAATAAAGAAAACAGATGGTAACCTCTCCATATTGCACGCCGCCACTTGGGGATAAACCCCAAGGCCTCTAGATGCCCTTGTCCGATCTGATACCTGAAACTTGGGTTCGACGAAGCGTTTGGCAGCAGGAAAAGATAGTCCGATTTTGGAGCAGTTTTTCCTTCTTCGATTCAAAAAATGAGCCTCAGACGTACGCATTACGTATACACATACTGATGTACGTGTGTGGGTCCCTGGGCCCCCGACCTTGAAGGGACAGCAGTGCTGGAAACTTTAGGGCTGGCCATCTGTTCCGTAATACTGACTCCCTTCGACTGGAAACACTGATTGAGTTTTGCTGAGCCTAAGAGTCCGTCCTTTAGTTCCCCCCAACCAAGTTTTATACAAAAATAGCACTCTTCTTCTTTAGAAAATAATATAGTTAAGAAAACCTGCCGGATAGAAAAAGGATGGTATATCAAAATACGGGCGTAGGATACTAGGGTAATCGATTAAAAATACTTTCTAAAAAAGGCATTGTGCTGGGAGTTCTGCAGCTTCGGTGATGTTGTCAGAGCATGCTGGAGCGATGACCTCACTCCACTGGCTTGCTTTGATTTCGTTATGACAGCTACATAGCGGGTTCGGTCGAGACCTGCACCTGTTCTATTGACCAGAATAACATTCTCCAGGCGTCAGCTCTATTTAAAGAGAAAAATACGTCACGATTCACGGAAGGTCATCGTCTAGATGGGGGCGGCCGTCGGAAAACAGCCATGCTGACAGTGTCCCCCTGTCTCCGTGCTGCCCCACACCTTCGGACGTTAGTGCCTGGGAAGATGATTGTCTGTATGTGTCATTAAACAGAGGAGGCAGGGTCTACAAAAATATGTAGGGAAACCAAAATAAGAAGGGTCAGTAAGCTCGTACATGTATAAACATACACAGCTCTCTATATATTTATACATGTATCATAGATGCATACAGTTAAGGTACTTTGGTTGAGCAAACATTATTGCTACATCAAAATGACGTCTCGCTGTTCAACTGAAGAAGCACCGCAATAGCCCCCGCGCTTTTCTTCAGTTTTCCCCGTTCCGCTGAACCGAAGGGTGTGTTGTAAACGTCACAAGAGGAAAGGTCTGATGATCGCCGAAGGGCAAGGATCACGGGGCCTGTCCGCGGACGGCAACTGGCTTCCCGGGGCATTTAAACATGCATAGTTTTCTCGTTATTGCTGTCTTCTCGATACTGGCATTTACGACACGGATCTTTGGCTTGCCAGGACGGTCCTGGTCGTTCCTTGCCTACGCCGAGTTAGCAGAAGCCGCAGAGCTGCGATGGATAAATCGAGAGTCAATGGCATCTTCACTGGGGGCGCGGAGGGGGGAGGGAATCTCTCTGTCTTTCTCGAGGCAGCTGTAGGAACGACAAAAATGTCTAAAGACCGTCTTTTTCAGGGGGATAAACGAAGGAATCAGGCTGCGTGACGACGAACGGAAACAAAGTCGATATTCTCCGTGGAGTCTCTGTGGAGGAGAGGCAGTTTCTTTTGGTTCACTCTCAGGAACTCGGGTCCTACTGCGCTGCCTCTGTACCGACTCTACCGCGGTAGAAGCCAGACTTAAAGTGCGATGGTTTGTTTCCCGGGCCTGGACTCCCACTTAAAATCGGTATAATGTTAAAAACGGGCCGGGTGGGGAAAACAGGAGGAGGTGCGGAAGAGGAAGCAGGCCTCGGCGGTCTCTCTCACCCGGGGAAGCCGCCCCGTCCGTCCCCCTCGGCCGGCGTCGACTTAGACGACAAACTCCGGGACCTCGTCGTGGGTCAGATCCAGAGAGAAGTATTTGCTGGTTCTTTTGACGGGGAAAGCGTCTTGGATGTTGATGCACTGCTGAGCCAGGCAGCTGTTGCAATAGAGGCCCTCCTCGTCGAGCTCGTGGCCGCACCCGAACGTGAAGCTCTGAGCGGTGTCCTGACACAGGCCCGCCAGCCTCAGGAAGTCCTTCTGGTTGACCCGGATGTCATCGAGGCTCAGGCTGTGGCGGTCAGTGGAGGTCTTCGACTTGCGACATATCGTCTGCAACAACAAACGCAGATGGTGACGCCGGGGGCGAGCCCGCCGGAATTGGCGGGAGGCCAGCGAGAGGCGTGAGGTGGGTGGTCCTCATAACCGCGGCATTTGTTAAGCGCGTACTCTGCGCCGGGCGCTGTACTAAGCGCTGGGGGGCGGGGGGAGGGAAGCACAAGCAAATCAGGTTGGACACAGACCCTGTCCCCCGTGGGGCTCACAGTCAATCAATCAATCGTATTGAGCGCTTACTGTGTGCAGAGCACTGGACTGAACGCTTGGGAAGTACAAGCTGGCAACATAGAGAGACGGTCCCTACCCAACAGTGGGCTCACAGTCTAGAAGGGGGAGACGGAGAACAAAACCAAACGTACTAACAAAATAAAATAAATAGAATAAATAAATAAATAAATAAATAGAATAGAATAGAATAGAATAAAATAAATAGTCTTCATCTCCACCTTACGGATGAACTAACTGAAGCACGGAGAAGTGACTTGCCCAAAGCAGACAAGTGGCAGAGCTGGGATTAGAACCCATGACCTCCTGACTCCTGGGCCCCGGCTTTATCCACTAGGCCACGCTGCTAATGTACAGTGCCTGGCACGTAAGTGCTTAACGAATACCATAAAAAATAAAAATAAGAAAATCAAATACTATACTAAGTGCTTGGGAGAGTACGGACAACAGTTCAAGGCTTACGTTCCCTGCCCTCAGGGGGCTTAGAATTTAATAATTTTAATTTAATTTAAATTAAATTTAATTTTAGACTGTGAGCCCACTGTTGGGTAGGGACTGTATATGTTGCCAACTTGTACTTCCCAAGAGCTTAGTACAGGGCTCTGCACGCAGTAAGCACTCAATAAATACGATTGATGATGATGAATAAAGGAAGACTCTAGACTGTCAGCTCGTCGTGTGCCGGGAACGTGTCTATCAACTCTGCGGTACTGTATTCTCCCAGGCGCTTAATACAGTGCTCTGCAGACAGTAAGCACTCAATAAGTATGATTGGTCGATTGAACATAAACATAAATTAATTACAGATGCAAAAGTTACTTCCAGAACGCCAGTGGTAAATTCCAGCAAGTTCGGCTTTCCTGAGTAACTAGAAGCCGGCGAGGCATGAAAATTCTTAGAAATTCTGCTAATGCAGAAAGAGAGGCTGGGTGGCTATAGCCTAGCCTGTGTTTTGTGTGTGTGTGTGGCTGTATTGGTGATTTTATCTAACATCCGATCCCCTTTGAATCAGCTCAGGATTCAGCAGAGATGAAGTGACTTGCCAACGATAGTCTGAGGACAAGAAATTAGAAAATACATTCAAAGGATGTGCACAGTCACCAATTCCACTGTTTGACGGTCCTCTCTTTCTCAGCTCTAACAGAGGATTGAAAATCCACACTGTTAAAATCGTTAAAACATCCAGAGTTGGCTGACGGCCTACTGAGTGGTATGCCCTCCATTCTGCGTTCCTTTCCTCCTAATTCGGTACCCAAATCTCTGTTCATTTTCCCCATTTGTCACAGCAACCTATATCGCTATTGTTATTATTGTTGTTATTCTGATCTTTCACAAACCATCCTTCAGGATTTCAGATGTATTCGGTGTTTTGGTTTTTTTTTTTAGCAAAATCATCCTTAATTCTGTAGCCTCTGCTTGTATTTCTGCCGTAGTTGCTCTAAGTTCTTGTAGTTCTTACACGAGCACATATAAATATTTGTGCTTTCTTTAAACCTATTCAAAAAACCCTCCTTGCGACAGATCTTCCACAACAAACTCTCCCAAAGATCTCCTTCAATGAGAACGATCCCCTGATCTTGACCCTTTTCTGATGCAGAAGATGACAGCATTATAGAATAATCACCTCATAGGCTTTGTACCCCTACCCCGATGCTAAGCAATTCATAAGTACTTAATAAATGCTATAATCATGAATACTTTAATCTGTGCCCTAAGTCGATTTTAATAACATGTATGATTGTGGGTGGTGTTCCTGGTTTGAATAATGCCTAAGGGGATTCATTCAAAATCTTTCAGGGGCAATAAGTAGGAAAAATGGAATTCTCAATTCTGCTTTTCTGTCAGTGGTTTGATGGCATGTTCCTTGCAGAATATTTAAATTGACTCCCATGAACATCTGTACACTTGTGACAAGCCGAATGACCTAGAGTTTTTCCAAATCTACTGTTAGAATCGTTTTAGACAACTTCCAGCTTTTGATGAGTTCTATAAAATGGTGAGGTCATTCTTCCCGTAGTTTAAGGGCTTCCCTTTTCACTCTTCCACCAGGATTTCATCTAATTGCCTTCAGGATCTGGCCCAATCTAGACTGTGAGCCCGTTGGGCGGTAGGGACTGCCTCTATTTGTTGCTGAACTGTACTTTCCAAGTGCATGGTACAGTGCTCTGCACACGGTAAGCGTTCAATAAATACGACTGAATGAATGAATCATTTTCCATTTTCCCTCCCAGCCTCGACATGGCAAATCCCACTTTTGCAATCCCATCGGAAATACCATTTTAAACACAGGTGCCTGGTCCTTTCCCCAAATTTTGTACTGAAACATATCCCGGCCAGACAACTGGTATACTCTCACTCCACTTCAGTCCTGTTAGTTGAGCTTCTTTTCCTATCTGTCCATAAATGCAACTGGCCTCGACTGTTTCAATGACATTTCTTTATTCATCCTCCTTGCACTTTATCCCTCTAACTGCTCTCCTTATCTTTTCTCCTCGGGACTGCCTAGTCTTCCAGAATTATTAATTCTCCCCTTCTTGGCTACCACAAATTAGATTCCTCTTCTGGATCATTCATCTTTGTTCTCCTCAATTTCTTAATGCTCCAGTAAACAACCTCTGTCCTTCTAGTCGCTTCTAGTCGCCTTCCTGTTCTACTCTTATCTCTGATAACACTCTTAAATAATCTTCACTCACATATACATGTTCCCCCTTTCAGTTTTTTGTTTCAACTGCAGATCAGAATGGCTCAGTGTTGGCCTCAAAACTCGTTCTCCTGATGTAACTTATTGCTGTAATTCTTTCCTTGCTGCCGATTACGATGTGTGACTGGAGACATTTATGGTCGGAATGTACCTTGGGAATTGAATCTCCCATTCCGGATACCTCACGTATTCTGTGGGGGAACAGTAAAGAGTCCGGCAGTCCACAGGCAACCGAGGAATGAACCAGGGACACTGGTCCATTGAAGGGGAGGCCATTAAGGATCGACTGATTGACAGGCTTAAGCAGGAGACTGTCTGGCTTTTAGACTGTGAGCCCACCTTTTAGACTGTGAGCCCACTGTTGGGTAGGGACTGTCTCTATGTGTTGCCAATTTGTACTTCCCAAGCGCTTAGTACAGTGCTCTGCACATAGTAAGTGCTCAATAAATACGATTGATGATGATGATGATGATGAGAGAAATAACATGAGGTTGGGCTTTGTTGGCCAGAGAAATTAGAAAGTTACTGTACAATAGAAAGGAGGAGAGGGCCACTGAGGCAGCACTGGGACGATTTCAGGAAGACAGCTGTCTCGGGCACTGCATTATAGGAAATCATTCCCAGAACACTATGTCAAAGCTGCCATGTTTTTCGCTTAGCGTGGTATGCTCTGACAGACTGTTCTCCCTCTCTAGACTGTAAGCTCGTTGTGGGCAGGGAATATCATCAATCGCATTTATTGAGCGCTTACTGTGTGCAGAGTACTGTACTAAGCGCTTGGGAAGTACAAGTGGGCAGCATATAGAGACAGTCCCTACCCAACAGTGGGCTCACAGTCTAAAAGTTGTATGGTTATATTGTACTCTCCTCAGTTCTTAGTATAGTGCTCTGCACACAGTAAGCACTCTATAAATACAGATAACTTACTATCGCTGGGCATGTGCCAATTACTTTGCTTTAAAAGGCACCAGGGCAGAAAAAGGACAAGACAGTTGTCCACTGGGTCCGAGAACTGAAACCCTAGTACAGTCAGTTCTGTCCTCACATGCTCTGCACATAGTAAGCGCTCGATAAATACGATTGATGATGATGATGATGTGGCTTCACTGCCCGTTTTGGCGAGGACGCTACTGGGAATTAAGGAACGTTCTTCCAACAACCCCTGTCTACTTAACGTCAAACACAGTAGCCGGTGGGAAGACCCAGTAACGTGTGTAGCATCGATCGAGGTGCGGGTCCGACAGCGCGAGTATTTCTTATCATTAGTCAGAAATATACCCCCTGCGTTCTCGGAGAACTGAGAGATAAGATTTTGCTCCTCTTTTTTCTCAGTCATGAGGAATCGCTATGCTAGTGAAGTGCTTTCTGTAGTTTTTTTGTGGGTGCAGTGGGGGGGTTAATGGTACTTGCTAAGCTCTTACGATATGCCAGGCACTGTACCAAGTGCTGGGGTAGATATAAGCTAAGAAGTTCGGACAAAGTCCATGTCCCATGTGGGGCTCACAGGCTTAATGCCCATTTTACAGATCCCTGGGGTAGCTGAGGCACAGTAGTGAAGGGAGTGATTAGAACCTAGGTCCCGTGGTGTAGCCATGAGAAGCAGCGTGGCTTACTGCAAAGAGCCCGGGCTTGGGACTCAGAGGTCATGGGTTCTAATCCCGACTCCACCACTCATCAGCTGTGCGACTCTGGGCAAGTCACTTCACTTCTCTGGGCCTCAGTTACCTCATCTGGAAAATGGGGATTAAGGCTGTGAGCCCCACCGTGGGACAACCTGACAACCTTGTATCTACCCCAGCGCTTAGAACAGTGCTCGGCACATAGAAAGTGCTGAACAAATGCCATCATTTATTTAATTTTATTTCTTTACATTACAAACACGGATTACTTAGAATTTGCAGTACTTACTCAAAATACATTCTGAACAAACCCCAAATTCCCAAAGATGCAAAAACCTCAAAGCCATGCATTCCTAAGCCTCAAGGATTGAGGCATTTTGGCCTACGGCAAAGTCTCCCAGTCTGTTTCTTAGTCTTAAAGCCCCGGAACACTTACCTGGGGGAGGGAATCAGTGCTTTGGCCCCGCAGTTTGACCACCGTTTCCGAAGAGCTGGACGTGGAAGAACTGATTTCTTTTACAATTAAGCCTGAAGTAAAACACACAGAGAAGGGCAAGGTTTAAGCCTTCAAATCATTCAGCCTCCAACCAGCCACCTCTCCACCCACTAATTCTGTTGCACTTTTCCAAGTCTTTAGAGCAGTGCACAGCACGGTTTGCCAGATTTCCCCGGGGCGGTTTGTACATATTTATTACTCTATTTATTTTACTTGTACATATTTATTCTATTTATTTTATTTTGTTAATATGTTTTATTTTATCGTCTGTCTCCCCCTTCTAGACTGTGAGCCCGCGGTTGGGTAGGGACCGTCTCTATATGTTGCCAACTTGTACTTCCCAAGCGCTTAGTACAGTGCTCTGCACACAGTAAGCTCTCAATAAATACGATTGAATGAATGAATGGGAACTCAACACAGACACTCTGGCAGGACCAGGGTGGAGTTGGAGGTGGACTGTGCGTTTACCCGAGTGCCCGTTGAGCTTCCGTGACATCAGCATATCCTCGGTGATGTAGATGCACATGTCCGGGCTGACGTCCAAGGCCTCTTCGTTCAACTGCTCCAGGTCCCTGGGGTCGTCCACCAGCATTTCTATTTCTGACCCAGAAGAGGAAAAGGACCCATTTACTTGCATGGGAAAAGGCGCCATATTATTTCTACTTCAGAACAGATCCGCCCTCAAAGCCCTCTGGCAGAATTAAAACAAAATGAAAATGGGGGGCAGCTCTCACACGCACGAGGCAATGGATGCAGTTTGGAGATGACACGGGGAGATGACACTTCCCCAGGAGTAAAATGGACGTGTGGACCCTCCCTGGTGACTCCTCCAGGCATCTGGTTATCCTCTGCAGAATGGAGAAGCAGAGAAGCAGCGTGGCTCAGTGGAAAGAGCACGGGCTTTGGAGTCAGAGATCATGGGTTCAAATCCCGGCTCTGCCAACTGTCAGCTGTGTGACTTTGGGCAAGTCACTTCACTTCTCTGTGCCTCAGTTACCTCAGCTGTGAAATGGGGATTAAAACTGTGAGCCCCCTGTGGGACAACTTGATCACCTTGTAACCTCCCCCAGTGCTTAGAACAGTGCTTTGCACATAGTAAGCGCTTAACAAATGCCATCATCATCTGCCACTTCTGGCCTCTCTTGTTCTACCTCCATCCTGCCCTCCTTCAACTGCCCAACCTCTTGTTCACTCCCCCCCAACAGCTTTTCCAATTATTTCCTCATTTCTCTGCAGCTCCTGCACACTCTCCCTACTGTCCCCAGCCCTGTACCAGGACCCGGTGCCACAAAGAGGGTCGGTTTTGCAAAGCCAAGTCAACGAAAAGCCGAGGCCGAGGTGTCGTAAAGCTGAAAGAGGGTGTAAATTGAGAAGCGGCGTGGCCTCGTGGCCTCAGACAAGCAGAATGGCGCAGCGGATGGAGCATTTGGGAGTCAGAAGATCATAGGTTCTGATCACAGCTCCTCCACATGTCTGCTGTGTGACTTTGGGCAAGTCGTTTCCCTTCTCTGTGCCTCGGTTACCTCATCATAAAATGGGGATCGAGACGGTGAGCCCCATGGGAAGCAGCATGGCTCAGTGGCAAGAGCCCGGGCTTTGGAGTTCAAATCCCAGTTTCGCCAATTGTCAGCTGTGTGACTTTGGGCAAGTCACTTCACTTCTCTGGGCCTCAGTTCCCTCATCTGGAAAATGGGGATTAAGGTGAGCCCCCCGTGGGACAACCTGATCACCACTTGTAACCTCCCCCAGCGCTTAGAACAGTGCTTGGCATACAGTAAGTGCTTAATAAATGCCATCATTATTATTATTATAGGGACTGTGCTCAATCTGATTTGCTTGCATCCACCCCAGCGCTTAGTACAGTGCTTGGCACATACAAATACAAATTAATACAAATACAAATTGATATTAACAAATACAACAATTACTATTAGTAGTACTGGAGAGAGCCCGGGCTTGGGAGTCAGAGGACCTGGGTTCTAATTCTGGCTAGGCTACATGCCTGCTGTGTGACCTTGGACAAGTCACTTCACTTGCTCTGTGCCTCAGGAAGTTAGAGAAGCAGCATGGCTCAGTGGAAAAGAGCCTGGGCTTTGGAGTCAGAGGTTATGGGTTCAAATCCCGGCTCCGCCAGCTGCCAGCTGTGTCACTTTGGGCAAGTCACTTCACTTCTCTGGGCCTCAGTTCCCTCATCTGTAAAATGGGGATTAAGACAGTGAGCCCCCCGAGGGACAACCTGATCAGCTTGTAACCTCCCCTGCGCTTTGAACAGTGCTTTGCACATAGTAAGCGCTTAATAAATGCCATTATTATTATTGGGGATGAAGACTGTGAACCTCCTGTGGGACAGCGACTGTGTCCAACCCGATTAGCTTGGATCTACCCCAGGTGTGCTTAGTACAGCGCCCAGAACATAACAGTTGCCATATAAAAAAAATTGTCAAATTGTAATAATTTGTCCCAGATGGGCGGTGTGCCCTCCCTTCCCCTCGCCCCCCGGACGATCACTACCACCACGGCGCGGGCCGGGGAGCCGAGGCCGGTTACCGTCATCCTGGGAGTCCTCCTCCAGCCGGTCCTTGCCGCCGCTCTCCACGCCGGAGGTGTGCGAGCTTCCGCGGCTGGTCATGGAGCTGCAGGTTCTCAGCTTGCGGTGGCCGTCCGGGCCCGCCTCCCGCGGCTTGGGGTCCGCCTCGATGCCCGAGGTGTGAGAGCTGCCGTGGCTGGCGGTGGAGTGGCGAGACAGGCGCTTGTGCTTCACGCTGCCGGCGCTGCTCCCGCTGGCCCGGGATCGCTTCTCCAGCTGCTCCGTGTCCAGGTCCAGGGTGTCGCTGATGTACGATTCCCGGTACTGCTTCTTCTCTGAAAGTCCGGCATGGTCACCCGTCAGTCCGCCCGCCAGTCAATCTACCTCTCTACCGGCACTAGCCGAGAGGGCACCTCCTGGGCACGGGCACCCGGGAGTGGGCCACGGAAATAGATAAGCGTGCCCTCTGCCCTCGAGGACCTCCCGAAGGACCGAGGCAGGTTATTTGGCCAAATAAAGGATTCAGGATTTGAGGGAGCAATCCGCACTTGAAAAGAAGGCACGGTCGCCAGAGGCCCAGGCGGGGTGACTTGCCACGGCCGCAGAGCCGTGATTCCCTGATTCTCCCGATTCCCAGTCCCACGCTCTTTGCCCCGACGCCACCGCTTTTCCCTGGATGAGCCAGGCTTCCTCCCGAGACTGTATCAATCAATCAATCAATCAATCGTATTTATTGAGCGCTTACTATGTGCAGAGCACTGTACTAGGCGCTTGGGAAGTACAGATTGGCAATGCATAGAGACAGTCCCTACCCAACAGTGGGCTCACAGTCTGAAAGGGGGAGACAGGGAACAGAACCAAACATACCAACAAAATAAAATAAGTAGGATAGAAATGTACAAGTAAAATAAATAAATAAATAAAAATAAACAGAGTAATAAATATGTACAACCATATATACGGACTGTATGCTCTGTACGGGAAGGGGACGTGTCTGCTTATTATTCTATTGAACTCTCCCGTCTGTTTACCGTTCTGTCGCACCCTCCCGAGCACTCAGTACAGTGCCCCGCACACAGTAGGCGCTCACTAAACACGACTGACCGACTGGCATTCCCCCCGTCCATCTGGCAGACGAACAGGCCACGGCGCCCCGCCGCCGGGGACTCCCGGGTGAACCGACACGCTCGGGTAAGCAGCGGGCACGTGGCGTACCTTCGTTCTCTTCGAGCTTGCGGATGTGGCGCAGCACGGGCTGCAGGTTCATGTACAGGCGGTGACTGTTGCTCAGGAGCTGCAGGAGGTGTCTGGAACGCATGGGGCAGCCCGTGTAGTAGATGAGTTTCCTGGCCGACGGCAAACCGTCCGGCAAAATCTCAAATTTCTTCCCCTGCACGGATGTAAGCGCACAACCCGGATTCAGAGGGAGAGGCAGAGGGGGAGGCCCTGCTCTGGGGTCTCCGCAAGCCCTATTGGGCCCTGGGCCCTTCTAGACTGTGAGCCCACTGTTGGGTAGGGACTATCTCTATACGTTGCCAACTTGGACTTTCCAAGCGCTTAGTACAGTGCTCTGCACACAGTAAGCACTCAATAAATACGACTGATTGACTGATTGATTGATTGGGAACTCCCCTCGGCGGCGTCGACGCTGAAGCCCCCGATGGGAGGGAGGAGCTCGGCGAGAGAAGTCCCAAAGCCCCCAGTGAACATCCTCAGGCCCCAGAATGTGGGAGGGGAAGCCAACGAGCAGGAATTATAGGA
The DNA here is from genome assembly GCF_015852505.1 of Tachyglossus aculeatus. Classification (NCBI taxonomy): domain Eukaryota; kingdom Metazoa; phylum Chordata; class Mammalia; order Monotremata; family Tachyglossidae; genus Tachyglossus; species Tachyglossus aculeatus. The sequence continues at coordinate 4,029,907 of NC_052079.1, forward strand.
ACCAAGGGTTGGGGTAGGGGGAAAGGGTTGGACTGAAATTTCGGTCAGAAGGATGGGGGTTAGACACCCTGGTAAAACTTCCTCACAATGAGTAAGACTGGGAAATCTACTAAGAGACCAAGCCTAATGGTCCAAGGTCTAAAGTTTCTCCCTGGTCTTAAGTTAGGCGGGAGAAGAATGAACTTTCAGACAAACGGGAGCTCGTTGAGAGCATTACTTAAGCGTACCAACCTTTGGGAATAACTGTAGGCCTTGGGGGATTTTGGCTCGTTATTGTTAAAGACAGTTAGTCATCTGTCTGGGATTGTTTTGCCCTCACTCTTCTGCTGTTAAGTTTGGCTTCTTAAGGGTTTCTTTAGAAAGGAGGGAGGTGGTGCTCTCTCAATCTGTGGTCTGTTCCCCTCTACTGTGATATGTCTTAAGCACTTACTATGTCGTAGGCACTGTATTAAGCGCTGGGGTGGATACAAGTAGATCGGGTTGGACACGGTCCCTGTCCCACATGGGGCTCACAGAAGCTCCTCTAGACTGTAACCATTGACGGCAGGGAATGTGTCTGTTTACTGTGGCACCCTCTCAAGCGCTTAGTACAGTGTTCCGCACACAGTGAGCGCCCAATAAAGTCATCATCATCAATCGTATTTATTGAGTGCTTACTGTGTGCAGAGTCAACTGAATTGAATTAAAGTCAACTGAATTGAACTGAATGAATCCCCATTTTACAGACGAGAGAACTGAGGCACAGAGAAGTGAAGTGACTTGCCCAAGGTCACGCACCAGACACGTGGCGGAGCCGGGATTAAAAAGCGGGTCCTTTTGACTCCCAGGCACGGGCTCTATCCACTAGACCACACTGTGGGAGTCTCAGAGAGGGAGGCGGTGAGGACCACAGCCCCAGTAGACCACATCAACCCTTTCCTTTACCTATGGGGAGGGACGATCCACTGAAAACACACATGCAGAGCATGAACACGTGTGGATGTGGGCCCCCGGGAAGCTAACCAAAGAGATGTTTAGGGGAAAAACAAAGGTCGGCTCTAGTGTCTCTGACCGGTACTCTGACCCACTAATGGCGATAACACGGGACTCACCACAAACACCAGTTTTCCAACATTGGTCCATGGGAAGTCATAAAGTAACTGCCTTTCCTCCCCTGAGTTCTGTGGAAAGAGTACATGGAAACTAAGGAAAGCGAGATTGGGCCGGGGACAGGTCACACCTCACCCTTCCCAACTCCGGGGTGGGTTCTGCAGGATGTCACCCACAGACACAGAACCTCCCATCCCCCAAGCACACCAGAAAATACAATTTTCACTGACCATTCAGGGCCACCAACAACAATAAGGTATTTCTGAAGCGCTTACTATGTGTCAGTCATACTATGTGCAAAGCACTGTTCTAAGCCTTCCCCACAGCACCTGTATATATGTATATATGTTTGTACATATTTATTACTCTATTCATTTATTTATTTATTTTACTTGTATATATCTATTCTATTTATTTCATTTTGTATGTTTGGTTTTGTTCTCCATCACCCCCTTTTAGACTGTGAGCCCACTGTTGGGTAGGGACTGTCTCTATATGTTGCCAATTTGTACTTCCCAAGCGCTTAGTACAGTGCTCTGCACATAGTAAGCGCTCAATAAATACGATTGATGATGATGATGATGATAGTACCAAGCACTGGGGTAAATACAAGATAACCAGGTCGGACTCTGTCCCCCGTCCCATGTGGGGCTCACACAATCTATGTGGGAGGGAAAACGGGTCGTGAATTCCCATTTGACGGATAACGAGACCGAGGCATGGAGACGTGAAGTTCTAGGTTATCCAGCAGGTAAATGGCAAGGTCACGATTAGAACCCATTGGTCTCAGATTCCCAAGCCTGTGCTCTTTCCACCAGATGGATGCGGCAGGAGGGCAAGTCTTACACCAGTCCTTCAAGGAGCCTGTAGCCACTGGGCAAGACATATCCTGGACCATCGGTAGCCTCACATTCATCCACTACTGGTTGGATTATGCCTCCAGGAAACAATATTGAAAAATAGGTATGCACTTCACAGATGAAATTCTGAAAAAATCTGGTTCCAGCACTTCACAGATGAAATTCTGAAAAAATCTGGTTCCAGCACTTCACAGATGAAATTCTGAAAAAATCTGGTTCCAGCAACCTCCATGGATCTTGTTCACAATCATTCGGCTTACATCATATTCTGCCCCTCTTTCTCTCGTGTCGGTGAGTCTGCCTTCAAGGATTCCAAAATGATCTAAATTGTTTCTCGACTTTTTGATGGCGATACTTCTGATTTAAAAGACTTTTTCTGCCGAATGCTTTTCTCCTTTAAAATTCAGACAGCCTTCTGGTTCCTTTCTGATTCGATACGTGAACTGAAGCTCTCAGAGGAGCAGAGCAGACGGATACTCAACCTCTTGGAGGAGGGTGGTAAGTGAAGGGGAAAGGGCAGTGTGTGTCCCTTTCTCTGTGCAATTCTCTCAGGTTTTGCACATCACCCCTGGAGTTGCGGGAGTGGGGAAGAAGCGGGGCTGAATTCCGGGGAACGTGAAAGGCGATTCATTTCTTTCTACCTACCTGAAAGACTTGTATTCCCCGAGTTGTCAGTCCCAGGGTCAGCGAGGCTTCAATTTCCCTTTTATCCTAAAAAAAGGGAACAACGTTTGAGAAAAGACTTCTAATATAAGGTGCACGGTGGGCCCAGATACACACACACTCACACACACATTTCTCCCCACTAGCATGCAAATTCTGGAAGGGCCCTGGTTCCAGATAACTGTGTGTATGGTTACTGTTGGTGTGAAGGTCAGCCTGAACACCCTGAAAAGCACACCCAGGAGTAGTCTGAGGTGATTATACTGTGGATATTGGGGGATACTTGGTGTAGTGGTTAGTCAGGGCATACTGAGATACACCCAATAATCTGCATCGTATCATGGGTATTGGGGGAAAAGGCCTCCCCAGAAGTGGCAATTTTTCATAGCAGGCACGGGGGCAAAAAGAAGACACAGATTGACGATGGAAAGGGGCAGGTTTCAAAGAGTTCATAGCCAAAGCCACCATTTTGGGTCTCCAATCGGCTCTGACTGGAATTGCTCAATGGAGACCTGGGATGAGGAAGTCTCAAGAGTTCTGCTCAAACAGCTGGTGGGGACGAGGGGAGCTGCCATCGAGCCCCTCGCCCCTGTGGAGTGGATGCCTATGTTCCCTGTCGTGTTCCCGCTTAGATGTGATCTTACTTGCCATCGAAGACAGAAATCGGGCTAGACCATGAGCCCGACCAAGCGATGTCTCTGTTATGTTCGTGTGAGATAAAAGGAATGGAGGATGAAGGACATATATACATATATGTGTATACGTTTGTACATATTTTTTACTCTATTTATTTATTTATTTTATTTGTACATATCTATTCTATTTAATTTATTTTGTTAGTATGTTTGGTTTTGTTCTCTGTCTCCCCCTTTTAGACTGTGAGCCCACTGTTGGGTAGGGACTGTCTCTATATGTTGCCAATTTGTACTTCCCAAGTGCTTAGTCCAGTGCTCTGCACATAGTAAGCGCTCAATAAATACGATTGATGATGATGATGATGACCCCTCTTCTGACCTCTGGGAGAGGTCCGAGGGACGTCTCTTGACCTCAGTCTCTGAGAGACTCTGAGAGAGAAGCAGGCTAAAAACAACCCACTCCACTCAGACGGGGCTGTGACAGGCAGAGGATTGACACCTGATTCTGTGGTTGTTGGAGGGCTTGTGGGGGAATGGTGGGGACAAGAAACTGGGCCAATATGGGGATCAGATGGTCCCTTGAGCCTCCTGGAGTTAGAAAAAACCAGGAACCTGTCACAGTCTAAGCTCACAGTGTTACAGAGCCCCATTCCTTGAGCTCGCCAAACTTAGGACAACCTACTGGATGCTCATATGGAGACGTGAATGCAGATATTTAGGAGTTGATGATACATTTCTCCCAAACACTAAACCTTGCAGATGGGATTTCCATAACAGACCAAAAAAGACATCTGTTCTGCATTTCTGAACCAATTCTTCAACATTCCATCGCCAGTTTAAAAGCCTTTGCGGTACAGGCGCATTTGCTGGGCAAACCTATCGGATCACTTAAGCCAACTTAGAATATTCTAAATATTTGATAAGTTATTAAGGGTTCGGGTAAACAAATTACTCCACCCTCCTAGGGATCTATGCTAATCACTCCCAGCTGCTGCACTAGGACCGGGCATGTTCAGATGACACAAACTCAACTTTGTGCTTGTTTTCTTAGACATATTCTGCTTCATTTTCTATGTCCCAAGCCAGGCAAATCTCCCAACTCTGAACCAAACTTTTAGTCGAGTGACTCTAGATGCTGGAGAAATCTTATGAAAAGAATAATAAAGGGCTAAAAAGCTTTGCAGTAAGTTGATTTTGGAGCTAGGAGTTTTTTTTTTTAAAAAAAAGGAGTTCAATTATCACTTGGCAATATGACCTACTTTCTGCTAGTAAATCCTAACTCTTAGTGACTGTCTGAAGCAAAACAAAAAGTGTGCGTGGGGGGAAGCAAGATTAAGGATGTGCCCCCCCAAAATCAGAATATTCTGAACCAGAAGAGATCATCCAAAATCTCTTTCAGTCAAGGATAACTCTAAACAACCAATGACTAGAGAACCACTGCCAAAACTATTTACACAAAAAACAAATGAAAATGAGTTATTGTTCTGAAAATACCAGAGGACCATCAAACCACAGTCCTCCAAAAGTGCCAAATATAATCATGGATCTGAAAATATTGAACTGCAATTATTCAATTTGCTCAGAACCGCCCAGAGTTGGACAATAAGTAATCAGGATTTTTCAGAGACACCCGAATGGGTTTTAATTCTACTGAAGAAAAAAATACAGAAGGCGTAACAGAATCGAGGAGTGACAATGCAAGCAGCAAGTATTTTCCAGGCATCCCAGCCCTACCTCCACGTAAAACAACCTGAAATGGTGCAGAAATTATGACTACACGTGAATCAATCAATCAACAGTATTTACTGAACTGCGGCTGAGCATTTTGGGGAGTATGACAGAGTTAAGAAGACACAATCCCTGCCCTCATGGAGTTTTTAATCTAGGGGGTTCACCAGATGCAGAAACCACAGATGAAGGAGCTGGGCAAATAAAGCAGTTCCATTCTGTGAAATGTCCTTTCAGGGCTTCTATTATGTGAATCAACTAAAGACGCTAAAGCAATGGGCCCAGGTTGGTTTTGGCCAGGCCACTTCGTAAAACAAACACCACAGTGATTTTCCCACAAAAGAGGTCGATTCTTTTCTCATTTTTTGGCTTTTTAGTCATTCCTCAATCTCTTTAATGCAGAGAGGCTAGCTATTATTCAATATCACTAGATCCCTGAAAGTGTGGTTTTGCGTCTCCACTTCAGATCTACTCGATAACTATTTAGGTCCCTTTAGATGATTACTTAGGAGATTGTAAACAATTATATTGTAGGGAGGCAGCTTGGTGTAGTCTCTTAGACTGTGAGCCCACTGTTGGGTAGGGACTGTCTCTATATGTTGCCAACTTGTACTTCCCAAGTGCTTAGTACAGTGCTCTGCACACAGTAAGCACTCAATAAATATGGTTGATGATGGTGATGATGAAAAAGGATGGGCTTGGGCATCAGATGCCCTGAATTCTAGTTCTGACCTGGCCACTGGCCTACTGTGTGGCTTTGGGCCGGTTGCCTAGCCTCTCTGGGCCTCACATTTCACATCTGTAACACGGGGCTAAGATATCACTCTCTCCCTGTTGGAGTATGAGCCCCAGATGGGACGGAGACTGCGTCTTGATTTATTTTCCACTGTCATCTTCTCCGGGCCTGGGCTCGGTGCTCTGCCCGCCTCAGTAAATACGACCGAATGATTGAAGGCAGAAGACGACGTGATGGCCATCATTTCCTCCCCAGAGGAGAGGGTCCTGCCCGGTGGACCCTGCGGGTTTCCCGGCCCTCCATTTACCTTGTACAGTCGGTAGTAATGAACAGCCACGTCGTCCAGGCGCACCGCTTCCTTGATGTACTTCAGGTGGGCTTCCGAGGCCGTCAGGGCAAACTGGTCTTTGTGCATGTTGGGGATGTGCTTGAGGATGTAGTCCTTGCCACGCTTGGTAACCACCTGTTGCGACAAAGACCACGACTGTTCAGTGCCAGGCTCCGGGGCGAACCGCAGATGCCCAAAAAGGACTCCCCTTACCCCCCACCTCAGAGATGATGAAAAGGAAAGGGCAAGAGCAAGACACAGGGGACCAATTCCCATTTAAAAACCAAAACTTCTCCACTGATACTACCTTCCTGCCATGTGTGCCTGGATTACACTAATTCATTTATTCAATCGTATTTATTGAGTGCTTACTGTGTGCCGAGCACTGTACTAAGCGCTTGGGAGAGTACAATATGATAATAATCAGACACATTCCCTGCTCATAACATGCTTACAATCTAGAGGACTCAATGGATTCAAAAGACAAAGAACCAGTATTGGTACAATGCTGGGAATCACGGAAAATCCCAAGTTCGGGGGGGAAAAAAAAACATTCTAGTGAGGCAGCATGGCCCAGAAGGAAGAGGGGAAACAGGGGACCTGGGTTCAAATTCTATTTTAGCCACTGGCCCACTGTGTGACACTGAGCAGGTCACTGAGCCTCACTGGGCTTCAGTTTCCTCACAGGTAAAATGGGGACAAAATCCAGGCTCTTAGACCGTGAGTTCTGAGTGGGAAGGGGGCTGTGTCCGATCAATCAATCAATCAATTGTATTTATTGAGCACTTACTGTGTGCAGAGCACTGTACTAAGTGCTTGGGAAGTACAAGTTGGCAACATAACAATCCCATTACTTGTCTCAAGGACAGGGCTTGGTGCACAGTAAGAGCTGAATAAACACTATAACTACCCCAACTAGAGTTAATGCTACTTAGTTGCCTTTAAGCCCTATAGCTTTGAAACCAAAGGAGAAAAAAAAAATCAAGCCCTACGAAATCTGAGCAAAACTTTCCTGAGTCATGGTGTATTTAGACCATGCCAGCACATTTTCAGAACTGGTGTGTCACCTGGTCTCCCAAAATTCCTTTCAGAGAAGATGGGAGATGGAGAAATAACACCCAAAAAGAAATCCCTTCAAAGACTTGGCGCCTGAACTGGTAAATTTAGTCATTACCTTTCATTGCCAACAAAGCAGCCGAGTTGAACTGAGAGCATTACCTCTGTCTGCTTTGGCCACAGGGCCGAACCTGCTCCAGAGGGAGAAACTTGCCCTAACGCTTTAAAGGAGATTGAAGGGGCAGAAGGATGTGACAATTGAGTGATCTTTCAGCCCGGGTTCCCGGAGCCACAGCCTGTCGGGGAAGATGGCGAGCTTCCACTTTAGTTGATGTTTGGAAACCCCAAAAGCACTCAGGTGACAACACATTTCCATTTCACAGTGGAGTGTAAGCTCCTTGAGGGCAGGGTATGTGCATCTGTGCTTCTGATGTACTCCTCCAAGTGCGTAGTACGGTGCTATGCAGTAGTAGCAGTGCTCAGCTACTACACAGCACCATACTGTTTGAGAAGTACCAAAGATGTGACTTGTTTCTTGCCCACAGGGAGCTTACTTTCACGCCTAGAACACTTTACACACACACACCCTCGCCTCTAGACTGTAAGCTTGTTGTTTCCCAAGTGCACAGTACAGTGCTCTGCACACAATAAGCACTCAATAAATACGACTGACCGACTGACTGACCCATCAGATCCTTACAGAGGCACTTAGGGAGTTGGACAGACTCCATCTCCAAACTGCTTTCCCCACACGGAGAAAGAGAAGCAGCTCCCGGCTCCGATCCACCGTCCAGGGTCCAATCCACCTGGAGTTTGAAGAGTGAACCTACCCAGGGTGGGAAATAATCCTCGGGCTCGAAGTATTTTCCGCAGTGCTTGTTCCTTTTGAAGTTCCCAAGATCCGCCTGGAGCGCGAAGGCTGCCAGGAGGAAATAGGCCTCCTCACGCAGCACACACTGGGAATGGAGGACTTGTTTCCTCAGGTGCCAGTAATAGTAGTATCTGGCTGTTCTGTCACTACAAGAAGGGGAGAAATACAGAATGATGTCAAACGGGTCACCTCCTTCCCCTCCCCACAGCACCTGTATATATGTATATATGTTAGTACGTATTTATTACTCTATTTATTTATTTATTTTACTTGTGCATAGTTATTCTATTTATTTTATTTTGTTAATATGTTTTGTTTTGTTCTCTGTCTCCCTCTTCTAGACTGTGAGCCCACTGTTGGGTAGGGACCGTCTCTATATGTTGCCAACTTGTACTTCCCAAGCGCTTAGCACAGTGCTCTGTACACAGTAAGCGCTCAATAAATACGATTGAATGAATGAATGAATGAATGACCACAGATAAAAACAGTCCAGCACCAAAAACACCACTTCTTGCACTAATGCACTTCTTCCAGGAACTTATTCCCTACGTTCCCCCCAATCCGAGAACGAGTCGGAAGGTAATGGATGAGGGCACCTGTAACTGGCATGGTGCCACTCGTACCCTCTCATCCCTGCCTGCTCTATAACCACTCTTGATGCTGACGATGGCATGGAGGGTGACGAAGTGCAGCGGAGAAGTGGACTCCTGTTTCACGCTGCCTCCCTTGGTTTCTCCGTTACCCGAGTTTATCTTTATCTTTAGATTTACAAAATGCTCATGGAGCCGGACTGAGTAAGCTGATTTTAATCAAAGCCACGGTTACGTTTGGCATGCTGAAAAGACAGTGTCCCTATCATTTTTCCTTTTGGGGCCGAGAACGCTTTGAGTGGTTTCTCTTTCTAATGCTGACTCCTCGATGTTTGGCCTTGTGCGGCCCTGGGGAGATGTATAGGAATGGGTTAACCATTTGTGAACTGTAGGGGGTTAATTAGGGGCTAATAACATTCCTTCCTTGTTTTCAAGCATGCCACATTCCCCTCATGAACTCAGTTGCTGAAACTGAGGAAAACCGATTAGGGTTCTTAGCCAATACTGACTTGGCACACTTTTCTTTCCCGCCTTCGATTTCATCTGGATGTGACAACCATCGAAAGCGAATCCCATCTGTTTGTACAGCCTAAGTCAAATTACCTTTCTCCTCTACCTTCCCGTGTTCCTCGTCCCTCAGATATTTAATGAGCATGCCACACGGGGAAGAAAAACACTTGGGAAGGGAAGGAAGTGAAACTCCACTATTCCAATCAGAAAGGAGTTCATTCATTCATTCAATCGTATTTATTGAGCGCTTACTGTGTGCAGAGCACTGTACTAAGCGCTTGGGAAATACAAGTTGGCAACATATAGAGACGGTCCCTACCCAACAGTGGGCTCACAGTCTAGAAGGGGGAGACAGAGAACAAAACAAAACATATTAACAAAATAAAATAAACAGAATAACTATGTACAACTAAAATAAATAGAGTAATACATACGTACAAACACATATACATATATACAGGTGCTGTGGGGAAGGGAAGGGGGGGGATGGAGAGGGGGAGGAGTGAAATCCTTACTCCTCCCCTATGGGACAAATCGTTTTGGCCTCCATGGTAAACTTTACCGCTATTAACAAAAAGAGCCAAGAATTCGCCTTCTGCATTTCTAGCGCATTCCGAGTCGTGCATCACGACTTTCTGCATGAAAAACGAACAGCTCAGTTCAGCAAGCCGAATGCCCTTAATATCCTCATCCGAATCTATCACTGGGCTATCACGTAGTAGATGCTACCCAGGACAGAGGGTTTTCCAGGTAGAAAAGGGAGGTACCAAGATGAAAGGAAAGGGTATTTTGTTTTCATTTCTCGCCCCTTAGAAAATATTCTAAAAAGAAAAAAATCAACCCTCATCTACACCTACTTTAAACTTCCTGAATCGTTAAAGAAACCTAAGTTCGAGAACAGCCTTGACCAGGACCCAGTAAATCTCAGTGAAGTGGGGATGGTGAGACATAGCAATGATGGGTAGGGCCAGATAACTGGCCCAAAATGGTGCTGCCAGCCGCAACCCAACTGATTGGAGAGCTGGAGTTGGAGAGTTGGGTCTGAACTGGAGAGTTGGAGAGCTCCTTCTCTTACCTGATCAGTCGGCCGTTTTCCACGTAATATTGCACCCGGAAGTGGATGATCATCGGGGGGCCAAACTGATCGATGCCCTAAAGCAAAGACAATTCACATCACCCAGCCGGCAGCCAGCACAGAGTGAAAAGACACCAGCAGGGAACTGAAGTTACTCAAAGCGGGCTTTCTCCAGTCCCTACATTATAAGGAGAGAGCTCACACGTCCATCATTCTAAAGGGAAATCAGGTGCCCATCATACCAGAACCTCGGCGACGGCACAAATCTCGCCCTCCGAAACCATCCCTAATGTGTCCCGGGTGAACTCCCGGGATGACACGAGGAGATATAAAAACAAACACCGATGGAGGCTTCTAGCTGAGATCCCCTGCGGTGACCATTTGCTTCTTCCTGCGAGCGTCCGTTTACTGCTTGTTAACCTCCCGCGGCCCAAACGCCATACACCGATACACCGTTCGTCACTCTGACACCCAGGCCTCGGAGACTCAGGTGAGAATCCCCCTCCTTTTCCCGTCAGGGTTTGAGCTCTGACCCGGAATGGTGTTCAGAGCATCCCGGTTCGATTTCAGGGCCCCTCTGGGGAAACCACTTTGCTTCCCAGTGAATCTCTGCAGAGTGGGAAGGCCCAGCAGTCAGTCCTCGGCTGCTCTGAAGTCACGCTGGGCCTCTTGGCGTGAGACCCCCAAAAGGACTCAGAACTCACTGGAAAGAGAGCGCTTTGTCAAGAACATCCCAACAATGATATTCAAAAATATCATTGACTTCGAGTAGCAAGTCTTGCATGTGGCACCGTCAGCTTACAGATGGGAATCAATCATTCTATCCTGTTTTGTCTCCTGTAGTGAGAATCACTACAGACAGATCAATAAAGTGCTGTTAGAATTCATATCCATCATCATGACTGTCCCATCGAACATCGTACGCATCATTAATATTGAATTTACTTAGCATTTTTCATAATTCACTTCCCATTCCTCAATCGCCCCAACATAAACCATCACTTCAGCTTTTTCTCTAATGAACAGCGGCTACAATGAAACGCTACATTCTTAAAGGGGAAATAATTTGGCTTAGGAACGTAATCTCACCCAAACGATTCTGTATTCGCGTACCTTGCTGGCTTCTTTCTTCCATTCTTTGGGGCAATATTTATAAAGCTTCTGGGATAATTCCATATACACATGTTCATTATCTACAGCAAAAGGATGAAGGACAAGGTCGGGGCAGGGAGGGGAAGAGAGAAAGACAGAAAGAGGATATGAATGAGCAACTTCCAATGATTTTTCAAGTTTCTGAATGTACAATAATTCCCCCTTGCATAAAACAAAGCTAGAGACTAATCTAGGCATCCAGGGATGAATTTTTCCACCCGACGAACATGTAGGTCTTCTTTCCAGTTTCGGGCAACTGGACTCACCCAAGAGGGCAGGATTTCTTCTTTACATAGGAAATCAGGCTGTTAAACTTTCAAAGCGATTTCGCTGTTCTACGAGTCAACTCTTCTTGGCTTCCACCCACAATTTAGTCCTCTCAGCAGTTCTTAGCAATAGACAGGCCTCGAAGAAAACATCTTTTCACCCTGCCCGGAGCCCTCACAGGGGTGAAATCCGGAAAGTAGGAATCATGGGGTGGCAGCAGCACCGTTTTCCACCGTTAACAGGACGGGCCTCACATTACAAGTAAGTGTTCGTTTCCAAATGAGCAGTAGTGGGAATAGCATTTTAATGAGTGCCCAAGTGCTTAACAGGGCACAGCACTCTGTGCTCAATAAATTCAACCACTACTAATACTCTGGGAAAAAAAACCCTGCAATTTTGTGCCCTGTGTAGAGAAGTGGCGTCTTTATTCTGGAGGTGTCTGTTTAGACATGTCTGAGGGGGAAATGCAACTGTTGCATTGGGCTCCAGGGAAGGTAAGGGCTCGGGTGACTTCTTCTGGTTGATGTTACTTATTGCTACTAATTATTATTATGGTGTTAGGCACTAACTCTTTGCCACACATTGCACTAAACACTAGGTCTGAGACAAGAAAATCAGACTGGACACAGACCCTGTTTCACAGGGGGCTCACAACCTAATGGAGAGTGGGTAAGCAGCGTGGCTCGGTGGAAAGAGCACAGGCTTGGGAGTCGGAGATCATCAGTTCTAATCCCGGCTCCCCCACGTCTGCTGTGTGACCTTGGGCAAGTCAACTTCTCTGAGCCTCAGTTACCTCATCTGCAAAATGGGGATGAAGACTGTAAGCCCTATGTGGGACAACGTGATCACCTTGTATCCTCCCCAGCACTTAGAACAGTGCTTCGCACATGGTAAGCACTTAACAAATGCCCTCATTATCATTATTATTATTATTTTACCCCCATTTACAGAGGAGGAAACTGAGACCTATAGAGTTAAGTGTCACCCAAGGACACCCCAAGGCACCCACAGTCATAGCAGTTGACAGGGTTGAAAATGAAAATAAGCTACATTACCTTCATCTTTAACTGTCGGGAACCGACTCAAAGCTGCAGAGCGCTAGCAGCTTGGGCCAACAAGAGGCAACGGAGTGCTGAATATTTCCAACACCGATAGTTTAAAGGATACGTCAGATGATTTAAAACAATGCAATTTCCAATGCCCTGATGCCCGCTAACTGTTCCTCGGAGGATTGGCTCTGTCTGACACTTACTTTGTATGACACTGAGTCCGAAGAGATGGCAGTCTTTCAGCCTCAACAGGTCACACACCTGCACCAATAACTGATGACACAGGACTTTCACCTGCAGGATGATATGCGATTTGAGATCTAAGAAACACGTAGAAAAGCAACCCCACAAAAATTTGATCCTTTAGCCTAAACTGGCCCATCCAAGCTTTATTCCCTTGCAAAGAGATCCACTGTCTGTTGGAAATCGCCTTTTATTTGCTGCAGTGTCTTAATGATGGATATCACTCAAGACCGAATCTTATAGAGAGTAACATAAACCCACACAAAGTTAATACATCTGCAATGCGTAGGCTGGGCCTCACTCTCAAATCATGCGGGACAGCAAGAGAATGCCTTACAGATGAACATCTTAAATAAGCTGCTATGTTGTACTGTCCCAAGCACTTAACATATGGCTCTGCAAACGGTGCACGTTCAATAAATACTATCGATCAACAGAGGAAATTCCAAAAGATCCTCTTTCCTAGTCACTGGGACCCCAATAAACTCTGTTTTCTGTACTCATCCAGGAGACTTCCCTCTCTTCTAAAAACCACCAGAATTTATAGCCACGGAGTACACTCGGTTTTGTCAAAACATGTTTCCGCTCCGAAGCAGCGTGGCTCAGTGGAAAGAACCCGGGCTTTGGAGTCAGAGGTCATGGGTTCAAACCCCGACTCTGCCACTTGTCAGCTGTGTGATTTGGGGCAAGTCACTTTACTTCTCTGTGCCTCAGTTACCTCATCTGTAAAATAGGGGTTGAGACTGTGAGCCCCACGTGGGATAACCTGATCACCTTGTATCTACTTCAGCGCTTAGAACAGTGCTTTGCACATAGTAAGCGTTTAATAAATCCTATTATTATTATTATTATAGGCTGCGGGACTGAGAATCTGCAGGGAGGAATAGATTCTAGCCCTAGTTTGGGAGTGCTACTCAAATTTTCTGGTCCCTGCTGATCCTGTTTTCACTGTGACAAAGAAGGCACGAGTGAGCAGGCGGGCAGAGGGGGTGGAGGGGCAGCACAGAACAAAGTGCACGAAAGGACTTCACCCATGTTAGCCAATGCCAGGCAGAACCGGCACTACGGCTTAGGTCTCCTGTTTCCCAAGGCCGAGCTCTTTCCCATGGACCGACAGCACAGAGACAGAGAAACCCTACAGGCAATCCAAGTTTCTCAAAGGCTGAGTTACTGTTACCGAATTCAGCTTCTGAGACATCTCACTATCCAAAAATGCACAGGTAGGGATGGAAGCTGATTCACAACGACATGCGCTACTGCTGGAATACTGACAGTCACAAAATCTAAATCAATCGACGACATTTATTGAGGACTTATGACGTGTATTGAGTGCTTAGGAAAATGAATTACAAAAGAATTGGTAGGTGCAATCCCTGCCCACGAGGAGCTTAGTGACTACAGAGGGAGACCCAAAAAGGAGAAATAGTAGAGTGTAAAATGATGGGCGGGGCCAGCCAACTGGCTTAAAATGGCACTGACAATCCAACTCAACTGGGGTTGTCAAAGAAAAGCCCTAGAGCTCCTTCTCTTACCTGATCAATCTGCTGTTTTCTACATAATATTGCACTCATGAGTGGATGATTATTGACTGTTAGGATGGGACACATACGAAACAACTGGGTGTCAAATGTCACTCCAGATTGTAGTTCTATAAAGCGGTGATGGAGTCCGACTGGCTCTATGGGATAGCGCTGGGATCCGGCACAAACAGCGGCTCCGGCAGTGTCATCTAAGGGGCACGAAGGGCACCAAAAGGCCACTCTAACAAGATCGTCAACAATGACATGCTGGGAATACAGTCGATCTGCTCAAGCAACTCAGCTGCACTGGGTGGCCCGTCTGAGGAGATGGGAGAGATAATTAATAATAACTGGGGCATTTGTTAAGCGCTTACTACGTGTCAAGCAAGTTAATCAGGTCAGACATGGTCTCCGTCCCAGTTGGGGCTCACAGCCTAAGTAGGAAGACGAACAGGTCTCTAATCCCCATTTTACAGACGAGTAGACTGAGGCACAGAGAAGCGAAGTGACTTGCCCCAAGTCACGCGGCTGACAAGTGGCGGAGCTGGGATGGGCTTACTCACGTTTATGATGATATTCAGCGATTCGTCATTGGGGAGGAAGATACACACACTCCGGCGGTCTTGCATGACTCTATTATTATGGAAGTTCAATTTGTTCATCGTGTTGTGGGCTCCCTCTGGTTAGCTCAACGTGGAGAGCTGAGGCCTCGCAGACTCCCCCGGCTCACAGCCCTCAGCCGCCAAGCGCCCCTCTTCATCCCACACGTCACAGGAGAGACCGGGGAGCATCCGTCTCCACACGATTCATAGCTGAGAGTGAGGAGAGAAGATGTTAGGGTCAGATCCACTGCGGTACTTTCAATCAATCGTATTTATTGAGCGCTTACTGTGTGCAGAGCACTGTACTAAGCTTTGTGGGGGGAGGCATGGGAACGAAAATGGAAAGCCCGATCCATGGGCATACGGAGTTACATCTGGATCACCTGCCTGGAGTGCTTCACATCAATCAATCAATCAATCAATCAATTGCATTTATTGAGCACATCAGACTAGAGTCTAATTGCCACCCACCTCTTACCACTCATACGGTAAGACGGTACTATAATCGGTCAAGGTCCTTTCTGAGAGGGATACGAGGAACGACTTCAAACACGCGCCATTAAAACCGCAAGAGGTGAATCGTCCCTTAAATTCAAAACGTCATCACAGGCTACTAAGCCGCTGGCCCGCTGAGAGCACCGGGCAGTCAGGGAATGTGGAGACCATCTGTCTCTTACAGGATTAACAAGAGATCGACTTCCGAATGCTATTTATATCATTTCTACTCAGGTCTAATGGTGGAGTGGCAGCAACCACCGTGCAACACACACTTCATTAACCGGCATTTTGTAGCACGACAATGGATGTTTCAAATAAGCTGGCTCTCGGAGAGCGCTGCAACAGATTTAGCGAGACTTCAGAGCTGGTCCTTTGGTGGACTAAGTATCAATCAGTCAGTAGTACGTGCACAGGACTTCACTGAACACCTGCGAACGTACATTAATCAGTCAGCCAATGGTATTTCCTGAGTATTTACAGTGTCCAGAGCACTGTACTAAGTGCTTGGGAGAGTATGGTATATCAGAGTTGGTAGACACATTACCTGCCCCCCCCCAAAAAAAAAAAATGTTTTGCACACATCTCACTGTTACCCTTCTTCTCCGCATCAAGCAGAAGCTCTTCACTCTTGACTTTTAAGGCACTCAATCAATGAGTGCTAACCTTTGCTCCTAGAGACCCTCGCCTTTCCTCTCCTGACCCTCCATCCGGACCCTCATGGAGACCTGAGACCCTCCCACCCCGATCCCACCCATCCTTCTAGACTGGTAGCCCATTGTTGGGTAGGGACTGTATATTTGGCCGATTTGTACTTCCCAAGCGCTTAGTACAGTGCTCTGCACACAGTAAGTGCTCAATAAATACGATTGAATGAATGAATGAATGAATGCCCAAAGTGAGCTTACAGTCTAGATGGAGGAAGGGCCAAAATCCACGCCCTCAAGGACTTATGATCCAACCAATTTACGGTTGAAGCAGGGAGAAGGAGGTGGGAAATGTGCTCTTGAATGGCAGAGTGGAAGGAGATCTGGCCCTGTAGCTCCCCTTCTTCCTCTCGGCCCCCTAAAAACCAAGTGACTAATGTGTATGTCTAATAAAAAATGATAAAAACAGGTCAATTGTATCTTACTCTTCACTACAAAAAGGCCAGAAATTCTACTTAGGGGTGATTGTGCTTCTTCAAGAGAAATAGAGTCTGTTTCTCCATTTTAAAGATTTAATTGAGCAATAGTCTAACCAGATAGTTTTGATGTAAGTGTTTCGGTGCTTTGCTGAAAGCGGATGCACAATAAAAAACGAGAGTGGCCATGAGTAGTCAAATGCAGATCTCAGTCCTGATCTCCCCTAACCACTGGATCTGTGTGCTTGCTTCCTAAAATGCTGTCCAGAAACTATTTGCATTTATGAGTCAAAGTCTCATATTTAAATTCAAATCTTTAAATGATAATAATCGCGCACAACTCTTCTTCTGTAAATCCACGCTTTGAAATGAAAGAGGGCCTGAACTTCCTGTCCTGTAATTCTCCATGGGTAATTATTAAAATGATGGCTGTTTCCAGTGACCTAGTTTCTATTCCTTACTTCTAGCAAGATGAAGACAAAGAAAAAAAAAGTCACCTATCCCATTCATCAACTCATAATGGTCTTCAGAGCTACCCCTGGTGCAAACGTTGTGCTCATAAGGAGTCGTTTTTATTGATGATGATGATGATGATGATGATGATGGCCGGGGGAAGGAAAAAGGTGGGAGAGGGAGAGTATCCCTTCAGGAATGGCAGAGAAGCCTCGGTCCTAAAACCCTGTGCAAGGGTATTGTCTATAGACCTAATGGTTTCTGCAGTACCACTCCCATTTCTCACCCCTGTTTCTTGGGTTCTTGCAACAATAGCAAATGCAGTGAGTGAGTATGTGCTCAAGGATGTAGCAAATTGTGAAGTATCTGTGTGGTCTTTTTTATGTTCAGTAAATCGTATTGATTGAGCACTTACTGTGTGCAGAGCACTGTACTAAGCGCTTGGGAGAGAACACTAGAACACCAGGAGAGACACATTCCCTGCCCACAATGACCTTTCAGTTTATTTCTGCTATTGTACTTTCCAAAAGATGACCCCGGAACTGCCCAGCCTGTACCAGTCCCAAATTATAAATACAAATAGACTAAAAGGAAAGACTTCTCCATATTTTTTTAACAGATGATTTGAGCTTTTTTCTTTGGGGATCCCAACAAATAACCAGCCATATTGAGCTGCGTGGCTCAAAATAAGCCTCGTAAGTTCAAGGGTTATATCCCGGTTGACTTCCGGACATGTTCATACCCAGCCACACTCTACATGGCATGATGAGATAAAAACCAAAATAATGGGGGTGGGGGGGTTTTGGCTGAGCAGGTGTGTGTGCACATGTAAAGTGTGTGTGCACACATGTAAACAATGCCCCCTCCTGCACTATTGCTCTGCCCAATCAATCAATCAATCGTATTTATTGAGCGCTTACTGTGTGCAGAGCACTGTACTAAGTGCTTGGGAAGTCCAAGTTGGCAACATATAGAGACAGTCCCTACCCAACAGTGGGCTCACAGTCTAAAAGGGGGAGACAGAGAACAAAACCAAACATAACAAAATAAAAGAAATAGAATAGATATGTACAAGTAGAGTAATAAATATGTACAATCATATATACATATATACAGATGCTGTGGGGAAGGGAAGGAGGTAAGATGAGGGGATGGAGAGGGGGACGAGGGGGAGAGGAAGGAAGGGGCTCAGTCTGGGAAGGCCTCCTGGAGGAGGCCCACCACACCTACGTGCCTGATGCTGTTTCCACTTCTCCCATGTTGGTGATAATGATGATGGTTCCTCTGTTGGGAATGACTGGTTGAGCCTTTTTTGTGTTTGGGTATTTGTTAAGCACTATGTGCCAGGCACTCTTCTAAGCACTGGGGTTACAAGCTAATCAGGTTGGACACAGCCCTTGTCCCCCATGGGGCCCCCAGTCTTAAACCCCATTTTACAGATGAGGGAACTGGGGCACAGAAAAGTCAAGTGACTTGTCCAAGGTCACGCAGAAGACAAGTGCCCCGAGACTTCAGGACCGACAACCCGTACAGAGGAATTGACTGTACAGATGGTGGTTGGCGCGGTGCCCCTTGGGCCTGCTGAGGCGCTGAGTATATCGAGTGAGTAGGCAGGACCCATTTATGGCCAAAGACACTGCGGCACAATGCTAATGCTAATGGAGAAGCAGTGTGGCTCAGTGGAAAGAGCCCGGGCTTTGGAGTCAGAGGTCATGGGTTCAAATCCCGGCTCTGCCAATTGTCAGCTGGGTGACTTTGGGCAAGTCACTTCACTTCTCTGGGCCTCAGTGACCTCCTCTGTAAAATGGGGATGAAGACTGTGAGGCCCGCGTGGGACAACCCGATCACCCTGTAACTTCCCCGGCGCTTAGAACAGTGCTTTGCACATAGTAAGCGCTTAACAAATACCATCATTATTATTATTAATGCTGTGCCAGGGCTCTGGGGCCTGGCAACCTGTTGCTTTGCTAGCCACTTGAGCATTCGCTGCCCAGGCTGGTCGGCTATTTTTCAGAATTCCCAAACAGGGCTGTCCATCTCACGGTCCAGCCCAGGCCGTCTGGCGGTCATGCGCCTTCGCCTCTGTCGTTGCCTCAGGAATGGCCCAACAACGGCAGAGCTGTCCAATTACGCTAACACTCGATAAATACCACGGATTGATGAATACCGTGGGGTGATTGATCCGTATTCATATTGACTACCTGTTTGTCTCTCCTCCCCTATTAGACGATCGATTCCTTGGATATGCTCCCCGAGCACTAACTCTGACCGATGAATATCACCTTGCACCCTCTGGGGCTTGATGCCCTCCAGGCATTTCTGACCCTCCCTCTCAGGATGGCTTGAGAAACGGCCAGAGCAAGAGACACTCTCCATTTTGCCTCCACTGTACACGACAGGGGCAGACCGTGCCACGGAGAAAGAAAAACTCCCGAAAGCGAAAACGTTTAGTGTGGCTGAACGGCTTTGCCCCCACAGCCCCTTCCTCTAGCCGCGAACACCACAGAAAATAATTCAGAAATTCACGTACCGCAAACGGGGCTTATTAAGCAATTTGTCTACAACAGTAAGTTTTTCAGCTGAGATGAAACCTCTCTGCTTGAATACTAATTTGTGGGTGCACAGCATCGCATCTGCTAAGGAGATTCCAGGAGCACGCTGAATGCGCTTTTATTTGCTCTCCATTTGCAATAAATTACAAAGCTTGGTTAAAAATGCTTTCTCCGCAAACTAGGCATGTGGAAAATCCAGTTGGTCTCACTTGGGAATTTGATGTTCTGCTGCACTGGGTTGGTAACCCCAGAGACATATGAATATGTTTTTAATTTTCTACCCCCGTTCCAAGGGTGATCTGGGGGAGCTTTTATCTTGTCAGGGAGAATAAACTACTGAGTGGAAAAATGTCTTTATCCAATTCTGTATCTTGATTTCGTCTATCTCACCACCGACCTCTTGCCCATGTCCTGACTCTGGCCTGGAATGCCCTACCTCTTCATATCCGACAGACGATCACTCTCCCCACCTTCAAAGCCTTATTAAAAGAGCGTCTCCTCCAAGAAGTCTTCCCTGACTAAGCTCTCATTTCCTTTACTCCTACTCCTTTCTGTGTCATCCTGATTTGCTTCCTTTATTCACCCCGCCATCTCAGCCCCACAGCACTTGTGTACATATCCATAATTTATCTATTTATATTAATGTCTGTGCCCTCCCCCCAGACAGTAAGCTCGCTGTGGGCAGGAAATGTATCTTCCAACTCTATTACATGGTACTTTCCCAAGCGCTTAGTACATTCATTCATTCATTCAATTGTATTTATTGAGCGCTTACTGTGTGCAGAGCACTGTACTAAGCACTTAGGAAGTACAAGTTGGCAACATATAGAGACGGTCCCTACTCAACAGTGGGCTCACAGTCTAGTAATAATAATAATAATAATAATGATGGCATTTATTAAGCGCTTACTATGTGCAAAGCACTGTTCTAAGCTCTGGGGAGGTTACAAGGTGATCAGGTTGTCCCACGGGGGGCTCACAGTCTTAATCCCCATTTTACAGATGAGGGAACTGAGGCCCAGAGAAGTGAAGTCACTTGCCCAAAGTCACACAGCTGACAATTGGCAGAGCCAGGATTTGAACCTGTGACCTCTGACTCCAAAGCCCGGGCTCTTTCCATTGAGCCACGCTGCTTCTCAATAGCCACGCTGCTCCTCAATACAGTCTAGTACAGTGCTCTGTACACAGTAAGCACTCAAAAAATATGACTGATTGATTGATTGATTCTAAGCCTACTGACATAATCATTTTAGAAGGATCATTATTATTTCGGCCCTGGAGTGTGGGTTTAAAAAAAATCTCATCTGCAACATGGCTGGTAAATAAGACAAACAGAAGAAACAGGGTTTGACATGAGGGGGAAGATCACCATATCAGTCAATCAATGGTATTTATTCATTCATTCAATTGTATTTATTGAGCGCTTACTGTGTGCAGAGCACTGGACTAAGCGCTTGGGAATTACAAGTTGGCAACACATAGAGACGGTCCCTACCCAACAGTGGGCTCACAGTCTAGAAGGGGGAGACAGAGAACAAAACAAAACATATTAACAAAATAAAATAAATAAATAGAATAGGTACAAGTAAAATAAATAGAGTAATAAATACACACAAACATATATACATGTGCTGTGGGGAAGGGAAGGAGGTAAGGCCGGGGGGGATGGAGAGGGGGTGGAGGGGGAGAGGCTACTGGCTAGTTGACTACTTTCCTAGGAATGGCATTAAATTGGCCTTTTAGGAAAGGCTTTGAAGATGAGTAGGGCTTGTGGATTGGATTTTAAAGGGGAGGGAGCTCAAGTAAGGGAGAAGAGTGTGAGCAGGGCCTAGAAACTAGGACGGATGAAAGCAGCTTCTCCACTTACTATGTGCAGAGCACTGTACTAAGCACTTGGAGAGTACGATACAACAGAATTAGCAGACACGTTCCCTGCCCACAACGAGCTTTCAGTCTAGAGACATCGATACGTCATCATCCACCTCCACATCCCATCATCCATCTTCTCTTAGGGTAAGGATACAGAATGATTCACCTCTCTGGCTTAGCAAGTCCCGCCTTCGAGGTAAGGAAGCGTAGCCGGCCCTCTGCCCACTGACGGCCACTGCCCCGCATTCTGGGCCAGCACTGAGCCGATGGGCAAAAGCGCCATTGGAATGTGTGGGGTACGGCGAGGCCAGAGAACCCTCCTCCCCCCAGGATACCCACATAAGGCCATCAACTGTGTAGACAGGGGATACACATTTTGCTGACCCGAAATCAGCAACCCATCAGTAACAGCTACAGAAGGATAAGCCACCCGAGTCTCCTGTAACGCAGGGTGTCCCACTGTTTCACTAGCAAACAAGCACACTATCTTCCCATGCCTTTCTGGCTGAAAACTGGAGGCCTCTTCCCTTCACTCCTGCTCAATAAGAACACAAAACGGAGGGATGAGAAATTAGACGGTCAAACAGCTCGAATACCTCAGCAACCAGGACTGTCGGAGTTACAACCCAACCCTTCTGATAGCACAGATGCGCTATTAGAACAAATCCAGTTTGCTTTCAGATAAATTCAGCCTGACTGTCTGTCTGGGCTTTCTCGCTCTCTCTCCCACCTTCCAGAGAAGCTGCTGCTGAAACCCGGCTCAGTTCATTCACTCGTTGACCAAAAGGACGGAAGGGAATTCTAAAACTAGGATCATGCTAGACAGGAAGCTCCTTGAGGACAGGGATCAATCAATCAATCAACCATATTTATTGAGCGCTTACTGTGTGCGGAGCACTGTACGAAGCGCTTGGGAAGTACAAGTTGGCAACATATAGAGACGGTCCCTACCCAACAGTGGGCTCACAGTTTATTAACTCTATTGCACTCTCCCAAGTGCTAAGTAACAGTGCCCTGCACTTAGTGCATACTATTGATTTATTTGGGCAGCAATGAGTGCGGAAATTTTCAACAACTCCCAGGTTGCAGTTTATTTTGTAAGGCCGGGTGAGCTTGAGAGCATCGTGATTTTCAAAGCAGAGGAGCTTCACATTTTCATGGCTTCCTGCTCTCTGAAACCAGCTCAGATTTAACAAGAGGACACAAAATTCCTTTTCATTCTGTTGAATTCCGAGGGGTGATGCGGCCAAGAGAAAGTGCCGGACTCGGGGAAAAAAAAATCTTCTGCTTGGAAGCATCTGCTTCTAATTCCTACAATGAAATCTTTGATTCCGTCACGCACAGAGTTCCCTCTGGCAAAGGAACGATGCCGTTTTCTAGAGAATGATTCTACTGTGAGCGTCTAATCTGGGAGGGAAGAACCCTTCAAGTTCTTCTTTCCCTAAAATAAGTCTTTCCATTACAGCTAAGATGAAGCTGGAAGAAATGCCACCACGGCCTCACAACTTGAGTAAAAGACATGCTAAAAGGCGAAGGAAACGTTCATTCTTCCTCTGACTGGACTTGTAATGTTTCTTAAGTAAAACAGAAGCTCAAGGTGTGTTGGTGGAAAGCTTAATTGCGGAAGAACCTTGCCTTTATGCGTCACAATCCAAGTGGAAACTGACGTTTCCCCAGTGCCGACGGCACCCCATTATTGACGGTGTTCCTCCTTGGATTATTTACTAAGGTGAAGCCTAGCAAACTGTCATCAACCCCACCCTGTCACCCATCCATGTCCCGGTGGGGTGAGGGCAGCCCCAGTGAGGAAGTCGGAAGGAGTGAGGACGCAAACTAGAGCCCTGAGATTGGTTAGATGAAACTGAGGCAGATTAAAAAGCTACGTGCAGCAAAGCAAGAAATATGCCGGCACCTTGCAGTTCAAAAACAGGGATGGAGGGAGGGCGGCCTACTAAACCCTGTGCCGGAACAAGCAGACCGAATTAAGGATGCTGTGGTCCCTGGAAGCACTGTGGCCTAATGGATGGAGCACTGACCTGGGAGTGAAGAAGGACCCGGATTCGAATCCCAGCTCCGCCACTAGTCTGCTGTGGAACCTTTTTTTTAAAATAGCATTTATTAAGCACTTACTATGTGCAAAGCACTGTTTGAAGCGCTGGGGAGGATACAAGGTGATCAGGTTGATCCCAGTGAGCCCACGGGGGGCTCACAGTCTTCATCCCCATTTTATAGATGAGGGAACTGAGGCCCAGAGAAGTGAAGTGACTTGCCCAAAGTCACACAGCTGACAATTGGCGGAGCTGGGATTTGAACCCATGACCTCTGATTCCAAAGCCCGGGCTCTTTCCACTGAGCCACGCTGCTTCTCTTGGGCAGGTCACTTTGCTTCTCTGTGTCTCAGTTACCTCACCTGTAAAATGAGGATTGAGACTATGAGCCCCATGTGGGACAGGGATTGTGTCCAACCCGATTTGCTTATATACACCCCAGTGTTTAATACAGTGCCTGGCACATAGTAAATGCCTAACAAATGCTACCGTTATTACCATTATTAATAAATACCATTAAAAAAGCCAAATTGAACATAGCCAGAGCTGGGCTGAGGCTTTTATTTAATCCCTAAAAAATGCTGTCCCTCAAAGATGGTCTCACAACTCCACCACAGGGAGCAGATGACACTCTCGCCTCCTTGAATGAGCGGGAGTCATGTTCTAATAATAGAAATAATTATGGTATCTGTTAAGAGCTTACTCTAGGTGTCAAGCACTCTGCTAGGTGCTGGGGTAGATAGAAGATAGTCGTACAGTCCCTGTCCCTCACGGGGCTTACAGTCGAGGGGGCATTTCTGAACATGCCTCCCAGCCCTGAGATTGAATCAATCAATCAATCAATCGTATTTATTAAGCACTTACTGTATGCAGAGCACTGTACTAAGCGCTTGGGAAGTACAAGCTGGCAGCATATAGAGACAGTCCCTACCCAACAGTGGGCTCACAGTCTAGAAGGGGGAGACAGAGAACAAAACCAAACATATTAACAAAATAAAATAAATAGAATAGATATGTACAAGTAAAATAAATAGAGTAATAAATATGTACAAACATATATACATATATACAGGTGCTGTGGAGAAGGGAAGGAGGTAAGACGGGGGTGGTAAGATGGGGGGGAGGAGGTAAGACGGTGCGGAGGAGGTAAGACAGGGGGAACTACCCCCCAAAGCAAAGTGGCTAAAATGGGACCCCCAAGGTCTGCATTCTGTCTGGGAATAAAGGAAGCTAGCTCTCTTCCTCCCTTCAAGGCCCTACTGAGAGCTCACCACCTCCAAGAGGCCTTCCCAGACTGAGCCCCTTCCTTCCTCCCCCCCTCGTCCCCCTCTCCATCCCCCCATCTTACCTCCTTCCCTTCCCCACAGCACCTGTATATATGTATATATGCTTGTACATATTTATTACTCTATTTATTTATTTATTTTACTTGTACATATCTATTCTATTTATTTTATTTTGTTAGTATGCTTGGTTTTGTTCTCTGTCTCCCCCTTTTAGACTGTGAGCCCACTGTTGGGTAGGGACTTTCTCTATATGTTGCCAACTTGTACTTCCCAAGCGCTTAGCACAGTGCTCTGCACACAGTAAGCACTCAATAAATACAATTGATGATGATGATGGGAGCCTGGCTGTAAGACTGTCCTGGTCACCCAAAGAAATTTTCAGCCATCCCCAAACGGTGACCACGATCTTTCCGGAGACTGTAAGCTCCTTGTGGACAGGGAACCCGTCTGCCAACTCTTTTGCACTGTACTCTCCCCAAGCGCTTAGTACTCTGCACTGCACCCAGCTAAGTGCTCAATAAATGCCATCAATTGCTTGAATGACCTCACCACCACCACCCGCAGCAATGTCCTCTTTAAGGATGCAAGCCAGCTATACATCCTCATGTACATTTACAAATCCACAGACGACAATTGATTAGTCTTTATGCAGTCCATAGGAAGAGGCGACCTTTCTGCCTTTATTGCGTGCAGAGAAAACTGGAGAAAAGCTGACCGTCGGGGGCCTGCCATTAACCTCTTAGCCAAGTGTCAGAAGGAGCACATGCAATTTTAGGAAAGCATCCGATTACATAAGAGAAAGTCAAGACACAGTGGGAAATGATAAATTGAAGTGTGTAGGAAAGCGGCCCCTCATCTTTCTCTTTTCGGTCCTAGATGACCCTAGGAGAAATACAAATTTTCATTTATTCTAGGAGAGGCTGCAGAGTATGTGGAAGAACTTCAGAGCAATCATTCTGCTCTTTTTCCTTTTCCAAAATATGACAGACTATTTTCCTTGAAGATGAACAATATCCTGTTGGCTAAAGGTAACTTCTGATGGAGGCTTCAACCCTTTCCCCCATTCTGGTAGGAATGGAAAAACAGACTCTCTAATCAATCAACCGATAGTATTTCCGAACCCCTACTTTGTGTAGCACACTGACTCTCTAATCGACCAACCAGTAGTATTTCTGAGCACCTACTTTGTGTAGAGCACTGTACTAAGCACTTAAGGGAGTCGAACAGATTCGGTAGCCATCATCCCTGCCCTTGAGGAGCTTATAATCCTGTGGGGGAGACAGACACTAAAATGACGGGCAGACAGAAGGAAGGAAGCGTGGATATACACGTGAGTAGGTATTTAAATGATGAGGTGAACTGACATGATAGAAGTGCTCCAGGGAATTGAGTCCATAAATTTGTAATCTTGATTCTTTATCCTTTTATACCAACTTGCTTTCACATTATTTACCTCACTTTTGTCCTCACAACTTCTCTGTTAGATAATAATAATAATAATAATGTTGGTATTTGTTAAGCGCTTACTATGTGCAAAGCACTGTTCTAAGTGCTGGGGTAGATACAATGTAATCAGGTTGTCCCACGTGGGGCTCACAGTCTTCATCTCCATTTTATTCCTCCAATAGGTAGGAGGAAGCAGCTATTATTATTCCCACTTTACAATGGGGGAAAGTGAGGCCCAGGGAGGTTACATGACTTGCCCAAGGTCATTCATTCATTCATTCAACTGTATTTATTGAGCGCTTACTGTGTGCAGAGCACTGTGCTATGCGCTTGGAAAGTAAAATACAGCAATAAAGAAAGACAATCCCTGCCCACAGTGGGCTTTCAGTCTAGCAGGGGAGACAGACATCAAACCAAGTAAACAGGCATCAATATAAATCACTAGAATTATGGATATATGCATATATACATAAATGCTGTGGGGCGGGGAGAAGGGGGGAAGAGCAAAGGGAAGCAGTGTGGCTCAGTGGAAAGAGCATGAGCTTGGGAGTCAAAGGTCACGGGTTCTAATCTCAGCTCCGCCACCTGTCAGCTGTGTGACTTTGGGCAAGTCACTTCACTTCTCTGTCTCAGTTACCACATCTGTCAAATGGGGATTAAGCCTGTGAGCCCCATGTGGGACAACCTGATTACCTTGTGTCTCCCCTAGTGCTTAGAACAGTGCTTGGCACATAGTAAGCACTTAACAAATACTATCATTATTATTAAAAGGAGCGAGTCGAGGTGACGTGGAAGGGAGGGGGAGCTGAGGAAACGGGGGCTTAGTCTGGGAGGGCCTCTTGGAGGAGGAGTGCCTTCAGTAGGGGTTTGACGAGGGGGAAGAGTGATTGTTTGGCGGATTTGAGACTGTGAGCCCACTGTTGGGTAGGGACTGTCTCTATATGTTGCCAACTTGTACTTCCCAAGCGCTTAGTACAGTGCTCTGCACACAGTAAGTGCTCAATAAATATGATTGATTGATTGATTGATTGATTTGAGGAGGGAGGGCGTTCCAGGCCAGAAGTAGGATGTGGGCCAGGAGTCGGCGACGAGGCAGGAGAGATCGAAGCCCAGTGAGAAGGTGAGTGGCACCAGAGGAATGGAGGGTGCGGGCTGGGATGTAGAAGGAGAGAAGGGAGGTGAGGTAGAAGCAGCATGGCTCAGTGGAAAGAGCAATGGCTTTGGAGTCAGATGTCATGGGTTCGAATCCCGGCTCCACCACATGTCTGCTGTCTGACCTTGGGCAAGTCACTTAACTTCTCTGAGCCTCAGTTCCCTTATCTGTAAAATGGGGATTAAGACTGTGAGCCCCAAGTGGGACAACTTGATCACCTTGTATCCCCCCCAGTGCTTAGAACAGTGCTCTGCACATAGTAAGTGCTTAACAAATGCCATCATTATTATTATTATTATAGAAGGGGGCAAGGGGATGGAGGGCTTTGAAGCCAATAGGTCACACAGCAGGCCCGTCGATTCTCCAGGATATTCCTCCTCCAAGTCTCTGATCTCGAAGAGGGCTGGTGCGGCCGCTGGCTGGCTGTTCTGGACAAGTGGTAGGTGCCCTTTTGTAGGTGCCACAGGTCCAAAGTCAACTGCCAGTCACTGCAGCGGCAGCAATGCCTCGACCTGGTCTAGTTAAAGGGCCCCTCCTCAATAGATATGGGCAGGTGGCGGTCCTCCCCAAAAGAAACCTTAGAACGGAGAAGCAGGGTGGCCTAGTGGAAATAGCATGGGCCTGGGAATCAGAGGACATGGATTCGAATTCCGGCTCTGCCAAATGCTTGCTGTGTGACCTCGGGAAAGTCACTTCACTTCTCTGTGCCTCAGTTTTCCTGTTCTCCCTCCTGCTTAGGCTGTGAGCCCCATGAGGGACAGGGTCTGTGTCCGACGTCATTCACCTGTATCTACCCCAGCGCTAAAAAGATTACTTGAAACATAGTAACAAACCAGCATAATAATAATAAAAGGAGTCAAAGTCCCTTCCCTCCCGGGTCGAGAGGTCTTGGATGGGGAATCTGGGGGTCGGCCTTTTTTTTTTAGGTTATTTGTTGAGCGCTTACTGTGTGCCAAGCATTGTTCCAAGTACTGGGTAGAAACAAGCTTATCTGGTTGGATATGGTCCCTCTCCCACAGGGGGCTCATAGTCTTGATCCCCATTCGACAGATGAGGGACTTGAGGCACAGAGAAGTTAAGTGACCTGCCCTAGGTCACACAGCATTAGAACCCAGGTCCTTCTGATTTCCAGGCCCGTGCTCTACCCGGTAGGCCGTGCTGCTTCTCCTTAGGCAGAGATGGGATGGAGTGGAGCGTTCGAACGCCCGGTCTCGCCCAGAAGGTGAAACGAGGGCAACTGGCAGGGACTCAAGCCAGGCCCCGGCCAAGAGGGAGGGTCTAACTCTCAGAGCTGCGGTTTTCTGGCTCACGGGCTCCCGCCAACGGAGTTCCCTACGGCCGAGTCGGAGTCGAGGCGGAGATGCGGCCTTCCCCGCAAGAGCTGCTTCTCCTCTGCAGACGA
The DNA here is from genome assembly GCF_015852505.1 of Tachyglossus aculeatus. Lineage (NCBI taxonomy): Eukaryota > Metazoa > Chordata > Mammalia > Monotremata > Tachyglossidae > Tachyglossus > Tachyglossus aculeatus. Next base: position 4,058,708 of record NC_052079.1, read on the forward strand.
CATTGAGGCTACCGGCTTTTCCCTCAAAAATATTTTAAGGTCGTTAGTAGCCACGGTATTTTACCAAGCACCCACTCGGTGCGATGCACAGTAATAATAATAATAATGGTATTTGTTAAGTGCTTACTATGTGCAAAGCACTGTTCTAAGCACTGGGGGGATACAAGGTGATCAGGTTGTCCCATGTGGGGCTCACAATCTTAATCCCCATTTTACAGATGAGGTAACCGAGGCCGTGAGAAGTGAAGTAACTTGCCCAAAGTCACACAGCTGACAAGTGGCGGAGCCTGGATTTGAACCCATGACCTCTGACTCCAAAGCCCATGCTCTTTCCACTGAGCCACGCTGCTTCAGTACTAAGCGCTTGGGAAAATGCAGGACAAAGAGTGACGCGTTCTCTACCTACCAGGAGCTCACGAGGAGAGATCGGGCAGTTTTGCCGGTGGCTTTCCCCAAAGACTTCCAAGACAAGCCCCTTGTCTGCTGGGTGACCTTGGACACTTCACTTCTCTGTGCCTCAGTATCCTCATCTGTAAAATGGGGATTAGGACTGTGAGTCCCAGGAGGGACATGGGCTGTGTCCAACCCGATTAGCTTGTATCTATTCCAGCGCTGAGTACAGTGCCTGGAACGTTAAAGTAAGCACTTTAACAAATACCATTTTTTAAAAGACGAATGAAGACTCCACTTAAACTAGGCACCTCAAGACTAAAATGCCAACATGGGCTTCAAATACAAACACTATAGACGCAGATGTTCAGAACTCAGAACCCTTGATTTACATTAGCAGGAGTTCCTCCCAAACAGTTATTAGGGCAATGAAACAGCAATTTCCTAGTAATTTGGGGTCTGACTCATTAATCTAGAAATTGGGCTCTGGGCTCATTTTAGCATTTAAGGCTGGAGGGACTTAAAGGGCCCAAGAAGAGAGCAGAAAATAACCTGGAAGGAAAGTTATTTGAGTTGTGCTTGTTTGGAATGGGGAGCCTGAAGCTTTTTTGGAATTTCCTTTCTAAAAATGCTCTCGGTGCAGCAGTCGGTCACAGCCAAATCTCACAACTGCAGAACGGTTTACAGCAGCACCCGCCTGTCAATCTATGCTCGTGCCGTCGCCTACGGGATCATCAGACTGGTTTCAAGCACAAACGATTTCCGATAACGGACATCAAGTAGATTAAATACAGAGCAGACAGGCTGAAGAGACTCACTGGGGTGGGAGAAAAAGTATTAGTTCTACCGGGGAGATTGCTTGGATACACAAAATCCACTGATGATGCGAAATACTGATGAGGTCTAGCTAATAATGTCAATTTCTACCCCCCACCCACCCAACTAATTTTACCCAGATAGTTATCAGCTTTGCTATTTGCCTATACTCCCACCTCTCTCCTTATCTGCTTTCTGGCCAAGGGGTCAAAAACTCCAAAATGGCCAAATGGCCAACGACCGGGGGATGAGAAAAAGACGGGCCTCTCCGTGGTACAGGGCCTGTATCTGATCCATTACATTCGCCTCTGCCCCACTGTTTAGCACAGTGCTTGGTACGATACATCAATCAATCAATCAATCATATTTATTGAGCACTTACTGTGTGCAGAGCACTGTACTAAGAGCTTGGGAAGTACAAGTTGGCAACATATAGAGACGGTCCCTACCCAACAGTGGGCTCACAGTCTAAAGGGGGAGACAGAGAACAAAACCAAACATAACAAAATAAAATAAATAGAATAGATATGTACAACTAAAATAAATAAATAAATAAATAGAGTAATAAATATATACAAACATATATACATATATACAGGTGCTGTGGGGAAGGGAAGGAGGTAAGGGGGGGATGGACAGGGGGACGAGGGGGATGTAAGCATTAATACATGTAATGTTTACATGTAATGTAAGCATAATGTAAGCATTAATTCATGCTTAATCAATACTCTAGGGGACTTTGGTATTTCACCTACCAGGGAATCAGCCCTGAATAACCAAAGATTGTTTGGAGCTGATGAGCCAGCTGGGAGTCAGGAAACCGAGGTTCTCCCTATGCCACTGGTCTCCTTTGGACAAGTCTCTTCCTCTCTCTAGGCCTCAGGTTCCTCATCTACAAAATGGTGAGGCACTTCTTCTGCCTTCTTCTTACTGTCAGAGGACAGTGAGACCCCTATGAGGCAGACATTGGGCCCCTTTTAGACTGTGAGCCCACTGCTGGGTAGGGACTGTCTCTATATGTTGCCAACTTGTACTTCCCAAGCGCTTAGTACAGTGCTCTGCACACAGTAAGCGCTCAATAAATACGATTGATTGATTGATTGATTGCTGTACCCATAGGCTCACTTTGGGCAAGGAATGTGTCTGCTGGAAACAGCAAAGGCTTGGGGGTCAGAGGACGTGAGTTCTAATCCCGGCTCCGCCACGTAACAGCTGAGTGACTTTGGGCAAGCCACTTAACTTCTCTGTGCCTCAGTTACCTTACCTGTAAAATGAACCCAATGTGGGACAACCTGATTACCTTGCATCTACCCCAGCACTTAGAACGCTGCCTGGCACATAGTAAGTGCTTAATGAATGCCATCATTATTATTACTTCCTTTGTATTGTACTCTCCCAAGTGCTTAGACAGTGTAAGCGCTCAATAATGATGGCATTTTATTAAGTACTTATTATGTGCAAAGCACTGTACTAAGCGCTGGGGGGGTTACAAGGTGGTCCCATGGGGGGGCTCACAGTCTTAATCCCCATTTTACAGATGCGGTAACTGAGGCCCAGAGAAGTGAAGTGACTTGCCCAAAGTCACACAGCTGACTATTGGTGGAGCCGGGATTTGAACTCATGACCTCTGACTCCAAAGCCTGAGCTCTTTCCACTGTGCCACACTGCTTCTCAATAAATACCATTGACAATACCAATAAATACCTATCCTAGGGCTTAGCACAGTGGGACAGCATGTCTACTTTATCATCCTTCGTCCTCTTCTCCAGTACCTAGTACAGTGCACACGGTAACCGCTCAATAAATACGATTAAATGAATGAATGCTCTGCCGCCGGTGGGTGCACAACAATTACTACTGAGTTAATTTGTGCGACTCACCTTGCTAATTTTATCGTCTTCCAATCCATTCGTTCCCGGCCCACCAAATGTCAGCCCGGCCACGGCCAGTCCCTCCCACCATTCCGTAGCCTTAGTTTGTCCCTGGCAGATAATTACCGCAGCGTCTCTCCCAAAGACCCCTCCCTGCACCCTGAACTGTCAGCAGTAATACCTTCGGGTTGGTGGGGGACTCTACTACTGACTGCCCCGAGATGCTCATAAAGTGAACTCGGTCCAATTATGTGCTGCAGACGTGCTAAATAGTCTCAAAATCAGCACGGTACCTTTACGTGTGATGACATCCTGTTTCCCACATTTGATTTGCCCTATTTAGGCGATTGGCTTGGAAGACAAGTGGGATCTCGGACCAGTTCCCACCACTCTGAAAGGAAGCGGAGGCACCCTGCTAAAGCCTGGGTTTCTCTTTTAAATGTGGGGGATTTCTTTAAACCGTCCGCTTATTCCCCGCCACCTCCCCAAGTCTGCCCCTTCCAGTACAAGCTCTGCTCATATCACCGCTAGACTATTGGGTCGGCTTCCTTATCCCTCTCTCTGATTCCAGCCTCTCCATAATCCAATCTACATTACGCGCTGCTGCATGGATCACCCTGAAGCATCACTGGGCTCGCATTTCCCCTCTCCTAACCCCCCCCAGCCCCCAACCAGCTCCTGAGTGTCCCTCACATCAAACAAAAACTCCTAACAATCAGCTTCAGTCAGTCAATCAGATTTACTGAGCGCTTACTGTGTACAAAGCACTGCACCGAGGGCTTGGGAGAGGACGATACGACGATATAACAGACACATTCCCTGCCCAGAACGATCTTACAGTCTAGAAAGTAGGGCTTCAAGCCTCTCCGCCAACTTGCCCCACCTCACCTGTCCGCCCCCTTTGCTTGTTGTTTTAGACTGTGAGCCCACTGTTGGGTAGGGACTGTCTCTATATGTTGCCAACTTGTACTTCCCAAGCGCTTAGTACAGTGCTCCGCACACAGTAAGCGCTCAATAAATACGACTGATTGATTGATTGATTCCCCAGCTCGCCCTCTTGGTCCTCACAAGCCAAACTTCGGATGATAGATCACCCTCCCCTCTGCTCTCCCTGCTCCTTCCCCTCACTCATGCTGTTCCTCTGCCTTGGAACTCTCATCCTCCTCAAATCTTCCGGAACACAGCTCTCTCCACATTCAAAGTCCTCCTTAAATCTCACCTCCTCCAATAAGCCTTCCCTGATTAATTCCCAGCAAAAGAACCCATCACTTTTCTTATATGTCCATACAATTGTCACTCCATTATTACCACCTTGACCACTTTATTTGTAAACATTTTCACGAAGCAGCATGGCTCGGTAGAAAGAGCCCCGGCTTCGGAGTCAGAGGCCATGGGTTCAAATCCCGGCTCCGCCAATTGTCAGCTGTGTGACCTTAGACAAGTCACTTCACTTCTCTGTGCCTCAGTTCCCTCATCTGTAAAATGGGGAGTAAGACTGTGAGCCCCCCGTGGGACAACCTGATCACCTTGCAATCTCCCCGGTGCTTAGAACAGTGCTTTGCACATAGTAAGCACTTAATAAATGCCATTATTATTATTATTATTATTACTGTATAAGCTCCTTGTGGCCTGGGATCAGGTCACTATTTTTTTTAATACTTCCAAAGTGTTTAGAACAGTGCATTGCACCAAGTGGGTGCTTGATAAACATAATTACTACTTTTTCTTCTACTCTGGAGAAATGCTTCCAATCATCTCATTCTCCAACCATGGAAAGGCAAAGACCTTGGGATTGAGTAGATTCGATTTTAACATCTCCCACACCTGATTGTAAGCTCCTTGTGGGCAGGGACCATGTCTACTGATCCTATTGCATATACTCTCCCAAGCGCTTAGTGCAGTGCTCTGAGTCACAGTAAGTGCTCAATAAATGCTATGGATTGATGCAAGTACCATTTCCCAAAACAATCTCCCGATTTCTAAAAAATGAGCGGCAAAGAGCTGTCCTACAGGACCAGTGGAGAGCCACGAGTGTCTTTCAGAGCAGGACGAAACTCATACTCTAGGAGGAATAATAATAATAATAATAATAATAACAATAATAATAATAATAATGGCATTTGTTAAGCGCTTACTATGTGGAAAGCACTGTTCTAAGCGCTGGGGGGATACAAGGTGATCAGGTTGTCCCACGTGGGGCTCACAGTCTTAATCCCCATTTTACAGACGAGGTAACTGAGGAACCTTAATGTGCTGCCACTTCGACCTCCTTGAATGTTTCCTCATCAATTAATCGATGGCATTCATTGAGCACTCACTGTGTGCAGAGCGTTGTACTGAGTGCTTGGGAAAGTACAATACAAAGAGTTGGTAGATGCACTCCCTGCCTACAGGGAGTTTACAGTCTGCAGGAGGAAAGAGACATTAAAATAGACTATGGATAGGGGAAGTAGTGGAGTGTATAAATGTGCCAGGGGGTTAGGGTGAGTATTGAAGTGCTCATTAAAACAGTCCAACAAGCCAAACCCTTTCGTACTTGAGGAAGATGCCACTGGGGGTGAAACCCACCTAGGGTTTCGGAGGTGACCAAAAAGGTCAGTGCAAAACCCGTGATTCCGGCCATGCTGGGCACTCACAAAGACTATCCTTAGTTGTACCGTCATGTTTGTTGTTTACGGCGCCCGGGGCCGTTCTAGGGTTTGCCTCCCGGGCTTTCGATCCTAAGTTTCTCCTCAAAAAGAGCCTTTCCTTTCTGGATGGCAGCACGCCAAGCCGGCTTGTCCAGAGTGACAGGCAATGTCATAAATGTACCAAAGGCTCTGGGAACAGTTCCTTTCTCTCCGCATCTCAGATCCACATAGTAAGCGCTCAATAAATACGATTGATGATGGACGGCGATCGCTCTGTCAGGGTGGACGCTGTTCTGTGTACCTCGGGATGCTAAATGAAAGGTTTTCATCTACCAAGCCGGGACCTCCCTTACAGTCATCCTCAGGGATTACGATCGTGTTCGACAGGAACTCCCACCGCTTACGGGCTGAGGTAAGAATCCTGTCTCCAACACTGATTTCAAGTAAGGGCTACTTAAGGAATGTAAATTGATTTAGTGACAGATGGCAACTAAGGGTTATTATGGAAAAGAGAACCAATGAACACGACAATTCCCGAGTATCGCGCCGTGCCAAGAAAACATCCTGGAAGCTCCACTTAAGCCGAAGGATTGCTTAAAAAGCCATGGAGTGCTTTGGAAACTCCTGCCAGGTAACTTTCAGAGTACACAATGTGGGTACAGGTTCACAGTGGAAGCAGTGAAAAGAACACACTGTTTTTATTTTGCAATCCGGTGGGATCCAACACAAGGGAAATGAAAAGGTCGTGAGAAGCTTTTTGGATTTTGGTTTATTTTTATGAAGTAACACAGGAATCTAATGATGAAGGGCGTTCAGTTTTTTTTGTTTTGGGGTGGTTTTTTTGGTTTTTTTTTTCTAAAGGGAAGATGAGTCAGGTTCTTCTGCCTACCCAAATCATTCCAGTGTTCCTCTGGAGGTGGCACTTCGAACTTCTGACAGCTTTCATGATCTCCAAATGGTCTCCTGCTAGTCCAACTTGTACTTCCCAAGCGCTTAGTACAGTGCTCTGCACACAGTAAGCGCTCAATAAATATGATTGAATGAATGAATAAATGAAAGACACTGGGTACCTCCCTCATGCTGCAATCAGGCCCAGGAATGATTTGGACAAGACTGGGAATGGAGGTGGAAGTATCCTGCTTTTAACACACCCCCCATCGCTAATCGTGACTCCCAGCCAGTCACGTCAATTTTACCCCTCTTCTTGTGCCCTTGGAAATGTCTGTGTAATTGAAAATGTCATAATAATGACATGCAGCAGAGATTTCAAGTGCTTAGTACAGTGCTCTGCACACTGTAAGTGCTCAATGAAGACCAATGGCTGAGGACAACAGACAGGTTTGTGCAAGGTATCTTGAAGCTGCATAGCACTTAAAAGACAACATGTTGAAAATTTAGAGCTGTAATTGTGTTAACTTGCGTTAATATGTGTACGTGCCATCCTTCATTACTGATGTGTTATTTACACTGCCTTTTTATCAAGTAACTCTACTTATCACTGTTTAATAGGATTTATATCATGTTGATCTTTTTCTTGCATCCTGCAAATGCATCAGGGCATTCTTCATTATTTCCTTTGGGAAATAAGACTTCATTTAGTACTGTTTCGCTTTTATTACTGTTCCACAGAGCCCATAAAGCATGCTGACCAGATCCGTGCAGTCAATGTGAAACGGGGAAGACCAAAGATGAGTACCCCTCCCCTCCCTCCCACTCTCTAAGCAGACCAACTGCCTTTGCAAAAGAGTCACATTAAAAAAAAACAAAAACCTACAAGTCTCCCATTTCCTGGATAGAAAGAATAAAGATGGTCGGCAGGCTTGAGTGAGCCAGCTTTGTCATGCTATGCAGATGGTGTGACAGGCATTAGTGGCTTAAAGAAAACACACCAACACTGTGCCAACATCACCTATGCTGCATGGTAACCGACGGTGGGGGTTCCAACCCCCTTCATCTTTCAAATGGCAAAGGTTTTCAGTGCCCCAAGGGTTTTCCTCTCTCTTCGCTCGCCTTCGCCCTCTTTTATCCCTGAGAAAATGTAATTTTAATCAGATTTCTGCTTTCCCTGACCCCCCAGACCGTGAGCTGGTTGTGGGCGGGGAATGTGTCTGTTTTTTGCTGTATTGTACTCTCCCAAGCACTTAGTACAATGCTCCACATACAGTAAGCACTCAATAAATATGACCGACTGACTCTGAGCCCCTCACTAGAAAATCCAAGAAGATTTGAGTTTGCACAGAGATTAGTACCAATTACTGAGAAAGGCTAAATTAAAGGACCCAATTCTTGAAAGAATACTTATCTCAAACACATTAATCTCAAGAGTTTTAGGCTCCACAAAGTGCCTTCCCGATGGCAGTGAATTTCCCGAAGAATTATACAATAATCAATCTTCCCCTAAAATGAGCAGCTTAGTGAATCTAGGCTCTTGTTCTTGACAGGCATTTATTGTGACTGCCACCTACTGCAGTCAATGTCAACATGACACTGAACTATGTAAAAAATTATGCCCCCGACAATTAGGTTTAGATCAATGTTAAAATGGAATTTAATTATCGGTGAAATAGCGGAAATATCTTCTGTTTGAGATAATCAGAGCACTTCTTCAACCCCTTGATGTCTCACTACTCTACAGAGGCTGCATGAGTACATGCTTTGCACATAGTAAGCGCTTAATAAATGCCATTAAAACAAAACAAAAAACTGTGTGAAGAACAGCACAGACCGCAAACATATCCCACTGGAATCTGCCAATGCAAATTCCTCTCACAATTCATCAATGTTCCCTAAGCACTTCCAATTAATTTCTCTAAAAACTAAGCACAATTCTTTCTGAGCTCCTTGACTGGGCCACTCTTTTCCTCTTGCTAACTCCCCCACATAATTCTGGTGCGCAAAAATAAAGGTTCTAGTCCTGGCTCCACCACTTTCCAGCTATGGCAAGTCACTTGGGCAAGTCACTTCACTCTACTTTGCCTCAGTTTCCTCAACTGCAAAATGGGGATTCAATCAATCAATCAATCAATCGTATTTATTGAGTGCTTACTGTGTGCAGAGCACTGTACTAAGCGCTTGGGAAGTACAAGTTGGCAACATATAGAGACAGTCCCTACCCAACAGTGGGCTCACAGTCTAGAAGGGGGAGACAGAGAACAAAACCAAACATATTAACAAAATAAAATACATAGAATAGATATGTACAAGTAAAATAAATAAATAGAGTAATAAATTTGTACAAACATATATACATATATACAGGTGCTGTGGGGAAGGGAAGGAGGTAAGACGGGGGGGATGAAGAGGGGGACGAGATTCAATCTGTTTTCCCTCCTACTTATACTGTGAGCCCCACGTGGGACTTGAACTGCGTCCAATCTGAGTAGCTTATATCTACCACTGTACTCGGAACAGTGCTTGACATGCAGTAAGCACTACCAAATACCATTAAAAAAAAAGAAACAGGCGCGACCCTTCCCAGATTCCTGACAAATTTCTGTGACCGTAATGGCAACCGTGCAGTGTGAGCAGGTCATGCAGGATCCAAGGACCCATCCCAAGATTTCAAGAGCGAGAACCCGCGTTAAAGTCTTGATTGGAGCAATGCTGCCTGTCCTGTGCCCGCTGGGGATGGCAGGTGCCACAAATGACTAGGCTGGCAGAGGAGTGGCCCACTGAGAAACCCTTATGAGAATCTACTGAACAAAACCCATTCCCAGCCAAGGTGCTTCAATTCAGCTCTTTGCGCCTCCTCAATATTTCTGCCCTCCAAACACGATTGCACACGTCAGTTGACACAGTGCCATTTGCCGACTTCTACTGGAAAATGATTATATATCTACCTCTTCCGTGACACTGTAAGCTCCCTTTGAGCAGGAAGCCATGTCTTCTACTTCTCCTGGACTCATCACGCACTGCTCTACATAGAGCGGCAGTCGATCGATAAATTAGCGGTATTTCGTGAGCCCTACTGATGGTTGGATTGAGGTGGCAGCTGGGGAAGCAGGAGGTCCTGGGCCAGAAGACCAGTTGGAAGAAGAGGAGAGACGAGTTGACGGCAGCCATCCTCAGGAGAAAGTCTGAAGGGGGTTAGGTCACGGGCCGGAGCTACTGCAGGGACCGTGCACACCACAACACACGCACAATGACCTGGTCTTTCACTTAATTTTGAAAATAAAGTGAGACTCTTACCATCCTACGCGAGGAAAGGCTCTACACATCAAGCACTTTGCTAAATCGCTTAGCATTTTGCTAGGAATGTTCATGTTTCTCTTTTCTAAAGCAATTCCATCTATTTGAATAACTAGATGGTGGTTTATATTATAAGTTTCAGCTGAAAAAACATTTAACATGATATTAATAAAACAGTCTGACAAAGCAGTACTGAGGGAACGCTGACATACGTTCTACACCACAATCCACCAGAAACATGCAAATAATCACTGAAGCTTTCAACTTCTCAGAAAAATTTGCTGCACCCCACCTCAAATGAAAGGGCTCCCTATTTTAAAATACTTTCCATAATCATCAACTTTTCAGATACTAATATGTCCCCTACTGCAAAACTTCCCTGTAATAAATCTGACTTCAAAAGACTTAAAACCCACCAAATCTCTTTAAGCGCTTAACTCTTACGCATTGTCTTTTGGAAGTTTAGGAACTGTAGGTTAAGTGTTTTAATAGGCTCAAGGAAGAGAAGGTAATTAGCATCACAGACTTGAGAGGATTTGTTTTGATAATAGTGTTACAATGAGCTGACATATCAGAACTCAAAGATCATCCAGAGAGAAGGAAAGTGGTCTTCACACATTATATTAGGATATGAATCCTTAATTTTCTGATTGTCAGTACCATGCTCCCCAAAACTCTTTCGATCTAGGGGGAGATGCCAGGCTAGAAGAGACCGAAAATTACGAGAATACAAAAAATAAACCTGATCATGAGACGATTCCCGGTGTCTGTTTGGAAGAGGCCAAGGCAGCTATCTAACAACTTAGCTAGCACTCTACGGAGATCGTAACAGCAAAACTCTGGGTGTGTTGTCCCCACTTTGGATGGTGAATCCCCAGAAAGAGGAGAGGGAAAATAATTCTAGTTTGGCTCATTACTTACCACATTTACTGCATTTCCTCTGTGTGTGCAACACCCTACTAAGCATTTGGGAGAATACCATAGAGATAGAAGATATAATCCCTGCCCTCAAGGAGTTTACTGTCTAAGTGGGGGAGATGTGCAAATCCTTTTACTATGGAGAAGGAGGAGAAGTGCTTAAATAGGCCAGATTTTTGCCTTCGGGCATTTTGAAGAAATCAAAGAAGCCAGAGGCAGAAGGGACACACTTAGGCAAAAAACCGAACTGAAGTAAGAGGAGATAACTGGATTAATTAGTGGTAAATGGGGATGGGCCAGCTGTTGCCAAGGAAGCCTCTATTCGCCTCGAAGTGCTGGGTCTCCTGAAAGACCCCTCTATGAAAGAAGCCATACATCCAGCCATACAAACCCTAAATCCTTTCTTTCATACTCACTTTCCAAAATGAGTAACTGTTTCAAGGGACTTGTTCGTGGTTTCATCTGGAGTTCCTACCCTGAGTGTTAAGTATTTCTGTTTCGTTTTCAAACTCATCTGCAGAGTCTGTGAAAAATACGCTGGGTGAAAATAAGATGTTCAGATTTTTTTAAAAAATAATGTATTAGTTCTCCTGTGTCTTTTCTGCGTAAAGTCAAGATCTCAGCTTTGCCTTGCCTCTTAGAGAAGGGCTTTTGGGGAACCAACATGAAGGCAATGGTCAATTATTACCTCTGCTGCCATTTTCTGCTTCGCACGGCTTCTATAGGGAAATCACAATCCGGTGGTCTGCTATTAGTGTCCTCAGACAGAGATCACAAAGTCAGTAGCGGGACTTCACTGCAGAGGTAGAGAGGTAGTGTCGGAAAGTTCCCAGGACATAGCAGTGGGAGGGAAAAATAACAAATGAGATCCTGGAAAATATTCTGAATTACCCTATTTCAAAATAGGACTATCTTCCTCTAAAAACAGTTTTCACAGAACCACAGGGACTGTGGGACAGTGAAGGCATCTGGTCTATCCCGGCCAGGCAATTTTGGCCTCTTTTAAATAATAATGAAAAATATATTAATAACCTAATTATTTTAATTATGGCATTTATGAATGTGTGCCACAGCCTAGTATGAAGTGCTGGGGTAGATACAAGATAACCAAGCAGGACACAATCCCTGTCCAACATGGAGCTCACTACCTACTAGGTAAGGAGGGCAGGTATTTTATCCCCATTTTACGGATGAGGATACTGAGGCTCCGAGAGGTTTCGTGAGTTGCCCAAGGTCACGGAGCCGGTCAGTCTCCCGATAACCGGTCCCGTACTCTTTCCACTATGTGACAATGCCTTCCCATTCTTTAAAACCCTTGGGTCCGGGACTTTAATGTCTCATAGGATCAAGGTTGAGTGGCTCTTAGGAGATGCCAACCTAGCTAGAGAATGGTGGGCTCAGCATCTAATTACGTCTTTTGTTGAAACAGTTTCACTGGCTGACTGATCCGACGATTCTTCTAACAGTCAATCGCTTCTTCTATTATTTTATCCTACTACAAGCTGTGCACTGTTGCGTCCTTGTTCTCTCTCCTGCCCCACTGTTTGCGGATCGTTTTTCCTTGATGATCTCCCCCCTTGGATGTAAGCTTCTTGAGGGCAGGGAATGTGTACCTTGCTTCTGTCGAACTCACCCTAGAACTTAGTACCATGCCTCATGCTCAACTGCTCAGTTAACTGACTTAACATTAAGGGAATTTAGATGAGATGGCGGATGCGATGGGCTAAGTCCCGATACTAAGAACCGAGATTGCTGGTTTATTCCCGATGCTATCACTACCCTGAACCTTTAGCCACCTTGGCTTCTCAATCAATTAATCAAGGAATCATATTTATGGAGAGCGTACTATGTGCAGAGAACCGTATTAAGCGCTTGAGAGAGTACAATCCAACAGAGTTGGCAGAGCCATCCTCCGCCCACAACGAGTTGAGAGTCTAGAGTACAATGTGCCTATTTGCCCCTCACTTGCAAGGAAGATTTTTGAGCTTTCTGTGTTTCAGTTTTTTCCAAGCTCGGACGGCTCATTCTTTACTTCCTCTTTCAAAATAGCTCAACCTTCTCTCTACCTCGGCCTCTGCTCGGCCAGTCAATCCTGCAACCTGAAATTTCCCTTAGAATTCAAGGCCCGGTATTTCCTTTTGGTGCTCTAATTATCCTTTTAGCTTGCTTCTGTTTATTTTTATAGCCTTCCAGAGCTTCTTCCCTAACCAGACTGTTTAGCTCTTGAAAGCCTTCTGTAGGCTTCTTAGTCTTTTCGTTACATCGTGATGTGACCACAACAACCGGCAAGGCCATTTACGACAAGATGAACTTCATCTAGTTTCATCTGTCTTTGAAAAGCTTCCCATTTTCCCCTACCCTTGGTTTGGGCTCCATGATCCCCTGAAGCAAGGGTGTCAGTACTTATCCAACAAGAATGATACACTCATTCACCTTAAAGATGAATTCCTACTCAAACGTTACAGAGACGTAGCAGCAGAGTTGCTCCTTGGTTCATCTGTGATCCTTGTAATCATCTGGGCAATCTGTCTCAGAAGATACAGGTGTGTGCGTGTGTCTGTGTGTTTAATAGTATTTATTAATCGCTTACTATTGTACTATTGGCACTGTACTAAACGCTGAGGTAGTTACAAGATAATTAGGTTGGACAGAGTCCCCGTCCCACGTAGGGTTCAGCGTCTCAATCTCCACTTTACAGATGAGGTAACTGAGGCCCGGAGAACTTAAGTGACGCCTTCTCCAGGGCACACAGCCGACAAGTGGCAGAGCCAGAATTAGAACCCAGGTCCTCTGCCTCCAGGGCCCGACCTATTTCCACTACGCCACGCTGCTTCACCATTGAAAATTCTGAACCCATACCGTTATAATATTTAAACTGTGCTTTGAAACTTTTAAAAATAGAGGTAGTAATGGCATTTTCTGAGAGCCCATCACTGCAGTGTACTGAGCGGATTTTTCGGGGAAAAATACCAATGATATCTCCGAAACGAACAGTCATCCCACAGTGGAATGTTATTCTGTTGGTAGGCGGGAAGCTGTTCTGTTTGGCAGTTCTTAAATACCTTCTTCCGGAAGGCCTACTGAGAAGTGAGGCGGTGACGTACGACAACCCCCGACAAGGGAGAAACACCCCTGGTTGCTCATATCTTCTGCTTTATGTAGGCAACAGTCCCAAGCAACCAAAGTTGAGCATCAACACTTCGATGCTTCGATCATCTCGGCTAATGAACCCACTTTTGAGGGGAGAAGGAGGGAGAACACTTAAACACCTAAAATAATATCGTAAACCGACTTTCCAGAAAGTAAACGGGCCCCTAACTCGGAAAACATTCTAGCCATCGCCCTCCTGGGTGTCTCATCTGGAACCCAGGCCCTGCCATCATCAACAACAACAAAAATCTACTCGAGAAGGCTCAAACCTAAAGTTCACATACATTTTTCCATCTGGTCTGAATTAACTTTCCTTGGTACTGCCTTTCATGAAACAGAATAATTGCTTGCACATTTTATTCAAAACCCTCTTTAAAAATCAAAATGTGTAACTTCCAAGTTCAAAAGTATGAGGCACATCCCTAATCGAAAACATACCCGCAAGGCGATACTCCCTTCACAACCGTATAAGACAGAATTTTCAAAAAGCTGATTGATCTGAAATAGCCTTAGTTTAAAGTGACTATCATAAAAGGCTAAATAAACCCATTATGTCACCAGTTCTGAAAGCCAAGGACCTTGTGAGTTATACAGTAAACGTAAAAATCAGGCCCAGAGCCTAGAAAGAAACCACACCGAAAATTGTTCAAGTAGCATAATTCAATGTAGCGTTTTTAAACTGCAAGCAGAAACACTTGAGAAAATTATGAATTCTGAAATCCCGTCGGCAAACCAAGCCACTGACTGAACGCATGCATCAGGACTCAAAGAGAAGCCCTCGTAAATTCACCTTCTCACCTATAACACTGGTATTGACACAGAGCCTCGCTTGTCTTGTTTTCGGAAGAGATACGCCGCTCATGGATACGGCACTTTTCAAACCCGGCCATTCAAGATACGGGCAAGCAGCGAGCAAACGGGCAGCAAGCTGAGAGGAAAGTGAGAAAACAGAAGGGAAATCCTTGCCTCCTCCAACATTTCCAACAGGACCCAGAGAATTGCTGATTATGGCGGCCAATCGGTGCCGGAGCCTGAGGATTCTTAAAAGTCAATTAAAAAAAAAAAAAACCGGTTCAAATTACAGGCACTCTGCTCTCTGGAGAAGATATTCTTCAGACAACCTGATATTGGATGTCCACTGGGGGCCCTTTCATCTAATAACCCTACCAAAGGTCTGCTTTTAATATGAAATATGAACCCAGCGTGGGCAAACATATCGAGAAAAACATTCAAATGTCACACTGATCAATGATGCTGCTGAATACTTCATCCGAGTGCTTAACACGCTGGGTCTTAAAGCGTTTCTCCCAAGCATTTTCGAATGTACCGAAAGAGAAAAATCATTTAAAGCGCTAGGGAGTTTTATTGAGGAGGGGATGGCTGTCATCTGTTTTCCTTCCCCTGCTCTTTTTCCCTTCTTCCCCCTCCCCCACTCTCTACACTGAATCCGCCTCGGAATAGGCTGTTTATGGAATGTCTCGATGCTTATCCGTTACAGTGATTTTTCTAAAAGCTTCACGATCGTGAACTTCCCACTGCTTACGACTGAGTTTCTGCTCAAATTTTAAGAACATAAACATAAAGGCCAGCAACCCCCGGCGACGTGGATTATGGAAAATTTTTCCCTCAGAAAGTTTTGATGCTGTGAAATATCAACACCCTGAAATCACTGAGAGGAAATGACTAACATTCTTGGAAAATGAAGCTACTCGCGGCTTTCTCCAACAGCATTTACTAACCACCCCCACCCCCCCCAACTGCACCCCGTGGCAACAGAGAGCGATTCAAGCCATAAACAAGCCGATGAAAATAGATGCTTGCGAAGCCAATAAATAAATATCTGCGGGTCCCTCGGGAAAGACGGCGGGAAACACACCCGGAAAATCCTCAAAGAATGCACTGTTTCGACTCGACTCCAAGAATCCCACCCGGAATGCTGCAAAACACGCACCCTTCAACCCCACAGAGAGCAGAGGGGCGCGGGCAAAAAAATGCCCTTTGGCAGAGGAAAGTCCACGGCTTTGTTGGACATCATCGGGCCACATGCCCGATTTGGGCCCAAAACCAGGGGGCAGGGAGAAAAGAGAGTGGGCCGCTTTCTACGGACACTATCCCGCCGGACGGCCTCGAGGGCTGCCAGCTTTCGTTTCATTTCAAGCGCTTAGTACAGTGCTCTGCACACGGTAAGCGCTCAATAAACACAATTGAGTAATTATCGTGGTACTTGTTAAGCGCTTACTATGTGCCAAGCACTGTTCTAAGCGCCGGGGTGGATACAGGGTAATCAGGTTGTCCCACGTGGGGCTCACACTTTTAATCCCCATTTTACAGATGAGGGAACTGAGGCCCAGAGAAGTTAAGTGACTTGCCTGAGGTCACACGGCAGACGTGGCGGTGGGATTAGAACCCACATCCTCTGACTCCCAAGAACGGGCTCTTTCTACTGGGCTGCAATGTTTCTCTTCGGCTATAATATTGACGGTATTGAGGCCTGTCTTCTTGTTTTGTTGTCTGTCTCCCCCTTCTAGACGGTGAGCCCGTTGTTGGGAAGGGATCATCTCTGTTGCCGAACTGGACTTTCCAAGCGCCTAGTCCAGTGCTCTGCACACAGTAAGCGCTCAATAAATACGATAGAGCGAATGAATGAATTGTACTTTGCAAACGCTTCGTCCAGTGATTATCTCTGTTGCCGAATTGGACTTTCCAAGCGCCTAGTCCAGTGCTCTGCACACAGTAAGTGCTCAATAAATACGATTGAGCGAATGAATGAATTGTACTTTCCAAACGCTTCGTCCAGTGATTATCTCTGTTGCCGAATTGGACTTTCCAAACGCCTAGTCCAGTGCTCTGCACACAGTAAGTGCTCAATAAATACGATTGAGCGAATGAATTGTACTTTCCAAACGCTTAGTCCAGTGCTCAGCACGCAGCAGGCGCTCAATAAATACGACTGAATGAATTTGGGCTGCAAATACGCTGCTTTTGACAGCTTTCCGCCCCTCTTCTTGGGAAAGGGCCCACTGTGCCGGAGTCTGGGGGTCAGTTTTCTGGACAAGACAACACACCTTTGGTCTCGTGGCTGTCTCTCCATCCGTCCCTGTCGCCGTCACCTACCGCAGGTGATGCCCACGTCCTGCCCGTGTCTCCCAGCGCCCGGGGGCACGGGCAGTTTGCCCTCCGGCCCCTCCAGCTTCGGGTCGTGCCCTTTGGCACGGAGCCTCCCCTCGCCCGCCCATGGAGACGTGAAGAACCCCAGCTGGGGGGCCAGAGGCAGTGGGTTCTAATCCCGCTGGTCTGCCATGGGACGTTGGGCAAGCCGCTTCCCTTCTCCGTGCCTCAGTTCCCTCCTCTGTAAAATGGGGATTAAGTGCGTGAGCCCCACATGGGGCGAACCCGATGACCTCGGATCTCCCCCAGCACTTAGAACGGTGCTTGGCACCTAGTAAGCGCTTAACAAATACGATTGATTGATTGATTGATTAACAAATACCATTGCGGGCCGTATTATTCATTCATTCATTCAATCGTATTTATTGAGCGCTTACTGTGTGCAGAGCACTGTACTAAGCGCTTGGGAAGTACAAGTGAGAAGCAGCGTGGCTCAGTGGAAAGAGCCCGGGCTTTGGAGCCAGAGGACATGGATTCAAATCCCGACTCTGCCAATTGCCAGCTGTGTGACTTTGGGCAAGTCACTTCACTTCTCTGGGCCTCAGTTCCCTCATCTGGAAAATGGGAATTAAGACTGTGAGCCACCCCCCCCCCCCCCCGCCCCGTCGGACAACCTGATCACCTTGTAACCTCCCCAGTGCTTAGAACATGCTTTGCACACAGTAAGTGCTTAACAAATACCATCATTATTATTGTTATTACAAGTTGGCAACATATAGAGACGGTCCCTACACAACAGTGGGCTCACAGTCTGGGGGGGGGGGGGCGGGGGGGCAGACAACACAACCAAACATATTAACAAAATAAAATCGAGTAGTAAATATGTACAAGTAAAATAAATGAGTAATAAATCTGTACAAACATCTATACAGGTGCTGTGGGGAGGGGAAGGAGGTAGGGCAGGGGGATGGGGAGAGGAAGGAGGGGGCTCAGTCTGGGGTATTATAATAATAATAATGGCATTTGTTCATTCATTCATTCAATCGTATTTATTGAGCGCTTACTGTGTGCAGAGCACTGGACTAAGCGCTTGGGAAGTCCAAGTTGGCAACAGATAGAGACGGTCCCTACCCAACATTGGGCTCACAGTCTAGAAGGGGAAGACAGAGAACAAAACCAAACATATTAACAAAATAAAATAAATAGAATAAATATGTACAAATAAAATAAAAAGAGTAATAAATACGTACAAATGTATATACATATATACAGGTGCTGTGGGGAGGGGAGTATAAATATAAATAGAGTATAAATATAAATAGAGTAGTATTTATGTACAAGTAAAATAGAGTAATAAATCTGTACAAACATCTATACAGGTGCTGTGGGGAGGGGAAGGAGGTAGGGCGGTGGGGAGGGGGAGAGGAAGGAGGGGGCTCAGTCTGGGGGGGTATAATAATAATACTAATGGCATTTGTTAAGTGCTTACTAAGTGCCAAGCACTGTTCTAAGCGC
This sequence comes from Tachyglossus aculeatus, assembly GCF_015852505.1. Classification (NCBI taxonomy): domain Eukaryota; kingdom Metazoa; phylum Chordata; class Mammalia; order Monotremata; family Tachyglossidae; genus Tachyglossus; species Tachyglossus aculeatus. Next base: position 4,077,294 of record NC_052079.1, read on the forward strand.
TGGGGAGGATACAAGGTGATCAGGTTGTCCCATGTGGGGCTCACAGGGACCGTCTCTAGATGTTGCCAACTTGTACTTCATTCATTCATTCAATCGTATTTATTGAGCGCTTACTGTGTGCAGAGCACTGGACTAAGCGCTTGGGAAGTACAAGTTGGCAACATCTAGAGACGGTCCCTGCCCAGCAGCGGGCTCCCAGGGGAGAAGCAGCGTGGCTCAGTGGCAACAGCCCGGGCTTTGGAGTCCGAGGTCAGGGGTTCGAAGCCCGGCTCCGCCAACTGTCAGCTGGGTGACTTTGGGCAAGTCCCTTCACTTCTCCGGGCCTCAGTGCCCTCATCTGGAAAATGGGGATGCAGACTGGGAGCCTCCCCCCGTGGGACAACCTGATCATCTCGTAACCTTCCCAGCGCTTAGAACAGCGCTCTGCGCATAGTAAGCGCTTAATAAATTCTATTATGATGATTATTGTTACCACTCTGTCCGCGGCCCCCGGCTCCCCGGGCAGCCCCCGGGGGCGGAGGGCACGTGTCCGCGGCGCCCACCCGGCTCCCCGCCCCCCGCTGGAGACAGACCCCCGGCCCCGGCCCCTACCTGCCAAGCTGCTCCGGCCTGCGGGAGTGGGGGGCTCGGGAGGAGGAGGAGGAGGAGAGGAGAAGTGGAGGAGGAGCAGAGGAGGGGGAGGAGGAGGGGAAGAGGAGGAGAGGAGGAGAAGAGGAGGAGGAGAAGGAGAAGGAGGGGAAGAGGAGGAGGAGGGGAAGAGGAGGAGGAGGGGAGGAGGAGGAGGCGAAGAAGAGGAGGAGGAGGAGGAGGAGGCGACGAGGAGGGAAGGAGGAGAAGAAGAGGAGGAGGAGAAGAGGAGGAGGAGGAGGAGAGGAGGAAGAGGAGAAGAAGAGGAGGAGGAGGAGGAGGAGGAGAAGGGGAAGAGGAGGAGAGGAGGAGGAGAGGAGGAGGGGGAGGAGAGGAGGAGGAGGAGGAGGGGGAGAGGAGGAGGAGGAGGGGGGGAGGAGGAGGAGGAGGAGAGGAGGAGGAGGAGGAGGAGGAGGAGGAGGAGGAGGAGGAGAGGAGGAGGAGGAGGAGGAGGAGGAGGAGGAGGGGAGGAGGAGGGGAGGAGGAGAGGAGGAGGAGAAGAAGGGGAGGAGGAGGAGAGGAGGAGGGGAGAAGAGGAGGAGGAGGAGAGGAGAAGGGGAGAAGAGGAGGAGGAGGAGAACGAAGAGGAGGAGAAGAGGAGGAGGAGGAGAAGGAAGAAGAGGAGGAGGAGGAGGAGAAGAAGAGGAGGAGGAGGCGTGCGTGTTGGTGTGCAGGCAGTTTGGAGCGCCGTCCCGCTCCTCTCGCCCTTCCGCCCGCCGCGTTTGTCAGGCCCAGCGCCCCTCCGCGCCCGCCCTCGTCCCCGGGCCCGCCCCCGCCCCCGCCCCCTCCCTCCCTCGGACACGCCCCTCCCTCCCTCCCTCCCTCCCCAGGACCCTCCCACTCCCAGGCTCCGCCCCTATTATCATAATGATGCCATTTCTTAAGCGCTCACTATGTGCCAAGCGCCGTTCTAAGCGCTGGGGAGGTTACGAGGCGATCGGGCTGTCCCACGGGGGGCTCACAGGCTTCCTCCCCATTTGACAGAGGAGGGAACTGGGGCCCGGAGAAGCGAAGTGAAATGCCCAAAGTCACCCAGCTGACAGTTGGCCCAGGCTCCGCCCCTATAATCATAATAATGATGGCATTTATTAGGCGCTTACTATGTGCCAAGCACCGTTCTAAGCGCTGGGGAGGTTACGAGGCGATGAGGCTGTCCCACGGGGGGCTCACAGGCTTCCTCCCCATTTGACAGAGGAGGGAACTGGGGCCCGGAGAAGCGAAGTGAAATGCCCAAAGTCACCCAGCTGACAGTTGGCCCAGGCTCCGCCCCTATAATCATAATAATGATGGCATTTATTAGGCGCTTACTATGTGCCAAGCACCGTTCTAAGCGCTGGGGAGGTTACGAGGCGATGAGGCTGTCCCACGGGGGGCTCACAGTCTGACTCCCCATTTGACAGATGAGGGAACTGAGGCCCGGAGAAGCGAAGTGAAATGCCCAAAGTGACACAGCTGACAATTGGCCCAGGCTCCGCCCCTATAATCACAATAATAATGGCATTTATTAGGCGCTTACTATGTGCCAAGCACCGGTCTAAGCGCTGGGGAGGTTACGAGGCGATGAGGTTGTCCCACGGGGGGCTCACGGTCTTACTCCCCATTTGACAGATGAGGGAACTGGGGCCCGGAGAAGTGAAGTGAAATGCCCAAAGTCACCCAGCTGACAGTTGGCCCAGGCTCCGCCCCTATAATTATAATAATGATGGCATTTATTAGGCGCTTACTATGTGCCAAGCGCCGGTCTAAGCGCTGGAGAGGTTACGAGGCGATCGGGCTGTCCCAGGGGGGGCTCACAGTCTTACTCCCCATTTGACAGATGAGGGAACTGAGGCCTAGAGAAGTGAAGCGACTTGCCCCAAATCACCCAGCTGACAGTTGGTGGGGTCGGGATTCGAACCCACGGCCTCTGACTCCAAACCCCGGGCTCTTTCCACTGAGCCACGCTGCTTCTCTACTTCCCCCAGGACCCGCTTCTCTCCCCCAGGACAGGCCCCTCTCCCCCCAGAACACTCCCACTCCCCGCCTCCGTCCCCTACCTGCTCAGGACACGCCCAAGATCTACTTCCCAAAGCGCTTAATCCAGCGCTCTAAACACCGTAAACGCTCTATTTCTCCTCCCTTATTCATTCATTCATTCATTCATTCAATCGTATTTATTGAGCGCTTACTGTGTGCAGAGCACTGTATTAAGCGCTTACTTCAACCCAACCCGCACACTTGGCTCCACTAATATCAACAAACATACCTCAATCTCATCTATCTGGCCGCCGACCACTCAGCCACATCCCGCCTTTGGCCTGGACGTTCTCCCTCTTTGTACCTGACGGACAATCACTCTCCCCACCTTCAAAACCTTATTTAAATATGTATATATGTTTGTACATATTTATTACTCTATTTATTTATTTATTTATTTTACTTGTACATATCCATTCTATTTATTTTATTTTGTTAGTATGTTTGGTTTTGTTCTCTGTCTCCCACTTTTAGACTGTGATCCCACTAATGGGTAGGGATTGTCTCTATATGTTGCCAACTTGTACTTCCCAAGCTCTTAGTACAGTGCTCTGCACACAGTAAGCGCTCAAAAAATACAATTGATGATGATGATGATGATGATTAAAAGCACATCTCCTCCAAGGGGCCTTCCCCGACTAAGCCATCATTTCCTTTCCTCCCACTCCCTTCTGCATCGCCCTTGCGTTTGGAGGGAATGTGTCTGTTATATTGCTATACTGTACTCTCCCAAGCGCTTAGTACAGTGCTCTGTGCACTACAAGTGCTCAATAAATACAACTGATTGACTGACTGACTCCTTGGCCACTTGGTTCACTTCATCGAACCCAATGGACGTTCAATAAATACTATCACAAGGAACATCTGGCCTGGATTCTTCTAAAAAACATTACATTTGAAGTTTTTTTTTGAAGTTGAGGGATATTATTATTCTCACTGTATGAATGATATTTCTTCCATCAAAGGAATATGGGATTGGCGTGTCAGTCCTTTATACCACATAAAGCATTTCTACTTTCAGGGGTATCCGCAAATTCTAATAATTCCTGCGGCTCAAATGCTATTAAGCATTCACACCACTTAGTCCTGAGGGAGGAGGGGGCAACACAAAGCATACATACACACACATGCACACTATATAAACACAAATTTTTATAAAAGCATGTGCATATATACCATACTCACACACATACCTACACATATTATTTTTAAACACACATATTATATTTACACACATGTGCATTGCACACTATATTTATAAATACAAATTTTTATAAATGCACGTGCATATATGCCGTACTCACACACATACCTACACATATTATTTTTAAACACATAATTTACACACACGTGCATTTCTATGTCATTTCCTCCATTTGGGAGCTAAGTGTTCAGGAACTGGAACAAATGAAGGTGGGGACCCTAGTATAACTCCATGCTGTGGGACAGTTGAGGCAAAGCTTCCCTGAGTAGGGTTGCTGGGGTCCAGTGGAATGAGGATTTTGATTTCGGATCTGTACATTCTGTTTCTATTTTGCTCTGCTGGGAGAAGGGCAAAACCAACTAAAGCGTCTCAAAACCGGTTATCATTCGCTTGGGAACAAACAATGATTAGAGACGCAGGCGAAGTGGCCAAACCCGAGATTTCCCCGGCCACCTGGGACCAAGAGAAGCTGCGGAGGCCTAGGAAATGGCCTCCAGGATGTGGCCGTGGGAGTGTCGGGAATGAGCTGGAGGGGTGCTGGGGTAGTGACCCTCAGACCTGCAGATAATAATAATAATAATGATGGCATTTATTAAGCGCTTACTACGTGCAAAGCACTGTTCTAAGAACTGGGGAGGTTACAAGGTGATCAGGTTGTCCCACGGGGGGCTCACAGTCTTCATCCCCATTTGACAGATGAGGGAACTGAGGCCCAGAGAAGTGATGCCACTTGCCCAAAGTCACCCAGCTGACAATTGGCGGAGCCGGGATTTGAACCCATGACCTCTGACTCCAAAGCCCGGGCTCTTTCCACTGAGCCACGCGGTGGGGGGAGTCTGGAGAAGAGGTACAGTGAGGAGTCGAGGAGGAGTTTTGGTTAAAGGAATGAGGTCAATTCCAATATACTCTGTGATGTCAGTAATGATTGACTCCCAGTTTGGCCGCCAAGAACCAGACCACCGATGCCATTATTTTATTGATGGAGGGAGACAGTTGCGGGCTAGTGGAAAGAGCCCGGGGATGGGAGTCAGAAAACTCACGTCCTAGTCCCAGCTCTGTCCTCAGCCTTCTGTGTACGAACCTTGGGCATGTCAATTAACCTCCCTGGGCCTCAGTCTCCTCATCTGTAAAATGGAGAGGCGATGCGGCGATATGCCTGGTAGATCGTATGCCTCGTGTGGGATGAGGTCTGGGTCTGATCGGATTCAATCAATCAATCAATCAATCGTATTTATTGAGCGCTTACTGTGTGCAGAGCACTGTGCTAAGCGCTTGGGAAGTACGAGTTGGCAACACATAGAGACAGTCCCTACCCAACAGTGGGCTCACAGTCTAAAAGGGGGAGACAGAGAACAAAACCAAACATACTAACAAAATAAAATAAATAGAATAGATATGTACAAGTAAAATAAATAAATAAATAGAGTAATAAATATGTACAAACATATATACACATATACAGGTGATATACATATATACGATTCCTTCGTGTGGGATGAGGTCTGGGTCTGATCGGATTCAATCAATCAGTCAATCAATCAATCAATCGTATTTATTGAGCGCTTACTGTGTGAAGAGCACTGTACTAAACACTTGGGAAGTACAAGTTGGCAACACATAGAGACAGTCCCTACGCAGCAGTGGGCTCACAGTCTAAAAGGGGGAGACAGAGAACAAAACCAAACATACTAACAAAATAAAATAAATAGAATAGACATGTACAAGTAAAATAAATAAATAAATAGAGTAATAAATATGTACAAACATATATACATATATACAGGTGATATACATATATACGATTCCTTCGTACCTATCCCAGTACTCGGCACTTGGCAAGCACTTGCTAAATACCAAATGCAAACTGTGAGCACCAGATATAAATAAAAGCATATCTGCAGAGGGAAACGTGGTGGCAGGAACCCGTCTTCCAGGGCCCGAGTTTCCGTTCATCCCTCCGTGGCTCCCTTGTTTCCAATGTAGACCTCGTAAAGAAACTATTTCCCAGACAATGCAAGAACAAGGCAGCTCCTTTCCTTTCTTTCTAGTGCAGCTTGGCACATTATTGCATTAAGGCTTAAAGAGGAATTTCACATCCTCGTTAAAGAAAGAACAGAGATTACTAATGTGTGGCTCTAATACTAGGTATGTATGAGAGGATGGTAGGAGGCTGGGGGTGGGATAGGGAGAGAGTTGATCTCCCAAGAGTTCAGATCCAGCACAGATTTTCACTAGTTATGTGCAATTCCTGATTTTCTATTCCTGATCCTTGCCTCAATCCTTCTAAGCCCCTGCTATGCACCGGGTGTTTATTTTATTAGTTCCCTAATATTGACATGAGGAAACAGATTTCATCAGTGATCTTTTTAGAGGCAGCAGGGAGAAAGCACAGGCTGGAAGTCGGGAGATCTGGGTTCTAATCCCAGCTCTGCCACTTGACTGTTGTGTCCCTTAAATTCTCTGTGCTTCAACACCTTCATCAGAAAAAATGGGAATTAAAAACCTAGTCTCTCCTTTCATTTTGAGCCCTGTGTGGGGCAGATATTGTCCCTGATCTAATTAACCTGCATCTAACCCAGTAATAACCCAGTGCTCTTCACAAAGAAAATATTGAATATAGTCCAAAATAATGATAATGAAAATAATGCAAATCCCAATCAGGTTACTAAGTGCCCACATAAAAAGAACCCATCAAAAATGATTACTCAAGCTCCATGCTCTGTGATTCCTAGCCTGATAAATGCAAGAAATGATCACAGCGTTGGAGTGAGTTGGGGGGGAGATGAGAGGGGTAAGCATCTGAATTAAATTTCCTACCATCTAAGTGGAATAAGTAAAATGACGGATGTCGGTTGGGTCAGAGCAGAAACTATTTGCCAAAGATGAAACGATGGCACTTCCAGCCCTCTAGGAGTGCCGGAATTATATGTTGCCCCCGGAAACCTCTATTATCAATTTTACAGGCTATAATTGAATCGCTGTTTTAATGACACTAACCGTACAGATGCTCAGAGGATATCCAGGAAAAGAAAGAACATCATTGCTGGCCGAAGAGCATAGACCATCTGAAGAACCAAGTGGTTTGTACCAACCCCCATATTTTAGAAAACAAATCCAACAGTGCTCTGCACACAGTAAGCGCTCAATAAATACGATTGATTGATTGAATGAATGAAGGAATGAATGAATTCCATCACTAATTCCCTACAGTCTGTGGCAGTGTCTTGATCTACTCTCTCCGCTCACTGGAGAAGTTGGTGTCGGCCAGTCTGCTGGGACCGGAATCGATAAGATTGAGGGACAGGTGAATATCTTGGAAAGAAACTGGATTGATCAGGAGAAGGATCCGAGCTGGGTTTAAGAGAGCTCTTTGCGACATTCACCAAATGTCGAGCTCTAGACTTCCCTTTGGGTTTAATATTTAACCGCCCACCAGATATCTAACCCTATAACTTCTTTATTTGTACATCCCATTTCCAGCTGAAAATTTACACCCTCGCCTAGTGTCGGGGGGAGAATGATTGCTCCCCAACATTGTTCATTACAGCTCACCGTCATCTTGGACTTCCACCGCACCATATTGCAAATCCGAGTGAAATAGCTTTTTGCCGCTAAGCGTTCCAGATAAACACACCATTTGCTTTAGTTGGGCTTCCCCCTCCCAGCAATAACTTCTTCTAGATGGTTACATCACACCGATTTGTTACACGGCAATGAAGTGCAGGATGATATCTGTGAGAAAATGTCCTTGCAAATACAGAGAAAAAAACCCCAAACACCCACGTTTGGCATTGTTCAGTGATGGATGAAGTGGTTGGGAATCAATTAATTACAAAGTAAAATCTGTTTTCACAACATCGTGCCCAGAGCAATGAAATACGCACAGCCCCGAGTGAGACGGTGCCCCCGCCACTTAAAACGTTCAATTTTTCAGAGGGAAAATGTCTTTCTGAGAAGGAGGGATATAAATGAGTAACAGAATTTCCCCCTCTAGAATTTTAAGAGAAAAAACAAACAAAAATCGGATTCCATTATGAAGCCAAGGACGTCCCCGTCACTGCCTGTTCTGAATGTTATGCAAGGCAGCAGGGGCTGGTAGTAACTCTGGCTGACTCACCCCCCTCCACCCCCACATACCATTCTGAAATCAATCAATCAATCAATCAATCATATCTATTGAATGCTTCCTATATGCAGAGCACTGTACTAAGTGCTTGGGAAAGTACAATACAGCAGAATTAGCAGACACATTCCCTGCCCGTAACAAACTTACTTGCCACTTTTCTCCTTGAAGCCCTTGCTCTGGGCTTCTCTCCCCTCTAACATTTTCAGCATTTTCTCCCTCCCCTACTCATCAGCAGTGGTATTTATTGAGTGCCTACTGCATTCAAAGCACTGTACCCATCGCTTGGGACAGGACAATAGAGACATGATCCCTGCCCTCAAGGAGCTTACAATCTTGAGGGGCGGACGCACAATAAAATTGATTACACAGTTACTTGCCCAAATCAATCAATCAATCGTATTTATTGAGCACTTACTGTGTGCAGAGCACTGGACTAAGCGCTTGGGAAGTCCAAGTCGGCAACACATAGAGACAGTCCCTACCCAACAGCGGGCTCACAGTCTAAAAGGGGGAGACAGAGAACAAAACCAAACGTACTAACAAAATAAAATAAATAGAATAGATATGTACAAGTAAGATAAATAAGTAAATAGAGTAATAAATATATACAAACATATATACATATATACAGGTGCTGTGGGGAAGGGAAGGAGGTAAGATGGGGGGATGGAGAAGGGGACGAGGGGGAGAGGAAGGAGGGGCAGAGCAGGTATTATTATTAATAACTACTACTTCTACTAATAATATTTGTTAAGCGCTTACTACTACTGTTCTAAGCACCAGGATAGATACAAGGTTATCAGTTTGGACACAGTCCCTATCCCACATGGGGCTCACAGTCTTGATCCCCATTTTACAGATGAAGTAACTGAGGCGCAGAAAAGTTTGGTGACTTGCCCAAGATCACAGAGCAGACATGTGGCAGGGCCGGGATTCGAACTCATGACCTTTGACACCCAGGGCCACGCCCTTTACAACAGGCCATGCCGCTTCTCGTGGTCTACTACGGGATCAGGTCTTGCCCCACGTCTTGGTGAGTGGAGCCATTTTGCTTCCAGCAAGGAGCCATCTAAACTCCCAACATTCCCAACAGGTCAACACCAGCACCCCGGGGAAAAGCCGACACAAAGTAAGCTTTGTTCATTCCTGCGGTCAGCGGGGTTCACAGAGGATTAAAGAGGGAGAGTCTTCCAAACTAGGCGGAGATGAATGTTTTGGTAAAAACACGTTACATTCAGCTTGGGGGAGGCGTGTGAGCTAGGACGCTCATGGGCCATGCCAGACATGGCGAGTCCTACAGTGGAGTTTTCCTTAATGTCTCTGTTCTAGGAGAAGTGGGTGCATTTCTGCTCTACTGTTCTGATGACGTAGAAAGAAATCCCATTACTGCCGGTTTTATGGCTTTAGAGAAGCTGCACGGTTTTGTGGCTTTTTCATAATAATAATAATAATAATGTTGGCATTTGTTAAGCGCTTACTATGTGCAAAGCACTGTTCTAAGCGCTTGGGGGGATCCAAAGTGATCAGGTTGTCCCACGTGGGGCTCACAGTCAATCCCCATTTTACAGATGAGGTAACTGAGGCTCAGAGGAGTTAAGTGACCTGCCCAAGGTCACACAGCAGACATGTGGCGGAGCCGGGATTCGAACCCATGACCTCGGACTCCAAAGCCCGTGCTCTTTCCACTGAGCCACGCTGCTTCTCAATAGCCACGCTGCTTCTCAATGAGAAGCAGCACGGTGTAGGGGATAGACCATGGACCTGGTACTCAGAAGGTCATGGGTTCCAATCCGGATTTCATTCATTCATTCATTCAATCGCATTATTTATTTATTTATTTATTTATTTATTTATTTATTGAGCGCTTACTGTGTGCAGAGCACTGTACTAAGCGCTTGGGAAGTCCAAGTTGGCGACATGTAGAGACGGTCCCTACCCAACAGCGGGCTCACAGTCTAGAAGGGGGAGACAGAGAACAAAACAAAACATATTAACAAAATAAAATAAATAGAATAAATATGTACAAGCAAAATAAATAAATAAATAAATAGAGTAATAAATACATACAAACATATATGCATATATACAGGTGCTGTGGGGAGGGGAAGGAGGTAAGGCGGGGGGATGGGGAGGGGGAGAGAAAGGAGAAGGCTCAGTTCGCCACTTGTCTGCTGGGTGACCCTGGGTGAGTCACTTCACTTCTCTGTGCCTCAGTTACCTCATCTGTAAAATGGGGATTAAGACTGTGAGCCCCAGATGGGTCCAATCCGATTTGCTTGTAACCCTCCCAGTGCTTAGTACAGTGCCTGGCACCAAGTAAGTCTTTAAGAAATACCACAATTATTATTATTACTACTATTTACTTAAAAATCAATCTAGACAGTTCACATATAGACTATCTTCTTTCGAGTGAGATTGGTAGCTGCCTCGGTTTGGGCAGACCCAGGTGACCTGCCGGACAATCCCGTGCTGTTTGCAAGTCAAAAGATTCTCAGTGAAGGCCCTGCTTGCACAGATGTATCTTATTCTCACATCTGACTGTGTGTGACAGTTGTACATCAGATGGTCTTGGAATTTCCACACAAAATATGCCAGTGGTTGAAGTGGGACAAGATGGAGCAGAAGGGAGTAAGGTGGAATGGAACTGATTGTGACGGGGCAGGAGAGAGTGAGTTGGAGTGAGATGGAGCGGGTTGGACTAAGATGGAATTGCAAAAGAGTGGAATGGAGTGGGGGATGGAGAAGGACAGAACTTAGGGAAGAAGAGAGAAGGAGCTGGAGAGAGGAGTAGAATAAGGTAGGATTGAGAAGGATGGAGCGGATTGGAATGGGATAGAGCAGGGGAGTGGGATGGAGCAGGATGGAGTGGAACAGAAGAGGACCGAGCGGGATGCCGTCTCCCATATTTTGAACTTGTGAAAAAGGGGAGAGCAGTGTAGAACAAATGATCTTCTCGGCCGAATCAATATAAGAGGATCCTCAATTGGGAATGGCTATTCCCTGCTTGTCAATGTGTTTGTGCCTGTGTCCCCCATTAGAATGTAAGCTCCTTGTGGACAGGGAACGTGTCTCTTATTTCTGTTGCGTTTTCCCAAGCCCAAGTCCGTTGCTCTCAATGGGCGCTCAATAAATATCATTGCTACTGCCTTCGGGTGACCGCGGTGCCCACAGAGGAGAGCCCAGCATGGGACAGCCGGCAATAGAAGGAGCAGCAGCAGCAGATCGGGAGAGAGAAAAGTCTATCCACCTCTCCCGGTGCCTCACCAACGTAATCACCACTCCCCCGTGGGACATTTCTGGCAGTCCATTCCCCGGCGCCAGGCTCAGCAGATGGAGCCGGGCACAGGGCGGCGGCGGTGGACGTCTCTGGAGCAAGCTTGGCAGCAGGGGAGATCAAAAGGAGGGAGGGTGCTGGAAGAGGGTCCCACCCTCTGGAATCACCCACATTAACTTGGGGCTAGCTAGAGTTTTAGGCCCGATAATATATCTGCAAAGCACCTTGCAATCTTTGCTGTAAGATGGCAGAAATTAGGGAGTGGGGGACGGCGTTGGCGAGCCCTCTGAGAGGTGAGGTCACTGAGACCAGAGGGATATTAAACGGTTGGCCACGAGCCACCTAGGAACTCGCGGCAGAGGGAGGATTAAGACACTCAAACCCAAAATGTCAGAACTGTCGCTCACTCCTCTAAAGTCTCAGTAACCAGCAGGTGAGGAGCCCAACTGCCAAACCGGGCTTGTGGCAGTTTGGGTGGAAGATGAATTCCCTGACTCTTTATCTTCTTCCTTTACCCTTTGCCAAGATCATGCCCCTCTCTGCCACTCCCTCTGCTGCCTACAGTGATGGAAAATGGGTTTATGTGGCTTACATCACCTACTGTTTAAGCACTCCCTCTTCTCCATATCATTTGACTTTTCTAGCAGTAAAGGGTGTCGTGTCTGTTTCCTCCTCTGGAAGGAATCTCCTTCAAGGCGGGAGCGTGTCTTTTCCATCTCTTTCATACTCTCCCAGGGCTCTACAGTGCTTTTGCACACAGTGGGTGCTCAATATATACTATTGATTGATTGAGAAAAGAGGGGAAATGACCGTATTCCCTCTGGAATAAGCAACCCTAGGGGGTTATGAACCCTGCATTGCTGCTATGCTGGGTAGTGTCCCGTCAGTCACACCCAGAGGAGAGCAAAACAGCCTGCAATACACCTGAAAAACTAAATCTGGACAATGCTGGGAGTGTTTCATTAGATTGTAAACTCCCTGAGGGCAGGGAATGTGGGTTTTGCTTCTGGTGAACTCCTCCAAACACTTTGTCCAGTGTTTTGCACTCAGTTGGTCTCTGTAAATACCAATCAATCAATCAATCGTATTTATTGAGCCGCTTACTGTGTACAGAGCACTGTACTAAGCGCTTGGGAAGTCCAAGTTGGCAACATATAGAGACAGTCCCTATCCAACAGTGGGCTCACAGTCTAAAAGATTAATTGGTTGATTGACAGTCCTAATAATAATAATAACAATAATGGTATTTTTAAGCACTTACTCTGTGCCGAGCACCGTTCTAAACACTGGGATAGATACAAGGTAACCTGGTTGTCCCACGTGGGGCTCACAGTCTTAATCCCCATTTTCCAGATGAGGTAACTGAGGCCCAGAGAAGCTAAGTGACTTGACCAAAGTTACACAGCTGACAAGTGGCGGAGCCGGGATTAGAACCCACTACCTCTGACTCCCAACCCTGTACTCTTTCCAGTAAGCCACGTGTTTCTCAGTCTATTAGGTCCTTTAGATTGTAAGCTCCCCGAGGGCAGGGAATTTGGGTTTTGCTTCTGGTGAGCTCCTCCGAGCACTTGGCCCAGTGCTTTGCACTCAGTTAGTATTCTGTAAATACCACCGACTGGTTGAGTGACAAGTCTATTCCTCACTGCACTGTAGCATCCTACCCTGAGAAGCAGCACGGCGTAGTGGAGAACACAAGCCTGGGAGTCATAAGGTCGTGAGTTTTAATCCCTCTCTGCCACTTGTCTGCTGTGTGACCTTGGGCGAGTCACTTCCCTTCTCTGGGCCTCAGTTCCCTCATCTGGAAAATGGGGATTGAGACTTTGAGCCCCATGTGGAACAAGGACTGTGTCCAACCCGATTTGCTTATATCCATTACTCTATTTATTTATTTATTTTACTTGTACACATCTATTCTATTTATTTTATTTTGTGAATATGTTTGGTTTTGTTCTCTCTCTCCCCCTTCTAGACTGTGAGCCCACTGTTGGGTAGGGACCATCTCTATATGTTGCCAACCTGTACTTCCCAAGCGCTTAGTACAGTGCTCTGCACACAGTAAGCGCTCAATAAATACGATTGACTGATTGGTTGATTGATATACACCCCAGCACTTTATACAGTGCCTGGTACATAGTAAGCACCTAATATTAATTATTATTATTAAGGAATAGTCAGCACCCTAGGGGTAGCTCTCCACGTGCTGGTGGTTTTCTGCTGGTGGTTTTCTGCTGGGGTCCCATTTAGTTCCCTATTGCTCTCCCCCGGTTAATTAAAAAAAAAAATAATAATAATAATGGTGGTGGTATTTGTTAAGCGCTTACTATGTGCAAAGCACTGTTCTAAGCGCTGGGGGGTGGCTACAAGGTGATCAGGTTATCCACTTGGGGCTCACAGTCTTAATCCCCATTTTACAGATGAGGTCACTGAGGCACAGAGAAGTTAAGTGGCTTGCCCAAGGTCACACAGCTGACAAGTGGCGGAGCCGGGATTCGAACCCAGGACCTCTGACTCCCAAGCCCTCGCTCTTTCCACTGAGCCACGCTGCTTCCCCCGCCCCTTCTCATCCCCTTCCCCTTCAGGGAGGCTAGATTCCCTCTCATCAAGCCTGCCTCCTGCCTCTTCTATGCCCCCATTAACCAATCAATCAACCAATCAATATTTCCTGGGAATTTACTGTGTGCAGAGCACTGTATTGAGCGCTTGGGCGAGTGCAGCCACATTAGTAGGGACGATCCCTGCCCCTGCTGGAAAGAAGTAGTCCCCTGGAGGCAGCGTGGCTCAGTGGAAAGAGCGCGGGCTTTGGAGTCAGAGGTCATGGGTTCAAATCCTGGCTCCGCCACTTGTCAGCTGTGTGACTTTGGGCAAGTCACTTAACTTCTCTGGGCCTCAGTTCCCTCATCTGGAAAACGGGGATTAAGTCTGTGAGCCCCACGTGGGACAACTTGATTACCTTGTATCTACCCCAGCGCTTAGAACAGTGCTTTGCACATAGTAAGCTCTTAATAAATGCCAAAAAAAGGTACATCTAATGGGAGGGTGAACTGCAGACTAAGGGGGTGGGGGACGGAGGCTCCAGCTCCGCTCGTAAGGTCGAGGAAGGAGAGTTGGCTGCGGACCAGGCCTCTTTTCCGGCCTCTCCCTAGTTCCCTCGCCCCGGCCCCCAACCCCCATTTCTCCACTGCTCTGTGGCAGTCACGATCCTGGAGGATGGTGAGTATTTTTCAGGCCTGGACATCTGGTTCACTCCCTTGTCCTGTCAATCAATCAATCAATCAATCAATCATATTTATTGAGCGCTTACTGTGTGCAGAGCACTGTACTAAGCGGTTGGGAAGTCCAAGTTGGCAACATCTAGCGACGGTCCCTACCCAACAGTGGGCTCACAGTCCAGAAGGGGCAGACAGAGAACAAAACCAAACATATTAACAAAAGAAAATAAATAGAATAGATATGTACAAGTGAAATAAATGAATAAATAGAGTAATAAATACGTACAAACATATATACATATATACAGGTGCTGTGGGGAAGGGAAGGAGGTAAGGCGGGAAGCAGCAGAAAGGCACGCTGAGCTTGCGTAGCGTGACTGGCCCGCAGAAAGGAAGCACAGTCAATGCATAGTCCAGCCAGATAAACAGGCACTTTAAATTGCCAGGTTTTTAGAAATCCAGTTGACCGAACGCTGTGTGACTTAGTGCCCTAACTGCACCCCTCTGGTCTATTTTATAATAGTAAACAAGCCAGACGCCTTCCTATACACAGGCGTCAGCTTTGCGAGTGCTATAGCAGCATCACCATTTCCTCTCTGCAGTCAGTGAGACACGGAGTAAATATTTAAAATTCCAGAGATGATGAGGGCCTTTACGGTGAAATCCGTAAGGGTGACTTTGGCTTCCCTCTGGAAACACAAGCACCCCGGATCGTTTGAGAAATGCCAAGCTCGATCCGACCCAGGGCCCTCTGGACCGCCGGGCCCAGAGAATAAGCAACCCTCGTGGTCGTGGGTGGCAATGTTATCTCACAAAATCCCTTCTCACAGCAGCGTGGCTCACTGGAAATCAATCAATCAATCAATCAATCGTATTTATTAAGCGCTTACTGTGTGCAGAGCACTGTACTAAGCGCTTGGGAAGTACAAATTGGCAACATATAGAGACAGTCCCTACCCAACAGTGGGCTCACAGTCTAAGAAAGGGCATGGAAAGGGCATGGGCTTTGGAGTCGGGGGTCATGGGTGCGAATCCCCATTCTGCCAATTGGGCAAGTCACTTAATTTCTCTGTGCCTCAGTTCCCTCATCTGTAAAATGGGGATTAAGACTGTGAGCCCCCTGTGGGACAACCTTGTAACCTCCCCAGCGCTTAGAACAGTGTTTTGCACATAGTAAGCGCTTAATAAACGCCATCATCATTATTATTATTATAAAGATGCCCAGCTACTACTCAGAAAATGCATGCATGTAGCTTTGGAACTTCATAGCTCCACATCATCATCATCATCATCAATCGTATTTATTGAGCGCTTACTATGTGCAGAGCACTGTACTAAGCGCTTGGGAAGTACAAATTGGCAACATATAGAGACAGTCCCTACCCAACATTGGGCTCACAGTCTAAAAGGGGGAGACAGAGAACAAAACCAAACATGCTAACAAAATAATCCACAAAATAATCCACATCTCATCTTATGCTGTAGAAATGCCTGTGGGTTTTCTCTGTCCTGCCTGGGCAAGCATTCCCCATGACAATTTCTTCTTGGCCCTGAGAAAATCAAAACGCTTCTTCCTCAACAAGCCGGGACACCTTCTGGGGTTGCCAATTTGGCAGGCGAGGCTAGGGTTGGTTTACTCTCTGAGGCTTACACTGAGCCTACGTGGCCACTTCGAGCATATGGTCATTTCAAAAAGCCAAAGCGAGTTGACGTTTTAGCACAAACCAATGTTTCTCTCCAAATTTCCAGCGGCCGCTAAGAACGCGGCCACGTTCAGGGCGGGTGCCCACCAGAGAACCTGAAGAACCTGCGATGCGAATGAACCCATGGGATAGCTGCACATTTGGCATGCAATTAGCCTAGTTAAGAATGCAAATGCTCCAGCAGCCCTACCAGCCAAACAAACATTGGCTTTGGCATTTATCAGATGCTGTCCTACTCAGAAGCTAAGAAGCCTCTACGAAGCTGAGGCTTGCTCATTTTCAGTTTCGAATGATTTGTGTTTACCAAAATGGCCCCAATTTTTCAAACACTTTGGTCCTTTTTTTTCCTCTCCTGAATTTTGCCCGTGTACAAGATAAAAGAGGACTGATTCTCTCTGAAAGATCTGGGAATTTTCGGTTTACTTGGGAGCGGGATTGAGGTTCCCAGCGTTCATTTTAGGTGGGGCTTCCAGAGGGTGGCAGAGAAGGGGATCAATCAATCAATCAATTAATCAATCGTATTTATTGAGCGCTTACTGTGTGCAGAGCACTGTACTAAGCGCTTGGGAAGTACAAGATGGCAACATATAGAGACAGTCCCTACCCAACAGTGGGCTCACAGTCTAGAAGATGTGAGTTGCTGATTTCAGCAGCTGAGGGAGGCTCAGAGATACTTTGGAGAAAAACGCAGCTGTTTCCATCTCTGGAAAGTCAGCCTGGCAGCAAGGAGGAGTCTGAGTACGGCCCTCCACACACCACATGACGGCAGGTACAAGGCCCTGCTGACCGCACTAACTGCCCACCCCGTTCTAGGACGATGACAATCATTTTCAAGCCAAGTTGGAAATCTGCAGTGACTTTCCATGCACCGACAAGCCCAGACGTAGTTTGAGAGACTGGAGGGAAGAAAAGAAGAGCCCGGAAGGAGGGAGAGAGAAAGAGAAAAAGGGAGTGCGGGAGAGAAGGAAGCAGAGAGAAGGCAAGAGAAAGAGGGTCAGAAAAGAAGACTAGGGAGAAGGGATAGAGTCTTCATCACACTCCACTCTTTTACCAGCACCCTCCATACCCCCACAACTTGGACCGAAATGGTGTCAGGCCCAGACGCATGGCCTACAGTGGATTAATCCGCTCTCGACTCCCTAGGGGCCTTGGTGGCAGCCCTGACAGTGGTCTCAGTTGAACGGATCCACCCTGAGCCAGTGCTGAGAAATTCCTGGCCCGGGATAAACCAGGGGGGCCAGGGCACCTGCCACAACAAAAGAAGAGGAGGAGGAGGAAGTGGAGGCCTCACCTGAGCCCAAAATTCATTCATTCAATCGTATTTACTGAGCGCTTACTGTGTGCAGAGCACTGGACGAAGCGCTTGGGAAGTACAAGTTGGTAACATATAGAGATGGTCCCTACCCAACAGCGGGCTCACAGTCTAGAAGAATATGTATATATGTATATGTATATATGTTTGTGGTACTGTCTCTATATGTTGCCAACTTGTACTTCCCAAGTGCTTAGTACAGTGCTCTGCACACAGTAAGCACTCAATAAATATGATTGATTGATCGATTGATTGATCAGTAAAGAAGTAGGATCTTGTGCCATCTTGTCTTACATAAAAGTTTTCTCCCAGCTTGTTGCCAGCTTTAAACCCGAGCACAGCATGATCATACAGACCATAGTCTCTAAACAAGACACGTTTGCCTGGTTTGAACACCTTATATATATTTTGTAAAACAAGGTGCATCTTGTCAGGATGAATAGCTGAAAGCCCACATATTAGGGTGACACCATCTACTGAGTCCGCTGGTATATCATCATCATCATCAATCGTATTTATTGAGCGCTTACTGTCTGCAGAGCACTGTAGTAAGCACTTGGGAAGTACAAATTGGCAACATATAGAGACGGTCCCTACGCAACAGTGGGCTCACAGTCATCAGTAAAGAAGTAGGATCTTGTGCCATCTTGCCTTACATAAAAGTTTTCTCCCAGCTTGTTGCCAGCTTTAAACCTGAGCATAGCATGATCATACAGACTCTAAACAAGACACATTTGCCTGGTTTCAACACCTTATATATATTTTGTAAAACAAGGTGCATCTTGTCAGGATGAATAGCTGAAAGCACAAATATTAGGGTGACACCATCTACTGAGTCCGCTGGTATATCGTCATCATCATCAATCGTATTTATTGAGCGCTTACTGTGTGCAGAGCACTGTACTAAGTGCTTGGGAAGTACAAGTTGGCAACATATAGAGACGGTCCCTACCCAACAGTGGGCTCACAGTCATCAGTAAAGAAGTAGGATCTTGTGCCATCTTGTCTTACATAAAAGATTTCTCCCAGCTTGTTGCCAGCTTTAAACCTGAGCACAGCATGCTCATACAGACCATAGTCTCTAGACAAGACACATTTGCCTGGTTTCAACACCTTATATATATATTTTGTAAAACAAGGTGCATCTTGTCAGGATGAATAGCTGAAAGCACAAATATTAGGGTGACACCATCTACTGAGTCAGCTGGTATACCGTCATCATCATCAATCGTATTTATTGAGCACTTACTGTGTGCAGAGCACTGGACTAAGCGCTTGGGAAGTACAAGTTGGCAACATATAGAGACGGTCCCTACCCAACAGTGGGCTCACAGTCATCAGTAAAGAAGTAGGATCTTGTGCCATCTTGTCTTACATAAAAGATTTCTCCCAGCTTGTTGCCAGCTTTAAACCTGAGCACAGCATGCTCATACAGACCATAGTCTCTAGACAAGACACATTTGCCTGGTTTCAACACCTTATATATATATTTTGTAAAACAAGGTGCATCTTGTCAGGATGAATAGCTGAAAGCACAAATATTAGGGTGACACCATCTACTGAGTCAGCTGGTATACCGTCATCATCATCAATCGTATTTATTGAGCACTTACTGTGTGCAGAGCACTGGACTAAGCGCTTGGGAAGTACAAGTTGGCAACATATAGAGACGGTCCCTACCCAACAGTGGGCTCACAGTCATCAGTAAAGAAGTAGGATCTTGTGCCATCTTGCTTTACATAAAAGTTTTCTCCCAGCTTGTTGCCAGCTTTAAACCTGAGCATAGCATGAGCATACAGACTCTAAACAAGACACATTTGCCTGGTTTCAACACCTTATATATATTTTGTAAAACAAGGTGCATCTTGTCAGGATGAATAGCTGAAAGCACAAATATTAGGGTGACACCATCTACTGAGTCCGCTGGTATATCATCATCATCATCAATCGTATTTATTGAGTGCTTACTGTGTGCAGAGTACTGTACTAAGCGCTTGGGAAGTACAAGTTGGCAACATATAGAGACGGTCCCTACCCAACAGCGGGCTCACAGTTATCAGTAAAGAAGTAGGATCTTGTGCCATCTTGTCTTACATAAAAGTTTTCTCCCAGCTTGTTGCCAGCTTTAAACCTGAGCACAGCATGATCATACATCATCATCATCATCATCAATCGTATTTATTTAGTGCTTACTGTGTGCAGAGCATTGTACTAAGCGCTTGGGAAGTACAAATTGGCAACATATAGAGACAGTCCCTACCCAACAGTGGGCTCACAGTCTAAAACGGGGAGACAGAGAATTATGACTATGATTATAATATCATATATATTATGATATCATATCATAATCATACAGACCACAGTCTCTAAACAAGACACGTTTGCCTGGTTTCAACACCTTATATATCTTTTGTAAAACAAGGTGCGTCTTGTCAGGATGAATAGCTGAAAGCACAAATATTAGGGTGACACCATCTACTGAGTCAGCTGGTATACCGTCATCATCATCAATCGTATTTATTGAGCACTTACTGTGTGCAGAGCACTGGACTAAGCGCTTGGGAAGTACAAGTTGGCAACATATAGAGACGGTCCCTACCCAACAGTGGGCTCACAGTCATCAGTAAAGAAGTAGGATCTTGTGCCATCTTGCTTTACATAAAAGTTTTCTCCCAGCTTGTTGCCAGCTTTAAACCTGAGCATAGCATGAGCATACAGACTCTAAACAAGACACATTTGCCTGGTTTCAACACCTTATATATATTTTGTAAAACAAGGTGCATCTTGTCAGGATGAATAGCTGAAAGCACAAATATTAGGGTGACACCATCTACTGAGTCCGCTGGTATATCATCATCATCATCAATCGTATTTATTGAGTGCTTACTGTGTGCAGAGTACTGTACTAAGCGCTTGGGAAGTACAAGTTGGCAACATATAGAGACGGTCCCTACCCAACAGCGGGCTCACAGTTATCAGTAAAGAAGTAGGATCTTGTGCCATCTTGTCTTACATAAAAGTTTTCTCCCAGCTTGTTGCCAGCTTTAAACCTGAGCACAGCATGATCATACATCATCATCATCATCATCAATCGTATTTATTTAGTGCTTACTGTGTGCAGAGCATTGTACTAAGCGCTTGGGAAGTACAAATTGGCAACATATAGAGACAGTCCCTACCCAACAGTGGGCTCACAGTCTAAAACGGGGAGACAGAGAATTATGACTATGATTATAATATCATATATATTATGATATCATATCATAATCATACAGACCACAGTCTCTAAACAAGACACGTTTGCCTGGTTTCAACACCTTATATATCTTTTGTAAAACAAGGTGCGTCTTGTCAGGATGAATAGCTGAAAGCACAAATATTAGGGTGACACCATCTACTGAGTCCGCTGGTATATGCGCCAGAAGGTCGTCTTTAGTCAAATCTCACTGGAATACCTTACACCTTTCAGGGTTGTACAAAGAATTGTGCTTAACGTAGTCGACTGCTCTTGGGGAAAAATCACAGGCATAAGCGAAGATATTCAAATGCCACCCCACTGGGCCCTGCCCTACACCTCTTAAGGAGCAGGCTAAAATGCCCCAAAGCTTGGCTGCCCGGACTCCTGCAGTTACTTTGGGTTTTCTCTCCGCACCGAAGGGACCTGTGGATTGCAACGACCGTCTCCTCCGGCCCAAGTAGGCTGCAAATGAGGGAGCTCACCTGAAATCCACCGCCGGAGTATCCGGGCAGTCGGGTCATCTCCAGCTCTTCCCAGAGTGGAATTCAGAGGAGGGCTGAAAGAAGAGAGAATGTTTTCACTTGAGACCGCTGTTCTGCGCTGAGAAACCGACCCCAATTTTGGTCGGGTGCCTTCTGAGGTAATAATAATAATAATGATAGCATTTGTTAAGCGCTTACTATGTGCAGAGCACTGTTCTAAGCGCTGGGGAGGTTACAGGGTGATCAGGTTGTCCCAAGGGGGGCTCACAGTCTAAATCCCCATTTTACAGATGAGGGAACTGAGGCCCAGAGAAGTGAATCATCATCATCATCACCATCAATCGCATTTATTGAGCGCTTACTGTGTGCAGAGCACTGTACTAAGCGCTTGGGAAGTACAAATTGGCAACATATAGAGACAGTCCCTACCCAACAGTGGGCTCACAGCTGAGGGGGAGCAGGCCACTCACCGCGCCCAAGATTGGATGCTTACCTCCTTCCCTTCCCCACAGCACCTGTATATATGTATATATGTTTGTACATATTTATTACTCTAGTTATTTATTTATTTTACTTGTACATATCTATTCTATCTTATTTTGTAGTATGTTTGGTTTTGTCTCCCCCTTTTAGACTGTGAGCCCACTGTTGGGTAGGGACTGTCTCTATATGTTGCCAATTTGTACTTCCCAAGCGCTTAGTCCAGTGCTCTGCACACAGTAAGTTCTCAATAAATACGATTGACGATGATGAATAAGCTGTTTTAGCAATGCAGCAGCGAAGGGCAAGTGGAAAATGTTCCCCTTGGCAGGAGGAGAGGGAAAGAGTAGACCGAGGACTGCGGGAAGGAATAGCTTTTGAGGTGGCGGGGGGACAGGGGCCCCTGAGAGAGAGAAGCAGGTGTTTTACGGTCCCACTGACCCTTTCTTCTCTTTCCATTTCTACCATTCTCATCTCCCGCCTTGCCCAGTCTGATTTGTGCTGCAGGCATCTTCCCTCCTCTCTCCTGTCACCAACAGAGCCGATGTTCCAACGCTCGCTGTCCAGAAAAGCCGTCTGGAGCCATTACTGGGACCATCGTCATCATCGTGGATGGTATTTATTGAGCGCTTACTGTATGCAGAGCACTGTACTAAGCCGTCAATTGATCAGTGGTATTTATTGAGCACTTACTGTATGCAGGCAGCGCTGTACTAAGAGCTTGGGAAGGTACAATGCGACAGCTCTCTAGACTATAAGCTCGTTGTAATAATAATAATAATAATAATGATGGCATTTATTAAGCGCTTACTATGTGCAAAGCACTGTTCTAAGCACTGGGGAGGTTACAAGGTGATCAGGTTGTTCCACGGTGGGGGCTCACATTCTTAATCCCCATTTTACAGATGAAGTAACTGAGGCACAGAGAAGTTAAGTGACTTGCCCAAAGTCACACAGCTGACAATTGGCGGAGCTGGGATTTGAACCCATGACCTCTGACTGCAAAGCCCGGGCTCTTTCCACTGAGCCACGCTGCTTCTCTACCAAGAAACGTGTCTGTTTACTGTCCCAAGCGCTTAGTACAATTCCTTATACACAGTAGGTGCTCAAGAAATACATTTGAATGAACGAATGAATGAATGAAGCCTACACTTCATTCATTCATTCATTCAAATGTATTTCATTAGATGGGGGGTATTCTCTATGACCAGGGGATGTTTTGGGCTGCTGTTGTACTTTCCAGTTTCATTCATTCAATCTTATTTATTGAGCCCTTACTGTGTGCTTGGGAGAGTGCAATATAACGACAAACAGACACATTCCCTGCCCACAACAAGCTTACGGTCTAGAGGGGGAGACGGGCATTAATATGAATGACAGATCATCATCATCAATCGTATTTATTGAGCGCTTACTATGTGCAGAGCACTGTACTAAGCGCTTGGGAAGTACAAATTGGCAACATATAGAGACAGTCCCTACCCAACAGTGGGCTCACAGTCTAAAAGGGGGAGACAAAGAACAAGACCAAACATACTAACAAAATAAAATAAATAGAATAGATATGTACAAGCTAAATAAATAGAGTAATAAATATGTACAAACATATATACATATATACAGGTGCTGTGGGGAAGGGAAGGAGGTAAGACGGGGGGATGGAGAGGGGGACGAGGGGGAGAGGAAGGAAGGGGCTCAGTGTGGGAAGGCCTCCTGGAGGAGGTGAGCTCTCAGCAGGGCCTTGAAGGGAGGAAGAGAGCTAGCTTGGCGGATGGGCAGAGGGAGGCCATTCTAGGCCCAGGGGAGGACGGGGGCCGGGGGTCGATGGCGGGACAGGCGAGATTGAGGTACGGTGAGGAGATTAGCGGCGGAGGAGCGGAGGGTGAGGGCTGGGCTGGAGAAGGACAGAAGGGAGGTGAGGTAGGAGGGGGCGAGGGGATGGATGGACAGCCTTGAAGACCAGGGTGAGGAGTTTCTGCCTGATGCGCAGATTGATTGGTAGCCACTGGAGATACGAACATACATGCCGTGGGACTGGGATGGGGGATGAAGAAAGGGATCAAGTCAGGGCAATGCAGAGGGGAGTCGGGGAAGAGGAAAGGGGGACATGGTCAGGGATGGCCTCTTAGAAGAGATGGGCCTTCAATAAGGCTTCCCAACTGCCTAGTACAGTACACCGCACTCAGCAGGTGCTCAGTCAATCCCATTGCAGCAACTAGGAGAACGACTCCACCTGAAAGGATTGTATGGTGTGAGGCCGAGTTTATGATCCTTCGTCTGTCCCCGCCTGCCGCGTGACCCAGAGCACGCCACCGACCTCGGCGGGCCTCCGTTTCCTCATCACCGAGTGGAGATAATAGCACTGACCTACATAACCAGGGTGTTGTTCGAATGGATTCATGTTTGGGAGGTGCTGCGCGCTCCCCGAAAGAAAGGTGTTACTAAGACGGATGTGCAATTAAAGCGTGTTTTCTTTTACGGGATGCTAGTTTCAAAGGCTTCCCCTCTAAAAGCGGAGGGCACGGAGTCTCCCGTCTGCGTTCATCTTTGGTCGGTTTCTTCTTGGAAGGGAGGGTTCCATGCCGGGCTCTTGGGCGACCCATTTGGCCCTGTGCCCGATGCCCGGGAGGCGGTACGGGCAGAAGGGCACGGGGCCATGCCGGGACCTTTCTGAACCCGCGTCAGGGTCTGACTGCCCGGATTTTCCCATGTCCTCCTGGGTGGGCAGGAAGACCGCACCAGGAGCCCCTTCCTTCCTCTCCCCCTCGCCCCCCTCTCCATCCCCCCATCTTACCTCGTTCCCTTCCCCAAAGCACCTGTATATATTTTTGTACATATTTATTACTCTATTTATTTATCTATTTATTTTACTTGTACATATCTATTCTATTTATTTTATTTTGTTAGTATGTTTGGTTTTGTTCTCTGTCTCCCCCTTTTAGACTGTGAGCCCACTATTGGGTAGGGACTGTCTCTATATGTTGCCAAATTGTACTTCCCAAGCGCTTAGTACAGTGCTCTGCACACAGTAAGCGCTCAATAAATACGATTGATGATGATGAGGAGGAGGAGGTGTGTGCCCAGGGCAACAGCAGGACTGTGTCTATGTGTTGCCAACTTGTACTTCCCAAGTGCTTAGTATAGTGCTCTGCACACAGTAAGCGCTCAATAAATATGATTGATTGATTTATTGATTGACCGCCCACCGGACGGCCCCGCCCCACCGCCGCTTGCCGGCTTGGTGACCGAGGCCC
This sequence comes from Tachyglossus aculeatus, assembly GCF_015852505.1. Taxonomy (NCBI): domain Eukaryota; kingdom Metazoa; phylum Chordata; class Mammalia; order Monotremata; family Tachyglossidae; genus Tachyglossus; species Tachyglossus aculeatus. Next base: position 4,102,219 of record NC_052079.1, read on the forward strand.
TACTGACACCTCACCTCCTCCAGGAGGCCTTCCCCCCGCCTCCGCCTCACCTCCTTCCCTTCCCCACAGCACCTGCATATACGTATATATGTTTGTGGGACTGTCTCTATATGTTGCCCACTTGTACTTCCCAAGCGCTTAGTACAGTGCTCTGCACACAGTAAGTGCTCAGTAAATACGATTGATTGATTGATTGACACCTCACCTCCTCCAGGAGGCCTTCCCACACCGAGCCCCCTCTCCATCCCCCCGCCCCCACCTCACCTCCTTCCCTTCCCCACAGCACCTGCATATATGTTTGTGGGACTGTCTCTATATGTTGCCAAATTGGACTTAGTACAGTGCTCTGCACACAGTAAGCGCTCAATAAATATGATTGATTGATTGATTGATTGATTGATTGATTGATTGATTGATTCACCAGCCTGAGGGAGAGGGGGGATGGCAGTGGAGCTGGGGGGTGCTCGTATCCTCTACACTGTAAGCTCTTTGTGGGCGGGGAATGTGTCTGCTTACTGTTCTACTGTACTCTCCCAAGCGCTTAGTACAGTGCTCTGCATAGAGTAAGCGCTCAATAAATATGATTGAATTGAATGAATGAATTCCATGGTACTCTCCTCACTCTCCCAGTGCTCTGCTCCTCCTAGGCATTCAGGAAATAGTGTTGATGGACTGATCGCTGAAGACTGCACACCACCTCCTGCCCCAAACCTACCCACGTGCCCCAGACAATTGTCACACTTTTTTTATAGCATTTATGAAGCGCTTACTATGTGCAAAGCCCTGTTCTAAGCACTGGGGAGGTTACAAGGCGATCAGGTTGTCCCACAGGGGGCTCACAGTCTTAATCCCCATTTTACAGATGAGGGAACTGAGGCACAGAGAAGTGAAGTGACTTGCCCAACACCACACAGCTGGCAACTGGCAGAGCTGGGATTTGAACCCACGACCTCTGGCTCCAAAGCCCGGGCCCTTTCCACCGAGCCATGCGAGACGGGCCAGGCCTCGGCTTCAGAGGTCACCTAGGGGTGAAGCCCGGCTGACCGCCATCAATCTGAATAATAATAATAATGATGGTATTTGTAAGCACTTACTATGTGCAAAGCACCGTTCTAAGCGCTGGGGAGGTTGCAAAGTGATCAGGTTGTCCCACGGGACACAGTTTTCATCCCCATTCTACAGATGAGGGAACCGAGGCCCAGAGAAGTGAAGTGACTTGCCCAGAGTCACACAGCTGACAGTTGGCGGAGCCGGGATTTGAACCCATGACCTCGGACTCCAAAGCCCGGGCTCTTTCCACTGAGCCACGCTGCTTCTCTGAAGGCACCGGGCAGCGAGGAGGAATATTCTGCCTCGGTGGGTCACATACCTGGCCCGGGGAGATGAGCAGCCGGGAAGAGGATAGAATTTGGCCCTCTAAGTCAGGTCACATCATCGAGCCCATGAAGGGCGTCACGACAGTGCAGGGGTGGGGAAGAATCTACGCCCACGGTCACCCCTGTTTCGATTCTTTTAGAAGTCTTTTAGAAGTCTTTTAAGTTCTTTTAGAAGTTCGAGTCTTTTCGACTGTGAGCCCACTGTTGGGTAGGGACTGCCTCTACGTGTTGCCAATTTGTACTTCCCAAGCGCTTAGTACAGTGCTCTGCACATAGTAAGCGCTCAATAAATACGATTGATGATGATGATCAAGGCCCTGCTGAGAGCTCACCTCCTCCAGGAGGCCTTCCCAGACTGAGCCCGTTCCTTCCTCTCCCCCTCGTCCCCCTCTCCATCCCCCCATCTTACCTCCTTCCCTTCCCCACAGCACCTGTATATATGTATATATGGTTGTACGTATTTATTACTCTATTTATTTATTTATTTTACTTGTACATTTCTATCCTATTTATTTTATTTTGTTGGTATGTTTGGTTCTGTTCTCTGTCTCCCCCTTTTAGACTGTGAGCCCACTGTTGGGTAGGGACTCTCTCTATGTGTTGCCAATTTGTACTTCCCAAGCGCTTAGTACAGTGCTCTGCACATAGTAAGCGCTCAATAAATACGATTGCTGATTGATTGATTGATTGATGATGATGATTCCGGCGGGAAGCCCAGATGGAAAGGCGTATTTTCCCAGCTGAGGTCGCGTGGGCTCCGGAGGGAACATGGGGGAGCTGAGGTTGAAAAGGCGGTTTCCTCTGACTGCTCTCTGATTTGGGCCTGTGCAAACAGCGGCGTGGTCGGATGTCACTCTGTGTTTAAAATAATTGGAGCGCGGCCCTGGGACGCGGCACCGAAAACGTAACGTACAAACAAGGCGCAGTCTCCCGGCACGTCTGGCAGCCACCATCTCGGCCTACAACCGGTCCAGGGAAGAAGCCTCGCTCTTTCCTGCTCCTTGAGCCGTCTGATCCAAATGACAACAGAGGGCCCGGGAATCCCGTTCCCAACTCTGCGCGAACGCCGGACGAAGAGCCCTCCTATACGTTGGCTCTGTGGCTCAAACCTGCCCCCCTTTTTATTCATCAGAGAAGCAGCGTGGCTCAGTGGAAAGAGCCCGGGCTTCGGAGTCAGAGGTCATGGGCTCGAATCCCAGCTCCACCACTCGTCAGCTGTGTGACTTTGGGCAAGTCACTTCACTTCTCCGGGCCTCAGTTACCTCATCTGGAAAATGGGGATTAACACTGTGAGCCCCACGGGGGACAACCTGATCACCTTGTAAATTCCCCAGCGCTTAGAACAGTGCTGTGCACATAGTAAGCGCTTAATAAATGCCATTATTATTATTATTATTATTATTATTATTATTATTATCCCCTCTTCCCACTCGTCCCCCTCTCCCCCTCATCCCCCCTCCATCCCCCCCATCTTACCACCTTCCCTTCCCCACAGCACCTGTATATATGTATAGATGTTTGTACATATTTATTACTCTATTTATTTATTTATTTGTTTATTTATTTATTTATTTATTTTACTTGTACATTTCTATCCTATTTATTTTATTTTGTTGGTATGTTTGGTTCTGTTCTCTGTCTCCCCCTTTTAGACTGTGAGCCCACTGTTGGGTAAGGTCTGTCTCTATGTGTTGCCAATTTGTACTTCCCAAGCGCTTAGTACAGTGCTCTGCACATAGTAAGCGCTCAATAAATACGATTGATTGATTGATTGATTGATTGATTATTTATTTATTTATTTTACTTGTACATATCTATTCTATCTATTTTATTTTGTTAGCATGTTTGGTTTTGTTCTCCGTCTCCCCCTTTTAGACTGTGAGCCCACTGTTGGGTAGGGACCGTCTCTATATGTTGCCAACCGGGACTTCCCAAGCGCTTAGTACAGTGCTCTGCACACAGTAAGCGCTCAATAAATACGATTGATTGATTGATTGATTGACTGGTTCCAGGAGTTCACGTTTTCTCCTGCAGGAAGGTTCGGGGGGGGAGGGCTGGTCTCTGGGCTAGGATCCAGGCCTGCAGAGGGGTCAAAGGTGGGATGTTCTGCCCTGATGCACTTTTTCGGGCTGGGGCGGGCGGGGGGAGGCCGACGGCTCCAATCTTGCACCCGGAGCCGAGGTGTGTAATTGAAGCCCAGGGTAGATCAAGGTCCCCGTCATTCTCAGTGTCCCGCCCTCTTTTCAGCCCCCCGTCCCATGACTGTGAAGCTCTCAGGGTAGTGAAAAGGTAGAGGAAGAAAGAGGGCTCCTACGAGGAAGGGCAAGGGAGTCTTTGGTAATAATAATAACTGTATTTGTTAAGCGTCAGGCACTGTACTAAGCGCGGGGGTGGATACAAGCAAATCAGGTTGGATACCATCCCTGCCCCATGTGGGGCTCACCCTCCCCATTTTACAGGTGAAGTTATGGAGGCCCAGAGAATAATAATAATAATAATAATAATAATAATAATAATAATGGCATTTATTAAGCGCTTACTCTGTGCAAAGCACTGTTCTAAGCGCTGGGGAGGTTACATGGTGATCAGGTTGTCCCACGGGGGGCTCACAGTCTTCATCCCCATTTTACAGATGAGGGAACTGAGGCGCGGAGAAGTGAAGTGACTTGCCCGAGGTCACACAGCAGACAAGTCCCGATTTGAACCCATGGCCTTCTGCCTACTAGGCCCATGCTACGGAGAAGCAGCGTGGCTAAGTGGAAAGAGCCCGGGCTTTGGAGTCAGAGGTCATGGGTTCGAATCCCGGATCCACCAATTCTCAGCTGTGTGACTTTGGGCAAGTCACTTCACTTCTCTGGGCCTCAGTTCCCTCATCTGTAAAATGGGAATGAAGATTGTGAGCCCCCTGTGGGACAACCTGATCACTTTCTGACCTCCCCAGTGCTTAGAACAGTGCTTTGCACATAGTAAGCCCTTAATAAATGCCGTTATTATTATTACAGAGGCGGTGGGCAGGACCCGGCTCAGACAGAGTCCTGGCTCCATATCATCTGTTTTCCCTGGTGTGGCTCCTTTTGTTGGGTCAACGGGGTCAGGGAATTGGCCTTTCTTGACCTTTCCCCTCGGATTCTCATTACCCTCTGAATAGGATGACCAGCCCGAGACCTGTCAAACAGTCACACTGGGGCTCGTCCTGGGAGTTGGCATGTCACCGGCGGCGCTGGCTTTGGCCCTCTCCTCTTTGGTGGGGTGCTTCAAGGCCCTACTGAGAGCTCACCTCCTCCAGGAGGCCTTCCCAGACTGAGCCCCTTCCTTCCTCACCCCCTCATCCCCCTCTCCATCCCCCCGTCTTACCTCCTTCCCTTCCCCACAGCACCTGTACATATGTATATATGTTTGTACAGATTTATTACTCTATTTATTTATTTATTTATTTTACTTGTACCTATCTATTCTATTTATTTTATTTTGTTAGTATGTTTGGTTTTGTTCTCTGTCTCCCCCTTTTAGACTGTGAGCCCACTGTTGGGTAGGGACTGTCTCTATATGTTGCCAATTTGTACTTCCCAAGCTCTTAGTACAGTGCTCTGCACATAGTAAGCGCTCAATAAATACGATTGATGATGATGATGATGATGATGATGTATATATGTTTGTACAGATTTATTACTCTATTTATTTCTATTTATTTATTTATTTATTTTACTTGTACATATCTATTCTATTTATTTTATTTTGTTAGTATGTTTGGTTTTGTTCTCTGTCTCCCCCTTTTAGACTGTGAGCCCACTGCTGCGTAGGGACTGTCTCTATATGTTGCCAACTTGGACTTCCCAAGTGCTTAATACAGTGCTCTGCACACAGTAAGCGCTCAATAAATACCATTGATCGATCGATTGATTGCCCAAGATCACACAGCTGTCCAGCAGCAGAACCAAGAGGAGAACGTGGGTCACCCAGCTCTCAGAACCATGTCCTTTCCACTGAGCTGGTGCTCTCTGACGCCGTCAAACCTCCGAGGATGTGACGACGCCAAACGTTGAAGTTTCGAGGTAAACGGTGGTATTTATCATCATCATCAATCGTATTTACTGAGCGCTTACTGTGTGCAGAGCACTGGACTAAGCGCTTGGGAAGTCCAAGTTGGCAACATATAGAGATGGTCCCTACCCAACAGTGGGCTCACAGTCTAAAAGGGGGAGACGGAGAACAAAACCAAACATACTAACAAAATAAAATAAATAGAATAGATAGGTACAAGTAAAATAAATAAATAAATAAATAGAGGAATAAATCTGTACAAACATATATACAGGTGCTGTGGGGAAGGGAAGGAGGTAAGTTGGGCAGGATGGAGAGGGGGACGAGGGGAAAAAAAAGGACAATAGTGAGCCAGGCAGGAGTCGAACCTACAATCAGACGCGTTATCCATTGCGCCACTGGCCCCAGAGTTGGTAGACGTGATGCCCGCCCACGAGAAGCTTACAGTCTACAGTGGCCTAAGCAGGGTAACAACTGTACTGTAGCACTAACAGCAGGGCCGGGAAATGGGAGGGTGGAATCCCCGTCCCCAGAAGCCAGGCAATCGTGTGCGGAGCTTCAATCCCCTAGCAGCTGCAGCAATGGCAGCAATTACTCCTCTAATGTTACCACTCGGCAGACTCAATAGGGCTTCTGTATTTGCCTGTTTTTCCGACAAAACACCTTTCTCGTGGAACCTGCCGGGGAGGCAGCCAGCATGCAAGACGGCACCAGACAGAGGCGGGGAGAGGTGGGAGAGGGGTGAGTTAACGGGGTATGTCTGGCCCGAGGCCAGAGCTCCAAGGACAACGAGCCCACTGTTGGGTAGGGACCGTCTCTATACGTTGCCAACTTGTACTTCCCAAGCGCTTAGTCCAGTGCTCTGCACACAGTAAGCGCTCAATAAATACGATTGATGATGATGATGAACAAGCGGATCGGAGAGAGGTCTGGAAAGTTAGAGCGGGAGGAGGGTTCCGGGGGGCCTTTGGGAAAATGACAAGGGGTGCTCCGAAGACTCGGGAAAGCTGCGTTCGGGGTTCCCGGGTTCCCGAAAGGTCGGAGGTGGGTTTACAGGAAGGCATGGGAAACCTGGGAATAATAATAATAATAATAATAATAATAATAATAATAATAATAATGGCATTTGTTAAGCGCTTACTATGTGCAAAGCACTGTTCTAAGCGCTGGGGGGGGATACAAGGTGATCAGGTTGTCCCACACGGGGCTCACAGTCTTAATCCCCATTTTCCACCTGAGGGAACTGAGGCTCAGAGAAGAGAAGTGACTTGCCCAAGGTCACACAGCAGGCATGTGGCGGAGCGGGGATTCGAACCCATGACCTCTGACTCCATTCATTCACTCAATCGTATTTATTGAGCACTTACTGTGTGCAGAGCACTGTACTAAGCGCTTGGGAAGTACAAGTTGGCAATGTATAGAGACGGGAGCCAGAAGACTGATTCCAGTGTCACCAGTTAGACCAAGGAAGGTCTGGAAGAGTTCAGAATGCCAAGAAGGGAGGCCTCTGGGAGTATCGAAGTTAAGAGTGAGCAGCGAATGTGTCTAGAGCTTCTGTTGTGCTGTCTCAAGAGCTTACTACAGTGCAGTACATGCAGCGGATGCTCAAAAAATACCATCGCTACTAGAAGGGGACTTCAGGGGTTGGGAGAGCACGAAGGGCCCTGAGGTGTCAGGAAAAGAAAGAGGAAATGAGGCCAGAAATAAAGACGAGAGCAGGTCGAGGAGAATCAATCAATCAATCAATCAATCGTATTTATTGAGCGCTTACTGTGTGCAGAGCACTGTACTAAGCGCTTAGGAAGTCCAAGTTGGCAACATATAGAGGTGGTCCCTACCCAACAGTGGGCTCACGGTCTAGAAGGGGGAGATAGAGAATAAAACTAAACATATTAACAAAATAAAATAAATAGACTAGATATGTACAAGTAAAATAAATAAATAGAGTAATAAATCTGTACAAACATATATACATATATACAGGTGCCGTGGGGAAGGGAAGGAGGTAAGACGGGGGGATGGAGAGGGGAAGGAGGGGTAGAGGAAGGAGGGGGCTAAGAAAGGAGAAGGAAAGAAAGCTGAGAGCTCAAGTTAGAGAAGCAGGGTGGCCTAGAGGATAGAGCACAGGCCTGGAGCCAGAAGGACCTGGGTTCTAATCCCGGCTCTGCCATTTGTCTGCTGCGTGAACTTGGGCAAGTCACTTCACTTCGCTGTGCCTCGGTTCCCTCATCCGTAAAATGGGGATCAATACTGTGAGTCCAATGTGGGACATGGACCGTGTCCAACCCGATTAACTTGTATCAACCCCAGCGCTTAGTAAAGTGCCTGGCACATAATAAGCACTTAACAAATACCACAAGAAAAAGAAAATGTTCCCCACAAATGCTTTGCAGGATTCAGTTGCTAATGAAATATCCTTTATGAAATGGATGCAAACCAGAGAACTGTTTAAAAACGAAAATATGTATTCAATTCCTACTAAACAATGCTTCTGTGGAGTTGGTATTACTTTGTGCAGTTGCCACAGTGGGAAAGTCAGCAGTGAGTTCTGGAGAAAAGGCAGCAGGCTCAAGCGAAGACACACACAGAAAAGGAAAAAGCAGCGCACCAGTCGATGGTAGAGAACGTGACCAGTTGTATTTTTGTTGGCTTGGCGAGCTAAGCCTACATTTGCAGTGCCCCATCTGCACCCTTAGTACAGTGCTCTGCACATAGTAAGCGCTCAATAAATACGATTGATGATGATGATGCACCCATTTATCATTTTCACCATCTTTGTGCCATACGCTTATGCTCGATCTTTCTCTGAGAAGCTCAGTGCGGGACTGGTCCGAAGCAGGACCAAGCAGGGGACCCAGGTTCCTCTGAATCCCTGCGGAGACGAATGCCCACTCCCCTTAAATCCTGCACCCCCCGCAGACCCCCTGTGCAGAAATAATAATAGTAATAATAATAATGATGGCATTTATTAAGCGCTTACTACGTGCAAAGCACTGTTCTAAGCACTGGGGAGGTTACAAGGTGATCAGGTTGCCCCACGGGGGGCTCACAGTCTTCATCCCCATTTTACAAATGAGGCACAGAGAAGTGAAGTGACTTGCCCAAAGTCACACAGCTGACAATTGGCGGAGCCGGGATTTGAACCCATGACCTCTGACTCCAAAGCCCAGGCTCTTTTCCACTAAGCCATGCTGCTTCTCTAATAGTAATAATAATGGTACTTGTTAAGCACTTACTAAGTGCCCAGCACTCTTCTAAGCGCTGGGGTAGATACCAATTCATCAGGTTGAACACAGTCCCTGTCCCACGTTTGGTTTTGTTCTCTGTCTCCCCCTTGTAGACTGTGAGCCCACAGTTGGGTAGGGACCGTCTCTATATGTTGCCAACTTGTACTTCCCAAGCGCTTAGTACAGTGCTCTGCACACAGTAAGCGCTCAATAAATATGACTGATTGATTAATCCCTGTTTTACAGATGAGGTAACCAGGGCCTGGAGAAGTAAAATGACTTTCCCATCAATCAATCAATCAATCGTATTTATTGAGCGCTTACTGCGTGCAGAGCACTGTACTAAGCGCTTGGGAAGTACAAGTTGGCAACATATAATAATAATAATAATAATGATGATGGCATTTGTTAAGCACTTACTATGTGCAGAGCACTGTTCTAAGCGCTGGGGGTGGATACAAGGTGATCAAGTTGTCCCACATGGGGCTCCCAGTCTTAATCCCCATTTTACAGATGAGGTAACCGAGGCTCAGAGAAGTTAAGTGACTTGCCCAAGGTCACACGGCAGACATGTGGCGGAGCTGGGATATAATTATTATAATTATATAATTATAAGTACTACAATTATAATCATAATATAACTATCATAATTATATAATTATAATTATCACAATTATATAATTATAATTACCATAATGATAATAGAATTATAATTATATTAAAATATATTAATTCTGTAATTAACATATAATTAACATATAACACATAATTATATCATAATTTAATAATTAACATACAATTATAGCATATAATTAACATGTAATTAATAACATATAATCCCATGACTGCACAGCACACGTGGCAGAGCCGGAATTCGAACCCAGGTCCTTCTGAGTCCCAGGCCCTTGCTCTATCCACTAAACCATGCACCCCTGTCCTGCTCCCCAACTCACACACACACACACACACACACACACACACACACACACACACACTCTCTCATCCCGTCACGGAGTTGCAGTATCAGCATGGCTGGCTCGCCGGCTTCCCATTTCCCATTTTCTTTGCGAGAGACAGGGAGCGGGAATACCGTCCTGGAAGCCTGCCTCTTCCCCTCTTCCCGTTTTGCCTGCCTTTGTTTGTCTTGTCCCGGAGTCAAGCTCCTGACCGGGTTGCCTTTCCTTCCCGAGTTTGTTACTCGCAAGGTCAGTGTTCCCGCATTCCGAAGGAAGGAGAGGAGAGACTTCAGCCGGCCCGACGGCTGCCTCCGCCGGCACAACGCGAGCGGATCGCGGGCCAAGACCACCCTGAGAGGACCCCTCAAATGGGGACCTTCCCCGCCCCAGCCCCCCAGCTCCGCCGCTCTCCCGCTCCATGCTCTCCCACCACTTCGCCCGAAGAACCAACCCGACAGCCAGGATAAAGCGTTTGGCCCACGGAAAACCGCAGTGAACTCCGTGAACCGAAACCCTGCGACGGAAGAAGGCCCTGTCGTACAATTCATACAATTCTTTTAGACTGTGAGCCCACTGTTGGGTAGGGACCGTCTCTATATGTTGCCAACTTGGACTTCCCAAGCGCTTAGTACAGTGCTCTGCACACAGTAAGCGCTCAATAAATACGATTGACGATGATGATGATGAATTCTGCCTAGTGAAGGTGAGGGAGCGTGGCTTCGTGGCTAGATCACGGGCTGTGAGCCAGAAGGCAGTGGCTAGATCACGGGCCTTTTAGACTGTGAGCCCACTGTTGGGTAAGGACTGTCTCTATATGTTGCCAACTTGTACTTCCCAAGCGCTTAGTACAGTGCTCTGCACACAGTAAGCGCTCAATAAATATGATTGATGATGATGAAGAGACAGAATGGAGTACCTGGGGAACTTGCACAGGATTTGGCTCCAGGTATTTCTCAGCCCTTCCTAACCAAGTCTTATCCCCCATTTAGTGTCACCTCTGTGATTTCTGGCCTTTGAGCTGCCTCAGGGGAAGATAGGATGCTCAGAGCAATGACAGAGACTTCTACATCTCCGGCTCTTATTGCTTTTATTGTCCCTTTTTCCGCGCTTTTGTTCTATTTATCATTTTTAAGTCTCCACAGGAATCCTCTACCAACCTGGAATGCCCTCCCTCTGCCCATCCGCCAAGCCAGCTCTCTTCCTCCCTTCAAGGCCCTACTGAGAGCTCACCTCCTCCAGGAGGCCTTCCCACACTGAGCCCCTTCCTTCCTCTCCCTCTCGTCCCCCTCTCCATCCCCCCCATCTTACCTCCTTCCCTTCCCCACAGCACCTGTATATATGTTTGTACATATTTATTACTCTATTTTACTTGTACATATCTATTCTATTTATTTTATTTTGTTAGTATGTTTGGTTTTGTTCTCTGTCTCCCCCTTCTAGACTGTGAGCCCGCTGTTGGGTAGGGACTGTCTCTATGTGTTGCCGACTTGTACTTCCCAAGCGCTTAGTACAGTGCTCTGCACACAGTAAGCGCTCAATAAATACAATTGATTGATTGATTGATTGATCCTCTCCATTCTTAGATTGTGAGCCCTCTGTGGGCCAGGGCCTCTGTGTAATTATCATGCTCGTACCTTTTCCCAATCCAGTATTTCTACTTGCTTCTTTTAATCGGTAGTATTGCAATGTTCCGCACACAATAGGGACTCAATAAATACTACTGAATGAACAAATGACTGCAGGGATAAGAAACCATGGAAGGGCTGCTAGAATTTCTTTCCCCGGGGATTGAAGCAGCGTGGGCTAGTGGATAGAGTATGGTCTGGGAGTAAAAAGGACTTGGGGGCTAATCGCGGCTCCGCCACTTGTTTGCTGTGTGACTTTGGGCAAGTCACTTAACTTCCCTGGGCCTCTGTAACCTCATGTGTAAAATGGGGATTAGGACTGAACCCCAGGTGGGACCATGGACTGTGTCCAACCTGATTACTTTGTATTTACCCCAGCGCTTAGTACAGTGCCCAGCGGCTCATAAGCGCTTGACAAATACCATTTAAAAAAGAAAGATTTTAACCTGAACTGTGAACTTTTTACGGTGAGGGATTGTGTCTTTTACCTCTCCTGTACTTTCCCAAATGTTTAGGATTAGTGCTGTGCATACAGGAGGTTCTGAGTAAGTATTTTTGATAGAAAGGATATTCCTTAAAAGTTCAAATTCTGCTAGATCCCTGGGATAATAATGATAGCATTTATTAAGCACTTACTATGTGCAAAGCACTGTTCTAAGCACTGGGGAGGTTACAAGGTGATCAGGTTGTCCCACGGGGGGCTCACAGTCTTAATCCCCGTTTTACAGATGAGGGAACTGAGGCCCAGAGAAGTGAAGTGACTTGCCCAAAGTCACACGGCTGACAATTGGCGGAGCCGGGATTTGAACCCATGACCTCTGACTCCAAAGCCCGTGCTCTTTCCGCTGGGCCATGCTGCTTCTCACGCTGGGAATTAAGTGGGGTACTGTAACTGCAGAAATAGTAGTTGTAGTAGTAGAAATAGTAGTGATAATGCTATTTACTGAGTACCTACTGAGAGCAATAAACTTTACTAAGTAGCTGGAAGTGTACAACAGAAACCAAAGGCAAAGTTGGCTTACAATCTAATATTAGTAAACGTTGTGTCTGTTAAGAGCTTATTGTTTGCTGACCACTGTATATTAAGCCCCAGAGTACATACAAGACCATCTGGTCGCACACAGTACATGTCCAACATGAGGCCCGACATTTAAGTAGGAGAAAGAACAGGTACTGAATCCCCATTTGGCAGATGCGGAAACTGAGGCATGGAGAAATAAAATGACTTGCCCAAGTTCACGCAGAAGGCAAGAGGTAGCACCAGGTTGAGAACTCAGGGCTTCTTACCCACCAGCAGTGTGGCTCAATGGAAAGAGCCCGGGCTTTGGAGTCAGAGGTCATGGGTTCAAATCCAGGCTCCGCTGATTGTCAGCTGTGTGACTTGGGGCAAGTCACTAAGCTTCTCTGGGCCTCAGTGACCTCATCTGTAAAATGGGGATTAAGAATGGGAGCCCCACGTGGGACAACCTGATCACCTTGTAACCGTCCCAGCGCTTAGAACAGTGCTTTGCACATAGTAAGCGCTTAACAAATGCCATCATTATTATTATTATTATTATTCTGATTCCCAAGCCCATGCTCTTTCCCTTAGGCAGATTGTTTCTCATTCATTCATTCAATCGTATTTACTGAGGGCTTACTGTGTGCCTAGCACTGTACTAAGCGTTTGGAAAGTACCAATCGGCAACATATAGAGATGGTCCCTAACCAACAATGGGCTCGCAGTCTAGAGGGGGAATAGGGGATCAATCTGATAGGGGAGATCAACTGACAAACGCAACATTTAGCACTAACTGGGGACAGTCAAAACGACAAGAAGCAGATTCATTCAAATTGAATGTTGTTACTCTGCCCTAACTCGGGTCAAGAAACCAAGCCCGAGGTCAGTTTTTCAGCAGAGTTCGGTGCTGCTCACCGCTACCCAACTAGCAGACATGTCTGAGGATTCCCGCTTGCCCTTAAGCACGATATTTTTCTCCCTTTCCCAGAAAATACGGCTTGTGGGGGAGACTAAATAGTTGACTATTTGGTATAATTGCTTGCTTTTCCTCTGCCATGGTGGATTTGATGTGTAAAAGACTAGCCAGAACCTCTAGCAATTACAGAATGGCTAACCTACTTCCGCCATGTAGCCACAGCAGACAGGCAGGGACCCAGAGAAACTCCGGAAAACAAACTCCTCGGATATGGAATTAAAAAAGGCAAGTCTGGGTAAATTCCACTGTAAAGAGTTTCACGTGTTCTATAGGAGTGAGTATGACATTATCTTTAATGTAAGTAAATGGGGCTTGATTAGAATCATGACTGAAATTGGTCATATTTCCATAATAATAATAATAATAATAATGGCATTTGTTAAGCGCTTACTATGTGCAAAGCACTGTTCTAAGCGCTGGGGGTGGCTACAAGGTGATCAGGTTGTCCCACGTGGGGCTCACAGTCTTCATCCCCATTTTACAGATGAGGTAACTGAGGCCCAGAGAAGTTAAGTAACTTGCCCAAAGTCACACAGCTGACAATTGGCAGAGCTGGGATTTGAACCCACGACCTCTGACTCCAAAACCCGTACTCTTTCCACTGAGCCACGCTGCTTCTCTGTAATTCCGTCAGTATTTATAGAGAGAACCACATGACGAACCACATTTTTTTTCCAATTTAGACTGGGAAACAATGGTTTTGGTCTTAAAACTCTAATGCATTTTCTTTCCCCGCTTTCCAAACTTTCCTGCAAATGCCTACATTCCACCAGAAGTTAAGTGACTTGCCCAAGGTTACACAGCAGACACGTGGGGGACCGGGATTCGAACCCATGACCTCTGACTCCAAAGCCCGGGCACTTTCCACTGAGCCATGCTGCTTCTCTAATAATGGCATTTATTAAGTGCTTACTATGTGCAAAGCACTGTTGTAAGCACTGGGCAGGTTACAAGGTGATCAGGTTGTCCCACAGGGGGCTCTCAGTCTTAATCCCCGTTTTACAGATGAGGTAACTGAGGCCCGGAGAAGTTAAGTGACTTGCCCAAAGTCACACAGCTGACAATTGGCAGAGCTGGGATTTGAACCCATGACCTCTGACTCCAAAGCCCGTACCCTTTCCACTGAGCCATGCTGCTTCTCTGTAATTCCATCAGTATTTATAGAGAGAAACACATGATGAACCACATTTTTTTCCAATTTAGACTGGGAAACAGTGGTTTTGGTCTTAAAACTCTAATGCATTTTCTTTCCCCGCTTACCAAACTTTCCTGCAAATGCCTACATTCCACCACTAAATACTAAATACCAACCACTTATTTTGGTAGGTGAGTAGAACAACTCTTCCTCTCTGCCACTAAGTTCTCTAAAGTGAGATGAAACATCAAATCCCGCAAGTCCCTTACCTCTCTGGTAAGTGGCATGAAGGTTCTGGTCACCTGCTTCTGTCGGGGTGAAGGACGAGGGGTGGGGGAAACAGGGTGGGGAAGGGAAGCGATCCAGAGGTATATTTGTCCCCGGTCCCAGAAAGAGTTGGTAAGGGGTTATTGTTCTTCATCATCATCATCATCAATCGTATTTATTGAGCGCTTACTATGTGCAGAGCACTGTACTAAGCGCTTGGGAAGTACAAATTGGCAACATCTAGAGACGGTCCCTACCCAACAGTGGGCTCACAGTCTAAAAGGGGGAGACAGGGAACAGAACCAAACATACTAACAAAATAAAATAAATGGAATAGATATGTACAAGTAAAATAAATAGAGTAATAAATATGTACAAACATATATACATATATACAGGTGCTGTGGGGAAGGGAAGGAGGTAAGATGAGGGGGGTGGAGAGGGGGACGAGGGGGAGAGGAGGGAAGGGGTGAAGGACGAGGGGTGGGGGAAACAGGGTGGGGAAGGGAAGCGATCCAGAGGTATATTTGTCCCTGGTCCCAGAAAGAGTTGGTAAGGGGTTATTGTTCTTCATCATCATCATCATCATCATCATCATCATCATCATCATCATCAATCGTATTTATTGAGCGCTTACTATGTGCAGAGCACTGTACTAAGCACTTGGGAAGTACAAATTGGCAACATATAGAGACAGTCCCTACCCAACAGTGGGCTCACAGTCTAAAAGGGGGAAACAGAGAACAAAACCAAACATACTAACAAAATAAAATAAATAGAATAGATATGTACAAGTAAGATAAATAAATAAATAAATAGAGTAATAAATCTGTACAAACATATATACATATATACAGGTTCTGTGGGGAAGGGAAGGAGGTAAGATGCGGCGGGGGATGGAGAGGGGGACGAGGGGGAGAGGAGGGAAGGGGTGAAGGACGAGGGGTGGGGGAAACAGGGTGGGGAAGGGAAGCGATCCAGAGGTATATTTGTCCCTGGTCCCAGAAAGAGTTGGTAAGGGGTTATTGTTCTTCTTCATCATCATCATCATCATCATCACCATCATCAATCGTATTTATTGAGCGCTTACTAGGTGCAGAGCACTGTACTAAGCGCTTGGGAAGTACAAATTGGCAACATGTAGAGACGGTCCCTACCCAACAGTGGGCTCACAGTCTAAAAGGGGGAGACAGAGAACAAAAACAAACATACTAACAAAATAAAATAAATAGAATAGATATGTACAAGTAAAATAAATAAATAGAGTAATAAATATGTACAAACATATATACATATATACAAGTGCTGTGGGGAAGGGAAGGAGGTAAGATGGGGGGGATGGAGAGGGGGACGAGGGGGAGAGGAGGGAAGGGGCTCAGTCTGGGAAGGCCTCCTGGAGGAGGTGAGCTCTCAGCAGGGCCTTGAAGGGAGGAAGAGAGCTAGCTTGGCGGATGGGCAGAGGGAGCAGGGGATTCCAGGCATTCTTGGGTGTCCAGTCCTGCTGTTGGTCCAGTGGGAAAAGCACTGGTCTGGGCCTCAGAGGACCAAGTTCTAGTCCTGGGACTTCACTTTTCTGTACCTCGGTTGCCTCATCTGTCCTCAAATCCGACAGACATTTACTCTCCCCACCTTCAAAGGCTTATTGAAGGTCTATCCAAGAGGCCTTCCCAGACTAAATCCCATTTTTCCTCATCTCCCACTCCCTTCTGCATTACCCTGACTTGCTCCCTTTGCTCTCCCCCACCCCCAGCCAGCCCCACGGCATCTATGTAATTATCCGTCATTTGATTTATTTATATTGATGTCTGTCTTCCCTCCCTCTAGACTGTGAGCTTGTTGTGGGCAGGGACTGTCCCTGTTTATTGTTGTATTGTACTTTCCCAATCAGTACAGTGCCGGGTTGACGTCGGTAAAGATCGCACATGCCCTTTGTGATGGGCCGCACCCCTGTCCCCTACTCGTCCGTTGCACTCCGTAGTCCAACAAGACCAGGACTGGCAGATATGAGTTGGGGTAGCCCTGTACACATCACTAGCACTTTAATCAACTCCTCTGTACAATCTCGTTGCGGGCAGGGGATGTGTCTGTTTGTTACATTGTACTGTCCCAAACAGTACAGTGCTCTTCACACCGTAAGCACTCAATAAATATGACTGAATGTATGAATGAAAGGTCCCCGGTTCTGAAGTCTCAGAACCGAGAACCATTCACCATTCTTAATGGGAGACTCCATCATCCTCAGGCTCACCATATTTTCACCAATAATTGCCAAGGCACCTCTAGCCAGAGTTCTTTTTTAACAGGCATGTTTGGCTCAAGGAGAAATCGTGCACCATGTACATTTTTCAGGGGAGACTGTTATTGATTCAATCTGACTTCGATATTTCAGGCCAGAAAGAGGCCTCAAAGGGAATGATTTATTTCCTTTGTTTGATCTCCCCCAAAGTCAGAGCAAACCAACCTAAAATTAGAATAAATGGCATGGTGGAAAGGAATGTGAAGAAACCTGAAGCGAAATGAGTAGCGCAGAAAACAAACTAATGTTGGGCAATATGGGGAGGGGGGTGTTTTCACAAATATCTGATCCTCTAGGCTCTCTGAAGCCAGATCAGGGTGGCATTGGGAGATTGGAAACCAACAGCTCAAGAATAGAGCCCAAAGGCCGGAAGATATTCTTATCCTGCTGTTCTGCAGGTGTGCAGGGTGAAGCGAGTGTGCAAAATTCAAGAAGGGACTACTGAGGGAGAAGATGATTTCAGGTGAACACCCCCTCGCTGAGTGAGATAGGGGGTGGGGAAGGAGAGGGACACTCAGTGACCCTAAGTTGCGGTTTGGCTGGGTCAGTGCCCACTGGGAAGGAGTTCTGGGTGGCAAAGTTCCCAGAAATTTCTTTCCAGAACTTGGAGTTCAAAACTCCACGAGTGCAGGGACCTTGCCTCTTCCTTCTGCCAAGCTAGCTCTCTTCCTCCTGCCAAGCCAGCTCTCTTCCTCCCTTCAAGGCCCTACTGAGAGCTCACCTCCTCCAGGAGGCCTTCCCAGACTGAGCCCCTTCCTTCCTCTCCCCCTCGTCCCCCTCTCCATCCCCCATCTTACCTCCTTCCCTTCCTCACAGCACCTGTATATATGTATATATGTTTGTACATATTTATTACTCTATTTATTTATTTTACTTGTACATATCTATTCTATTTATTTTATTTTGTTAGTATGTTTGGTTTTGTTCTCTGTCTCCCCCTTTCAGACTGTGAACCCACTGTTGGGTAGGGAAGGTCTCTATATGTTGCCAACTTGTACTTCTCAAGCACTTAGTACAGTGCTCTGCACACAGTAAGCGCTCAATAAATATGATTGATTGATTGATTGATTCTACTGTAGATTCGCAAGTGCGTGGGACAATGTTCTCACCACAGCGGACCCTCATTTGGGAAGAGGCTGCTTCTGGGAATCTGGAATCCTTGGCTCTAGTCCCAGCTTCGCCAGCAGAGGAATGCCCGCTGGGGCTACATTATCAGGGTGGAGATTCCTGACCAAAGAACTACTTATGACATGCTGCAAGATGGACACGGTTAGCAGAATCCTGGAAATAGCCGGTTAATGTGGGCAGTGACAATTGCAATGACTACTGAGGCGACTGCCTGCTGGGAAATGGTAGAAGCCTGCTAGCTGCATTTCTGCAGACTCCTGTGCTACCCCAAAAATCAGCTTGTCACATGCAATCATTTCCATGCGAAATAAGGGCAAGTACCACATGGCTCCTGTCATACCGGGTGAAATTCAACCAGCGGCACCAAAATTAGATTTCAATTGCACCATGAATCTGGAAGGAGAAAAAGCTTTTTAAGTGAAGTGAACATCTGTACTTCCCTTGCTTCTCTGACATTCCGGTGGTCATTAGCATACTACACAAGAACCAATCTGCACTGCTCAAAATCAGTTTCTAGTGTATAATGAATTTTAAGTACTTGCATTTGGCTTCCCTTGCCACGCTAATAAAGGAATGATAACAGAATTTCCACAGGATTCTGAATCTGACTGGGAGAACCCTGTTTGCCCTATAACTCATTCACAGCCAATTCATAGCATCTTTAAGAAGCAGCCCCGCCTAGGGTTCTAATTCAGGTTCCACCCCTTGTCGGCTGTGTGACCTTGGGGAAGTCACTTCACTTCTCTGGGACTCAATTACCTCATTTGTAAAAGGGGGATTAAGACCGCGAACCCCACGTGGTACAAGGACTATGTCCAACCTAATTAGCTTGAATCTACCCCAGTGTTCAGTACAGCGCCTGGCACATAGTAAGGGCTTTAAAAACACCATTAAAACAAAAACTAAGTTCCCCTAGTTGTCCATTGTGTTCCAACCAAACCGTGTAATGAAAACACATTTCAGCAGACATGACCGTACTTATTAAACACTTGCTTCAAGCAGTCACCTAAGGGTGAGTGAATCTCAGCAGTTGATCAAGAATCCTCGCAAATGAGGTTTAACTGTAGACAAAGATGCCTGTTGTATCTGAATTATTAAATAGATGTTTGAGCTTATTCATTCATTCATTCAATCGTGTTTATTGAGCGCTTACTGTGTGCAGCACACTGTACTAAGCGCTTGGGAAGTAGAAGTTGGCAACGTATAGAGACGGTCCCTACCCAACAGCGGGCTCACAGTCTAGAAGGGGGGACTAGACAGACAACAAAACAAAATATATGAACAAAATAAAATAAATAGAAAAGTCTGGTTACTTCCAATAATTTCTATTTAATTACAATCCAAGTGATGCAGTTTGAGGGAGGACTTTGGTTTCAACGTTTCTCCCTCATAAAGGGAATTAACTGAGGAAACCGTTGCTGGAAGTAGCGCTTTGGCTAGGAGGGAAAAGATCCCCAACTCCACTCTCGGATGCCCACCGGTCCCTGGCTGTTGGGTGTTTTCCGGGGCATGCGAGGGCAGCCTGCATGGGGGAGGGAAGGGAGAGGAAGGGTGGTGGGTGAGCACTGAGCCGACTCTAGTCACTGGACCCCAGGGCCCCTCACCCCAAAACTCTGTCCGGAGCACAGAGGGAGTCTGAGAACCACCAGGCCAAGGGCAATGATAGTTGAGACAGACCAACCGGACGCTGCCTGTTCTCTCACTCCGATCAATTGTATACCCATCCACACTTCTGAGTGGAAATATATGACTGTATATATATAATAATAATAATAATAATGGCATTTGTCAGGTGCTTACTATGTGCAAAGCACTGTTCTAAGCGCTGGGGGGATACAAGGTGATCAGGTTGTCCCACGTGGGGCTCAAAGCCTTAGTCCCCATTTTACAGATGAGGGAACTAAGGCACAGAGAAGTGAAGTGACTTGCCCAAAGTCCCACAGCTGACAATTGGTGGGGCCGGGATTTGAACCCATGACCTCTGGCTCCAAAGCCCGGGCTCTTTCCACTGAGCCACGCTGCATCTCCATATATATATATGTATATGTGTGTGTGTGTGTGTATATGTGTGTGTAAATATGTATAAACACACACATAAAATTGTACACCCCTCCTAAGCAGTTACGCATATATGTATATTCATTCATTCATTCAATCATATTTATTGAGCGCTTACTGTGTGCAGAGCACTGTACTAAGCGCTTGGGAAGTACAAGTTGGCAACATATTCAATTCTCTGCTGTGCGACCATGGGCAAGTCACTTAATTGTACACCATCTCCAGTATTTCTGAACATATGTATAATTGTTGTCCATTCCATGACTTATTGAACTATTTCATCTTTACATTCTCATGTCTTATACTTGTTCTTTCGCCTGCTTCCCCTATTGATAAATAATGTATGTCCTCCTCAGTCATCAAAATGATAAGAAGATCAGGGAGCCCAGATTTTCTGGGACTTGTCTGATTGCCTGGACTTGGGCCATGGGCTAGTAGTAATTGCTTGAACTAGGAGTTTTTAATTACCAGCGAACCAGAAACTGCAAGAATGAAGGCTGTGTGGTCTAATGGAAAGAGCAAGGCTAAAATCCACTCTTTCCACTCCATCCAAACTACTACCTTGTTAATCGAAGAACTATCCTATCCCACCTTGATCACTGTATCAGCCTCCTTGCTGACCTCTCTGTCTCCTGTCTCTCCCCACTCCAGTCCATTCTTCACTCTGCTGCATTTTTCTGTATATATGTATATATGTTTGTACATATTTATTACTCTATTTATTTATTTATTTTACTTGTACCTATCTATTCTATTTATTTTATTTTGTTAGTATGTTTGGTTTTGTTCTCTGTCTCCCCCTTCTAGACTGTGAGCCCACTGTTGGGTAGGGACCGTCCCTATATGTTGCCAAATTGTACTTCCCAAGTGCTTAGTACAGTGCTCTGCACACAGTAAGCGCTCAATAAATACAACTGAATGAATGAATGAATTAGAGAGGACTCACAGAAGAATTTTGCCTGATACGGCCCAAGGTCTTGTACCAATGGCTACTCAGAAATTACAACAAGAGTATCGTTTTCAAACAACGTGTGCTTGCTAAGCTTCCCTTAAACTGATACAAGATGATTTCCAGGGACACTGAGTCTCAACCTATTTCTAACGATTCAGCGGCCGATATTTTAAAATGGTTGGAGAGAGATATCAGTAGAAACTGCACTCTTCCAAATGACTTAGACTTTCACATTATTGTTGCAGAAAATTGTGGGTGGGAATGACTCTGAATCTCCAATTCCTCCGACTCCTACACAAGTTTAAATAAAGTACTACTTCTGAGCAAAGGTTAGAATCTGGATTTTTTGAGTCTCAAATGCGACAGGGACTGTGTTTGATCTGGATTTTTTTTTGTTAGTGCTTGGCATGGAGTAAGTGCCTAATAAATACCATAAAAATGGTATTTACTAGAGAAACAGTGTGGCCTAGTGGATACAATGAGAGCCGTGGAGGCCGAGTCTGATCTCTGCCACTTGTCTGCCTGTGAGACCTTGGGTTAGTCATTTCACTTCTCTGAGCCTCAGTTACCTCATTTATAAAATGGGGATTAAAATTGTGAGCCCCACGTGGGACAGGGACTGTGTCCAACCTGATTATCTTGTACCTACCCCAGCACTTAGAAGAGTCCCTGGCACATAGTGCTTAACAAATACCATAAAAAAATAGTAATTATTATCATTGGATAATCTGAGAAACATGAATCGAACATTTCAGAATTGTGATCCTTGTTTCTCACTCATGAGGAATCTCTACACAGTCCATGACCGTGACAGATGAGTCATTTAGCTTTCTGATGGCAAGTACTGCCAGTGTTAGATGATCCAGACCAGATTTTTTGAGTTCTGGATGGTCTAAACCCTTTGTTTTTCCTCTTGCTATCTGCCTTTTAACATCTCCACCAGGAGTAGGTTGAGGAGATGAAAAGGTGAAACTCAAAATTAATTCATTTAATCTCACTACCTGGTATCTACCTCAGTGCTTAGCTCAGACAAAGCATTTAACAAATACCATTATTATTAATATTGTAGTTGAGGAAAAGGTGACAGAATCCAGTATACTGTGTATACGCTGGAAGTATTTCTATCCTAAGCATAATTTGACTATCTGGAAACCTCATGGCTACTCTCTATCTGGGATTCTTCAATTTACATTTGTTAAAGATGAACGGTTTGCTAAATTTGGCTCTTCAAAGTGTGACAGCGATTGAGTCCCTACTCTGTGCAGAGCTCGGGAGAGTGCGAGAGAGTGAGGAGACACGACCCCCGCCATCAAAGAGCTTACAGTCTAGCGAGGAGTAGTGGAAGAGATGTTCAGGAAAAATGATTTTTTAAATGAAAATTATTACTTAAACAGCCACATTCAGCCAGAAGACGTACATTAAGACTCAACTGACCCGTCAATAACCCATCTTCTAGACTGTGAGCCCACTGTTGGGTAGGGACTGTCTCTATATGTTGCCAGCTTGTACTTCCCAAGCGCTTAGTACAGTGCTCTGCACACAGTAAGCGCTCAATAAATACGATTGATTGATTGATCAATAATACTTTCTGACCCAAACTTAGCAGAGTCTGCGTTGACTCGGGGTGACAGCCAGGACCCTTTCAGCTGAGTTGCTCTGCCACTGCTGCTTTGGGAAGCAGCATCAACGGAACTAGTTTGCCTTTAAGGCACTTAAAGTCTCATCCATTATGTGAGAGCTTTTTTTTTGTATTAGCAAATAAAGTGATGTAAAACGTGGCAATTACGGAATTTACCCTGTGTGCTCCTCAACTATTAGAACTTCAAAGGAAACGCAATTTGTTCCTGGACTTCCGTGTGCTGGGATGTTTCGGACAGGGCCTGACGGAGGCTCGTGGGAGACTCCTGAGAGACTTGTGATGCTCTGCACACAGTAGGCGCTCAATAAATACGATTGATTGATTGATTGATTGACTGGGAGCCCCACGTGGGACACCCCGATTACCCTACGTCTACCCCAGCGCCTAGAACAGTGCTGGGCACATAGTAAGCGCTTAACAAATATTCCCTGGGCCTCCTCTGTCTAATTTCCTCCTCTGTCTAATGGGGATGAAGACTGAGCCCACTGTTGGGTAGGGACTGTCTCTATATGTTGCCAACTTGTACTTCCCAAGCGCTTAGTACAGTGCTCTGCACACAGTAAGCGCTCAATAAATGTGATTGATTGATTGATTGATTGTGAGAGCGGGCCCCTGGGGCCGAGCTCACACGGAGCGCCCTAAAACAGGGCCGCTCACTCCAAGGTGCCCATCCCCAGGGAAGATCCCGGATCTCCGGCAAAGGGAAGCAGCATGGCCTAGTGGATAAGAGCACGGACTCGGGAGTCAGAGGACCTGGGTTCTAATCCCGGCTCTGCCCGTTGTCTGCTGTGTGACCTTGGGTAAGTCACTTCACTTCTCTGTCCCTCAGTTTCCTCATCTGTCAAACGGGAATTACATCCCTGTTCTCCTTCTTCCCTTAGATTGTGAAAACTGTCTGGGACAGGGATTGTAACCTGATCATCTTGCATCTACCCCATTGCTTAATACAGTGCTTGGCACATAGTGTGTGTTTAACAAATACCATAGAAAAGGGGCCGTTGCAGGGTGATGCCCTCAGCCCTACCTGCTCCGTTCCATCAGAGCACTATGCTGACTCTGCTTTTTGGCAGGGGACGGCATTCATTCATTCATTTATTCAATCGTATTTATTCATTCACTCAATCGTATTTATTGAGCATTTACTGTGTGCAGAGCACTGTACTAAGCGCTTGGGAAGTGCAAGTTGGCAACATATAGAGACGGTCCCTACCCAACAACGGGCTCACAGTCTAGAAGGGGGAATAATAATGATGGTATTTGTTAAGCGCTTACTATGTGCCAAGCACTGTTCTAAGCGCTGGGGAGGTTACAAGATTCATTCATTCAATCGTATTTATTGAGCGCTTACTGTGTGCAGAGCACTGTACTAAGCGCTTGGGAAGTACAAGTTGGCAACATATAGAGACGGTCCCTACCCAACAGTGGGCTCACAGTCTAGAAGATGATCAGGTTGTCCCACGTGGGGCTCACAGTCTTCATCCCCATTTTCCAGATGAGGGAACTGAGGCCCAGAGAAGTGAAGTGACCGGCCCAAGGTCACACAGCAGACAAGTGACGGAGCCGGGATTAGAACCCACGACTTCTGACTCCCAAGCCCAGGCCCTTGCCACTAAGCAGGCAGAGTCGGCTGGCTCGTCCTCTCCCAAGCAGCAGAGGACCAAAGGAAGAAGTAGGGGTTTGGCCAGGAGGAAAAAGCCTGAGACTAGGAGGCAGAGATACAGGCTATAGTCTCAGCTCCACTCCTGGCCCGATGGGTGGCCTTGAGTAAGTCATTGAACCGCTCAGGGTCTCAATTTCCACATCTCTCAAAATGAGAAGGTGCTTGCTCTCTCTCCCTAATGGACTACGGGCCCTAGAGAACACGGGAACCGCAGCCAATTCTCTTGGATCTACCCAAGTACTTAGCCCAGTGGTTTGGCACGTAGTATAGCCCTCCATCGATCGGTTGACTTTGAACTTCGTAGCCATCCCCCTCTGACCGGTATTTTTGCACGGACCGATGTCTTCTAATAGGAAAAATGCCCTCCAGAAAGCTCCCCCATCCTTCCAGCAGAAAACCCATTTGGACACCAAGTTTATCCATCAACATGCTGTTTTGCAGATGTCTTTGCACATACGATGTCTGTGTTCTTTCACCGTGAGATTGTTTTTTTTTGACATAAAGTCTTTGACAGCCTTCTCGAGGAGGCATCAGACTGTTTTTTTAGAGAAGCTGCGTGGCTCAGTGGAAAGAGCCCGGGCTTTGGAGTCAGAGGTCATGGGTTTGAATCCCGGCTCCGCCACACGTCTGCTGTGTGACCTTGGGCAAGTCACTTAACTTCTCTGAGCCTCACTTACCTCATCTGTAAAATGGGGATTAAGACTGTGAGCCCCACATGGGACAACCTGATCACTGTATCCCCCCAAGCGCTTAGAACAGTGCTTTTCACATAGTAAGCACTTAACAAATGCCAACCTTATTATTAATAAACAGCCTCGTTAAAGGAATAGGAGGACATTGGTGAGTAGTCAGAGTTCGAGACAGGGAGTCTGGAACGGTGAACCGGCTTCCTGACTACGCCATTGCCTCATCGCTTGAAATGGAAAGGCCTTTCATCTCTTCCTGCCATCACTCACATGGGCAGTCCCCCCGCCTCATAAAGCCATAATCCCATTGGCGGAGGTAAGAGCTCTGCGGTGTCCAACATCATCATCATCAATCATATTTATTGAGCGCTTACTATGTGCAGAGCACTGTACTAAGCACTTGGGAAGTACAAATCGGCAACATATAAAGACAGTCCCTACCCAACAGTGAGCTCACAGTCTAAAAGGGGGAGACAGAGAACAAAACCAAACATACTAACAAAATAAAATAAATAGAATAGATATGTACAAGTAAAATAAATAAATAAATAGAGTAATAAATATGTACAAACATGATTAACTTGTATCTACCCCAGTGCTTGGAAGAGTGGAAGAGCACACAGTACCCGCTTAACAAGTACTATTATTATTATTAATCATCATCAATCGTATTTATTGAGTGCTTACTATGTGCAGAGCACTGTGCTAAGCGCTTGGGAAGTACAAATTGGCAACATATAGAGACAGTCCCTACCCAACAGTGGGCTCACAGTCTAAAAATTAAAAAAAAGTAATGAGGGAGCATCTGATCAAGGGCCTCGCTTGGCAGTCAGGTAAAATGGGATCACTGTTTTGCCCAAGAACGGGATGGCTACCTCTCTGCCCTTCGGGTTCTGACCGGAGGGAGAAGGAACTGGTGCTTTTGCGGAAGGTTATGGGAATCTCAGGCTGATGGGAAAGGGCGGGTCTCATCCCGCCATTGGAGGGGATCGGCGGGAGGGTGAAGCCAGCTGAGGGCTGAGGATGGGGAGATCGTGAATAATAATAATAATAATAATAATAATAATAATAATAATAATAATGGCATCTATTAAGCGCTTACTATGTGCAAAGCACTGTTCTAAGTGCTGGCGAGGTTACAAGGTGATCAGGTTGTCCCACGTGGGGCTCACACTCTTCATCCCCATTTTGCAGATGAGGTAACTGAGGCACAGAGAAGTTGAGTGACTTGCCCAAAGTCACACAGCTGATAAGTGGCAGAGCCGGGATTTGAACCCATGACCTCTGACTCCAAGGCCCGGGCTCTTTCCGCTGAGCCACGCTGCTTCTCTAATGCAGCAGATGGGAGAGAGGGTTCAGATATTAAGACTGACATACGAAAGGGAGGGTAGCTTAACATTCTGATCACTACTCTCAGGGCGGTCCATGAAGACAGATGAGGAATAGTTCCTTCCCCGAAAGAGCCTCGTTAGGAGAAGTAAATATGTCTTTCTCTGCTAATTACTGGACGGAGAACAGGAAATAGGCCTCATAGAGGAAAAAGACGGCTGCAAAGGACTCTCTGCTGTTTCCTGATCAACCAATCAATCAAGCAATGGTATTTATTGAGCACTTACTGCAACCAGAGCATCATCATCATCAATCGTATTTATTGAGCGCTTACTGTGTGCAGAGCACTGTAATAAGCGCTCGGGAGAGTACAACACAACAGAGTTGGTAGCCACATCCCTGCCCTCAAGGAGCTCACAGTCTAGTGTGGGAAGCAGGTGATCAAATTAATAATTTCTGGCTCCCATCTTAGCAGTGCCTAGGCCTTCATGTCAATAATCATCATCATCAATCGTATTTATTGAGCACTTACTGTGTGCAGAGCACTGTACTAAGCGCTTGGGAAGTACAAGTTGGCAACATATAGAGACGGTCCCTACCCAACAGTGGGCTCACAGTCTAAAATCTGCTCAGGGTCACCGTCCCCGTAGGTAGTGTCCGGATTCTCATAAGCCAACTGCTCTGCACACAGTAAACACTCAATAAATAGGACTGATTAATTGATAGACATGATTCCTGCCCTCCAGGAACTTACATTCTAAGAGAGGAGACAGGCATTACTAGATTACAGGTAAGGGAAGGAAGTGAGTACTATTGTACTCTCGCTGAAAAGCTATTTGGCAGGAGTCCACCAAGCAGTTTCCTTAGCCAAGCAAGAGAGGTTCTACAGCTCTCAATGCTGAAATAAAAGAAGGGCCAGAGAGACAATGAGGTACGTAGTACTTTCCAAGAGCTCAGTACTGTACCCTGTACCCAAGGGGAGCCCAATAAATACTATGGCTATTACTCAAAGTCATGAACTCAGGTCTTGGGATTCCCAGATCCAGGCTCTTTCTGCTAGGCCACACTGCCTCTTTTCTTCCTTGTCAAAAAAGAGCCTTAAACGGGTGTTTCGTCTCCAGCGGGACTGTGATCAGTCCATTTGCCTGAGCCTTGGGGTTATTCATTGGATTTGACCGGTCAAATCATCAATAAATACGATTGATGATTTGACCGGTCAAACTACATCATTGTACCACAACTACTCCAGCTGACATTGCCCAATTAAAATCTCACCCTTTCCAACAAGCCTACCCGGGTTAACTGCCAACCCCCTGAGTCATACCCACCCACTAGTCACGTCCCACACTCAACGTATTTATTTACCTCCTTCTTCAGCAGCACTTGTGCATGAATGCACAATTTCCCGGTCAATGATTTATTATGATTATTCGATCTGTAAATTTCTTCACGCCTGTCTGACCCGTTGGAGTGTAAACTCCTTGTGGGCAGGGGATAAGTCTCATGTGTCTTTGGCAGGGAGCGGGAGAGGGACGATTTCCAAGCAGGAGCCGGCCAGAAAGCTGCCATTTGGTCTCTTCAGCCTTGATTGGAAACTCTCAGGTGTTTCCCAAGCCCTGATACGGATAAGGGTGGGAGTCCAGCTCAAACGGCTGTGGGGTGAACACCCCCTGATCCCCGTGGAGTTGGCACCAAGGCCCCGAGTGACCCCAGCTTTGTCCCAACCGGCAAGCACTTTCCAAAGGTGAAGTGATCCTCGTCTGCCCCGCTCGGGGATTTTTGATAACTTTATGGTCTCCTTAACTGAAAGCATTTCCACGCGCAGTCCATCTGCCTGGGTATTTCCAGCCCAGCAAATCCTAAAGAACAATTAGCATTTCCCGGCCGGAAGGACAGTAAGTTCACCCTGACCCTCCCGCCAGGCATCATCATCAATCGTGTTTATTGAGCGCTTACTATGTGCAGAGCACTGTACTAAGCGCTTGGGAAGTACAAATTGGCAACATATAGAGACAGTCCCTCCCCAACAGTGGGCTCACAGTCTAAAAGGGGGAGACAGAGAACAAAACCAAACATACTAACAAAATAAAATAAATAGAATAGATATGTACAAATAAAGTAAATAGAGTAAAAAATATGTACAAACATATATACATATATACAGGTGCTGTATATACATATACAGGTGCAGACGGACTCTACTCCGAAGTTGGGGCTGTGCACATGTCATCAGCTCCGGAACGCATCCAAAGAACCGCCTAAGCTTGTTGTCTACATTTTCGTCCGTGTCACGCATAAAGGTGAACGGAGAGGATTCGGGCCTCGTCAACCCCCTGATTTTGCTTTTACAAAATGTATTCGTTGTTGCGGGGGGCTGGGGGAAGGGCCTAGGGGTGACCTGATGTTTGGCTCTGGTTGCTTCGATTTTTCCCTGTGCCACAGGCATACACCCAGCTGCTTCTGGAAAACCACAGGGCCATGCCTGGACCCGAGGTCAGGGATGAAGGGAGTTTGAGGACTTCCCTCTGCCTGCCTCTCCTCATTTCTTCTCTCTCCACTGGGCCCCGACATCTTCTCTAAGCTCTTTTCACGGAAGCAATGTGGCCTAGTGGGAAGAGCACGGGCCTGGAAATCGGAGGACCTGGGTTCCAAACCCAACTCTGATATTTGCTGGCTGTGTGACCTCGGGCAGGTGACTTCACTTCTCTGTGCTTCAGTTTCCTCAATCAATCAATCAATCAATCAATCAATCAATCGTATTAATTGAGCACTTACTGTGTGCAGAGCACCGTACTAAGCGCTTGGGAAGTACAAGTTGACAACATATAGAGACAGTCCCTACCCAACAGTGGGCTCACAGTCTAAAAGGGGGAGACGGAGAACAAAACCAAACATACTAACAAAATAAAATAAATAGAATAGATATGTACAAGTAAAATAAATAGAGTAATAAATACGTACAAACATATATACAGGTGCTGTGGGGAAGGGAAGGAGGTAAAATGAGGGGGATGGAGAGGGGGAAGAGGGGGACAACAGTAATATGGGGACTCAACACCTGTTCTCTCCCCCTCTAGACTGTAAACTTGTTGTGGGAAGGGAATGTGTCTACTGACTCTGTTATATTGTACTCTTCCAAGTGCTTAGTACAGTGCCCTGCACACAGTAAGCACTCAATAAATAATACTGATCGACTGAATGTTCTCCCTCCTAGACTGTGAGCCCCATGTGGGACGGGAATTGTGTTTCCAACCTGATTATCTTGTATCTACCTCGGTCCTTAGAACAGTGCTTGACACAATCAATCAATCAATCCATCAATCGTATTTATTGAGCGCTTACTGTGTGCAGAGCACTGTACTAAGCGCTTGGGAAGTACAAGTTGGCAACATATAGAGACAGTCCCTACCCAACAGTGGGCTCACAGTCTAAAAGGGGGAGACAGAGAACAAAACCAAACATACTAACAAAATAAAATAAATAGAATAGATATGTACAAGTAAAATAAATAAATAAATAAATAAATAGAGTAATAAATATGTACAAACATATATACATATATACAGGTAAGTATACATAAGTAAGTGCTTAGCAAATAACATCAAAAAACTACCAAAAGCAGATGTCCCACCTTCTCTCTCAGCCCCATAACTTGATTGGAGGAGGGACTGGGGGTGGGGAGGAAAAAAAAGTTATGGTATTTGTTAAGCGCTTACTATGTGCCAAGCACTGTTCTAAGTGCTGGGACAGGTACAAGGTAAACAGGTTGTCCCATGTGGGGCTCACACTCAATCCCCATTTAACAGATGAGGTAACTGAGGCACAGAGAAGTTAAGCGGGAGTTTGCCCAAGGTCACACAGCAGACAAGTGGCAGAGCTGAGATTAGAACCCACGGCCTCTGTCTCCCGAGCCCATGTTCTTGCCACTAAGTCATGCTGACTAGGGTAGTGTAGGGAGGTCACTTTAAGGCAGTGTTTGTTTGTGGTTTTTTTTTATAATGGCATTTTATTAAGCGCTTACTATGTGCAGAGCACTGTCCTAAGCGCTGGGGAATTTACAAGGTGATCAGGTTGTCCCCCATGGGGCTCACAGTCTTAATCCCCATTTTCCAGATGAGGTAACTGAGGCCCAGAGAAGTGAAGTGACTTGCCCAAAGTCACACGATTGATTGATTGATTGATTGGTGGAGCTGGGATTTGAACCCATGACCGCTGACTCCAAAGCCCAGGCTCTTTCCACTGAGCCACGCTGCTTCTCTAATAATAGAGAACAATAATAGTGTTGCTTCTGCCCATCTTCCCCCAGGATGTTGTTAACGGCAAGTGGGGTCCCGGCCAACGTCCCGAGCTGCTGGCGTGTGGAGGGCCTCAGTGTGGCCCTTCGTCAGCAGCCGATCAAAATGGGCACAATTTCGGCCCCAAACCCTCCACTGCCCCTTCCCGAGCTGTCCGGCTGAACTCTTAGGTTGAGCAGCTGCGTCCTGTGAGGAAAGACCCTGGGCTTGGGAGTCGGAGGTCGTGGGTTCTAATCCCGACCCCGCCTCCTGGCAACTGTGTGATCAGTCAATCAATCCCATTTATTGAGCGCTTACTGTGTGATTTGGGGCAAGGCACTTCACTGGGCCTCAGTTACCTCATCTGCAAAATGGGGGTGGAGACTGTGAGCCCCACGTGGGACAACTCCTCTCCCCCGCCTTACCTCCTTCCCCTCCCCACAGCACCTGTATATGTGCATATATGTTTGTACGGATTTATTACTCTATTTATTTTATTTGTACGTATTTCTATTTATTTTATTTTGTTAATATGTTTCGTTTTGTTCTCTGTCTCCCCCTTCTAGACCGTGAGCCCCACGTGGGACAACTCCTCTCCCCCTACTCCCCCTCCCCATCCCCCCCGCCTTACCTCCTTCGCCCCCCCCCCCACAGCACCTGTATATGTGTATATATGTTTGTACGTATTTACTACTCTATTCATTTTATTTGTACATATTTCTTCTATTTATTTTATTCTGTTAATATGTTTTGTTTTGTTCTCTGTCTCCCCCTTCTAGACTGTGAGCCCCACGTGGGACAACTCCTCTCCCCCGCCTTACCTCCTTCCCCTCCCCACAGCACCTGTATAGATGTATGCACGTATTTATTACTCTATTTATTTTATTTGTACATATTCTATTTATTTTATTTTGTTAATATGTTTTGTTCTCTGTCTCCCCCTTCTAGACCGTGAGCCCACAGTTGGGTAGGGACCGTCTCTAGATGTTGCCAACTTGGACTTCCCAAGCGCTTAGTCCACTGCTCTGCACACAGTAAGAGCTCAATAAATATGATTGAATGAATCCGCTATTGATTTCGCAGGGTAGCGTGGGGTGGTCACTTTAAAAAACGATCAGGGGAAAAGCCAAGCCTGGCCTAGTGGACTGATGGGATTTGCCTTGAAAACAGAGGAGAAGGAGATGTGGGAGCGGCAGGGAGCGGAGGCCTTTGCAGGCCGTCGTAAAGTCGGGCACTGTTTAGCCACGGGTTCTGCTGTTCCCTCCGACTCGGGCTGATGGAGGTTTCGCCCTGTTCCTCCACTTTGCCGCTGTATCAAATGGGAAAACTGTCTTCCTAAGCCCTTTAACTGAATGAAAAGGGACCGAGCCCCCTGCCCGCCAGTTGCCAGGGACAACGGACTAGCCAACGAGAGGGAGCAAAAAGGCTCGGTCACCCTCCAGTCATCCCTGGAAGCAGCAGCAGCATCCCTGGAAGAGGGGCAGCGTGGCTCGGTGGAAAGAGCACAGGCTTTGGAGTCAGAGGTCATGGGTGCAAATCCCAGCTCTGCCATTTGTCAGCTGTGTGACTTTGGGCAAGTCACTGCACTTCTCTGTGCCTCAGTTACTTCATCTGTAAAATGGGGATTAAGACTGTGAGCCCCACATGGGACAACCTGACCACCTTGTATCTTCCCCAGCGCTTAGAACAGTGCTTTGCACATAGTAAGCGCTTAACAAATACCAAAATTATTATTATTATTATTATCCCTCCTTCCCATGGCCAGAGCCGGGGCCGAGTCTGAGGCCAGGCAGGGGAGGGAGTGGACCACCCTACCCCTAAAGAGCTGGCCCCACTCGGCCCCTTTGGGGTGTCCAGCGAGAACGTCCCCTACGCTGTGCTGTGTGTTTGTTTCCCACCCTGGAGCCCTTCCAACCCCAGTTTTCTCTTCCTTCCTTAGAGAAGGATTAGCAGGAAAAGTCTTGTGGGCTTGGCAGGCATGACGGCACACCAAGACTTACGCTGGGACCGATCTGGTTTAGCGAGGTGTATTAATATTTCATCACAATCTGCACAAATAAGCTTAAGGAGTGATTGAGGAGCGATCATCCTCTCCCCAGCACAAGCGCCTCATCCATATTTTATGACAATTTTTATTTACAAGCCAGTCTAGATGAGCATGGGGCCGGGCAGCCATTAAGCTGACGGAATGTAGAAAGCGATTACTGCCCTGGCGTGTCATCCCATGAACGAGAAGCAGGCCGTGTTTAGAAGGCTAAGGAGGGCTGGGTTGGTTGAGTGCCTACAACCGAAGTTTTTTTAAACTCTAGACTGTCTCTAGTCTGTCAGCTCCTTTTGGGCAGGGAACACGTCAATCAACTATTGTATTGTTCTCTCCCAAGCCCTTAATACGGTGCTCTGTACACAATAAATACAAATGATTGATTCCTTAATACGGGTCTTGAGGTACCACCACCCCTCGATCCAAGAGAACTAGGTGTACCTTGCGTTTGTAAACATCTTTTTCCTATGGGCTTTCACACCCGTCACCCCATTTCATCTCCACAAACTCATTCGGAGATGGTTAGCACCCTCCCCATTTTACAGAGGAGGAAACTGAAGCCCAAAGATGTTAAGTGACTTGCCCAGAGTAACACAGCAAGCCAGGGCAGAGCTGGGATTTGCCAGTAAAAATACTAGCATTAAGAACACCAACCAAGTTTTGGTCATGTCCCTCTGCTAGGATTTTGTTCTGCATTTCTGCTAAACCATTGGGTGCCCCAAGTTAGATCCTCCTCACCCAATTTCTTTTCTCCAGCCAAGCCTTTGACTCTAAGACAACCGACAACTTTTCAATGTCCACGCTAAAATCATCTGTGTGCCACGGTCCCTATGGCCAACTGGCCATCTTCTTTGCCTGGCTCCAGCCCTTCAGGATGGAGTTAGCCTAGAAGACAGCAGTTGCATCTGATATCCTGCTAGATTTTAAGTTCCTTGAGGGCAGGGATTGAGTCTACTCGCTCTATTATACTCTCTAAAACACACAGAACAGCGCTGTGCACACAGTAGTTTCCCAATAAATGCTCTTGATTGATTGATTGATTGACTGACTGAAAGGCCATCTTGGAACCAAACAACGCCCAGGTCCAAGACAGATCCCAGATCAATCAATCAATCGTATTTATTGAGCGCTTACTGTGTGCAGAGCACTGTACTAAGCGCTTGGGAAGTCCAAGTTGGCAACATATAGAGACGGTCCCTACCCAACAGTGGGCTCACAGTCTAGAAAGTGGGCTTACTGTCTAGATGCCCTTTGTGAAATCCCAGGGGCATCGCCAGGACTTCTCAGGAATTGCCTCAGAAATGACACATTCAGCCACACATCCCCACTGTGACTGTGAGCCCACTGTTGGGTAGGGACTGTCTCTATATGTTGCCAACTTGTACTTCCCGAGCGCTTAGTATAGTGCTCTGCACACAGTAAGCGCTCAATAAATACGATTGATTGATTGATTGATCCCCCGCACCCCCACACTCTCTCCCCACCCCCGGGCCACTCCATATTTAAGATAATAGAGCAATCTGGTCTAAAAGCCCCTATTCCACATCTTGGAAGGTTTGGGCATCGAGCCCCACTCCGGCTAGCTTCAGCCCAGGCCATCACGAGACTTTTGAGCAGGCTGCAGCAGCTTCCTGAGGACAGGGCATGCCTGCTTAGTCTCCTAAACCCAATTCGAGCAGCGCATGCATTCCCTTTTTGAGGCCTCCCTCTGGGTATCCACAGTGTTTGCCTTTCAGGGCAGCGCCAGAGGAGGAGAAAATACGTCCCTCTGGAAAGTGCCCTTGGGCAGGTCTTGCTCACGGAAAGATGCTGCTCTCTACCCTTGAGTCATCCTGCTTCACCTTTGCTCCTTTTGCGCTTTCCAAAGGACTCCAGGATCGCTTCGTCCCCTGTGGTTTGACCCTAGCTCCGTTTGAGCTAAGGGCCAGGACCATAGCAGGATATCTGCGAGCACTCAGGCGGCACCAGAATCAGAATTAACGATTGGGCATTTATTATGAAGTAGTAGTAGTAGTAATAGCATTTATTAAGAGCATACCGTGTGCGGAGAACTGTACTAGCGCTGGGAGGGGCGACACAGACACGATCCCTGGGGCGAGTACTGTGCTAAGTACTGGGATAGATACAAGTTTCAGGTGCCACGGCTCTGTCAACGGTTCCATCTTTGCGGCTGGGAGGGAGGCAGAGAAATTCAACGGTCGTTTCTGGCTCCTCATGGGGGCTGATACCAGAGGTCAAGCTATATCCAAGCTATATCCAGGCAAGTCACAAGCTTCCAAGCAGTGTGGCTCAGTGGCAAGAACCCGGGCTTTGGAGTCAGAGTTCATGGGTTCGAATCCCGGCTCTGCCAATTGTCAGCTGTGTGACTTTGGGCAAGACACTTCACTTCTCCGGGCCTCAGTTGCCTCAACTGTAAAATGGGGATTAATATTGCGAGCGCCCTGTGGGACAACCTGATCACCTTGTAACCTCCCCAGCGCTTAGAACAGTGCTTTGCACATAGTAAGCGCTTAATAAATGCCATCATCATCATCATCATCATCATCATCATTCCAAGGCTTCCCTGTTTCTCACCTCCCCTTGCCCGTCTCTGGTTTCAGGAGACGAGAAGTACGCTTTCCACCCATCCTGTCCCAAGCAAGACAGGATGAGCGCTGGGATTCAGGAGGTGAAAACTGACACTGCCCTCGCTCCCCTGTGCACTTCCTCCTTTCTCTAACCAGACGACAGGCCACTCGTTGGTGCGGTTGGCGGGTTGAATGAGGCTCATTGTCTCTCTGGGGTCCCCTTCGGTGTTAGGCAGGGAGACAGGCCCCACGCAGTCTGTTCCAAGAATGATACGTTGAACTCATCACTCTCTTGCCTCAAGTTTCCCCCCTGGAAGAGGTCTTTGGTTTGTCACCCTGTTCCCCGGGCCAAGGGAATGGTTTCCCAACCTCAAACCAGCCATCATGACAAGGGGTTTCAGAGCAATAAGGGCCTCAGAACAACAAGCAGAGAAGCAGTGTGGCACAGTGGAAAGATCACAGGCCTAGGAATTAGGGGGTCTGGTTTCTAAACCCAACTTCTAGACTGTGAGCCCATTGTGAGCCCATCTCTATATGTTACCACCTTGTACCTCCCAAGCGCTTAGTACAGTGCTCCGCACACAGCAAGCGCTCAATAAATACGATTGATTGAATGAATGAATGAACTCTGCCAAATGCTTTCTGCGTGACCTTGGGCAAACTTCTCCATACCTCAGTTCCTCTGTTCTCCCTCCTACTGAGACTGTGAGTCCCATGCAGGACAGGGATTGTGTTCAACCTAATTCACCTGTATCTACCTCAGAGTTTAGAACAGTTTTGACACATAGTAAGCGCTTAAAAAATACCATTAAAAAAATTAAGCAGACAAAACTTTGTGATTGTGTGTGTGTGTTTGAGCGTGTGTGTGCATGATTATGTTTCCTCTAATCTGCTGGGAATGTCCTAGACAAACTGGCCAGCTTGTACATGTGCTACTTTGGGGATGAACACCGTGTGAGTGGAAATTTGTGAACGTATGAGTACGCTAGGGAGTAGGCAATCTGGGGATCGACTGGCCAACTGGAAGATTGGCATGTCTCAGTCTTAATGTGATGGTGAACGCTGGCACGGGGGTGCGAGGCTGCACGCGGGCGTAAATGTAACACGGGCGTCGGTGCCCGTCTGTGTATGTGTGTGCAAGCCAAAATAAAGAGGGGTGATTTCTGACATGAGGAATGCATTCCTCAGAGGCAGCGAGAGGGAATGACAACATCAACCTGAGCCAGACCAGGTATTGCACAAGCAAACTGTGGTGTTGAAACAAACGCCCATTCATAAAGCCTTTTGACCTGAATCCCTTACAAAGTCAGGGCTGCCCCATTTCAGGATTCATAACTGCCCCCACACTCTGCCTAAGATGAGACTTACGCGAGGACGTTCTGACTCTGAGCAGCCGCTGTCTTAACATCCCAAAACAACTCCGTCAATCAAGAGTGTTTATTACGCACCTAGTGTGTGCAGAGCACTGTGCTGAGCATTTGGGGAGAATAACAGAGTCAATATATGTGAGCCCTGCCCTCAAAGAGCTGACCATCTAGTGGGAGAGGACGCTAAAAGAATTAAGTCCAGCGGCCTTGCCCATCCAACCAACATGCCCATCCTGTGTAACGTGACCTCACTGGCCAGACGATCCATATCCTCCTGTTAGAAGGAACTTCTCCCCTCTTCGGGGGAAGCAAAGCCTTTTTTTCCCCCAGCTCCAAAGCTGGCTTACCTGCTTTCCCCGCGGTTACCAACTCCTTCTGCAGTTGTTCAATAACACGATTGCGCTCAGTAGGCTTCTGGAGCTGTGCTTCCAGAGGCTTGCCTCCGTGGTTCTTCTAGCCTGTGAGCCCTTTGTTGGGTAGGGACCGTCTCTATATGTTGACGATTTGTACTTCCCAAGCGCTTAGTACAGTGCTCTGCACACAGTAAGCACTCAATAAACGCGATTGAATGAATGAATGAATGAATGAATGAATGAATGAATGAATGGCTGCCACATTGGTCCGCCGGCAGGGAGAGGGAGAGGGGGAAGGAAGGGCATAATTCCCTCCTCTCACTTTGTTCTCTTTTGCACCCTTCTGGATTTACCCCCGTCTATGACCGTCTCTGCTCTTCTGATGCCGGCCCCTGGAGCCTGCCATCTTAGGATCTAACAGCTCGAGAATCCTTGGCCCATTCTCTACACTTCTTCCAGTCATCATCATCATCAATCGCATTTATTGAGGGCTTACTATGTGCAGAGCACTGTACTAAGCGCTTGGGAAGTACAAATTGGCAACATATAGAGACAGTCCCTACCCAACAGTGGGCTCACAGTCGCACAGGTTGGACTGACTCACAGATTCCCTCCTGTGAGGACTGCTGGATCCAGGAATGTCTTTAATCGATAGCCCAAGACTCATGTAGGCTTCATATAGTAGCCACCTACCTCGCTCTGATTCTGGCAGTGGGCACCTAGTTGTCAGAACTGTCGCCTAATTGAGCACCCCTAGAACCTTGAGAGACAAGAGAGCAAGCATACCCCCATCAAAGGACAAATTGGTATTTTTCAACATGTGACTTTCCAAAGGCAGATGAGTTTTTCATCAGTGGCATTCACTGAGAAACTGAGCTCAGCACTTAGAGCAGTGGTTTGAACATAGTAAATGCTTCATAAATGCCATTATTATTAAATTGTGTGCAGAGCACTTTATTAAGTGCTTGGGAGGAGTACAGCAGTAGCCAGACACAAGTTCCTTGCCCTCAAGGAGCTTATAATAATAATAATAATGGCATTTATTAAGCTCTTACTATGTGCAAAGCACCGTTCTAAGAGCTGGGGAGGTTACAAGGTGATCAGGTTGTCCCATGGGGGGGCTCACAGTCTTCATCCCCATTTTACAGATGAGGTAACTGAGGCACAGAGAAGTTAAGTGACTGCCCCAAAGTCACACAGCAGACAATTGGCAGAGCCGGGATTTGAACCCACGAACCCTGACTCCAAAGCCCGGGCTCTTTCCACTGAGCCTCGCTGCTCTAAGAGGGGAGGCAGGCTGGCAAAAATCGGCTCCAAACGGTAGGAACAGGAGTAGGATTAGAGGCTATGGGTCTGGGTTACACGGCTCCTAGGTTACAGGGACAGGTTACACGGGTTATAGGTTGGTGTCACATCCAGTGCTCTGCACATAGTAAGCGCTCAATAAATACGATTGATGATGATTGGATGTCACAGGTTCTAGATTACAGGCCCAGGCTCCACAGGTTCTAGAAATGGATTAGGCCCGGGCTACGTGGACTCTAGGTTACATTCATTCGTTCAGTCGTATTTATGGAGCGCTTACTGTGTGCAAAGCACTGTACTAAGCACTTGGGAGGGCACAACAACAAATAGATGCATTCCCTGCCCACAAAAGGTATGTGTTACCAAGTTTCCCCCAGGTTCTAGACCATGGTCCGGGCTACCCCAACTCTAGGCCCCGGGGCCAGGATGCAGCAGGGCCTGGCAAGTCAGCCTGGGGAGGAGAGGCTCTCAGTCAGGAAGTCGGGCTTCGAGAAATATGTCACTGGCCCGGCTAATCTGCACGGGGCAGAAAGCTGCCGGACGAGTTTTGTCAAGTGTTCAGCCCACAGACTTCCATTTCCTGCGGTCCAGCCCCCTCTCCCTAGGAGGGGTGGAGAACAAAGGACGGTGCTCAGCAGCAGCCGAGTTTCACAACCAGCCTCCGCGCGAGGTCCAGGTTTGGGACAATAATGCGCTGCCGTCCAGGCGAGCAGATTTATGATGCTCCCAGAGACTGCACAAACAGGCCCCCGGTGAAGGGCAGCTATCTGGTCAGCTTCACGGCCCAAACACCTTCATATCCAGAGTTTTAACATTTTCACCTTCAAGCGGCTTGGAAGCGCTGCCTGTGCTCGCAGGGACCTGGGAGGAGAGTGAGGAAGTTCTGGAGCAAGAGGGGGAAAGGAAATCCAGATTCGCCAGACCTTAAGCTCCAGGCTCCGTGGATTTCTCCACCGAACCCTTCCGCGGCGCGGTTGGCTGGCAAAACTGGTGCCCGTCCAGATTGAGAAGCAGCGTGGCTCAGTGGAAAGAGCCCGGGATAGGGAGTCAGAGGTCATGGGTTCGAATCCCGACTCCACCACTTGTCAGCAGTGTGACCTTGAGCAAGTCACTTCACTTCCCTGGGCCCCAGTTCCCTCCTCTGTAAAATGGGGATTAAGCCTGTCCCACAGGGGACAACCTAATTACCTTGCATCTCCCCCAGCACTTAGAACAGTGCTTGGCGCATAGTAAGTGCTTAACAAATACTATTATTATTATTATTATTATTATTATTATTATTATTATTATTATTATTATCCCAGCGCCATGTTTAGAGCCCAAAGGGAACATCCGGTCTGAGAAAACTGGACAGATGGGATGTCTGCTGCTTCCCTGGGCTGCTCTGTTGGCTTTTGCTTCACAGAACCCATGTTTGGAGAGGAACGATAAGAAGAGGAATAGTATTTGTCTTCTGCCTGGCTGCCCCCTCCAGGAATATCATTTTCATTATAAATCATGAGTAACGACAGTGTTTATTAAGCGCTCACTCCGTGTCAAGGATTGTGCAGGGCACCAGGGTAGAAATGGGATTATCAGATTGGAGACCGTCCCTGTCCCACATAAGGGCACCCGATCTTGAGGGAGGGAGAGGCGGGTATCTTATAGAAGCTCAGAGGGGTTCGTATAATTAATTATCATTATTGATATTTGCGGTATTTGTTGAGCCCTTATTATGTACCGAGCATCGTACTATAAGCACTGTGGTAGATGCAAGATAATCAGGTCAGATCCAGTCCCTGTCCCACATGGGGCTCGCAGCCAAAGTAGGAGGGAGAATAGGGGAATTTTACAGAGGAGAAACTGAGGCACAGGGAAGTGAAGTGACTTGTCCACAGTCATCATCATCATTATCAATTGTATTCAGCGTGGCTCAGTGGAAAGAGCCCGGGCTTTGGAGTCAAGAGGTCGTGGGTTCAAATCCCAGCTCTGCCACTTGTCAGCTGTGTGACTTTGGGCCAGTCACTTAACTTCTCTGAGCCTCAGTTCCCTCATCTGTAAAATGGGGATGAAGACTGTGAGCCCCACGTGGGGCAACCTGATTACCTTGTATCTACCCCAGCGCTTAGAACAGTGC
This sequence comes from Tachyglossus aculeatus, assembly GCF_015852505.1. NCBI lineage: Eukaryota > Metazoa > Chordata > Mammalia > Monotremata > Tachyglossidae > Tachyglossus > Tachyglossus aculeatus. The sequence goes on from NC_052079.1 coordinate 4,142,593, forward strand.
TCTGCACATAGTAAGCGCTTAACAAATACCAACATTATTATTATTATTATTATTATTATTATTATTATTTATTGAGCACTTACTGTGTGCAGAGCACTGTACTAAGCGCTTGGGAAGTACAAATTGGCAACATATAGAGACAGTCCCTGCCCAACAGTGGGCTCACAGTCTAAAAGGGGGAGACAGGGAACAAAACCAAACACACTAACAAAATAAAATAAATAGAACGGATATGTACAAGTAAAATAAATAAATAAATAAATAGAGTAATAAATATGTACAAACATATATACATATATACAGGTGCTGTGGGGAAGGGAGTCCCACAGCAAGCCAGTAACAGAGACCAGAATCCAAATCTTCTGGCTGCCAGATCCGTGCTTTCCCCTGGGCTGTGGTTTCAGTGGGATGCCTAGAGTGGTTTCCCTCCGCTCCGCCATCCCATCTGGAAAGTGAAGGAGGGGATAGCTCAATAGCCACATTACTGGGATGTGCCGGGAACGGGATGGGAGTGAATATGTGTGTATGCATGAATACATTGGTGTAGGGCATGCATGCATGTGTGGGTGTACATGGGCATGTGCATGTACATACGGGCATGCATATGTGTGAGGTCCAGCAGGATGCCGCTGGGCACGACCATGTTTTCCTCCCGAAAGCCACATCCTCTGCCCCTTACTGCTTTCTGAAAGTCAGTGTTGACTGTATGATGAGCCAGCATCCTTTAATAGACCACTTCCTGTTTGCCTGGAGTCGCGCTCGGCTCTGAACCCTGTGGGCACTTGGTACTCACCCCACTCAGTCCACAGCACTTACGGACATAGCGGTAATTTGTTTATTTATATGGCCTAGTACACAGAGCACGGGCCTAGGAATCAGAAGGACCGGGGTTCTCATCCCCGCTCCGCCACTTGCCTGCGGTGTGACCTTGAGCAAGTCATTTCACTTCTCTGGTTCTCAGTTCCTCATCTGTAAAATGGGGATTAAGACTGTGAGTCCCATGTGGGATAGGGACTGTGTCCAAACTGATTACCTTGTATCTACCCCCTGCGCTTAGAATAATGCTTGACACATATTTTACTTGTACATATCTATCCTATTTATTTTATTTTGTTAGTATGTTTGGTTTTGTTCTCTGTCTCCCCCTTTTAGACTGTGAGCCCCCTGTTGGGTAGGGAGTGTCTCTATATGTTGCCAATTTGTACTTCCCAAGCGCTTAGTACAGTGCTCTGCACATAGTAAGCGCTCAATAAATACGATTGATGATGATGATGATGATAAGTGCTTAATAAATACCATCCTCATCATCATCATCAAGAGCCCCAGGATGGAAGGAGGCAAGGGATGTTGAGATGTGCACCCACTTTACACTGGCTGGCCGAATCCCCCGTGACCACAAATTGTTATTCCCTTGTGATAGAGTCAATAATAAAAATAATGATATTTAAACACGTGCAAGGAACTGTATTAAGCACTGGGGTGAACACAAGCAAATCAAGTTGGACACAGTCCCTGTCCCCTGTGGGGCTCACAATCTTAATCCCCATTTTACAGATGAGGAACTGAGGCCCAGAGAAGTGAAGTGACCACGCCCAAAGTCACACGGCAGACAAGTGGCAGAGCAGGGATTAGAACCCAGTTCCTTCTGATTCCCAGGCCCATGATCTCTTTCCACCAGGCCTCCCTGCTTCTTAATGTGTCAGTGGGCTTGCCACAAGCTGTTGTCACCTGATAATAATAATAATAATTTATTATGGTATTCGTTAAGCACTTAACTATGTGCCAGGCACCTGGTGACTTTCCCTGCAACCTCTTGGGAAGAGAGAGCTCCCACAGCATGGTTCCTTTTGATTGCTGCACACCATCCCAGCCTCGGGTTGAATCATTGAAAAATAATAACCCAGACCCGCCAACCCCTGCGCACTGCCCATTTTTTATTTGCCTAGAGCTTTGTTGCTTCTATGCGTGATTCGTGGCTGAGGATTGCTTTGTCTCCAGTGCATGACTTTCCCATTCCCTCTGCCTTGATGGTTCACCACAGTTTTATGGTCCTGGGCCAAAGCAAAGTCAGCGAGGCACCTCGATCATCCAGGACTAGGACGCCACAAGGAATCACCTGTCTTCATTTTGCCACTCGGCCGGAGAAATCCCAACAGCCTACAAATCAGAAGCGCTGGGAAATCCACAGATGGAGGATACAGGCCCAGGGATTGCAAGGGAGGGGGGTCCTTGAATCCCATTCCCTCCACTGAACTATTCCGCTAACCCCAAAACGAAGCCTACTTACTCTGTAGTCACTAGTGCCTTCCCCCCATGCAGTGTATTCTCCAGGATCGGAGTGACTGTTACAAGTTAAATCAATCAATCAATCAATCAATCGTATTTATTGAGCGTTTACTGTGTGCAGAGCACTGTACTAAGTGCTTGGAAAGTACAATTTGGCAACATATAGAGACAGTCCCTACCCAACAGTGGGCTCACAGTCTAAAAGTTAAGTATCCACAACGAGGTGATGCCGGCTGGAGAAAAAAAGCTCCTCTCTTATAAGAGGCAATGGCTTCTCATTAGCCTGTGCCCAATTCTGGCAATAATAATAATAATAATAATAATAATAATAATAATAATGAAGGTATTTGCTAAGCACTTACTATGTGCCCGGCACTGTACTAAGTGCTGGGGTGGATACAAGCAAGTCAAGTTGGACACGGTCCCTGTCCCACGTGGGGCTCACAGTCTCAATCCCCATTTTCCAGATGGGGTAACTGAGGCCTAAGGAAGTGAAGCGACTTGCCCAAGGTCACATAGCAGACAGGTGGCAGGGCTGGGATTAGAACCCATGGCCTGACTCTCAAGCCCACGTTCTATTCACTACACCACGCTGCTTCTCTCTCTGCACTCCAGACCGCGGACTTGAGTCAACCATTAGGGATAGAAAGCAGGATAGGACAAGTTGCAAGGGCTGAAATTTGCAGGGGGATAGAGCAATCAATCAATCAATCAATCAATCAATCACATTTATTGAGCGCTTACTGTGTGCAGAGCACAGTACTAAGTGCTTGGGAAGTACAAGTTGGCAACATATAGAGAAGCAGCGTGGCTCAGTGGAAAGAGCCCGGGCTTTGGAGTCAGAGGTCATGGGTTCGAATCCCGGCTCCACCACTTGTCAGCTGTGTGACTTTGGGCAAGTCACTTCACTTCTCTGGGCCTCAGTTACCTCATCTGGAAAATGGGGATGAAGACTGCGAGCCCCCTGTGGGACAAACTGATCACCTTGTAACCTCCCCAGCGCTTAGAACAGTGCTTTGCACATAGTAAGCGCTTAATAAACGTCATTATTATTATATAGAGACGGTCCCTACCCAACAGTGGGCTCACAGTCTAAAAGAGCAGCTTGAAAGCAGAAATGGTTTATAATCTGGCCCTCCCTCCCCTGTATGTAGAGAACCGAATTGTTCATTGCCGAGTGAAGCCCGTAGGAATGAGCCTGATTTTTGTATAGGAGTTTTCCTAGTGCCAACTGACAGACCCATTTATTCATGCAGTCGTATTTATTGAGTGCTTACTGTGTGTAGAGCTCTGTACTAAGCAAGCACAGGCTTGGGTTCTGATGCGCAAGAAGTATTAACTGAAGCCACTGAGGCCACCGGAGTTAAAAATAGGGCTTCGTTTGGGTCCCAGGAGAGGTGCCAGGGCTGGCTCCTCTTCCACTGCCATCCCCTTTGGAGAGGGATAGATGGCGGGGGAATCGGAGGGAGAGTTAAGTGAGAGGAGAGGCAAACGCGTACTCCTCTGGCACTCATCAACATGGTCTCTCTGGTCTGGAGGCTACTGGTGCCCGGACTCTATGCCTAGATCATCATCATCATCATCAATCGTATTTATTGAGCGCTTACTGTGTGCAGAGCACTGTACTAAGCGCTTGGGAAGTCCAAGTTGGCAACATATAGAGACAGTCCCTACCCAACAGTGGGCTCACAGTCTAAAAGGGGGAGACAGAGACCAAAACCAAACATACTAACAAAATAAAATAAATAGAATAGATAGGTGCCGAGAATTGGGCTTGGGGCTCTGCCTCTTCCAGCATAAAGTAAGGTCCGGGTGAAAATTTTAGATCGTTTTTTAAGAGGCGAACTATTTCATCCTTGAGAGACAAATGTGAAAAATTAATATTGCTCATGAAAATGCAATCGGGTTGGTTATTCTCAAGAGAGAGTCTGAGGCTTTCGAATTCAGGACGAAAAGATGACAGGCATGAAATATTAGCAGCTTCCTGTTAATATTTTATTCGTCTGGTGATTGATTCACTTATGCCTATTAAAAATGTCTAGTCTCTCACTTTTAACTACGGACTAGAGGGGAGGCTCTCCTTGAGCAAAGTCTCAAAAATTGGGAGGCTAAGAGACAAAATCGAAGACGGACTTGGGCCCCGAAGGGGGTGAGCCTATTTAGCCCGGCAAGGGCTAGCTTTACACATGACCAACGTGGAAGAAAATGTCGGTCACATATCATCCCTTCAACCCCACTCACCCACGTGTGAGTGAAGGGAAGGTAGACCCATCGTATATAGAAGCAGCGTGGCTCAGTGGAAAGAGCCCGGGCTTTGGAGTCATAGGTCGTGGGTTCAAATCCCGGCCCCACCACTTGTCAGCTGTGTGACTTTGGGCAAGTCACTTCACTTCTCTGGGCCTCAGTGACCTCATCTGTAAAATGGGGATTAAGACTTTGAGCCCCATGTGGGACAACCTGATCACCTTGTAACCTCCCCAGCAATTAGAACAGTGCTTTGCACATAGTAAGCGCTTAATAAATGCCATTCTTCTTCTTATTATTATATACCTTCAGTTCTGCCATCATATGAGCTTTACACTATAGGTTTTGGCGAAGGTCACTGATGGGATTTGTGGAGCATTTGCCTGACAACATGAGCCTGTTTGGGTACAGTGTACCTTGGTGCCAGAGATAATGGTTGCCTTGCCTGGGGCATGAATCTCTGGACTGTAATTTATTTTAATGTCCGTCTCCCCCTCTAATCTTTGTGGGCAGGATCTTGTCTTCCAACTGTATTGCATGGTACTCTCAGAAGCATTTAGTACAGTGCCCTTCTAATCCCGGCTCCGCCACTTGTCAGCTGTATGACTTTGGGCAAGTCAATCAATCAATCAATCAATCAATCGTATTTATTGAGCGCTTACTGTGTGCAGAGCACTGTACTAAGTGCTTGGGAAGTCCAAGGTGGCAACATATAGAGACAGTCCCTACCCAACAGTGGGCTCACAGTCTAAAAGGGGGAGACAGAGAACAAAACCAAACATACTAACAAAATAAAATAAATAGAATAGATATGTACAAGTAAAATAAATAAATAAATAGAGTAATAAATCTGTACAAACATATATACAGGTGCTGTGGGGAAGGGAAGGAGGAAAGATGAGGGGGATGGAGAGGGGGATGAGGGGGAGAGGAAGGAAGGGGAGTCACTTAACTCCCTTAAGGAAGGAAGGAAGTCACAACTTCTCTCTGCCTCAGTTTATCTCTTCTGTAAAATGGGAATTAAGACAGTGAGCCCCACATGGGACAACCTGATTACTTTGTATCTCCCCCAGCGCTTAGAACCGTGCTTGGCACATAGTAAGCGCTTAACAAATACCATTATTATTATCATTATTATTATTAATAAATACCACTGATTGATTGATAATCATTTGCATGCAGGCACATAGATGCAGGGTGGGGCCTGCAAGTTTTCTTAACATGACCCCCATGTCCTCCATGTACTAGGAGAACTGGGTGTTCAAACACACACACACACACACTCTCTCTCTCTATGTATGTATAGCTCCCTCAGGAAAGGGATTTCTTTTCAAATTTCTCCTCACTCCCACTGACATCCTCCTCAGAACCAAAATGGCTCAAAAAAACAAAAAGTTTGAAAGAAAAAAGTCTCCAGGCCCAATAAATCCCTTCCAAGTGACTCACTCTGATGCTTTTATGACTTTCTTTCTCATCTAATTTAAAATCAAAACCCACCAGCCGGTGTCTGTGTTGGCTTGTCTTTCCTGGGCGTCTTCCGTGAACACCAGAAGAGACCATGTGGAAAGGAAAATGTGAGACATTCCTGTTCCCTTCTCCTCCCCTTCCCTCCACTCCCCAAAAAGTGAATACATCTGAGACACTGGAGTTCTAGGCTAATTCCAGCTCGGCTCCCACAGCCGAATGCGGATGACTAGGCTTTTAGATCTCTCTCTCGGGAGTTTGGCGGGATTACCTTGAATGAACTACTTCCTGCTATTCCCTTGTTCTTTCTCCCGTCCCCCCTGTTTGTAAATAGCAATATCTCCCCGTTCAGATGGAAAGCTTCTTGAGCTCAGGGTCCGCCACTTGTCTAATGTGCGACCTTGGGCAAGCCACTTAACTTCTCTGTGCCTCAGTTACCTCATCTGCAAAATGGGGATTAAGACTATAAACCCCATGAGGAACAACCTGATTACCTTATATTTATACCCCAGCGTTTAGAACAGTGCTCGGTCCCTAGTGAGTGCTTAACAAATACCATTATTGTTATGATTACGCACATCTGGCTGCTGTTGTACTCTCCCAAGTGTCTAGTTCAGTGCTTCGAACAAAGTGAGTTCTCCATAAAGACCCAGGATAGTGGATGCTTGTAAAGTTCTTCTGAAAATGTGCCAAGGATTATCATCCCTGAGGGAGTGGGCTGCGTCTCAAGATGGGGCACTCGCATCGCTTCTGAAATGTGCCTCGACTTCTCCACGGAGATGCTCCACAAAGCTTTGTCCTCGGCACATTAATTAAACCAGCAGAAAGGATGTCTTTTAGATCGTGAACCCCCCTCCCAAGGGACGGGGACTGTGTCTACTTCCCACTTGCATCTGCTTTCCCAGTGCTAAATACACTGCTCTAACAAAGTAGGCACTTAATGAATGCCATTACTATAACTCGAGCTGTTGGGGGATTTTTTTGTGTTGTTTTTTTTGGACCCTGGGTGTTCCTCGGTATCCAGGAAGAGATTGTTCAGATTCAGCATCCGGCCAGCTGTAACTCACTTTCCAGTTGACGGAGGCGATTCAAGGAGTCAGCGGGTCCTTCCATCTGAATGGAAGTTAGTACCGGAACAGAGTTGTCATCAACTTTCATCCATCTAAAGACTCCCTGCAGGAGCTGTTGCAAATCTAGATCTTGTTTACAAGGAAGACTGTGGCTTGTGCAGCCTATTAGGGCAGACCACACTACAAGTGTGTGTTGTGGGGGGGAGGAGTGCACACACGTGTGTGCAGGGTGTGTGTGTGTACACATGCAGGCCATTGAAGATGCTCCACAGTTTGTTCTTCAGCTGTAAGTCCCAGGGTACTTGGCATAAGGGAGCAACACATTTTCATTTCCTTACTTCCCCACTACCTTAGTTAATATGTCCACAGGAAGCATAACCCAGACTTTCTGTGAATGCTGAGGAATTAGCGCCAGATAGGCACCTGCAAAGAGCCCCAGATGTGTGAGGAATCTTAAACTCACAAGGAGGGCCTCACAAAGAACAATTTTGTCTGCCTGTGTTTGAAGCTTTGTACCGGAGTTTAGGGCTAGAGGAGAAATGTAAACAGAGCATAGCTATTAAACTAGCAGCTATATTGTATACACAGCCTGCATGAGTTTCTTTACTGTCTCTTAGAGTTCTTTTAGAACCTCAGTCTGCACCTGGAATCCTGTAGGGAGGTCTGCTCACCTCGGGATTTATGAGAAAGGGAGAAGGGCAAGCAACCAAGATGATCAAGGGGAGATGAAGCTTCTTATAGGCGGATAAACTGAAGAGATTCCTGTCTGGAAAGCAAGCTGAGAGGGGAATAGGAAAGAATAGTTAAGTGACTTGCAGGCAAACGGCACAGCCAAGGCTAGAACCCACATCTTCTGACTCCTAAAGCCCGTGGGCTTCCACTAGGACTGTGCTGCTTCTCTGAAAGGTCGTGGCTATTACCGGGAGCTCAAGAGACATCGACGGTTGAGTTGTGATTGTGATGTGAGGCAGGGCTGTGGTCTTGGCTACCCATTCTTCCCTTCTTTCCCCGCCCTGCCCTTCTCCCATGACTGGAGCCAGCAAGATCCAATTCCGGGGAGCCGGGGGAGAAAGAGAGGTGGATTTGTTTATTTCTGGCTGGTTGCCTCTGCAGAGTCTTCCCCCGTGACTGCAGCTCATGCCTCGGTCTGTCTTCCTTGCAATTCCTCCTATAATTTTTGGACCTCGGTCTCTCAAAGTAGCTGAAGAATCCCGGTCATTTTTTTGTAGCCCACCGGTCGCTGCTTTAAGTCTGGATGTCAAACTGTGAAAACCAGAACTACCGCTGTGCTGGGATACAGTTGCTATATGACAGTGACCAACTTCACACGCTTTCCATTGCTGTGAGATCATTCCTCAGAAAATTACTTGGGCTCTCGCCCACACACTCACATACCCACACAAACATACGCTCTCACACACACACACACACACACACAGGCACATCCACCCCCACCCCCCCACACACATACAGAGTCACCCATGCAAAACTGAAAAGAGGGAAGCTTTAGTCATAACTTTCTCTTTTCCTGGACCCAACTCAATTTTCTCTCAAGCAGCAGGCAGAACACAAAGCCCTCTCTCAGTCCAGGCAGTGCCTAGTTTTAGAAATCTGTTGAGAATTGGTAACACTTCTGAAACTAGAAGGGGATCTATGGCTAATTGCCTCTAAGCCAGCCAGGCTGCATTAGGAATGCCTAATGGTTATATTGGTAGCTTTGTGACGGACGCACCAAGACATCTGCAGTTAATTCCAATAGCTACAAGCCACGGGGCACCCACCAGCCCGAGGGGAGGCTAGGAACGAATTGAAAATCTGTAGCATATGTTTTCATCGTTTCTGAGCTTTGAAATCTGAAACAGCTCTTATTTATTTATGAGAATGTCCCTTTTTCTATTTTTCCACCTGGTATTTCTCCTTTTCCCCCCCCATGAATTTCTAGTCAATTGCTCGATAGTACGTTCTGGGCCTTCTTTGTTTCTAAGGTTCAGTCATTTTAGAGTGTCCTTTCGAGGGGAAAAGAACAAGGGGCAATCACTCCTCCTTACTAATCCTGGGCATACGTATGCTTCATTTACAAGTGGAAAACAGTTTCAGCACACGTAACTGAAGAAGTTCCTTGGTATTTCAAAAGGAATGTATGCGTATGCGTATGGCTCAGTGTGGCAGAGTGGCCTTGTGGAAAGGCACAGGGCTGGGAGTCAAGAGAACTGGGTTCTAGTCGCAGCCCTGCCACTGGCCTGCTAGGTGACCTTGGGCAAGTCAGTTTTCTCCTCTATGAAATGGGAATAAAATAGACTGTGAGCTCCATGCAGGACAAGAGCTGTGACCATTCTAATAACCTTGTGGCCATCCCGGTGCTTCACAAATGTTAAGTGCTTACTGAATATCGTTATTATTAGTATTAGCAACATATAGAGACAGTCCCTACCCAACAGTGGGCTCACAGTCTAGAAGGAGGAGACAGAGAACAAAACCAAACATACTAACAAAATAAAATAAATAGAATAGATATGTACAAGTAAAATAAATAAATAAATAGAGTAATAAATCTGTACACACATATATACATATATACAGGTGCTGTGGGGAAGGGAAGGAGGTAAGATGGGGGGATGGAGAGGGGGACGAGGGGGAGAGGACTCTATTGTACTCTCCAAAGTGCTTAGTACAGTGCTCTGCACCAGTAAGCGCTCAAAAAATACAATTAACTGACTGCTTTAAGGCTTCTGGTCCCACTGGCAGGGGGGTAGTGTGTCATCTTAGCTGTGGGGCTTTCGAAAGTGTTGGAAGAGCCAAGTGTTGCTAGGCCAGATATTCTTCCCATAGACAACCTCATGTACCTGAGCCGTGCCCTCTCGAGAGTCTGTGAAGTGCCTTGTGCAGGGCCACGCAGATGTGGACACTCCTGAAACATTCATCAATGATAACGCCGATTGTTGCTTTCGGAAAGTGTCGGTGAAGACTACGGTACTGCTCCGAAACCAAAACAGGTTTTAATCTGTTTTGAATAACAGAAACTAAGCTCTTGTCATAAAAAAATGACTTAAGCCAGGGCTGTTGGGTACCTTGCTACCTTGCCTGGCGCTGCCGTCATGACGTTAAGTAGGGGCATCAGAGATCTGATCACGTTAGACTGAGTCATGCAGGGCTGGGGGACGTCCGAGAAAGAGAAAGGAAGGAGAGAAGGAAAGGGGAGGGAAGGAGAGGACATGAGGAGCGGGAATGAAAGGGTGGAAGAAGAGAGGGAGAGGAGAAATGAGAGAAGAGAGGAAAGGAGAGAAGGGGAGAAGATGGGAGAGAAGGAGAGAAGAGAGGAAAGGAGAGAAGGGGAGAAGATGGGAGAGAAGGGTAGAGGAGGGAAGGAGGAAAGGAGAGAGTGGAAGAACAGAGCGGGAAAGGGTTCTGCCACTTGTCTGCTGTGTGACCTTAGTTAAGTCACTTCATTTCTCTGGCCTCAATTACCTCATCTGTAAAATGAGGTTTAAGACTGTGAGCCCCATGTGGGACGGGGACTGCGTCTAGTCTGATTAGCCCGTATCTACCTCAGTGCTTAGTACCTTGCCTGGTACATTGTAAGCACTTAAAAAATACTGTTTTTTAAAAAAGCCCGGAGAGGAAGGGAAAGAGGAAGTGAAAGGAGGGAAGAGGAAAGGAGGGGATGGTAGAACAGTGCGGGAAGAGGGCAAGGGAGGAGAAAAAGGAGGAGAAAGAAGGAGGCAGGTTCTCTCTGTCGACAGTCACCCGCTGCCATTCTAGGAAGCAGCGTGGCTCAGTGGCAAGAGCCCGGGCTTTGGAGTCAGAGGTCATGGGTTCAAATCCCAGCTCTGCCAATTGTCAGCTGTGTGACTTTGGGCAAGTCACTTCATTTCTCTGGGCCTCAGTTACCTCATCTGTAAAATGGGGATTAAGACTGTGAGCCCCCTGTGGGATAACCTGATCATCTTGTAACCTCCCAGCGCTTAGAACAGTGCTTTGCACATAGTAAGCGCTTAATAAATGCCATCATTATTTTTTTTTTTTTCTGCCCAGTCTGTGAGGACTGTTGGGGGTTGGCTCCTAGCTGCAGGCTCTGAACATTCCCAGTGGCTCCAGCCCACTGAGGCAGGGTTCCTAGAGTACAACAGTTGTCCCTGCTGGTCTCCGTGCCGGGCCCAACTTCCCCCTAAATCCTTCTGAGTATAGGCAGCGTCTCCCTACCTTCCTTTGTACAGTGCTAAGCGCTTAGTACAGTGCTCTGCACACAGTAAGCGCTCAATAAATACGATTGATTCCTCTGAGACAAGCACACATCCCCACCAACTGCTTCCTTTCCAAAACAATCTATGGAATTTATTGTGCTCCTACTGTGTGCAGAACACTATACCACGTGCTAGGGAGGGTACGACAGAGTTCCATGTCCCTATCCTTCCTTTCGAGGAACTTACAAGTTAGCAGATACGAAGGTGTGCTGGAGGAATGGAGGGGGAAATTTCAGACTGTTCCATGTAAATCAGGACAACTCGGCCACCATCCTCAAGGAAGGAGCCCCGAATCAATCAATCAATCAATCGTATTTATTGAGCGCTTACTATGTGCAGAGCACTGTACTAAGCGCTTGGGAAGTACAAATTGGCAACACATAGAGACAGTCCCTACCCAACAGTGGGCTCACAGTCTAAAAGGGGGAGACAGAGAACAGAACCAAACATACCAACAAAATAAAATAAATAGGACAGAAATGTACAAGTAAAATAAATAAATAGGGTAATAAATATGTACAACCATATATACATATATACAGGTGCTGTGGGGAAGGGAAGGAGGTAAGATGGGGGGATGGAGAGGGGGACGAGGGGGAGAGGAATGAAGGGGCTCAGTTCCGGTACCTTAGTGATCTGGCCTCCAGACTAGTGAAGCTGCCGAGAATTTTGGGAAAGGGAGAGGAGCAAGGAAAATCAATCAATCAATCAATCGTATTTATTGAGCGCTTACTATGTGCAGAGCACTGTACTAAGCGCTTGGGAAGTACAAATTGGCATCACATAGAGACAGTCCCTACCCAACAGTGGGCTCACAGTCTAAAAGGGGGAGACAGAGAACAGAACCAAACATACCAACAAAATAAAATAAATAGGACAGAAATGTACAAGTAAAATAAATAAATAGGGTAATAAATATGTACAACCATATATACATATATACAGGTGCTGTGGGGAAGGGAAGGAGGTAAGATGGGGGGATGGAGAGGGGGACGAGGTGGAGAGGAAGGAAGGGGCTCAGTTCCGGTACCTTAGTGATCTGGCCTCCAGACTAGTGAAGCTGCCGAGAATTTTGGGAAAGGGAGAGGAGCAAGGAAAATCAATCAATCAATCAATCAATCGTATTTATTGAGCGCTTACTGTGTGCAGAGCACTGTACTAAGCGCTTGGGAAGTACAAGTTGGCAACATATAGAGACAGTCCCTACCCAACAGTGGGCTCACAGTCTAAAAGAGTGGGCTCACAGTCTAAAAGTGTTGTATAGGTCCTAGAATCACACACACCAAGTAGGTGGTGGGACTGACGGTGGATGCGGGTCTTTTTAGACTCGGTCCGATTGTCACCACCCACTCACACAACTGCTACAACTTAACATTTTTCCCTGGGGGAAACAATGGAGCAATGCGGTCGGCTGATAGCAGTAGCGATGGTCCTTCCTGAACTCTCACCACATGCAGGGCTATGCGCTAGGCGCTTGAGAACATCCAGCCCAAGTTAAAGGTGTGATCCCTGCCCTCGAGGAGTTCAAGTCTTTAGTACAGCATTCTGCACACAGTAAACGCTCAATAAATGCCACTGATTGATTTTAAATCCAGCCTGCTAGGGCTCAACTCTGTCGATTTTGCCCTGCCCCCTTCATGGTAGAATCCCTTAGGTGATTTTTGGCCTCTTCTCTAAAACGCCTACATCCTCTTCCCACAGAGGGGACAGAAACAGGTCCGGCTGGAGCTCACCCTCTGGGATTTCTCAGCCAAATCCAACAGGGCAGAGTTGTTTTGTGGCCAACACAAATAGCTCTGGAATGGAGGAAGGGACTTTCCACAAGCTGAAACAAGCCAAAACATTTAACCTGGGGTCCAGGCTGAGGTTTGTGCTCAATCCTGGAAGGTTCAGCTTCAGAGAAGGATTCTGGGGGTATCTTCTGATGGACTAAAGAAAATATACTTGGTTCTCCTAGGACATGGGAGTCATATTCCATATTCAATATGGAATATTCTATATTCCATATTGAGAAGCAGCGTGGCTCAGTGGAAAGAGCCCGGGCTTGGGAGTCAGAGGTCATGGGTTCGAATCCCGGCTCTGCCACTTGTCTTCTGTGTGACCTTGGGCAAGTCACTTCACTTTTCTGAGTCTCAGTTACCTCATCTGTAAAGACCTTGGGCAAGTCACTTCACTTTTCTGAGTCTCAGTTACCTCATCTGTAAAATGGGGATTAAGACTGTGAGCCCCACGTGGGACAACCTCATCACCTTGTATCCCCCCCCCAGCGCTTAGAACAGTGCTTTGCACATAGTAAGCGCTTAACAAAATGCCATCATTTATATTCCTAATGAACCCCTCCTTCTGCTTGGAACTCCCTTCTTCAAAACCACCAGAACAGAGCTCTGCCCATCTTCAAAGCCCTCCCGAACACCCACCTCCTCCAGAAGGCATTTCTTGAACATTTTTCTTTCCTTTAGGTCATATTTCCCAATCAAGAACGCGGTCTTTCGGTATCAATTACCCACTTCCATACATCTTGACCTTACGGACTCTATTATTTAAGCATTTACACATATCTGCTTTTCTTTTCCCTTTTCTATCCATAAACTATTTTGTGTCTCTTTCCCCCGCCAGATGGTAAGCTCCTTAGGGGCAGGCATCGTGTCTTCTAACTCAACTGGACTCACCTAAGCACTTAGCTCAGTGCCAGATACATGGAGGGTGCTCAGTAATTGCCACTGCATGACTGAACCCGCAATAAGTACAGTATGTGCTCTCTTAGCGATGCACTGCGTTGTACTCTCCCAAACACTTAGTACAGTGCTCTGCACATAGTAAGTGCTCAATAAATGCCACTAATTGATTGCAGAGCACACATGCACAGAAGTTTCTTTGGACTCCGCAGCACGTTTGATCCAATCAAGCGTCTGTTGTCAGAAGGGAGTTCCCTAATTCCCCAAGAGCATCCTATCCAAAACATGCTGTGAGAACTCATGTTCCAGAAGAAAGTGCATCGTGTAACTCTTGTACTCTCCCAAGCGCTTAGTACGGGGTCTAGCACTCAGTAGCGTTCAATAAATACGATTGGTTGATGGTGTCAATTGAGGGGCTCTCGTGTACCTAGTACTTACTCCTCTCAAAGGTCAAAAAATTTACTGTCTTACACCCAAACTGGGTTCTTTAATCCAAATCTGGTTGGGTTGACTCCCTTCCCATTGGTATAGGGCTTGTTTGAACACTACTCTAATGAGTAGCTTGGACTTAGCCAGGTGGGTGGGGGAAGATTTTACAACAGAAAGAACTTAATAAATGGGAATTAGGTGTATCTGAACGGGCTGGGTTGATCAGGTAATTTACCCTATCCCACTGGGTGAGGCCATTTCCCCAATGTGGTCATCGGACTGATTTTCCGGAATCCTCTGTGATGACAGCGAGCCTAGGGACCAGCGGTAAAGTGGTTGATTGATCTAACTTGCGCTAGGCCCTTTCGGAGGGTACTTTCATTTTTACTTGGCCACCTGCTAAGCCTGAGAGAGGGCCGGGGTGAGGTCAGTCCTCCCTCTCCAGGCCTCCATGCTTCTCCACATTCCTCTGGTGAGGAAACATGGCAGGAAGACATCTTGCCCTAGCCTGGGCCCCGTATCACGGCCCCAGGAGCAGAGAGAACAGCAACTCATCATCATCATCATCATCAATCGTATTTATTGAGCGCTTACTGTGTGCAGAGCACTGTACTAAGCGCTTGGGAAGTCCAAGTTGGCAACATATAGAGACAGTCCCTACCCAACAGTGGGCTCACAGTCTAAAAGGGGGAGACAGAGAACAAAACCAAACATACTAACAAAACTCCCAAGGGAGGCGTCCTTGGCGACATTTGGGGGCAGGCGATCCTGTTCTGCTTTTGTCAATCAGTCACTTAGTCAGTCAGTCGTATTTATTGAGTACTTACTGTGTGCGGAGCACTGTACTAAGCCCTTGGGAGAGTACAATATAATAATAATAATAATGATAATGATGGCATTTATTAAGCACTTACTATGTGCAAAACACCGTTCTAAGCACTGGGGAGGATACAAGGTGATCAGGTTGTCCCATGGGGCTCACAGTCTTAATTCCCATTTTACAGATGAGGGAACTGAGGCCCAGAGAAGTGAAGTGACTCGCCCAAAGTCCCACAGCTGACAAGCGGTGGAGCCGGGATTTGAACCCATGACCTCTGGCTCCAAAGCCTTTCCACTGAGCCATGCTGCTTCTCTAGACATATTAATAGACATATTAGGGGCAAACGAGCCCTCTTCTCACTCTCCCCCAAAGTAACCGGGCAAAACCTGACTAGAAATCAAAGATGTCAACCTTTCTTGGCAGCATCTCACTGGGTGAAACAGTCCAGAAAATCACCATCTTACGTCTGAGGATTTTTAGTCTCCCAAACGATTGCTTCACAAGACCAAAAACTAATAATAGTAATAATTACGGTATTTGTTAAGCGCGGACTATGTGTCAAGCACTGTTTTGAGCATTGGGGTAGAAACGAGTTAATCAGATCGGACACGGTCCCTGACCACTTGGGCTCAAAGCCTCAGGAGAAAGGAAAACGAGTACTGAATCCCCATAGTACAGATAAGGAAACAGAGGCACAGAGAAGCCAAGGGAATTGCCCAAGGTCACACAGCCGTCAAGTTGGGAGTCGGGATTAAAATCCAAGTCTTCTGGCTCCCAGTCTCACGCTCTTTCCAGTAGGCTATGCGGCTTCCCAAACTACTTGATAAATCAATCAATCAATCAATCAATCAATCAATAGTATTTATTGAGCGCTTACTATGTGCACAGCACTGTACTAAGCGCTTGGGAAGTACAAATTGGCAACACACAGAGACAGTCCCTACCCAACAGTGGGCTCACAGTCTAAAAGGGGGAGACAGAGAACAGAATCAAACATACCAACAAAATAAAATAAATAGGATAGAAATGTACAAGTAAAATAAATAAATAAGTAAATAAATAGAGTAATAAATATGATAAATATGATAAACCCTAAACAACCCTTCATACTGGACCCTTCTGGGTGGGATCACTTCAGAAATGGTTTGGATAAAATACCTTTTCCTTCTTTTTTTCCCTCCCCTTTCTTTTCTCTCCCTTGGCAGAATAACTTCCTAACAAACTGGTCGGAAAACAAAGCTACATCAGCATTTTCAAAGTGGCTGGAGAGAACAACCTCAGAGGGAGGGTTCTCAGTACAGTGCTTAGGCCACGGTAAGCGCTCAGTGAATATCGCTGATTGGTTAATTGATTGGCAGCTCTGCTTCAATCCCACGTTGGCCATCTTTCCTTCCAAGAGCCAATTTATCCATCAGGCAAATGCTCGGAGCCCCTTGTCCTCTGAGACCCCAAGGCCTATTGAACTCATTGTGCTTAAGAGAATTTCAAGTGAATACAGAGGAGGAAAGACAGCGTTCCAACCTCTGCAACGGTCATATTTTGCTCGTTAACCTGCCCGGACGGTCTGGAGCCACACTTCGTGAAAAACAGCTTAGGGAGGACGTGTTCGACTTCGGGGGAATATTTGTCTGGAGAATCAGTGTAATCATCGGTAGGGGATTTTCCATCTTCTGATGCAGTGAGTTAATCTGACAGGAAAAAGAGGGATATATCTCTCCATCTCTCCCCGCCTGCTTTCCCCCTCCCTGTCCAGACACAGAGAGCGGCGGGGGAGATGGAGAACACGTGGGAGTGATAACAGGGAGTTACTCATCGGCAAATGACTCAGACATCTTCTGCTGCCTGGAGAGCTCTCATGCCTCCAGATCTGGCACTTAGAAAGACAGCTCCAGCTCTCCGAAGACTTCTTCTACCCTGTCAGGTGTTTAATCCCAAACCTCCTGGGGAATCGTTTTTGTCAAAACTGCGTGACAAATCCGTCAATCAGCAGTATTTACTGAGTGGTGACACGGTGCAGAGCATTCTTCTGAGCGTTTGGGGGCATGCAACGGAGGTACAGTAAAACCCGACCCCTTGTCCTCGAGGAGTTGACAATCTAATAAGGAGTTTACAATCTTCACCTTGAAAACTCTCTATCGAAGCTCCCGATAATACCGATGGCAAGGCCGACAGGCAAGGCCGTAGCTCACCCCCATTCTCTCCCAACTTATTCCAAAGAAGCAGAGTGGGAAAGAGCTTGGGCCTGGGAGTTAGAGCACCTGGGTTCTATAATCTCAACACCACCCACTTGCCTGCTGTGTATCCTTGGGCAAGTCACTAAACTTTTCCGTGCCTCAGTTTCCTCATCTTTAATATGGGGTTTAATACCGTACTCTCCTTCCTACTTAGACTGTGAGCCCCATGTTGGGCAGGGACTGTGCCTGATCTGCATATATTCCATTTACCTCGGCACTTAGTACAGTGCTTGGCACAGAGTAATTTAAGCTCTGAATAAATACCATAATTAGTATAATTATTACTAAATCCAGGGCCTCACTAAAAAATTCAACCGGCGAGCAGTTTATGCCGTTTCCTTGGTTGAAGAACAATTTCTTCTCCTATTCCCCAACTATATAAAATGCAGCAATCATGCCTATTGATTCGACTTTGTATTCCGTACACAGAATACACTAATGAATACTACTTGAAAACCTTGGTTTTCCTGGGCTGGAGCGATCCTGGAAATCACTCACTCTGCAACGGGGGTTGGTCCCAGTTGCTCATATTTATTAAACGTTCACTGAGAGTCGAGCACTATGCTAAGCGCTGCGGAAGAAGCAGGATAATCCGATTGGACATGGTCCCTGTCCCACACGGGGCTCTTTATCTGTTTTGCCAACTTGTACTTCCCAAGCGCTTAGTACAGTGCTCTGCCTTCCCAGACTGAGCCCCTTCCTTCCTCTCCCCTTCGTCCCCCTCTCCATGCCCCCCATCTTACCTCCTTCCCTTCCCCACAGCACCTGTATATATGTATATATGTTTGTACATATTTATTACTCTATTTATTCATTTATTTATTTATTTTACTTGTACATATCTATTCTATTTATTTTATTTTGTTAGTATGTTTGGTTTTGTTCTCTGTCTCCCCCTTTTAGACTGTGAGCCCACTGTTGGGTAGGGACTGTCTCTATATGTTGCCAATTTGTACTTCCCAAGCGCTTAGTACAGTGCTCCGCACATAGGAAGCGCTCAATAAATACAATTGATGATGATGATGCACATAGTAAGTGCTCCATAAATACGATCGAATGAATGAATGAATAAAGGTTGAAGCCATAGGGAGCAGGGGTGGAGGGAGGCAGGAATGGTAACCACGTTTTAGAGAGGAGGAAACTAGAACCAGAAAGGTTAAGCGATTTGTCTAAGGTTACAGAGCAGGCCAGGGCCAGAGCCGGAACCAGAGGCCGGGCCTCCTGCCCCAGGTCACGCTGCTATTCTTGATGACAATAATAGCAGACACCAGCAGGAATGGGAAACTCAGGGCACCCGTTGCTCTCTCCCAGAGGCTTCGGGTACCACGGGGCACAAAGCAAACCACGCACCAGGTGCCCGTGGAGTGCTGACTGAATATCCGGGAAGACAATACCCGCTCGGAGCTGCTGCGGCTGCTGCTACTGGCGTGAACTGCTCAGTAAGAATCTAAGCTGGGGGGTGGACAAGTCCCTGCAAGCCGGCAGGAACAGGGTGAGCTTTCTCTCCCGTTCCCACTCCCCACAGGCTCACCTCCTCTCTTTCGCAACCAACTGAGCTGATTGGCCCATCACAGGCCTCTTGCTCCCCGGGCAGGCTCACGTGCCAACCCTTCCCACGCCCTGACCCCTCCAGGTGTGTGTGGGGGGCATTAACCCGCCTCTTCCCCTACACAGCACACCGTGGGGTTAATCCGCTCCTCTTCCCCCGGCACCAGCGTGTGGGTCACACGGGGAGAAAGAGCCCAATATCAGGGCCGAGGGCTGCCAAGGGAACGTGGAGAAGGAAGCGGTGCTCACTTGCAACATCCAGGTCAAAGAGTAACAGGGGCAGGGGGCATAGGGAAAACTCTGCCCTGCCCCACTGCCATCCTTCTGTCCCCACGTCCTTCGCTCTCAAGGGGCCAGCAGATAGCAGGGAGTGTGACTCTCCCGAGGCAGGAAGTGGAGCCAGAAAATGGGGTGGGGAGTGTTGTCCCCTTCATCTCCCCAGAGGATTGGCCATCTGGGCTAAAGGCCCGCGGTCCGATCACAGCTTGTACTGGAAGCCGAAACACTGCATCTGGGGGCTCAAAATGGCACTTCCACCATAACTGGAAGCAGGAAGCAGATGGGAAGTGGACGGGAAGCAGGTAAAGACCTATGGAGAAAGAACAGTTTGACCCTTTGGATGCCCCAGTGTAAGCTAATGCATTCACTGAGCTCCACTGGTGCAATGGGCCCAGGGGAGACTATGGAAGCAGAGATGCTCACCTTTGTCCAGTCGCTCTGATCGTTCTAGAGAGAATGAATCATACCAGCCTTCAGCACTAGCTCCTTCCCAAGGTTCAGACTGCTATCTAGCAAGCCCGGGGGTGGCCCCGGGGGGTCCCAAGACCCTAAACCACATGACAGGAGGGAGCAGAATCGGACACACTACACAGGTCACCCAGATGGTCCAGATCCCAGATGGCTATTGCTGAAGACAGGGCCTTCCTCCAAAGGAGAAGCAGCATGGGTCAATGGAAAGAGCAAGGGCTTGGGAGTCAGAGGTCATGGGTTCAAATCCCATCTCCGCCAATTGTCAGCTGTGTGACTTTGGGAGAGTCACTTCACTTCTCCGTGCCTCAGTTACCTCATCTAAAAAATGGGGATTGAGACTGTGAGCCCCACGTGGGACAACCTGATCACCTTATGTCCTCCCCAGCGTTTAGAACAGTGCTTTGCACATAGTAAGGGCTCAACAAATGCCATCATCATTAAAGGAGCCCCAGGCCAAGGTATCCCCCATTCAACCTCAAGGTGCTTGGCAAGAACAGACACAGCACGGCCTAGTGGATAGAGCACGGGCCTGGGAATCAGAAGGACCTGGGTACTAATCCTGGTTCCACCACTTGTCTGCTGTGTGTGACCTTAGGCAAGTCACTTCACTTCTCTGGGCCTCTGTTACCTCATTTGTAAAACGGGGATTAAGACTGGGAGCCCCATGTGGGACAGGGACTGCATCCAACCTGATTAGCTTATATCTACCCCAGCAAATCGTACAGTGCCCAGCACATAGTAAGCACTTAACAACTACCATAAAAAAAGAGGAATGGAGAGTGTCAAAACTCTTGGGACCACCAAAGGCCGTTCGGTTCCATGGGTGTCAGCTCAGCCCATAAGTGCTGACTTGCTTCGCAGCCTGGGGCCACACACTCATCCCTCCTGGGATGGCTGTTTCCCGAGAAAGGCAGGAAACTTTGCTGACCTACCTTCACAGCTGAGCACAGTAATTAATGCTCATAAAGCAACTATGGATGAAAGGTGCCAGGCCAGAATAAATTACGATTCGGAAAAGAATATTCGTTCTTAAAAGCCTTGTTCCAAGGAGGGGCCTCTGAGGGACAGTTAAGTGACTTGCCTAGATCTCTGGGCCTCTGGTTCACTTCTCTGGGCCTCGGTTCCCTCATCTGTAAAATGGGGATGAAGACTGTGAGCACCCTGTGGGACAACCTGATCACCTTGTAACCTCCCCAGAGCTTAGAACGGTGCTTTGCACACAGTAAGCACTTAATAAAGGCTATCATTATTATTATTATTATTACTACACCATGCTGTGTCTTGTGGGTATGGATATGGACATGTGGTTTGGGGCTGGGGGCAGGGGGTGGTGATATATGTTTGTACAGATTTATTACTCTATTTATTTTACTTGTACACATTTACTATTCTATTTCTTTTATTTTGTTAATATGTTTTGTTTTGTTGTCTGTCTCCCCCTTCTAGACTGTGAGCCCGCTGTTGGGTAGGGACCGCCTCTAGATGTTGCTGACTTGGACTTCCCAAGCGCTTAGTACAGTGCTCTGCACACAGTAAGCGCTCAATAAATACGATTGAATGAATGAATGAATGAATGAATCTCCTAGGAGATTAAACCCGGGGAGAGTGAAAGGGAATCTAGAACCCAAAATGGGGTATCTATTCTTAAGGAGAAGAGCGAGGCTGGAAATGCCTACCTAGAAGAATATCTGGAATTGGGCCACACCACCATTTTAAATTTTAATTTGAGCATTCTCTGACTTTTGGGAGTATGCACACACATGATGAAATCAGAGATAGCCACACCCAGAACTTCTGGGCCCCAATCAAAAACCAGAGGAAAGTACAGATCTAGAAAATCAGACTCTCATCTCCAGAAACAAGAGCCAACAGAGCAATACATCTTAGGGCGAGTGGAATCTTGAGTAATTAGCAAAAATAATCTTCCAAAGGACATATGGCATTACCTTCATTTGAATGATCTTGAATAGCAGCTCTCCTGGACTGAAAATTAGCCCCAAACCCACAGAGGCCAACAAAATGCACCTGAGAGCTAATTTAATGGGTAAAAGCTGTCTAGAAGTGAAAAGCAGTGACCAGGTGGGATTTTTCAATATCTATTCCTCTACGATATATTTCTATATTAGACTTGCACTCGGGGATTAAATGAAAGCAGGAGAGTTTTCAGTTGGATGCTTAGCAAGAGCTCCTTGACGACTAAGGTGATGGAATATTGAAAGAAAAGCAGCGTGGCTCAGTGGAAAGAGCACAGGCTTTAGCGTCAGAGATCGTGGGTTCAAATCCCGGCTCCGCCAACTGTCAGCTGTGTGACTTTGGGCAAGTCACTTAACTTCTCTGGGCCTCAGTTCTCTCATCTGTAAAATGGGGATTAAGGCTGTGAGCCCCCCGTGGGACAATCTGATCACCTTGTAACCTCCCCAGCGCTTAGAACAGTGCATTGCACATAGTAAGCGCTTAATAAATGCCATCATCATCATTATCATCATCTGGTCAGACACGGCAACTCATTCAGTTCTTGCAAGAAAGAGATAGATCCTCTTCCTCTAAGGGGTTACTTGGGCTTAGGGCTGGCTTCAGATGGTAAGTAAATGAGGGTGCACTGATACAGAGAGGTTGTTGGGCAGCAGCGGTGACTGCCTGTCACCTGTGGGAATGGGGTTGGGGATGGGGTGGGAGGCGCAGAGGGAAAAGCAATAGCCCTGGAGCAAGGGAGCAGGGGCCAGGATCTCCCTGGGGAAGGGAAACAAACGAAAGGTCCTCTAATCTCCTCCGGTTTGGTGGGTTGACGGACTTGCACCTTCGCCACTGCAAATCGGCAGGATCCATCGACAACTGGGCCAGAAGCAGAGATGAGGAGGAGGTCTGCGAGCCATCCGGTATCCTCCCGGGCTCGGGACGTACGTAGGTCCGGCAGCTGGAACTGTAGGACCCTGGAAACTTTCCGCCTCCCTCACCCAGCCCAACCCGCTCGGGGCTCAGCTCCAGGCAACCCGTCAGTGGGGCAAATTTTCTAGGCACGGGCTCTCCCTGAAGTCTGTTTCCTTTCACGTTTCCACTGCGGATGTGGAAATGAAAGGTTCTGTACTTTGCCGCAATTGATGCCTTTTTAGGGTAAAGCGTTCGCCTCCTACATCTGTTTGCTCTAAAGCCACTTCCATTCCATCCAAGACCCTTCCTTCTGCAACAGTCTGGAGCGAGCAGACGGCTTTATTGTCAGCAGCGTGAAAATGATAGGATCACTTCAAGAGACGGTTTGGAATGCACAGAGAGAAACGGCACAGCATGAGGTGGTCATTAAATATTTTGTAGGGGTTTTCATAATTCACGAAACCGTCTTTTCAGAAGGCCACTCAAGGGGTCGCGGAAGCCGAGGCTGGGGTCGGCACCTAGCCACGGAGACGGGGGGCTTTGACGGTTGGGGCTCGCCGGGCCCCCCATCTCTCCAGACTTTTAGAAAGTGTCTGTGACTGCAGCCGGATCGGACCTGCGGCCTCCTCCCCTTTCAGGGCAGGTGATCTGCTGCTGATACCCCGGGTGACTTTGGCTAGGGCTTCTCCCTAGCTTCTCCACCTGTATAAGGGGATGGCTGAATAAATAACTTTGAAGGCCTCCAATGACAGGTGTTTCCTGCGTATAACAATAATAATGATATCGGTTAAGCGCTTACTATGTGCCAAGCACCGTTCTAAGCACTGGGATAGATACAAGTTAATAATAATAATAATAATAATGCCATTTATTAAGCGCTTACTATGTGCCAAGCACCGTTCTAAGCACTGGAGTAGATACAAGTTAATAATAATAATAATAATGCCATTTATTAAGCGCTTACTATGTGCAAAGCACTGTTCTAAGTGCTGGGGGAGATCCAAGGAGATCAGGTTGTCCCACAGTCTTCATCCCCATTTTACAGATGAGGGAACTGAGGCACAGAGAAGTGAAGTGACTTGCCCAAAGTCACACAGCTGACAAGTGGCGGAGCGGGGATTTGAACCCATGACCTCTGACTCCAAAGCCCAGGCCCTTTCCACTGAGCCACGCTGCTTTTCTGCAGTTAATCAAGTTAATCGTTAGGATTGCTAATGCTTGGACAGACTTCGGCTCTCTCGTGCTGAAATGATGTGTCTCCTGTTTGAATGATGCAGACCTTTTCAGTCAATGATTCTGACAGTCACTGGTCAGAATCATTAACTCCCTGTGGTACAGCCAGAGAAGGTGAAACCCAGAGAAGGCAAGTGAGTTCATACATTACAGTAACTATCATCATTATGTTATTTATTCACGCCCTCCCTCTGCCCATCCGCCAAGCTAGCTCTCTTCCTCCCTTCAAGGCCCTACTGAGAGCTCACCTCCTCCAGGAGGCCTTCCCACACTGAGCCCCTTCCTTCCTCTCCCCCTCGTCCCCCTCTCCATCCCCCCCCATTTTACCTCCTTCCCTTCCCCACAGCACCTGTATATATGTATATATGTTTGTACATATTTATTACTCTATTTATTTATTTATTTTACTTGTACATATCTATTCTATTTATTTTATTTTGTTAGTATGTTTGGTTTTGTTCTCTGTCTCCCCCTTTTAGACTGTGAGCCCACTGTTGGGTAGGGACTGTCTCTATATGTTGCTAATACTAATAATAATGATATTCAGTAAGCACTTAACATTTGTGAAGCACCGGGATGGCCACGAGGTTATTAGAATGGTCACAGCTCTTATCCTGCATGGAGCTCACAGTCTATTTTATTCCCATTTCCATAGGGACTGTCTCTATATGTTGCCAACTTGTACTTCCCAAGTGCTTAGTACAGTGCTCTGCACACAGTAAGCGCTCAATAAATACGATTGATTGATTGATTGATTGATTGTTGAGTAGGGACTGTCTCTATATGTTGCCAACTTGTACTTCCCAAGCGCTTAGTACAGTGCTCTGCACACAGTAAGCGCTCAATAAATACGATTGATTGATTGATCGATTGTTGGGTAGGGACTGTCTCTACATGTTGCCAACTTGTACTTCCCAAGTGCTTAGTACAGTGCTCTGCACACAGTAAGCGCTCAATAAATACGATTGATTGATTGATTGATTGATTGTTTGTCAGACACAGAGCTAAGCAGTGGCGTAGGCAAAGGATAATCATTTTCAGACAGTCCCTGCCCCACATGGGGCTCACGATCTAAGAGGGAGAGAGAGCAAGTATTCGAATCCCATTTCACCGATGAGGAAACCGAGGCCCAGAGAGTTTAAGGTCACGTCGCAGGCTTGGGTGGAGCAGGGTTCAGAACCCAGGTCTCCTGTCTCCTAGTCCCCTGCTCCTTCCTCTAGGCCACGGGGACGTGGCGGCCAGCAGCATCAATTGGAGCAAATTTCCTCTGTCTCCTCTCCCATGTTCCCCTCCGGGCTTTCACTGCCTCCAACTTAGGACAAAACTGTCCTTTTGTCCCTCGGGGACGAGGCCGCTGCCGGGGCAAGGGCAGCTACAGCCTTGGCAGAAGCAGCCGGGAGCTTTTGAAAGGAAGGGTAGCAGAGGTTCTCTCTCGTGAGCCAGAGTGGAATTTTCCAGCCATCGCAGCAAGCTGGTACCCAGAAATGTCAAGCATTGCCCAAGAGGTCATACATAGTCAGGGAAAGACCAAGACAATACGATGCTTGCTCAGCTCATGAAACTTTTCAATCAGCCAGTCAATCAGTAATAATAATAATAATGACGATGACATTTGTTAAGCGCTTGCTATGTGCAGAGCACTGTTCTAATAATAATAATAATAATAATAATAATAATAATGGCATTTGTTAAGCGCTTACTATGTGCAGAGCACTGTTCTAATAATAATAATAATAATGATGATTGCATTTGTTAAGCGCATACTATGTGCAAAGCACTGTTCTTAGCGCTGGGGGATTCAAGGTGATCAGGTTGCCCCACGCGGGGCTCACAGTCTTAATCCCCATTTTACAGACGAGGTAACTGAGGCTCAGAGAAGTCAAGTGACTTGCCCACAGTCACACAGCAGGCATGTGGCGGAGCCGGAATTCGAACCCACGATCTCTGACTCCAAAGCCCTGGCTCTTTCCACTGAGCCACGCTGCTTCTCATAAGCACTCTAAGCACTCGGGGGGATACACGGTGATCAAATTGTTCCACGGGGGGCTCGCAGTCTTAATCCCTATTTTACAGACGAGGTAACTGAGGCTCAGAGCAGTTAAGTGACTTGCCCAAGGTCACACAGCAGACACGTGGCGGAGTCGGAATTCGAACCCATGACCTCTGACTCCAAAGCCCGGGCTCTTTCCACTGAGCCACGCTGCAGTGGTATTTAGGGGGCACCTATATTTTTTTTAAATTGTATTTGGTAAGCACTTACTATGTGCTGGACACTGAACCAAGTGCTGGGGTAGATACAAGACAATCAGGTTGGCTACCGTCCACGTCCCACACGGTGCTCACAGTCCTAATCCCCATTTTACAGATGAGGTAATGAGGCACAGAAGTGAAGTGACCGGCCCAAGGTCACACGGCGGATAAGTGGAGGAACCGGGATTAGAACCCTGGTCTGGGCTCTATGCAGTAGGCCACCGTGGCTATTGTGGGCAGAGCCCTATACCCTAAGTACTTGGGAGAGTGCGAAAGAATTAGTAGACACTACGCCTGCCTTCAAAAAGCTTACAGTCTAGTAGAGGAGAGTGATACTAAAGCAGAAAAGGGCACATAACCAACCCAGCCTACATCCTCCCACCCACTGCTGCTGTAGGAATATTCCAGCGCATGAGTAATCCGCAAACCACAGGGCACGGAAAGGCCAGCCTTCATACATGGCTCCCCTTTCTCCCCGTGAAAAAAATGTGAATCTGTAAAAATAACAAGGCTATGAGCAATTTAAGCCGAAAAAATTCAATTAGCTCTTTCGCTTAGAGTTCGGTCTCTCGTTACTCTAGAATTATAAAACCCTGCGGCGCTATATTTCGGAAATACCGGAGCTGTAACTAGGGCGTCTTTTTTTTCCTTTTCTCTTTCTTAAAGAGTGCTCTGGGACCCGAAAATTGCATTTAAAAGCTAACCACATGTAAGTGGCTCCATAAGGGCCCTCTGGCCGATTTGCACAGTGCCGCCCTCCGATCGGAGCACCGGGAGAAAGCGCCCTCCCGTCCTGCTGTTTTGGGAAGAACTCCCGTCCCCGGTCGTGCTGCCATGTCTTCATGTTCGACGGCGAGGCCGCTGGCAGGGAGGCCTCGCTCATGGAGCCAGGGGTGCTGAGTACAGCGCTTTAGTACAGTGCTCTGCAGTGGAAGCACTCAATACATGCCAGTCGGTGTTTATTGAGCACTTACTGTGTGCAGAGCACTCTACTAAGCACTTGGGATAGTAGAATATGACAACAAACAGACACATTCCCTGCCCACAGCAAGCTTACACTGATGGCTTCCTCTGCCCCTCGTCCCCCTCTCCATCCATTGGCATTATGTTGCCAATTTGTACTTCCCAAGCACTTAGTACAGTGCTCTGCACATAGTAAGCGCTCAATAAATACGATTGATGATGATGATGATGATCCCCCTCATCTTACCTCCTTCCCTTCCCCACAGCACCTGTATATATGTATATATGTTTGTACAGATTTATTACTCTATTTATCTTACTTGTACATATCTATTCTATTTATTTTATTTTGTTAGTATGTTTGGTTTTGTTCTCTGTCTCCCCCTTCTAGACTGCGAGCCCGCTGTTGGGTAGGGACTGTCTCTATGTGTTGCCGACTTGTACTTCCCAAGCGCTTAGTACAGTGCTCTGCACACAGTAAGCGCTCAATAAATACGATTGAATGAATGAATGAATGCTCTGCACACAGTAAGTGCTCAATAAATACGATTGATTGATTGATGGATGGATGGAATCTCCAGCTGGGAACAATGAACGAGCCTTGTTTTCCAGAAGCTCTTGACTGATCTTCTGCCTAACAATCCCAGGTAGAGGCATTGAAGATGGCATTAATAATAATAATAATAATGGCATTTTTTTAAGCGCTTACTATGTGCAAAGCACTGTTCTAAGCGCTGGGGGTGGGATACAATGTGATCAAGTTGTCCCACGTGGGGCTCACAGTCTTAATCCCCATATTTACAGATGAGGTAACTGAGGCTCAGAGAAGTTAAGTGACTTGCCCAAGGTCACACAGCAGACTTGTGGTGGAGCCTGCATTAGTGGCATGCACAATGCCACCCATACTCTCTTGTCCCTGCAGGGTCGTGTTCCACTGAGGGCAGTGAGAGAGGAGATAATAATAATAATATAATAATAATGGCATTTATTATGAGCTTACTATGTGCAAAGCACTGTTCTAAGCGCTGGGGAGGTTACACGGTGATCAGGTTGTCCCACGGGGGGCTCACAGTCTTAACCCCCATTTTACAGATGAGGGAACTGAGGCACAGAGTACTGTACTCTCCCAAGCACTTAGTACAGTGCTCTGCACACAGTAAGCACTCAAAAAATATGATTGAATGCGTGAAAGTACAAGCTCATTGCAAAGGACACACGTGGTCATTGTCCACAACAGTGCTTTGCACAAAGTAAGCGCTCAATAAATACGAGCCATGGTTTTTAACATAGTTTGTTGTGAGTTCCACGGCTTAGGCTTAGAGAAGCAGCGTGGCTCAATGGAAAGGGCATGGGTTTGGGAGTCAGAGGTCGTGGGTTCTAATACCGTCTCTGCCACTTGTCAGCTGTGTGACTTTGGGCAAGTCACTTCACTTCTCTGGGCCTCGGTTACCCCATCTGTAAAATGGGGATTAAGAATGTGAGCCCCACGTGGGACAGCCTGATTACCTTGTACATCCCCCAGTGCTCAGAACAGTGCTTGGCACATAGTATGTGCTTAAGAAATGCCATAATCACTATTGTTATTATTAGGAGCTTACAGCTCACTGTGGGCAGGGAACATGTCTCCCAGCTCTGCCATACTGTTCTTTCCCAAGCACTCAGTACAGTGCCCTGCATGCATTCAGTCTTATTTTTTGAGCATTTACTGTGTGCAAAGCACTGTACTAAGTGCTTGGTCAAAACTGATTATCTTGTATCTAATCCCTGCGACTAGTACACTGCTTGCACACAGTAAGAATGGAGCAAACACCACAGTTATTATTATTACTTATTATTAGTCATATGGGGGCTATTTAAGGAATCATAAGGAATGATTCTCAATTCCCGTTTTTGTTCCGCTCTCTGTGCGGCTTTTCATTAAGGTATAAGGCTTTGGTTTCAATTATCCATCCCTCTGCAATGAAACCCACTGTAACAATGCCTTCATTACCCTCCAAATTCCTTTTTCCCCACCCAGATTCTCACACACCCTGAAGATGGCATCCCTGGCGATTTGCTTTCTCCAAAGTGAAGCGACTTCTAAGCAGCTGAGTTTCTCTCTGCTAATCCAAAGATGAATAGATAATAATTAATAGATTCCCGGCCTATACCAGGATCCTTAATAGATTCCCTGTCGGTACCAGACTCTCAGGGACAGTGAAGCTGAGAATCAAAGGGATGGAAATGAGGAGAGATGAGACACGGAGTCCAGTCTACATTCCTACGCAATCTTGGGAAAATCTCTGCACTCCTCAATTCCTCAGTTTTACCATTTGTAAAATGGACTCCGTAACACTTGGAAACTCTCTCTCTCTCGCTCAGGGATGTATAGAAAACGAAATGAAATCCCCTCAGCCTTGCACTCCATGGCAGGAAGGTGGTTTGGTAAATACCAGCTTGGGAGTCAGAAGACCTGAGTTCCAATCCCATCTCTGTCACTTTCCTTGGGTGTGTCACAACTTCTCATTGCCCCAGTTTCCTCATGTGTTATGTAAAATGGAGATTAAATATTCCTTCTCCCTCCCGCTTATGGCATGAGCCCCATGTGGGGCAGAGCCTGTAGCTGACCTGTTTAACTTGCATCTATTCCAGGACTTATTACAGGGCCAAGGCACATAGTAAGTGTTTAACAAATACCACATCTGTTATTATTATCCGGGTGCCACTAATCCTACTGCGGGATTACATTTTAGTTGATTATTTTGCAGAAGAGGATGTGCATTTGACTGAATCAAATCTGCGGCTGCTTTTCTAATTCGGGCTTCAGAAGAAGAGACTCTCCTAACCTTGTTCAGGATGCCAACCAGGTATTTAATGAAATCCCACCTCCATCCTTGCTCAGTACCAGAGGAAGAAAAGGACCCGGAAAGCTGCCGTCTTGAATATGGCTGTTTCTGGGTTCCGGCTAAGGTGGCCGTGACTGTGAGAAGGGAAAAGGGTTCGCTCTTCAGCGGCTCCATTAGGATGGTTTCATCTCTGGATGAGTGGTGCATTCTCTGTCCCAGAAGAAAGTCTTAAGAGTCACCATTCCAGCTGGCTTGGATTGAAAACTCGGGACTGTTCCCAGCCTGGCCTCCGGCGAGCTTCTCGGGGGAGAGATATTACTGCGGTGGAGAGCCAACAGCCAAACTGGATTGGCCAAGGTTTTTTAAACAAATATTCGGGAAGTATCATTCAGAGGGAGGAGCGCATCAATTAGATTGTTTTCCCTAATCACTTAGTATTTCCCAGCCCCGAATTCAGCCGTTCTTTCCAACTGAAGCAATCGCTAGGGTTTCTAACGAAGCTCATAAGTTGGTCTTTAAAACACAAAAAGCTTTTTAAAATGACAAAGAAAACTGCAAATAATATTGCACTTTGGAGAAATTATTATTATTATTATTATTGCACTTTGGAGGTCCTGCAGAGCAAAAGGAGTCAACAGCTCTTGGGAGAAGCAGTGTGGTTTAGTGGCTAGAGCACGGGCTTAGGAGTCAGAAGGACCTGGGTTCTAATCCCAGCTCCACCCCTTGCCTGTTGTGTGTGACCTTGAGCAAGTCACTTCATTTCTCTGGGCCTCAGTTACTCATCTGTAAAATGGGGATTAAAAGTGCAAGCCCCATGTTGGGCAGGGACTGTGTCCAACCCAATTAACTTGTATCTACCCCATTGCTTAGAACAGTGCCTTGACAAACTGTAAGTGCTTAACAAGTACCAAAATCATTATTATTATTATTAGTGATTTTTCCTGAAAGCCAAACACGGCACATAATGATTCCAGAAGGAAATCTGCCCTTGCCATACTGATCTATGGAGTCCAGGACTGTGCCTCTTTAAGTGACAACAGGCGTTTGGGGGAAACCTTTCAGACTGTGAGCCCACTGTTGGGTAGGGACTGTCTCTATATGTTGCCAACTTGTACTTCCCAAGAGCTTAGTACAGAACTCTGCACACAGTAAGTGCTCAATAAATATGATTGATTGATTGATTGATTGAAAATGGGGATGGAAGCTCTCCTCTAAACTCCTCTGTCACCTGTCACGTGATATTCAAGGAGAAGGATTGCTGTGGTTTGAGACAGCAGCAAAATCCGCCTTTGGAATTGTTTTCCAGGGTGTTTTGGATGGGTGTTCTGCAGCATCTCTTGTTCTTAGGGCTACTAGTGCTCGTGAAGTCTTTAACTCTTCAAAGACCGCGATTGGGTTCAATAATCACAGGGCTTGGTTCCACTTTTACGTCCTGGAACGCATCCTCCTTTCGCCCGGGACTGTCCATCCTTCGACATCTCTTGGCATAGAGAGTTAATCTATTTGTTTGTAGCGTTGCAGCAAAAACAGCTTATTCCATGGGCCGCAAAAAGAAACTCGGTCACGTCTTGAGCCGCAGCTCTTACTGGTTACCTGGGGATGGGGATCTCCCCAAAACAGCCTAGTTGGGCAAAGTGGAAGGGCTTTCTCGCCTCCTCCCAGACAAAGGATGATGAGGACACTCACCGCGGTAAAATACGCTTACAGAATGAAAAGTCAAACCCATTGAGTTCGGTACGGAGATGCAGCACTCCCAGGGGAGTGGAAAGAAAATAAGAAAATCATTTCGTGAGGAACAATAACACCCCTGCATTACAATAAGCAACTGAGCCGCAGAATCTCGTCCCCGCATCCAAATACTGGGCTCTTCTAGGCTCTTTCTAAAGCTGTCTGTACTCACAGCTGGTTCTTCTCCCATGCAATACGTTGTTTATTAACTGGGCCCTGGATTAGGAGATTTTAACCCAAATCCCTTTATTGTTACACCTTCTTAATAGCTAAAATTTAGACTGTCTGGTGTCTCTCGTTGACGCTGCTGCTAGCCGAGCGGCTTTTCAAAGGTTCTCCTGGGGATGGGATCCAGGAACAGATCGAGCTTTCTCCCGGCCACCTCTTGAGCCAGCTAACAAAACAAGGGATGGTGGATTCTTTTCTAGGTCTCACAGACTCCAAGTGCCACTCTCGGGGCTGACGGGACATCGCGAAGGGGCAGCACCCTGACTGTTGCCTTCCACCTCCACTCCGTCCACCTGACCACCACTTACCCAAGGCAGCTGTGCTTTGGGAAGACCTTGTGGGTTCTGCAGGGACCCCGAAACCAAACGGAATACATGATCAACAGATAATCCTACAGTGATTGTGACTTCCTCTCGATGGGGTCCCCCGTTAGGCCCCTGAGCTGCTGAAGCAAGGGATTTCTGGGGGGCGAGTTGGATGGATCGGACGGCGAGGTTCGGACAGGACAGGGCGGCAGCAATGGCCGATAACTCGTCCGTCGGCGGCGTCAGGGACAGCCGCGTGGCCACACCCAGCGTGCTCGTTCTGGCATTGGGTCTTATCAAGGTTTCGGCTCCTTCTCCAGTTCCGGCCAAGACGTTCTGGGCGGGCGGTGTGGTCTGGGAGGGGCGAGGAGGCTAATAAGCACTTTGTCAGAAGCCCTTTTCATCTGAAGATCTCCAAGCGTAGTATAAACATTCATTAAATTCGCCAAACATCCTGGCACCTGATCATTTTTGTCACCTCCGCTTGACCAGCTTGGAAGCGGATGATCAGTTCCTTGCTCATGGTCAGTGACTTGAGGCAGTGGCCCGGCACTCACTAGGATTCAAAGATCCCGATTCCTGTCTCCAAGACAGGTTCGACCAGCCGGGAGCCTTCGGTTCATTTGCAGGGCTTCTGCTTTGGCACCGAAGAAGGAAAGAGGTCACGGCATTTATCTTCAAGCTAGTTCCACCCTCCTCCCCAGTCCCTGCTCTTCCACTAGGCTTAACCCCGCAGTCTCAGTCTTCCAACTGAAAAATGGGAACCATACAAAGGCACCCAGCTTGGGAGGACCCTGGAGGAGTTAATGACTAGTAATACACCTTGCAAACAAAGAAGAAATGTAACCTACAGTAATAGCCTGACACTTGGCAGTTTGAACTCAGAGAAACCCCTAAGGCATCCTTTTCCACCACCACAAAGTTTTAATGATGAAAACTTGAGCCTTCTGTCTAAATCTGCAGCTTTTCCGTGTCAGAGGCCATTGCACCTGGTGAAGATGGTGGGGTCCGTTGAACAGGACTGTGCTTCCGGACCGATTTTCCTCTGGAAATCAGGGGCCACCGCTGCCTTCACAATGGCCCTTAGATTGGAATCAAGAAGGAAAAGTGGGTTCAGCCTCCGCCCTGACTGAGATCTTGGCCATTTCCACAGTGGGAAAAAACGCAAGCCCTGCACATCCATGGGAACTGTAAGCTCCTTAGGGGCAGGGAACGAATCTACCAATTCTGTTATACTGTACTCTCTCAAGGGCTTAGTACAGTGCTCTGCACACAGTAAGCGCTCAATAATTGAAAGAGCTAGAGAAGATCGGAGCTGGCCGGAGCATGTCAAGAAGGGCAAAGGTGGAGCTAGGAATTGGACCAGAGGGTGAAAAATAGAGAGGTCTTTAAGGAAGGGGGCCGTGAGTCCATTTATTCATTGTGGTATTTATAAAGTACGTAATTCCTATGTACCAAACGTCAGGCCAAATCCTGGGGATTTCGGCAGATTGGACAAAGTCTCTGTCCCATAAGAGAGGTACAGCTGCTATACATGTTGCTACAGATTCTACAGAGGAGGAAACTGAGGCACAGAGAGTCATTTGATCATGGTCACCCAGCAGGCTAGTGGCCAGAACCTAATCAAGTATCCACCCCAGTGCTTAGTACAGTGCCTGTCTCAGAGTAAGTGCTAAACAAATGCCATTATCATTATTATTATTATTCTTATAATCAATCAAGGGTATTTACTGAGTGCCGCATGGAGAGCACTGTACTAAGCACTTATACTAGGACTAATCTAACCAGATCAATCAATCAATCAATGGTATTTACTGAGCATTTACCATGTGCGGAGCACTGTATTAAGTGCTTAGGGCACTGTACTAAGATCCAGGGTTGTTTTGCCTACTAGGCCACACTGCCTTCCAGCGCACGGTGAGGGATGTTTACTCTGTCAAATTTTATTTGGAATATAAAGGGAATGATCAATGGTGATGGAGCTGCCCCTGGTGCCGGCATGATAAATGAGTCTGGGTGAGCTTCTTTTATGAGACAAATGAGTAACAACTTACCGAGCAGCCATGACCGGCAGGAAGCAAGGAAAATTCAAGGGCTTTTTAAAGAGGAGAGCTGAGTTCTCAGAAAGAAAAACTAGAAAGACGAGAAGCAGGTGACTACGGAAAGGCCTCATCAGCTGCTCGAGAGCGGATGGCACTTTCTGTTCCTTCACACCTACTGGAGTGCTCTGTACACATCTACTGGGATCCAGCTCCAACCCTTGTCTGCTGTGTGACCGTGGGCAAATCACTTCACTTCTCTGTGTCCAAGTTACCTCATCTGTAATTTGGAGATTAAAACTGTGAGCCCCATGTGGGAAAAGGACCGTGTCCGACCCGATCAGCTTGTATCTACCCCGGCATTTAGTACAGTGCAAGTGCTTAACAAATTACTGGGTAAGGACCATGTCTATATGTTGCCAACTTGGACTCCCCAAGCTCTACACACAGTAAGCGCTCAATAAATACGATTGAATGAAGGAAGGAAGGAAGGAATGTCATTAAAAACAACAACGCTGATGAATGAATGAACAAACGAACGGACGAATGAATGGATGCAGAGTTGCCCTCAAGTTCAAAGATGAAGCTGAATGAATGATTAACAAAGGAAAGAGTGAAAGGGGAGAAAAACAGGAGAGGAGCCATGTTGAAACCAGGTTCAGAGAGCAAGGGAGCCTAGGAAAAGAGGAAAAGACCCAGACAGAAAGTTAGAGAGAGAGGGACACACACACACACATGCAGAGACAGACAGAAAAACAGACACACAGAGAGCAGTATGAGCAATAATAATAATGATGGTATTTATTAAGCGCTTACTATGTGCCAAGCACTGTGTAGCCTAGTGGAAAGAGCATGAGTTTGGGAATCAAGACACTCAGGTCCCAAACCCTGTTCTGCCACTGGTCTGTTGGGTGACCGTGGAAAACTCAGTCCCGTGCTCTGCACACAGTAAGCACCCAATAAATACGATTGAATGAATGAATGAATGAATGCTTTCATTACGGTCTGATTTTTGAGGCCCGCCTTACACAGGTCTATGCTTTTAGAATAAAAATGTAAAGCAGCAGGTCGTAGCATTTCTCCCTGGGGCATTTCATGATTTCTCTCTGGAAAATTCAGATTTTAGATATGTCCACTCCCTCCTTTTTTGATGAAACATTTTGCCGCTGCTGGGTCTTGTCTACCTGGTCTCAGAGGCAAGCAGGAACTTGAAAATGAGAACTTGCAGGAAACGAGGAAATAAATGGGGCTCTCTCTTGTGAATAATATGATTACCAGAGCGTATAAAAGGTTCTTCTTCCTCCTCCTCGCACGAAGCAGGTTTCCCTCTAGAAGCTGGCAGAGGCCCCGCACGACTTGCTGTCAGTACCGAGAGCCAAATTCACTGGCTGAAGGGATTGCCCGGCCTCTTCGGACCGGTCGGCGTCCAACCAGAACCAAGCACGAGAGCTGGAAGATGAGGCCAAGTGGAGAGGGGTCGACCAAGTCTCCCCTCAATCAATCAATCAATCGTATTTATTGAGCACTTACCGTGTGCAGAGCACTGTACTAAGCGCTTGGGAAGTACAAGTTGGCAACATATAGAGACAGTCCCTACCCAACAGTGGGCTCACAGTCTAAAAGCCCAGGAACCCAAATGACCAAAAGGCCTGGGCCGCGGCTCAGGGTGGTCCTTCTTGGGCTGAGTCGGGGCCTCCAAGAAGGCCCAGGCCCACTGGGGATGGGGGAGGAAGAGGATAGTGGGGAGGGACAGCAATTGGCTCCACTGACCTAGATGGAGCCTGACAGACTGAGGTGACGGCAGTGGAGGAGGCGTGTGTGTCTTGCATTGCCTGACAGAAGATCTGGGCTAAACCAAGGACCTGGGCCCATGGGTGTCGTGGTCTCATGAAGCCTGGCACCGCCTTCTTTTTAGATCCCCAGCAGAAGCACTAACTCATGCCTGGACCTCAAAAAACAACACAGACCCCACAAGCCTCTTCCAAAGGCAGCTCATGACCCTAACCTACATCCCTTACCTCGATCTCACCTCGCCCACCGCCACCCGCCCCCGTTCTCCCTCCAGCCTGGAACACCCCCTTCATAACTGATAGTCTGCCACACTCCTGATCATCAAAACCCTCCTAAAGTTACATCTACTCCAAAAAGCCTTCCCTGACTAAGCCACCATTTCCCTTTCAGCCCTCACCTCTGCTTCGACTAAGCACAAGTCTGTGTACTCCTAAAGCACTCTGAACCCCATGGCACTTAGGCAAATATCCTTATACTCTACTCTTTCCCCTTTCTGTAATTTATTTTAATGTCAGTCTCCCCCTGTAGACTGTAAGGTCCCTGTGGGCAGGGATCACATTTACCAACTCTATTATAATGCGCTTTCCCAAGCACTAGTACAGTACTCACCCACACTAAGTGCTCAATACATATCAAAAATAAATATCAAAAATAAATATCCCCCTCTCCATCCCCCCGTCTTACCTCCTTCCCTTCCCCACAGCACCTGTATGTATGTATATATGTTTGTACATATTTATTACTCTATTTATTTATTTTACTTGTACATATCTATTCTATTTATTTTATTTTGTTAGTATGGTTGGTTTTGTTCTCTGTCTCCCCCTTTTAGACTGTGAGCCCACTGTTGGGTAGGGACTGTCTCTATATGTTGCCAACTTGTACTTCCCAAGCGCTTAGTACAGTGCTCTGCACACAGTAAGTGCTCAATAAATATGATTGATGATGATGATGATGATATCATTGATCAACCCTAGGCTGGCTGAAGAATCCAATCCATCAGTGATATTTATTGAGTATCTACTGGACACTGTGCTCTGTGTTTGGGAGAGCAAAAAGATATGATCCATGCCCTCATGGAGTTGACAGTCTCATGGGGGAGACAAGCAGATACCAATTATTTACAAATAAGATGAATAAATAACTGGATATACATAAACAGAGAAGGGCTGAGAATGGGTATAAATTCACATTAAAAGTAAATCCAGATTCAAACCACCCCATCTGAGGGGTCATAATCATCGGAATTGCTCAGTGTCACTGATTAGATGGATGCTGTTAGGATTGGAAACAGCAGTATGAAAATGGAAGTGGAAAGAGGAGGAGATGCTGTGGAGATGGGGCAAAACAAATCAATACTTCCATAGCCCGCTTACACGCCTAAAAGTCTCGGACTGCCCTAACGGATATCCCGTACCTTTGGGGCAACAGTTCTAACACTGGTTCCATTCTCTGGTGAGCTTGAATTCACCTTGGGAAACTGGACTGCGGCATCCAATGAAACCAGTCATTTTAATTTTTAGCCTGGCTAACTTCTCCAGGCTCAAGTAGCCCCTAACCTTCTATCCTTGATGTACCAAACAAGGTTCACCCGTCTACTCTTCCTTGGTCTCCTCTCTGCACCTCCAAACCCCCACCTCTAAAGTCACTCCTACAGAAAGATTGGAAATCTTCAAAAATCACTTTGCGGATGGGGGTCTTGAATGCTTCAGGAGGCATCGTAGATCAATTGGGAATAGCTAAGCAAAAAGGAAAAGACATTATCCATCTAATTTAATGCAAAGCTTCTCTCATTGTTTCACTGCCAAGCACAACCTCTGGGAGTGTCAGATTTCTCATTTAATATCATGGAAGGAATGAAACATGACCAACATTTTTCAGATTTACCGATGGTACTATGCACATTATGAGTATCACACACACAGATTATATATATATATATATATATATATATATATGTTTGTGTATACACACACACACATATATCATCAAGAACCTACGCTAAAATTATGCACAAAACGCCCTGGCATTCATCACTAAAAACCCCCCAAGAGACTGTGAATCGTCAATGCCAAAAAAGGAATGGTAATATTTTCTAATATTCTACAACTTGCTGTGAGAAATGACTGCAAAATGTTTGTTAGATAAACAATCATTAAATCATTAAAACAGCTTTCAAGATGGTGGGGAGGTCCACAGATCTGACCACCACAGTTGCGGCCTAGTCCGCACACCCAGGCTCAACTGTTGTTACTGAGACCCTGGTGACTATTTCACCTCGGTCCTAAGCCTCATCATCAATCGTATTTATTGAGCGCTTACTGTGTGCAGAGCACTGTACTAAGCGCTTATTATATATATATTAATATATATATATATATATATTATATATTATTAAGCCTCACAAGCTCACTCCCCGATTGGCCCATTTCCTGCAACTGGAAGAACAGGGTTTGCAAGAGGGAAGGAGGAGCGGAGCATGGAGGGTAGCTTACTCAACGCCTCTGCCAGCTGTCTTACTCTGGGTCAAGGCCTCTCACAGAAGGTATCTCTTATGAACATGAAAATTTGCCCAGTGAAAAAAAATGGCAAAACACCCGTGACTCTCTTTCCCATTTTTCTCCCTCCTCAGAGCAATGGGTTGGAAAGTGCTGTTGACTTTCATTCATTCATTCAATCGCATTTATTGAGCACTTACTGGGTGCAGAGCACTGTACCCAGCTCTTTCCAAGCCAGATGCTATTTACTGGTGGGAGAGGGTCATTTTCCTATGTAGGGCAGGGGAGGGGAGAAGGGGTTCATAGACAGTTCGAGGGGCTGGGTTTCCAAAATCAGTTTTGCCAACAAAATCAATCAATCCATCAGTCAAACTACCAGGCACTTGTCTGAGTCTGCCCTTTGTGACTGGAGCACGGACCAGATCCCGGGGACCTCACAATGTACGCAGTTATCGGGGCACGTGAAATAATCCCATCCAAACAGGGGACGACCTGTGGCCAGGAAAGCCACGCTCTGGACTCCCTGCTTCTCCCTGATGATTTGAGCAGGAGGGAGAGGACAGAAGAGAGTCTATGGTTTTCCTGAGGGGAGTTTGGGGGGAAAAATCTAAAACTGTTCCTCAGGGATTTTCCCCATGGAATCAGATCCCTGGGAACACTGGCCAGAAAAATCACCAAGAGGTAACTTCAAATGCCCAAACCACAGACCACTGTGTCCACTTTTTTCTCCCTTTCCCCCAGGCCGCTCGGCGAAGTCACCACACCCCACGGGCACCGTGCCCGCAGCACTCCTTCCAGAGAGGTGGGCCCGGGTGTTCCCGAGTTTGCGGCAGGGCTACGTTTCTTCGCCCACCTCTGCCCTACCCACCTATCCCAGCCTGCTCTCCCCCCCATCTCCTCATCCTTCCATCTTGGCATTTATGTCAAAAATCTTCATGCCAAGGTCCTCCATCCCCGGACGTCTAGTCTGTAGCTCCCTCTGCCCAGTCCTGTTTCTTCCTCTTCTCTCCATACTTATCTTCAGTAACAGAGAATTCCTACCCTTTGCTACGGTAACATCCGATGGGATCTCATTATTCCACGGGGAGTTCAAGAAGAATATTCCACTAGAGACTAATCCCTAGGGCTGAGACATAGAAAAGTGGAGGGCTCTATAGTACAAGAGCACCGACAGAAAGTTCTAGTGGAATGCCATTACTCTTTTTCCTCCACTCCTTCCTGCTTAATCTACTTCTGAAACACTTAGGGTTTGATTAGGGAAATGCGAATAACAGCTCTGAAAATCCATCCAATTCGACTGAGTTATATCACCCTACAGAAAGGTGGTTGTAAGACAAAAAAATATACGTGTCCCCACTTGGTGCCCAGAGGGAGAGCCTACAGTGAACACTAACACTCTGTCTGGTTTTCCTCAGATCTCAAATAACTTCCTCTGAGAAAACCTGAGGGGTGTCTGATAATCAGCCCTTTGTTCGGCTGTTTAAAAGCAAAACACATCTAAAGGGGTCTGTCTCTGATCAGTCTCGACGGAATTTCCACATCTGACGGCGGCTTCGAAAAGAAGGGATTGAACATCCACGTATAGCCCTCCTGTCCGGGGTGAAAAGACCTCGGATTATCGAGCAAGAAATCCACTGTAGTTCATCGGGGGTCGATTTCCTTCCACCTGCCTCTCCGCTCAATTCCCATTTCATGGAGAGTCCATACCATTTCCCTTCACTGGAGAACTTTTTCCTTCCTAACTCTCTCGGTGCCTTCTGACCCCATTTAATTCAGGCTTCTGC
Source organism: Tachyglossus aculeatus (assembly GCF_015852505.1). NCBI lineage: Eukaryota > Metazoa > Chordata > Mammalia > Monotremata > Tachyglossidae > Tachyglossus > Tachyglossus aculeatus. Next base: position 4,182,866 of record NC_052079.1, read on the forward strand.
CTGGGGAGAATGGGAGAGGAGCAGGCGAGAAGGGGGGAGTGCGGCAGAACTTGGTACGAGTCCCTCGGTAACCCTTTTCCTGTTAGAGGAGTCAAGTTCCACGAAACGACCTTTCAAATGATCATTCCTGAACAGAGTAACGGAGTGGATGCCATATACGGGTCCTACCTTTGTCCGGATCCGTTCGGGATCGGGCTTTCGCCCTCGGTGCCCGGCCGACTCCGGGAGGCAGGAGAACTTGGCCGCGTCTCTGGGACGGCTTTGGGAGAGGCGGAGAGGCAGCCCTCTCTCCCTCGACGATGACGGCCTCGGAGAAGAATTGGGTTTCTTGAGGTGGGCCGGTAGAAAGGGCGGCACCGAGGGTAGAGGGAGAGGGATGGGGTCCTCAGAGGCCCTTGCCCTGCGCAGAGAGGAGAGCACCCATTTCAGATTTAATTTCTGCTGACAGATCAGATATGGTGTTACGTGCGGGGAATTACTGCACTTCTCCTCGGCGGTGGCGGCACAGGAGGGGCAGGCGATGGCTTTTGAATTTGCTTCCAGAATTCGACTGCATGCCCTTACCTGTCTGCAGGAAGACGGCTGTCCTGGAAACTCTGAGGGCGGGAAGCCAGCCCAGGGGCCAGGCCGAAGCCCGGCTTATCTCTCGGCCTTCCTGGTCGACCTGTAGATAGGCAAGAGCAGAGGTCAAGATGAAGCCTCTTCACCCGGGCCCTGTCCACCCCACCCTGGGGTAGCTCCTGGTGAGTATTCAAACTTCTCCCAAGAAGAGCAGCTCCTACCCCTCGTCAAGTTCCAACTCGTCTCCCTGAGGAGGAAAGGAGTAGCACGTATTACTCTCTCAGAAGGAATGTGGTTTTCTTACTGTGGACCATCAGCAGAGGAGAGTCGACGATGACAGATGTGTAATTATGCCTCCTTTAAGTTTAATACCATGAGATACAGTATTTAACAAAACAGTTTGAAGATGAAGCACGGGAGTTGCAGCGCTAAGATGTCTAATTCATCCTCCGGTTCTCGTTTCTTCAGAAACCAAAAATCAAAGAAGCATTCAGATCCTTCTCACGATCGGACTTGCGGGTGGGGTGGGGGGGCAGCGGGTGTGTGATGACTGGGGTCCTTTCAAGAATACTTTCAGACGGAAGAGAGGCTTTTGAAAGAGTCAGTATGAAGAAGGAAATGGTAAATAGGGAATTTGGAGGTGGTAGTGAAAGGGAAAGGAGGAGGAGGCCTGAGCCAGACACAAACCTCCCCTCCACCTTCACCTTCTTCATCTTCTCCTTCATCATGTTCTTCACCTTCTTCTTCATCTTCACTGAAAATTACCGATTCAATTATTTCATCAATCCCCGTTCTCCCTCCTACTTAGAATGTGAGCCCTGAGCCCATTGTTGGGTAGGGACCGTCTCTATATGTTGTCAACTTGCAATACCCAAGCGCTTAGCACAGTGCTCTGCACACAGTAAGCGCTCAATAAATACAATTGAATGAATGAATGAATGAATAGGACTGTGTCCTTGTATCTACCTCAGTGTTTACATCAGTGCTTGACAAATAGTTAAGCACTTAACATCATCATCATCAATCGTATTTATTGAGCGCTTACTATGTGCAGAGCACTGTACTAAGCGCTTGGGAAGTACAAATTGGTAACATATAGAGACAGTCCCTACCCAACAGTGGGCTCACAGTCTAACACTTATCCAACAACAACTATAATAATAGTAATAATATAATTTAATCCTGACACAGTTCTACAACTACCTGTTATAATTGTGTTCTTCCTCCTGCTTCCACTATTTATACAGAAGCAGCGTGGCTCAATGGAAAGAGCCCGGGCTTTGGAGTCAGAGGTCATGGGTTCAAATCCCACTCCGCCAGTTGTCAGCTGTGTGACTTTGGGCAAGTCACTTAACTTCTCTGTGCCTCAGTTACCTCATCTGTAAAATGGGGATTAAGACTGTGAACCCCCCGTGGGACAACCTGATCACCTTGTAACCTCCCCAGTGCTTTGCACATAGTAAGCGCTTAATAAATGCCATTATTATTATTATAAATTATGGTTGTTTTTCTCTCTCCCCTGTTGGACTGCGAATTCCCTGAGGGCAAGGGACATATATCTTGCTTCTGCTGTATATTCCCAAGTGTTTAGTGCAATACTCTGCACAGTGTAGAGGAACGCAGGGAACACCACCAAAAAGAGCTCAATAGATAGATTTCCAAAATTTGCCATTTCTGGTCAGGGCAATTTCTGTTCCTGTGTACCAGAGGCATGAATTTGGTTTATTTTGTTGGTATGTTTGGTTCTGTTCTCTGTCTCCCCCTTTTAGACTGTGAGCCCACTGTTGGGTAGGGACTGTCTCTATGTGATGCCAATTTGTACTTCCCAAGCGCTTAGTACAGTGCTCTGCACATAGTAAGCGCTCAATAAATACGATTGATTGATTGATTGATTCACAGAGGTCATTTGGGGGGAAGGTGGCGTGGAAACCGGGTGAAGTGGCATGGCTACAGAGACTGCTCAGTGTACTGAGGTCAGCAAGCTCCCTCCTTAAGTGAAAGGAAGCCGGGGATGCCGTTGATAATAATAATAATTGTTGTATTTGTTAAGTGCTTACTATGTGCCAGGCACTGTTCTAAGCGCTGGGGTAGATACTAGCAAATTGGGTTGGAAACAGTCCCTGCCTCACGTGCGGCTCACAGACTTCATCCCCATTTTACAGAGAAGGTAACTGAGCACGACTTACCCAAGATCACACAGCAGGCAAGTGGCGGAGTCAGAATTAGAACCCAGGTCCTTCTGACTCCCAGTCTTGTACCTTCTCCACTGGGCCACGCTGCTTCTCCTAGGCCACACTGACGATGGTGCCCGTCTAGCTGAGGGGTTAGATCTCTGGGCCCTACTAGTAGAGGCTAGTTTAAATAGCCATTTCTTTATTCATTCACTCAGTATTATTTACCGAGCTTGTAATTGAGCACTTACTGTGTGCAGAGCGCTGGACTAAGCGCTTGGGAAGCACAAGTCGGCAACAGATAGAGACGGCCCCTACCCAACAACGGGCTCACGGTCTAGAAGGGGGAGACAGGCAACAAAACAAAACATGTAGACGGGCGTCAAAATCGTCAGAACAAATAGAATTATAGGTAGATGCACATCATTAACAAAATAAATAGAATAGTAAATATGTACAAGTAAAATAGAGTAATAAATCTGGGCAAATATACACAAGTGCTGCGGGGAGGGGAAGGAGGTAGGGCGGGGGAGATGGGGAGGCGGAGAGGAAAAGGGGGGCTCAGTCTGGGAAGGCCTCCTGGAGGAGGGGAGCTCTCAGTAGGGCTTTGAAGGGAGGAAGAGAGCGAGCTTGGCAGATGTATGGAGGGAGGGCAGCTCGAGGGGCCGTCTTAGACTATGACAAATACCCATGTGTATTGGCAAATACTGCATGTAAAGCCCTGTCCTGAGAGGCAACTGTGCGCAGAACACTGTAATAATAATAATAATACACAGGGTATTTGATAAGCACTTACTGTGTGTCCAGCAATGTTTAAAGCAATGAGGTGGATGCAAGGTAATCAGGTCCCACATAGGGCTCACAGTTTAAATAGAAGGGAGAAAAAGATATTAAATCCCCATCCTGCAGATGAAGGAACTGAGGCCCAGAGAATAATAATAATAATGATAACAATGATGATGGCATTTATTAAGCGCTTACTTGTACTTCCCAACTTGTACTTCCCAAGCGCTTAGTACAGTGCTCTGCGCACAGTAAGCGCTCAATAAATACGATTGATGATGATGATGATGATGCTTACTATATGCAAAGCACTGTTCTAAGAGCTGGGGAGGTTACAAGGTGATCAGGTTGTCCCACGGGGGGCTCACGGTCTTAATCCCCATTTGACAGCTGAGGGAACTGAGGCCCAGAGAATTTAAGTGACCTGCCCACAGTCACACAACTGACAGTTGGCAGAGCCGGGATTTGAACCCATGACCTCTGGCTCCAAAGCCCGGGCTCTTTCCAAATGAAGTGACTCGTCCAAGGTCCCATAGCAGGCAAGTGGCAGAGCCGGGATTAGAACCCAGGACCTCTGACTCTCGGGCTTTTCACTTAGGCCACGCTGCTTCTCCTCTGTACTAGGTTCTGGGAGTGTAAGTAAGGAGTTGCCACTCTAATGGGGCAGGTGGGCAGACACAAACACTGTCAATGGTCTCCTGCCCGAGGTCCCTGCCTTCTGGAGGGGTAGAAGCGTTTCCTTGACAGACTTCCTCCCGCTGCTTCTTTCTGATCACCTCTAATTATAATAGATAATTATAATTCTGACAATCTGGTAATTCTGATAGAATGAAGGAGGTGTCGGAATGAAGAGCTTCTAATTGACCATTGCCCGCTAAATGGATCTTTCCCCCTCTACTCTCCCCACTCCACCCCCACAATTTCAAGCATCTGGAATGGCCTCCCTCTGCCCATCCGCCAAGCTAGCTCTCTTCCTCCCTTCAAGGCCCTGCTGAGAGCTCACCTCCTCCAGGAGGCCTTCCCAGACTGAGCCCCTTCCTTCCTCTCCCCCTCATCCCCCTCTCCGTCCCCCCCATCTTACCTCCTTCCCTTCCCCACAGCACCTGTATATATGTATATATGTTTGTACATATTTATTACTCTATTTATTTATTTATTTATTTTACTTGTACATATCTATTCTATTTATTTTATTTTGTTAGTATGTTTGGTTGTTTTTTTTTCTCTGTCTCCCCCTTTTAGACTGTGAGCCCAATGTTGGGTAGGGACTGTCTCTATATGTTGCCAATTTGTACTTCCCAAGCGCTTAGTACAGTGCTCTGCACATAGTAAGCGCTCAATAAATATGATTGATTGATTGATTGATTGATTTAAGTTCAGCAAACCAACCAGAGCCAAACTGGGACCACGAGGGGACAGATTTCGGACCATCCTGACCTTCTTACTTCCCACAAGACCTCGGAAGTTCAACCCAGCTCGGTCGGCCTGTCTGCCTGTCTCTACCTTACTCTTGAAAAATGCAAGTGGCAAAGGCATCATCATCATCATCAATCGTATTTATTGAGCGCTTACTGTGTGCAGAGCACTGTACTAAGCACTTGGGAAGTCCAAGTTGGCAACGTAGAGAGACGGTCCCTACCCAACAGTGGGCTCACAGTCTAAAAGGGGGAGACAGAGAACAAAACCAAACATACTAACAAAATAAAATACATAGAATAGATATGTACAAGTAAAATAAATAAATACATAAATAATAAATAAATATAGTAATAAATAAATAGAGTAAAGGCAAGACTTTGTGTTGTGTTTCGTGGGGAATTTCCTTAGATCCCACCATGGTGTCCAAAGCAAAATCCACTCTTCCTCCAGGCCTGTTGTTTAATCACCAGTTCAAAGAAATGCAAAACTCATGGCGGGGGTGGAGCTATCTTTGAGAGCCGCTAAATTCTCTCTCTCCAGTGACCCAGCGAGTTTGGAATTCATAATCTGCACCCTGCAGTTCACTTTCCGGGATCTTCCTTTTAAAAAATACAGGGAATTCAAGAGGGTACTTCGGCCTGATTTGGCAGTGACAGAGCGAGAGAGGAGGGGATATTTACACTCAAAAACGCAAGGCAATTTGAGAAACTCAGGTGGCTCTCCAAAGCCTCCCTTGACAGGAAAGAGTTGAGGAACTGGAGAGGAACTGGAGGAGTTGAGGACTCCTCCAGAGTCCTGGAGGATTAAGAAGGACTCAGAAATAGGCAGAAGGCTGCAAGCCTCACAGGTTAAAAAAAAAAAAGTCTTGCAGCAGGGTAAATTAGAGCTGTCAATTGGGGTCCCACCTGCTCCAAGCCCAGGCTCTCCCAATCCCCCACGTCCCCAGTCAGCTGCTATATTCAAACCCTGGCAGGAAGCCTAACTTTTGTTCCGATTGCCTGCATTCGGGGTGGGCCGGACGCTTCACTCCAACACTTTTGCACGAGCCCCCTCGTCCCATCCTAGCTATCTGTGTAGGCACTTTCACGCTTTTATACTTACCTAATTTCAGACACTTCAAGATGAGCACTTCCTCCTCCCTATAAATGATTCTTTTAGACTGTGAGCCCACTGTTGGGTAGGGACTGTCTCTATATGTTGCCAATTTGTACTTCCCAAGCACTTAGTACAGTGCTCTGCACATAGTAAGCGCTCAATAAATACGATTGATGATGACGATGATTTCGGAGTCTTCCTCCCACGCTAGTCTCTATGCTCCTTGAGAGTACAGATCCCGTGTACTATCTCTATTGTGCTCTCCTATTTTTACCAAGAAAATCTTTGGGAAGCAGCTCAGTGGAAAGAGCCCGGGCTTTGGAGTCGGAGGTCAAGGGTTCAAATCCCGGCTCCAACAATCATCAGCTGTGTGACTTTGGGCAAGTCACTTAACTTCTCTGTGCCTCAGTTACCTCATCTGTAAAAGGGGAATTAAGACTGTGAGCCCCATGTGGGACAACCTGATCACCTTGTTACCTCCTCAGTGCTTAGAACAGTGCTTGGCACATAGTAAGTGCTTAACAAATGCCATTATTATTATTATTATTATTATTTGGGTCCACCACCAGAACAATTGCAGATGGAGGTGGGGTGTTCTGGGAGAGATGTGTCCATGGAGTCGCTACGGGACAACCTGTGGGACACCCTGATCACCTTGTTACCTCCCCAGCACTTAGAACAGTGCTTTGCACATAGTAAGCGCTTAACAAATGCCATCATCATTATTATTATTATTTGGATCCACCACCAGAACAATTGCAGATGGAGGTGGGGTGTTCTGGGAGAGATGCGTCCATGGAGTCGCTGTGGGTCGGAGATGACTTGACAGCGTAAGACAAGAACTTAGTTCAGTGGTCTGCCCTCAGCACTGGATTGATTTGATTGATCCAGTAATAATAATAATAACGGTATTTGTTAAGCACTTAATATGTGCCAGACACTGTACTAAACACTGGGGTAGATACAAGGTAATTGGGTTGGACACAGTCCCTGTCCCACACAGGGCTCACAGTCTTAATCCCCATTTCACAGATGAGGTAACTGAGGCACAGAGAAGTTAAGTGCCTTTGCCCAAGTTCACACGGCAGACAAGTGGCAGCGGTGGGATTAGAACCCAGTTCCTTCTGACTCCCAGGACTGGGCTCTATCCACTAAGCCACACTGCATCCCGAAGTATTTCAGGCTACCTCAGTCCTCAAGCAGGAAGGTTGAGAAATAGAGCTTTTGAGGAACAGCATGGCCTAGTGATGATAATAATGATAACTGTGGTATTTGTTAAGTGCTTGCTATGTGCCAAACACTGTTTTAAGCACTGAGCACTGTTCTAAGTGCTGAGGATAAAGCACAAACCCCTGGAAAGTTCCCTTCCTTTTGTTGGGAATGGAGGTGGGAAGTGGGGTTCGCCCTGCGTGGTGATCCCGATTCCCATTAGACCCTCGTTCTCCAGTTGCCCTGCTGGAACATACACTGAATAATAATAATAATAATAATAATGGTATTTATTAAGCACTTACTATGTGCAAAGCACTGTTCTAGCACTGGGGGGATACAAGGTGATCAGGTTGTCCCACGTGGGGCTCACAGTCTTCATCCCCATTCTACACATGAGGTAACTGAGGCACAGAGAAGTGAAGTGACTTGCCCACAGTCACACAGCTGACAATTGGCGGAGCCGGGATCCCAATCAATCCCAATTGAATCCCAAACTGAATCCCAATCAATCAACTGAACAGTATTTATGATCTGCCTTCGTGCGCAAAGCACTGTACTAAACACTTGGGAGAATACCACAGAAATACTTGACCTCAAGGAGCTTACAGTCTAGCAGGGGAGATAGACACCGAAATAACTTTCAGTTAGGAGGAAGTAAAAGAGAATATAAGTGCTGGTAGGAGGGGTTGTAAAAGTGCTTAGGGGGCTTGAAAGTCCCATTGTGGGAATTAGGGGATATAAAATGGTGAGAATAGAAATGAATTGGGGAAGGTGTCCGGGTCGGGTTCCCGTGGACATGGGACTTCTAGGGCCAGAAACCCTCTCCTTCTCCATAAAATTGCTCAACTCTTCACACAGTAAACACTCGATAAATACGTTCGATTGACTGATTGAGCATCAGAAGGTCACATCTGCCTGACCGCTGAGAACCTCTGTTAAACTCAGAACTTTTTGTTTGAGTTCTCAAGGTGCATTGTTGAGCGGTTCAAATAATAAACTGGAAGAAAGAAGCCGGAGTCTAGAATGACCTTGGGCAATTTACTTAACCACTCTGAGCTTAGTTCCTCTGTCAGCAAAATGGGGGTAAGTCTCTGCCAGCCCTATCTCTTCTTTTCAACTTCGATTTTGAAGGGATGAAGAGAGTGTAATTGAAATGGCAGTGTGTTGAAATGTATGATATTGGAACTCGGCACACACTGCTGGGTATTTTTAATGTGATTTAGAATTTGAATACTGTGTTGGCAAAAACTGTAATAAAAAAACCTATAAGGACAACACAGTGGTGTTGGTGGAAGAGCTTTGAGCTCTTTGGAAGGAAAGAAGGCCCTAGATAAATCCCAGCTATTCTCTTGGCAAGCCAGCTACAACGGTATCTTGCCGTTCTGCAGTTTCAAACGTCTTTTGATCATAGCAGTAGGCCACATCTCTGAATCCACTCGCGAGTTCAGATAAGTTCAGTTCGCAGAACTCCTCCCTGCTCTCTGCTTTGCGTCCCATGATCAAACTCTTCCCATTGCCAAGATCTAAGCGCTGCCTTTCCCAGGACGATGCTCTCGGCCTAAATTAGTAGCAGCCCCGGGATTTAGAGACGACCTATTAAGCGTGACACACTGTACTAAGCACTTGGGCAAATAGAAGTGATGCCCAGGGCAGGTTCCTTGTTCAGAAGGACCCTCCGACAGGGCCCAGGAATTCTGGGCATCTCTTTGCCTGTCTCTTCTCTCGTACGGATGGGCTAGCTGAAAACCCGGACTTCCCTGTCTAAATCAATGGCCACCCTAACACACTTATGGTGTAATCACCTTGAGGGCAGGGAATGTGTGCTTTTTGCTCCTGGTAACTCTCCCAATCACTTCAGTACGGGGTCTCGTACTCACTAAGCACTTGGTTATCGCTGTAGATTGGCTGATTGATTCATTCATTCAATCGTATTTATTGAGCGCTTACTGTGTACAGAGCGCTGTACTAAGCGCTTGGGAAGTCCAAGTTGGCAACACAGAGAGGCGGTGCCTACCCAACAACAGGCTCACAGTCTAGAAGGGGGAGACAGACAACGAAATGATCGACGACTTTCCTACTTTCCCCAAGCTTCTTCCCACAGGGTCAGAGCCCCATCCAAGGGCATGGCGGAATTACGCAAGTCTCGCATTCCCTCCGTCCCCTGCCCTCTTGAAGACCGTGCAGGCCAAGATGATTCAGAGAATTCGGCTTGGGCCGGTGGTGGATGTTCTGAGTCACAGAGCTCCGTTCTGAGAATCAAAGTGTCCCTGGCGAGCACCTTCCTGGCACCTACCTAGAGGAACTCTGGCTCCAGCCGTGGGAGGGCTTGCAGTTGCTCTCCCTCCACGAGACCGTGCTGGGGTCATTCCCACCGGACACACGGTTGTTGCACGTGTGCCGTGAAGTAAGCTCTGGCCACGGCTTTTCAGAGTGGGCGGCAAACCCCGCTGGGAAACATCTGGGACAGAGGCTGAGGTGGAGGAAGAAGCCACGTATGCCTACGTCCAGCTGCGGCTGTCCCTGAGCGCAGCCTGGGGACCGCCCTCGGAGACACTTGCGCTCTCCTCTTCCTGACGGAAGGGACCTCGGAGTGCTCTCAAACCCTGCCTCATTTGGAAAACGGGAAGTGCCCCACGGTCCTGTCCTATGACACCCCGGGAAAAATGAGCTTCTCAGGCCAGCGCCGGGGGTCCGAACCACCGTGGGGAGAGCGGGAAGGGAAACGCTCGGTCCACGCCCTGATTTCTAAGCTGGTGCCTGCCTCAAACGGCACTGTGAGAAGCCACTGGGTCGGAAAGGACGAAGCTTTTGTCGCGGGCGGCCCTGGGGGCACACACAAAGCCTCATGATCATCATCAATCGTATTTAATGAGCGCTTACTAGGTGCAGAGCACTGTACTAAGCGCTTGGGAAGTACAAATTGGCAACATATAGAGACAGTCCCTACCCAACAGTGGGCTCACAGTCTAAATCCCAGTCGGCTCCGGGTTCTTTTCCCAGCTGGTCTGTTTGGTTTTGTTCCCTGTCTCCCCCTTTTAGACTGTGAGCCCACTATGCTTGTACTATGTACAAAGCACTGTTCTAAGCGCTGGGGAGGTTACAAGGCGATGAGGTGGTCCCACGGGGGGCTCACAGTCTTCATCCCCATTTTACAGATGAGGTAACTGAGACATAGAGAAGTGAAGTGACTTCCCAAAGTCCCACAGCTGACAGTTGGCGGAGCCAGGATTTGAACCCATGACTTCTGACTCCAAAGCCCGGACTCTTTCCACTGAGCCCCGCTGTTTCTCAATGCCACTGTACCCCTTTCTCATTTGTCTCCCTGCCCACCCCTGATCCACGTCCTCCCTCTGGCCTGGAAGGCCTTCCCTCTTCATATCTGCCAGACCACCCCCTCTCGCCTTTAAAGTCCTATTAAGATGACACCTCCTCCAAGAGGCCTTCCATGACTAAGCCCTTATTTCCCCTACTTACCCTCTCTCTCCTGCACCACCTATGCACTTGGACCTGTTCAGACTAAGCACTTGATATTCACCCTACCCCAAGCCCCACAGCACTTTTGTCTGTCTTCCCCTCTAGACTGTAAGCTCCTTGAGAGCAGGAGCTTGCTATAATAATAATGGCATTTATTAAGCACTTACTATATGCAAAGCACTGTTCTAAGCACTGGGGAGGTTACAAGGTGATCAGTTTGGTCCATGGGGGGCTCACAGTCTTCATCCCCATTTTTCAGATGAGGGAACTGAGGCACAGAGAAGTTAAGTGACTTGCCCAAACTCACACAGCTGACAATTGGCAGAGCTGGGGTTTGACCTCTGACTCCAAAGCCCGGGCTCTTTCCCCTGAGCCACGCTGCTTCTCATAATAATAATGATGGCATTTATTAAGCGCTGACTATGTGCAAAGCACTGTTCTAAGCGCTGGGGAAGTTACAAGGTGATCAGGCTGTCCCACTGGGGACTCACAGTCTTAATCCCCATTTTACAGATGAGGGAACTGAGGCCCAGAGAAGTGACTTGCCCAGTCACACAGCTGACAGTTGGCGGAGCTGGGATTTGAACCCGTGACCTCTGACTCCCAAGCCCATGCTCTTTCCACTGAGCCACGCTGAGCGATTACTGTGTGCAGAGCACAGTAACTGAGGCACAGAGAATCAATCAATCAATCAATCGTATTTATGGAGCGCTTACTGTGTGCAAAGCACTGTATTAAGTGCTTGGGAAGTCCTAGTTGGCAACACTTAGAGACAGTCCCTACCCAACAGTGGGCTCACAGTCTAAAAGGGGGAGACAGAGAACAAAACCAATCATACTAACAAACTAAAATAAATAGAATAGATATGTACAAGTAAAATTAAGAAATAAATAAATATGTACAAACATATATACATATATACAGGTGCTGTGGGGAAGGGAAGGCAAGTCTAAAAGGGGGAGACAGGGAACAAAACCAAACATACTAACAAAATAAAATAAATAGAATAGATATGTACAAGTAAAATAAATAAATACATAAATAAATAAATATGTACAAACATATATACGTATATACAGGTGCTGTGGGGAAGGGAAGGCAAGTCACTTCACTGCTCTGGGCCTCAGTTGCCTCATCTGTAACATGGGGATAAAGACTGTGAGTCCCCTGTGGGACAACCTGATCACCTTGTAACCTCCCTAGCGCTTAGAACAGTGCTTTGCACATAGTAAGTGCTTAATAAATGCCATCATTATTATTATTATTATTGTTATTATCGGTAAAATGGGGATTAGGACTCCGAGCCCCACCAGATCGCCTTGTAACCTCCCCAGCGCTTAATAAATTCCATCATGATTATTATTACAGTGCTCTGCACATACTAAGCGCTCAATAAATGCCATTATTATTATTATTATTATTATTATCTGTAAAATGGGGATTAGGACTCTGAGCCCCACCGGATCGCCTTGTAACCTCCCCAGCGCTTAATAAATTCCATCATGATTATTATTACAGTGCTCTGCACATAGTAAGCGCTCAATAAATACGATTGATGATGATGATGATTATTGGGGTGGCGGGCAGAGGGAGGGCAAGGCCCGGGACACCGCTGCGGCCCGCGGGTTTGTGGGGGGGTGGAGGGGAAAGTGATTTGCCCAAAGTCACCCAGCTGACAGTTGGCGGAGCGGGGATTTGAACCCGTGACCTCTGACTCCAAAGCCCAGGCTCTTTCCATTGAGCCACGCTGCTTCTATATTGTATATATATATATTGTATTGTATTCTAGATTGCTCTACCGTATCATCCACTCTCAAGCCCCCGTGTCCGGCACCCAGAAGACACTCCATAAACCCCACCGACGGATTGATCTAGTGACTGTCTCCAGATGGTGGCCTGCTGGGATTTCAGGCTGCCCATATGGAATGTGGGAAGGCTAACCGCACCGAGCGGGGATTGCCTACGCTTCACCGGCTTTGCAAATTGCCATATGAATCACTTTTCTCTAGATTAGCTCTGGATGTAGCCTACATTCATCTGTAATTTACACAGGCTAAATTTGCTAAAAATATTTACTGTCTTCCCCCCCACACCGTCGAGTTCCCTTCATCTTGGGACCGGGATGCGGGATATATCCGGCTTGCCCTGCCTTTAAGTGTTCCTGCGTCCCAGCAAATTCTACCTGATGGATGGGAGCTGGCCACACAGTGGAGTCAGCCTGTTCTAAGCCCCGGGATAGTCGGGTCAGACGCAGTCATTGTCCCACATAATAATAATAATGATGGCATTTATTAAGCGCTTACTATGTGCAAAGCACTGTTCTAAGTACTGGGGAGTTTACAAGGTGATCAGGTTGTCCCACGTGGGGCTAACAGTCTTAATCCCCATTTTATAGATGAGGTAACTGAGGCACAGAGAAGTGAAGTGACTTGCCCAAAGTCACACAGCTGACAGTTGGTGGAGCCGGGATTCAAACCCATGACCTCTGACTCCAAAGCCCGGGCTCTTTCCACTGAGCCACTCTGCTTCTCACAGTCATGAGGCTCGCAGTTGAAATCTGCACTTTACAGATGAGGTAACTGAGGCCCAGAAGAGTAAAGTGTCTGGCCCAAGGTCACGAGGCGGATATGTGCTGGAGCCTGGATAATAATAATAATAATGGTACTTATTAAGTGTTTACTATGTGCAAAGCACTGTTCTAAGCACTGGGGAGGTTACAAAGTGATCCAGTTGTCCCACGGGGGGCTCCCAGTCTTCATCCCCATTTTACAAATGAGGGAACTGAGGCCCAGAGCCAGATGAGGTCACTGAGGCACAGAGAAGTGAAGTGATTTGCCCAAGGTCACGAGGCGGATATGTGCTGGAGCCAGGATAATAATAATAATAATAATAATAATAATAATGGTACTTATTAAGTGTTTACTATGTGCAAAGCACTGTTCTAAGCACTGGGGAGGTTACAAAGTGACCCAGTTGTCCCACGGGGGGCTCCCAGTCTTCATCCCCATTTTACAAATGAGGGAACTGAGGCCCAGAGCCAGATGAGGTCACTGAGGCACAGAGAAGTGAAGTGATTTGCCCAAGATCACACAGCTGACAAGTGGCAGAGCTGGGATTAGAACCCAGGTGCTTCAGATTCCCAGGTCCATGCTCTATCCACTAAGCCAGGCTGCTTCTAAGCACAATAATAATAATAATAATAATGATTCATTCATTCGTATTCATTCATTCATTCAATCGTATTTATTGAGCGCTTACTGCATGCAGAGCACAGTACTGAGTGCTTGGGAAGTACAAGTTGGCAACATATAGAGACGGTCCCTACCCAACTGTAGGCTCACAGTCTAGAAGATGGCATTTATTAAGCGCTTACTATGTGCCAAGCACTGTTCTAAGCGCTGGGGAGGTTCCAAGGTGATCAGCTTGTCCCACGGGGGGCTCACAATCTTCATCCCCATTTGACAGATGAGGTCGCTGAAGCCCAGAGAAGTGAAGTGACTTGCCCAAAGTCACACAGCTGACAGTTGGCGGAGCCGGGATTCGAACCCATTAACTCTGACTCCAAATCTCGTGCTCTTTCCACTGAGCTTGTACTTCCCAAGCGCTTGGTACAGTGCTCTGCACACAGTAAGCGCTCAATAAATACGATTGATTGATTGATTGAAGTGACTTGCCCAAAGTCACAGAGCTGACAATTGGCGGAACCGGGATTCGAACCCACGTCCTCCGACTCCCAGGCCTGTGCTCTTTCCGCTTGGCCACACTGCACTATGAAGACTTTAGGCAGACTGAGAAAGGGGACATGAGGTGAGAGGCAAGGATTATGCCTTCTAGCTCTACTGGACTCTCCTAAGTTAAACTTGGCACAGTGCTCTCAAGTTTATTTAATTTAATTTTATTTATTAAATGCTTATTTTATGCCAAGCACTAGGGTAGATACAACAGACAGATCAGACAGAGGCCCCATAGAGAAGCAGCACGGCTCAGAGAAGCAGCGTGGCTCAGTGGAAAGAGCCCGGGCTTTGGAGTCGGAGGTCATGGGTTCAAATCCCAGCTCCGTCAATTGTCAGCTGTGTGACTTTGGGCAAGTCACTTAATGTCTCTGTGCCTCAGTTCCCTCATCCGTAAAATGGGGATTAAGACCGTGAGCTCCCCCGTGGGACAACCTGATCACCCTGTAACCTCCCCGGCGCTTAGAACAGTGCTTTGCACATAGTAAGCGCTTAGCAAATACCATCGTTATGGGTTCAAATCCCAGCTCCGTCAATTGTCAGCTGCGTGACTTTGGGCAAGTCACTTAATGTCTCTGTGCCTCAGTTCCCTCATCCGTAAAATGGGGATTAAGACTGTGAGCTCCCCCGTGGGACAACCTGATCACCCTGTAACCTCCCCGGCGCTTAGAACAGTGCTTTGCACATAGTAAGCGCTTAGCAAATACCATCGTTATGGGTTCAAATCCCAGCTCCGTCAATTGTCAGCTGTGTGACTTTGGGCAAGTCACTTAATGTCTCTGTGCCTCAGTTCCCTCATCCGTAAAATGGGGATTAAGACCGTGAGCTCCCCCGTGGGACAACCTGATCACCCTGTAACCTCCCCAGCTCTTGGAACAGTGCTTTGCGCATAGTAAGCGCTTAATAAATGCCATTTAAAAAAAAATCCAAGAGGTACCGAAAGCTTTTAGGTCTTACTGTCATCCACCCTGCAGTACCTTGCCTTTCTAGGCTGTGTGCCCACTGTTGGGTAGGGACCGTCTCTATATGTTGCCAACTTGTACTTCCCAAGCGCTTAGTGCAGTGCTCTGCACACAGTAAGCGCTCAATAAATATGATTGATTGATTGATTGATTGATTGCCTGCTCCCCATCCTCTCTCCTCAGCCCAGCTGGTGGTCAGTTGTCATCCCAACTTCTGCCACTGCCCACAAACGACCCTCTCTTCCATCATCATCATCATCATCAATCGTATTTATTGAGCCCTTACTGTGTGCAGAGCACTGTACTAAGCGCTTGGGAAGTACAAATTGGCAACACATAGAGACAGTCCCTACCCAACAGTGGGCTCACAGTCTAAAAGACTCTTTCTTTTAGACTTTTTCTTTTCTTTTCTTTTTCTTTCTTTCTTTTGAAGTGGCCACTGCCCACTTCAAAAGAAAGCAGTGGCCGAAGGCCAGTAAAGGAAACTTCCTTGGGCTGCTCGAGTTACGGGCAGCGAGTGTGTGGTAGGGGGATTTCTTGTGCCACTCAGACTCAATCGGGGGGGCCTCAGTTTCCCTTGCCTCATCGCTAATGCCGACCGAGGCAGGTGAGCAGCGGGGCTGGGTTTTTGCCAGGCATCATCATCGTCATCATCAATCGTATTTATTGAGTGCTTACTGTGTGCAGAGCACTGTACTAAGCGCTAGGGAAGTACAAGTTGGCAACATATAGAGACGGTCCCTACCCAACAGTGGGCTCACAGTCTACAAGAGATGGGAAAGGAGGAGGAAAGGAGATGGGAAAGGAGGAGGAAAGGAGATAGGAAAGGAGGAAGGAGAAAGGAAAGGAGGAGGGAAGGAGATGGGGAAGGAGGGAAGGAGATGGGGAAGGAGGAGGGAAGGAAATGGGAAAGGAAGAGGAAAGGAGATGGGAAAGGAGGAGGAAAGGAGATGGGAAAGGAGGAGGGAAGGAGATGGGAAAGGAGATGGGTAAGGAGGAGGAAAGGAGATGGGAAAGGAGGAAGGAGAAAGGAAAGGAGGAGGGAAGGAGATGGGGAAGGAGATGGGGAAGGAGGAGGGAAGGAGATGGGAAAGGAGGAGGGAAGGAGATGGGAAAGGAGGAGGAAAGGAGATGGGAAAGGAGGAGGGAAGGAGATGGGAAAGGAGATGGGGAAGGAGGAGGAAAGGAGGAGGGAAAGGAGGTAGGAGAAAGGAAAGGAGGAGGGAAGGAGATGGGAAAGGAGGAGGAAAGGAGATGGGAAAGGAGGAGGGAAGGAGATGGGAAAGGAGATGGGTAAGGAGGAGGAAAGGAGATGGGAAAGGAGGAAGGAGAAAGGAAAGGAGGAGGGAAGGAGATGGGGAAGGAGGGAAGGAGATGGGGAAGGAGGAAGGAAGGAGATGGGAAAGGAGGAGGAAAGGAGATGGGAAAGGAGGAGGGAAGGAGATGGGAAAGGAGATGGGGAAGGAGGAGGAAAGGAGGAGGGAAAGGAGGAAGGAGAAAGGAAAGGAGGAGGGAAGGAGATGGGGAAGGAGATGGGGAAGGAGGAGGGAAGGAGATGGGAAAGGAGGAGGGAAGGAGATGGGAAAGGAGGGAGGAAGGAACGATAAAGTAGGCAGCACAGGCAGCACAGGCAGCACAGCTCAGGCAGCACAGAGGTGGCAGTACCGGCTGCCCAGAATTCTTGGGACAGCTGAGTTTCCCAATGGAACGTTCCCTGCCTCCCACCCACTCCCTCTGCCCACCTCCACATCCAGTGATGATGGTATGCTTTAACCATTCCTGTGGGCCAAGCACTTTGTTAAGCACTTGGTTGGAAACGAGATTTTGAGAACAGACACAGGTATAATAATAATAATAATGATTGTATTCATAAAGCACCTATTATGTGCCAAACACTGGGAGATATAAGATCATCAGACTGGACAGAGTCTCTGCCTCTCGTGGGGCTCACCACCTTACAGATGAGGAAACCGAGACTCAGAGGGCTTTTAAGTAACTTGTCCAAAGTCACCCAGGTCTCCCGATGCCCAGGACCGCACCCTTTCCACTAGGCCCTGATGTCTCTGAGGGGCAAAATGTACAAAATCTCAGGCAGTTTGACTGTGTCCATCTTTGGAGTTCTTTCTGGTCCAGCTAAGAGGGAGCGTTCCACTTATGCCCAGCAGCGTGAAGAGGAAAGGAGCTGGGAATACGATCCTGATCCCCAGGCTCTGGAATCCGTCCTTCCGGACTGATGTGGGAGCCGGAGATACCTCTTCTTGAAGATCTGAGGAGCCGGCCAGCCACAGGCCAAGTGCCCTTAGGGAACGTGGGGTGACGTCCGTCCGGCTGGATTCCCCTTTGATTTCAGACAGACCGCCAGGTCCCCGGTCCGACTGCTTCTCTGCGGCCGGAGGCCTGTTCCCCGTCATCGGAATTCTCTACAGACAGGAGGCACGACCCTCTAGCTGCCCAGCGTTCCTTTTTCCAGGGCCGGAGTGAAATTTGGGAATTAGTCGGTGACACAGTCTGGATCTTTTCAAGCCGTGTTGGTGGTGGTTTCCCCCGGCCCCCTCCCCTTCTCCCTGGGCGGTGAGCTGTCTGTCTGCCTGTCCCGGAGGGAGGCCCGGGGCGGGTGGCTCACTGTCACACTGCCCACACAAGTGCTTAGGGGGAGGCAGGCCTGGCCTTTCCCGATCCCTGACACTGTCAGGGCATGACCGCCTCCCGCTTCCAGAGGGTTCAGAGGGCACGGGGCTGAGACTTGTTGTCCCCCTAAGGCCGGGTCACTAGGCTTACAAATGGGTTCATCGTCCTCGTGGCCCTTGGCTACCTCTACGGTCAGAGAAGGGTACGGTTCACCTTTATTTTTTAACGGTATCTAAGAGCTTACGACGTGCCAGGCACTGGACATATTTTTTTACTCTATTTATTTATTTGTTTTATTTGTACATATCTATTCTATTTATTTTATTTTGTTAGTATGTTTGGTTTTGTTCTCTGTCTCCCCCTTTTAGACTGTGAGCCCACTGTTGGGTAGGGACTGTCTCTACATGTTGCCAATTTGTATTTCCCAAGCGCTTAGTACAGTGCTCTGCACATAGTAAGCGCTCAATAAATACGATTGATGATGATGATGATGATGATGGACTCAGCGCTGGGGTAGATACAAGGTAATCAGGTCGGACGCAGTCTCTGTCCCACATGGGGCTCACAGACTTAATCCCCATTTTGCAGGTGAGGTAACTGAGACCCAGGGAAGTCAAGTCCACGGTCGCTCAGCCGACAAACGGCGGAGCCGGGATTAGAACCCAGGTCCTCCCGGCTCCCAGGCCCGTGCTCTATCCACTAGGCCATGCGGCCTCTACCTGCATACCCGTTCCCCATTTCCCCGCACGGGTCACCCGCTGTTACATCCTCATCCTTGGCCCAACAGGTCCATGAAGTCCCTGACTCATGTTGCCAATTTGTACTTCCCAAGCGCTTAGTACAGTGCTCTGCACATAGTAAGCGCTCAATAAATACGATTGATAATGATGATGATGACTCAAGGTCACTGGCTCTCGGCTAAAATCCCTGCATTTCAGCAAAGGCGAGCTCAGTGCCATGACAGCCGGAGTCGGCACTGCGCCTGCAGCAGTCTGAGAGGGGAAAACAGGGCCCTGACCATCTGGTGGGTAGGGACTGTCTCTATATGTTGCCAATTTGTACTTCCCAAGCGCTTAGTACAGTGCTCTGCACATAGTAAGCGCTCAATAAATACGATTGATGATGATGATGATGGTGGTGGAGAGCCCGACGTTCCCTGCCTTAAGGCATCGACCCAACATTCATTGGTATTTACTGAGCACCTGCTGCACGCACGGTGTGTACCGAGCACCTGGAGGAGTAGAATAGTAGTAAAAGACACACTCCCTCTACCCCCATCCAAGGGCTCGTGTTGTCCACTGGCACTGCCAATAATCTCTTGCCTCGGACAGCGAGTGAGTCTAAGCCCCAGGGAGAGATTCATTCAATTGTATTTATCGAGCACTTACTGTGTGCAGAGCATTGTACGAAGAGTCCAATACAACAGTAAACACATTCCCTGCCCAAAACAAGCTTACGGTCTAGAGGGATGCCAGCATAGAGCCCGGCCCTTTAGACTGGAAGCTCCTTCATTCATTCATTCAAGCAATCGCATTTATTGAGTGCTTACTGTGTGCAGAGCACTGGACTAAGCGCTTGGAAACATATAGAGACGGTCCCCACCCAACGGTGGGCTCACAGTCTAGAAGGGGGAAACTTGAGGGCAGAGAACGTGCCTACCAGTTCTGTTGTGTCACAGAAAAGCAGTGTGGCTCAGTGGAAAAGAGCCCGGGCTTTGGAGTCAGAGGTCACGGGTTCAAATTCCGGCTCCGTCAGCTGTGTGACTTTGGGCAAGTCACTTCACTTCTCTGGGCCTCAGTTCCCTCATCTGTAAAATGGGGATGAAGACTGTGAGCCCCACGTGGGACAACCTGATCACCTCGTAACCTCCCCAGTGCTTAGAACAGTGCTTTGCACATAGTAAGCGCTTAATAAATGCTGTCATTATAATTTATTATTACACTCTCCCGAGCACTTAGTTCAATCAATCAATCGTATTTATTGAGCGCTTACTGTGTGCAGAGCACTGTACTAAGCGCTTGGGAAGTCCAAGTTGGCAACATATAGAGACAGTCCCTACCCAACAGTGGGATCACAGTCTAAAAGACTGTGCTCTGCACACAGTAAACGCTCAATAAATAGCACTGAGGGTGATGATGAGGCCCGGCCCCCCACGATTTGGTTCAAGCTGAGGAGGAGGAGGGCAAGCGAGGCGAGATGAGTCTCCGGCTGCAGGGTGGAGCCTGCAGCTTGCTCCAGACCCGTCAGACGGGGAAGAGGTTCTGCTTCCCAATCCATCAGTCGTATTTATTGAGCGCTTACTGTGTGCAGAGCACTGTACTAAGCTCTTGGCAACATATAGAGACAGTCCCTACCCAACAGTGGGCTCACAGTCTAGAAGACTGTCTTCATCCCTCTCCCAGCCTGCTTGACAGCTGGTTCCTTGGGGTGGGACAAGGCCCAGGGGGGAGATTCTCCGGAGGCTTTGATGGCGGGAAGGGTGGCAGCCCCCCTCCCGCCATTAAACAGAAAAATAAACAGCTCTTCAAGCAGCTACTCCTGATCAAAGTGCCTCAATCTCCAGACCCCCAGGCCATTTCAATAACCATTATATTTATCTCCGAGGCCATCAGGCCCTGTGCATTAAGGAAGGGTACTTAAAAGGGAGGTCTCCCCTCATTTCAGGAGGGTGGAAATGGAGGGTGGAAACAAATTGGGAAGTGTGTAGGGTCTGGGGAGGGCTGGAAGCGGAGAGTCTTTGGATGGAGACAGATTGGGAAATGTACGGGGGTCTCTGGGAGAGCAGGGAGTGGAGAATCCTGGGGAGAGATGGGTTGGGAAGTATTTATGTGTATCATCATCATCATCAATCGTATTTATTGAGCGCTTACTGTGTGCAGAGCACTGGACTAAGCGCTTGGGAAGTCCAAGTTGGCAACATATAGAGACAGTCCCTACCCAACAGTGGGCTCACAGTCTAAAAGGGGGTCTCTGGGAGAGCAGGGAGTGGAGAATCCTGGGGAGAGATGGGTTGGGAAGTATGTGTATCATCATCATCATCATCAATCGTATTTATTGAGCGCTTACTGTGTGCAGAGCACTGTACTAAGCGCTTGGGAAGTCCAAGTTGGCAACGTATAGAGACAGTCCCTACCCAACAGTGGGCTCACAGTCTAAAAGGGGGAGACAGAGAACAAAACCAAACATACTAACAAAATAAAATAAATAGATATGTACAAGTAAAATAAATAAATAAATAGAGTAACAAATATGTACAAACATATATACATATATACATTTGTATCAGGTGGGGGATTAGGGGTGGGGAGAGAGGGCCCCCTTAGACTCCAGCTCGGGCAGCGGAGAGGATTTCATTTGGGGGAGGTTTGGGGAGTCCCAAAGCCACGTGGGACAGGGTGAAGGGGGTCTCACCTTGGCCTTTCCAGTTACACCCATACCCACGAGTGAATGAAACCACTGTGACATTTTTTTTTGAGAACTAAGAGCTCAGTGCACTGTGTGTCACCGGGCCCTGACAATCCAAAGAGGAAGATCAAGACACTAGCCTCACCCTGGAGGGTTGGATGGGTGGGGTTTCGAGGAGTCAGGGAGGGCTCCATAGAGAAAGAGGCAGAAATTCATGGGAGTGTAGCACAAGTTCCTCGGTTGGGCAGATCCAGGAGCAAATAGGTGGTGCAGTTCTATGATGACAGGGACCAAAGCCAGCCCCTCCCGTCCAGGTGCAGACAGAGTCCATCTGTCTGGGGAAGACACTTCGTTATCCCAGCGAGCATGTACTCATCTCATTTCTGGAGCCGGGACCTGCCACAACACTCCCATACAGTGGGGAGAAACTGAGTCGGTCAGTCAGTCAAATGCATTTTTGAGCGTTTTAGTGTGTGCTGAGCACTGTACTAAGCTCTAGGGAGAATACAACAATAAACAGACACATTGAGCTGCTCCAGAGATTCAGCACCCTTCCCCTCTCCCTCTTATTTCTCCTCTTTGATAATAATAATGGCATTTATTAAGCGCTTACTCTGTGCAAAGCACTGTTGATCTGAAAAGTATTCGGAGGCTCCCTCTCCCACTAGATTGCAACCTTCTTGAAGGCAGGGATCGTGTCTTCTAGCTCTTCTGTACGGTCCCAAGGGCTCAGTACGGTGCTCTGCTGACAGTAGACACTCAAATACTATGGGCCGTTGATCCCAGAGAGTGTCACCGTTTGTCCCTTGAAAAAGGGGCACAGAGCTTCAAACTCCGGCTCAGGACCCTATTCTGCTGAGCGCAGCTGCTTTCCAAATTGACCTTTCAGCGGTTGGCTCCCCTCCGCGCCTGGAGCCGAAACAGAGTGGCCCACGACGCTCGTGCCAACATCATCAAACCCCTGAAGCTGGGACCGCCCAGAGCGGTTGTGTATTACGTTAGGTCAACCGTTTATTCATTTTGATTTACTCCAGTTGTAAATACATCTACGGAGGCCTCCCCCTTTTAGAGTTCTGGTTCCTTGTGGGCACAGAATGGATCCCTTCTGCGGGTTCTGCTTTCCCAAGCTCTTAGTACCGGGCACTGCGCCCTGTGGGTGGCCAATAAATACTATGTAGCCCCGTGGGGGTCACACCCAGGCCTGGGCAGGAGGCTGGCTCGGGAGTCCCGACTGGCCGCACGGCCACCCTGCCGGGGCTTGAAAGTTGGCCGCTGGGCTGAAACTTTCCCTGGAGACAACAGTAAATATTTGAAAGGGGAAATGCTATCTTCAGATCTGCTGGGAGTTTCCCAGGATGGAGTCAGCTGGAAAATATTTCAAATTCAGACCGCCGCTTCTCCTTGCCTCCCCCATTCCAAATCCACCTTAATTTGGGGGGTGGGGGTGGGGGGTTTGTCTCCTTAAATGAAAGGGGTCCCAGTTGTACTTGAAAAAAAGCAAAAGGTAACTGTGCAGAAGTCCTAAAGCCACAGGTTACAGTCCCACAGAGGCAGGAATCACTTGCGCACCCCCGCAAAGAGGGGTGAGAGTCTATTGTGAACCTATTGGCTCCAAGTCTGAAATCCCAGCTTGAGAGAAATCAATCAGTAGTATTTAATAATAATAATAATTGGCATTTGTTAAGCGCTTACTATGTGCAAAGCACTGTTCTAAGCGTTGGGGAGGATGCAGGGTGATCAGGTTGTCCCACGTGGGGCTCACAGTCTTAATCCCCATTTTACAGATGGGGTAACTGAGGCCCAGAGAAGTTAAGTGACTTGCCCAAGATCACACAGCAGACATGTGGCGGAGTCGGGATTCGAACCCATGACCTCTGACTCCAAAGCCCGGGCTATTTCCACTGAGCCACGCTGCTTCTCTAATTTACTGTTAACCATGTGCAGAGCACTGTACTGTGCACTTGGGCGAGTGCGGGTGAATTAGGAGGTATGAGTCCAGCTCTTGGGGTGCTTGCAATCATGTGGGGGAAACCGACAAAAAATAATTTAGAGGTAGGAGAACCTCCATTGGAAACCACCAAGCACCTCCAGCTTGATCCAATCTAGGGCTGACTTTAGGCACTGTGCTGCTCTGAAGAGGGGAAGAACTTACCATCCCCTCCCATTCCAAAGGTTATTGTCATTCTATGCTGTACACAAGTCATCTGCATCATTTTGCAGAAGTCTACTGGAGGCACTCAAACCTAGAGCATTTCTATGGGGAAGGGACCTAACCTTTCTCTCCCCACCTCCTGGTCTTGAATTATAATAATAATAATAATAATAATGGCATTTATTAAGCACTTACTACGTGCAAAGCACTGTTCTAAGCGCTGGGGAGGTTACAAGGTGATCAGCTTGTCCCATGGGGGGGCTCACAGTCTTCATCCCCATTTTACAGATGAGGTAACTGAGGCACAGAGAAGTTAAGTGGCTTGCCCAAAGTCACCCAGCTGACAATTGGCGGAGCCGGGATTTGAACCCATGACCTCCGACTCCAAAGCCCGGGCTCTTTCCACTGAGCCACGCTGCTTCTCTAAGTGCTTCTCTAAGTGTTGTGTTCTCTAGAAGTGTTGTGTTCCTCTCTCCGGTCCCTGTTAAACCAAGTGCCGCTTCAGTTTCCCCAGCTCTAGACTGTAAACTTACTGTGGGCAGGGAATGTGTCCGTTTATTGTTATTTTGTAGTCTCCCAAGGCCTTAGTATAGTCCTCTGCACATAGTAAGCACTCAAATGCGAATAGATGAATAAATGAATGACTTTGGCTGAAGCAGCCCTCTCTGATGGGGAGCCCTGAGGCAGCTGCCCCCGTCACTTACGGTCTGAAACATGAGTAAGGGGCTTGGACGGTAAACCAGCATGATCCCTGCCCTCCTGAAGCTTATTCACCAAAACCAAGGAAATTGAGCCTTAGGGGAAGGAATTTGGGGTCGGGAGTCAGGAGCCCCACGTTCTACTCCCAGCTCTGTCCCTGGCCTGATGTGTGACCTTGGACAAGTCACTTAATCTCTCTGGGTCTTGGTTTCCTCATCTGGAAAGTGGGGCTAAGATCCGTACTCCCCCTACCTTGTAAATCGGGAGCCTCGATCCACGAATCAATGGTATTTACTGAGTCCTCGCTGTGTGCAGAGCACGGTACTAAGCACTTGGGAGAGTACAACACGAGAGTCGGTAGAAATGTTAATCACTTCCACACGGGACTAATGCCCAATCTGATTATTTTGCCCCAGTGCTTGCTACAGAAGCCCTTAATAAATATCAAAATGAAACATGATTTACCCACTGACAATCACAGACATAAGTGCCTATAAAATCTGTCTTCCTGGGATTGATCTGCTACATAAGCAGTTAAACTTGGCAGGCAAAGAAACCTGGATTTTTTTCATTTTGTTTGCAGGTTGGTCTCATTCCAGCTAAACTACTCTCAAGAACCTTGTCTCCAGAAACCCCCGAGGGCCAGTCCTGCCCAGGGCACACGGAATGGAGGCTCCAATCGCCAGCAGACGTGGCGACGGTGGTGGCAAAGGTGGCAGTCTGGTATTCTGGGGCCGCCCTCAACCCAAAGTGAGCTTCTTGGTGGAAGGATTCAGGCTTTCCGGGGAAATCACTAAGTTAACAATTAACTTCTCTCAGATCTCTCCTAGTTTGAGTTTGAGGCCATGATCACCAAGTTCTAGGATGGGTTGAAGCTGTTCCAAATACCAGTTTGGAGCAAATAAACAAGAGCGATGTCAAATCGGTGGAGTGCCCCAGTGGCCAAGGCCCCCGTGGTAATAAATACCCACAGAGGCACCACCTTCTCAATCTGGGACTTTTAGACTGTGAGCCCACTGTTGGGTAGGGACTGCCTCTATATGTTGCCAATTTGTACTTCCCAAGCGCTTAGTACAGTGCTCTGCACATAGTAAGCGTTCAATAAATATGATTGATGATGATGATGATGATCTGAGCTCGTATTTGAACTGGGTGAGGGAAGGACGGGTTCTCAGGGCTTCTAGAAATAATGTTCTAAGCACGGATAGTGTGAGAGGATTCGGAAGTAATTGCTTAGAGTTTGGGAAAGCAAGCGACGTCACAATTAAAGGGGATGTTGGGGTTTAGTTTTTAAGGATCCTATTAAACCTGATCCCGACTGTTGTCTCAACGGGAACGGCCCAGCTCCAGAAACCAGATGACCTGAGTTCAAAGTCCCGGGCCCCTCTGCTGGGAACGGTGTCATCAGTGGTGATGGCTTCTGACAAGAATCACTTATCATCATCATCAATCGTATTTATTGAGCGCTTACTATGTGCAGAGCACTGTACTAAGCGCTTGGGAAGTACAAATTGGCAACATATAGAGACAGTCCCTACCCAACAGTGGGCTCACTTATGGCATTCTGCAAAGGGCAGCAGGTTAATGTGGATGGCAAAGACCTCAGTGGCTACCAAGACAACTGCCTTCTGGTTTATTGTGCTACGGCAAAGCATTGGCTCTCCGCCGCTGTGGTCACTTGGGCTAAAAATGGGTCTGGTCCAGAAAAAATAAATATGTGCTCGCCCTTGGCAAACATGGGGCATCCCTGCTTGCCTTCTCACTCAAAGCGCTTTGTGCCCCAGCGGGAGCTTGGCTGGCAAGAACGAGAGGGTGCAGGTGGTGGAGTGTGAGCCACTAGCCCTACAATCAATTCCTCCGCACACCCTGAAGTCTCAGGGTCAAAGCTCATTCATCATTTCCAACAGGAGACTCCAGATTTATAAACCCGATCAGAATTAAACCGGAAACAAACTCTACTTCTTAGACTCAGGGCCAGCCTAACTAATAATAATAATAATAATAATAATGGTGATGGCATTTGTTAAGCACTTACTATGTGCAAAGCACTGTTCTAAGCGCTGGAGAGGATACAAGGTGATCAGGTTGTCCCACGTGGGGCTCACAGTCTTCATCCCCATTATCCAGATGAGGGAACTGAGGCACAGAGAATCAATCAATCAATCAATCGTATTTATTGAGCACTTACTGTGCGCAGAGCACTGTACTAAGCGCTTGGGAAGTACAAGTTGGCAACATATAGAGACAGTCCCTACCCAACAGTGGGCTCAAAAAAGTGAAGTGATTTGCCCAAAGTCACACAGCTGACAATTGGTGGAGCCGGAACTTGAACCCGTGACCTCTGACTCCCAAGCTCGTGCTCTTTCCACCGAGCCACGCTGCTACCCTGATCTGCCTTCCTCAGGACCCATCCTGGCAGGCTACACCACTGCTTGTAGACTGTAAGCTCCTTGGGGGCGGGGACCATGTCTACCAACTCTGTTGTATTGTACTCTCCCAAGCATTGAGAAGCAGCGTGACTTAGTGACAAGAGCCCGGGCTTGGGAGTCAGGAGTCATGGGTTCAAATCCCGGCTCCACCACTTGTCAGCTGTGTGACTTTGGGCAAGTCACTTCTCTGGCCCTCAGTTCTCTTATCTGGAAAATGGGGATTAAGACTGTGAGCCCCACATAGGACAATCTATTAACCTTGCATCCACCCCAGCGCTTAGAACAGTGCTCTGCACATAGTAAGTGCTTAAAAAATACCATCATTATTATTATTATTTAGTACAGTGCTCTGCACACAGTAAGTGCTTAATACCGTCATTATTATTATTATTTAGTACAGTGCTCTGCACACAGTAAGCACTCAATAAATGCCATTTATTGACTGCCTCCTACTTGTTGCTGCCTTGGTCGCTGCCGCCTTTACCAAGCTACTACTGGTGGATCATGTCTACCAGCTCTATTGTATTCTCCCCAAGTGCTCAGTACAGTCTTCTGCACATGGTAAGCGCTCAGTATATACCACTGATTGTTGCCAGACCACATCCCGTAAGACACGAGGCCACTGTTACCACACTTCCTTGGCTCTGTCTAGGCCAAAGAAAGAACAGGAAGGTTGTGTTGTGCTCCATTTAAGACTAAAACATTTACAGCCCATTAAAAGAGCTTTTTGCCATTATCCCGGCTCTGCTGCTTGTCTGCTGTATGACCTTGGACAAGTCACTTCACTTCTCTGTGCCTCAGTTACCTCATCTGTAAAATGGGGATTGAGACTTTGAGCCCCATGTAGTACAGTAACTGTGTTCAACCCAATTTCCCAGTGCTTAGTACAATGCCTGGCACATAGTAAGTGCATAACTAATACCACAATCATTATTATTACAGTTGAAATAGATTATACATATCCAATTTGAGGGGACGGGGAAGGGCCCCTGAAAGAGTTAGTTCTATTGAGGATGCGGTTGAGTTTGGCCCCCCAGAACTAAACTTCCT
This sequence comes from Tachyglossus aculeatus, assembly GCF_015852505.1. Lineage (NCBI taxonomy): Eukaryota > Metazoa > Chordata > Mammalia > Monotremata > Tachyglossidae > Tachyglossus > Tachyglossus aculeatus. The sequence continues at coordinate 4,210,637 of NC_052079.1, forward strand.
AAAACTCCTATTAACTAATAATAATAATAAAAATGATGGTATTTGTTAGTAAGCGCTTACTACGTGCAAAGTACTGTTCTAAGCGCTGGGGGGGGATACAAGGTGATCAGGTTGTCCCACTTGGGGCTCACAGTCTTCATCCCCATTTTAGAGATGAGGGAACTGAGGCACAGAGAGGTGAAGCGACTTACCCAAGGTCACACAGCTGACAAGTGGCAGAGCCGGAATTCGAACCCATGACCTCTGACTCCCAAGCCCGGGCTCTTTCCACTGAGCCACGCTGCTTCTCTCCTCGTTCACATTTAGTCCTCGTCTTTCCCAGCACCATTCCATTAAGGAGGTGACAATGGAGGTGATGCTTTGCCTGAAAATAATAGCAATTCCACTAATAACTTACCCTATGCCATTCTGTACTTAAGGAGGTTAAAAATCATTTAACATCACTACCTCCTTGAAACTGCTTTTGCCGATAGTCTTTGAGACTGAAATGGACTTAATTCTAAATGAGAATTGCCTAGAGAGCATGAGTTAATGACAAAGGTTAATGACAGAGATGAAAAGGCATGTTTCCACTCATCTATCTTCTCCCGACATAATTACCTTCATGGCAGACCCCAACCCACCTCACCTGCACTCAAGCATCTGTTAGCGTGGCCCCGATAAAGAAATATTCATTTATCCGCAGGGTCCCATTTGCTCACAAATACTCATTAAGCCATCTACAGATCTGAAAAACGCTGAGTATACTAATGAGGAACAGGCAAGCCCAGGAAAGCTAATGTCAGGATTTGGTTAGTTGACTTAAGGTGAAATTTAAGAACTTGTTTATGCCACTGGTTAAATCACCATTCATTCAGATATCCAGTCCCTGACTTAATATCCTGAACTTAAATTCAATTTCACTGTCACTCTCCAAGCTAGAATCTAAATGCCTCAAAGGCAGCTTATGTCTAGTTCATTCTCCCAATCGCTTAGTACAGCGCTCTGCACGCAATAGGTGTTAGATACAATAGGTATGTACTACTGGGAATAGTAGTATAGGAAGGCTTTTTGGTGCTTTTTTGTAGGTATTTGTTACGCACTTACTATGTGCCAGGCACCGCACTAAGCACTGGGGTAGATACAAATTTATCAGGTTCGACACAGTCCCCGGCCCACATGGGGCTCGCCGTCTTAAACCCCATTTTACAGACAAGATAACAGGCACGAAGACGTGAGATGACTTGCCCAAAGTCAAGCAGCAGACAAGTAGTGGAGCCAGGATTAGAACCCAGTTCCTTCTGACTCCCGTGTAGCGCTCTACCCACTAGGCCACGATAAGCAGGTATCTGTTGTGTGGGCCACACCGTGGCCCCCGAAAACTCCCTGCTGCTAGACGGCTTTGACGCCTCCCACAAAAATGTTTTCACTTTTTGCTTCGTGACTTTGAGCATCAACTTCAAATGGACTCACTCCCCAGTGGGCCAGGCCACACGCTCCAGCTTAAAACTTGCAAACTAACCTCCAGAGGAGATCCAAGCTACTGAGAACAACCCATTTCTGCATATAACAGTAAGTTCTATATTAAAAAAAAAAAAAACTTTCCGAAGGGAATGACATTCCTCCCCTTTCCCTCTATCCAAAACCATTTATGCTTACAAACTTCCAATGCCCCTTATCAGCCCCAATGGCTTACACATTAATAAGAAAACAGAGGCTCCTTTCCCACCCAGCTTTTCTAACTCTTTGAAGCTGTGAGGAAACCACAGGTATGATGGCCTTGTGCCCAGTGAAGCATTCTGAGTGCCCTCTGGGTCAGCTATTGAAAACAATAACCTCAATTATACATATAGAGTTTGAGGATACCAGGGCAGTATATAAATATACACACATGAACTTACTGGTTCGACACGTTCCCTCCTCCTCCAACTCTCGCCTTCTGATTCTCTTTTGTCCGCTGCCCCACAGACGCCTTTGCCTCACGTCTGCAGGGATTTGGGGGCATCCTGTGGCTTGGTTTGAACAGGAGGGAATAAAATGTCACAAACTTTAAGGGCAAGATTGGGACACAGGAGTAACTCTGCGAGGGTACTGAAAGAAACTCTTTTGGTGTCTTTTCGGTTCTCTTTGTCTCCAGACCGTAAACTCTTTGTGGGCCGGGAATGTGTCTACCAGTTTTGTTGTACTGTAATCAATCATTGGTATTTATTGAGAGCTTACTACATGCAGAACACTGTACTGAGCGCTTGGTACTTGTATTCTCTCAAGTGCCTAGTTCAGAGGTCTGTAATAACAATAATAATAATAATAATAATAGTCGCTATTATTATTATTATTGTACACAGTACAATTACTGTACACAGTAGGCACTCGATAAATACCATTGGTTCTCACTTGGGGAAAGAGGACCAGAATATTTCTATGGGAAAGTCCTTTAGGCTTAAGTGGAGGTGGGAATCACAACTCGTTCGATGTCTTCCTCTAGGGTTGAAGAAACTGCATCTTAAACCATGTCCCTGGTACGTGATATACAGTGAGTGGCGGCTGGAGGTTACTTGCCTACAGAGAAGCAGCGTGGCTCAGTGGAAAGAGCCCGGGCTTTGGAGTCAGAGGTCATGGGTTCGAATCCCGGATCTGCCACTTGTCAGCTGTGTGACTTCGGGCAAGTCACTTCACTTCTCTGAGCCTCAGTTCCCTCATCCGTAAAATGGGGATGAAGACTGTGAGCCCCCCGTGGGACAACCGGTTCTCCTTGTAACCTCCTCAGCGCTTAGAACAGTGCTTTGCACATAGTAAGCGCTTAATGCCATTACTATTATTATTATTAATATTATTATTATTATTGTTGTTATTATCCACTCTCGATGAGTTTCCATTTCACTACCATGCTGCCACCAGCACTGATGAGGCTCTGATCCTCAAAACTGTGCTTTCGGTTTTGTGGATTATTTTGTAAACCATACTTCTGACTGGGGGCAAAGTTTAGTGCTTGTGCTATTGCACTCATTTTGTTTTTATAGAAATGTGGGCATTCAGCCCAGCCCGGACCCTCCGCTCCTCTGCTGCTGACCTCCTCACTGGGCCTCATTCTCGCCCGTCCCGCCGTCGACCCCCGGCCCACGTCCTCCCCCTGGCCTGGAATGCCTTCCCTCCGCACATCTGCCAAGCTAGCTCTCTTCCCCCCTTCAAAGCCCTACTGAGAGCTCACCTCCTCCAGGAAGCCTTCCCAGACTCCCCTCCTTCCTCTCCCCCTCCCCATCTCCCCTGCCCTACCTCCTTCCCCTCCCCACAGAACCTGTATATATGTTTGTACAGATTTATTACTCTATTTTACTTGTACATATTTACTATTCTATTTTGTTAATATGTTTTGTTTTGTTGTCTGTCTCCCCTTTCTAGACTGTGAGCCCGCTGTTGGGTAGGGCCCGTCCTTATATGTTGGAGATTTGTACTTCCCAAGCACTTAGTACAGTGCTCTGCACACAGTAAGCGCTCACTAAATAGGATTGAATGAATGATCAGAACTAATATCAATAGGGGGTTCAAGAGCCTTGGGTTGCAAAGGCTTTTGCTTCTGGGTTCCTGATTTCAATCTAGACCAGAGAAAGATTAAAGATTGGTTCCACGCGATGTGCACGTGTTCCACGTGAGCGAACCCAGTTCTCAAGGATAGCGAATAGTAAGCCATCACCGCTGGCTCGGTACTGGCCATCTCCTCGAGATTGTAAACTCATTGTGGGCAGGGAATGTCACGGTTTATTGTTGCATCGTACTTTCCCAAGCCCTTAGTACAGTGCTCTGCACACAGTAAATGCTCAATAAATACGACTGAATGAATCTCCTCTGCCGTAAGGAAGTCAAACCCAGCTCCCTCTGCCCTAGGGGATAGTCCCATTGATCAGAGGATCCCCACTGTAGTCCACAGAACACCATGACCTCCCATCCCAGCAGGGGAAAGGGCCGTTAGTTAATAGAGCTAATGTCCTCGAGAATGTTGAAATCATCTAGGGCAGGGGGTTCATAAGCTCTCCACGGATGGAGATGCTACAGTTTCTCTTGGTAACCCATCCCTGTGGTTATGTCAGGAAATTATTCCAGATATCTAATAATAATAATAATAATAACGATAAAGCATGGCTCAGTGGAAAGAACACGGGCTTTGGAGTCAGAGGTCATGGGTTCACATCCCGGCTCCGCCAATTGTCAGCTGTGTGACTTGGGCAAGTCACTTAACTTCTCTGTGCCTCAGTGACCTCATCTGTAAAATGGGGATTAAGACTGTGAGCCCCCCGTGGGACAACCTGATCACCTTGTAACCTCCTCAGTGCTTAGAACAGTGCTTTGCACATAGCGCTTAATACCATTATTATTATTATTATAATGTTACTTGTTAAGTCTTTACTATGTGCCAAACACCATTCTAAGCATTGGAGTAGATAATAATAATAATTGTGGTATTGATTAAGTGCTTACTATGTGCCAGGCACTGTTCTGAGCACCGAGGTGGGGAATACAAGCAAATCGTGTTGGACACAGTCCTTGTTCAACATGGGGCTCACACTCTTAATCTCCATTTTACAGATGAGGGAACGAGGCCGAGAGAAGTGAAGCAAATTGCCCAAGGTCACATAGCAGACAAGTGGCAGAACCAGGATTAGAACCCATGACCTCCTGACTGCCGGGCTCATGTTCTATCCAGTAAGCCACACTGCTTCTTGATGCCATGGACCCTGAGCAGTGGGGAGAGTGAAGAGTTATGGGTTTCCTAAAAGAAACACTGTAGAGGTTGGGGTTCAGATGGGCTTCTGTAGGTGGTCTAGACTGTGAGCCCACTGTTGGGTAGGGACTGTCTCTATATGTTGCCAACTTGTACTTCCCAAGCGCTTAGTACAGCGCTCTGCACACAGTAAGCGCTCAATAAATACAATTGATTGATTGATTGATTGGTCACTATGTCATACTGCAAGCACACACACCCAACACATGATGACACCATACAGAACGCTGAGCGTACACATCGCGTACCGTACGGACTGAAGGGGAGTGGTGGGGGAGGAAGTTTTTCCCTGTCTCCGTGTGGCAAAATGTCTGAAGCCCACCCTGACTGCAGTTTGAAATACCGCTAGAGCTTCCAGCAGGCCATCCGAATCTTCGGAACAAAACCCCATTTTCCGGCACATAGCGGGGACTGGAGTCCGTCCCCTCTCTTCCGCCTGACAGGATGGGAATCGCCTTCCCCTTATTCTGAGCAACAATCCCAACAGCTGGAATTTATTTTGCGTCCAGGAACTCCGCCATTTGCTCTCAGGATGTGGCCGGCCAGGCCGAGCCAAGGATGCGAGTTTGGGGCCCCTGGGCTCCTTGTGCCGTGTGTACAGTTCAGCTGTGGGTTTGGCTGAGGCCCCCCGTTTCCATGGTAGGGGACATGCTGTTGTAGCAACAACATCCTCTGGCTGCAGCCTGTAAAACCCGAGGCTCCCCGATGTGGAGCGTGACAAACTTGGAGAGTTGAACGGTGGAAGAGCTAGAGGGAAGGCCCACGAGAGGGGCTCTGCGAAGCCAATCAATCAATCAATCAATCAATCGTATTTATTGAGCGCTTACTATGTGCAGAGCACTGTACTAAGCACTTGGGAAGTACAAATTGGCAACATATAGATACAGTCCCTACCCAACAGTGGGCTCACAGTCTAAAAGGGGAGACAGAGAATAAAACCAATCATACTAACAAAATAAAATGAATAGGATAGATATGTACAAGTAAAATAAATAAATAAATAAATAAATAGAGTAATAAATATGTACAAGCATATATACATATATACAGGTGCTGTGGGGAAGGGAAGGAGGTAAGATGGGGGGATGGAGAGGGGGACGAGGGGGAGAGGAAGGAAGGGGCTCAGTCTGGGAAGGCCTCCTGGAGGAGGTGAGCTCTCAGCAGGGCCTTGAAGGGAGGAAGAGAGCTAGCTTGGCGGAGGGGCAGAGGGAGGGCATTCCAGGGGGAGGACGTGGGCCGGGGGTCGATGGCGGGACAGGCGAGAACGAGGTACGGTGAGGAGATCAGCGGCGGAGGAGCGGAGGGTGCGGGCTGGGCTGGAGAAGGAGAGAAGTCAACCCCAAACAGCTCTCCCTGTTTACACAGCTCTCCTAAAATCGCATCGCCTTTCCAGGAGGTCTTCCCCGGTTCATTTCAGGTGACTAAGAACCGTGGACTGCACACCCCAGGCACAGAAGATGTACTAATAATAACTGTGGTATTTGTTAATCAATCAATCAATCGTATTTATTGAGCGCTTACTGTGTGCAGAGAACTGTACTAAGCACTTGGGAAGTCCAAGTTGGCAACATATAGAGGCAGTCCCTACCCAACAGTGGGCTCACAGTCTAAAAGGGGGAGATGGAAAACAAAACAAAGCATACTAACAAAATAAAATAAATAGAATAGATAGGTACAAGTAAAATAAATAAATAGAGTAATAGATCAATCAATCAATCGTATTTATTGAGCGCTTACTGTGTGCAGAGCACTGTACTAAGCGCTTGGGAAGTCCAAGTTGGCAACATATAGAGACAGTCCCTACCCAACGGTGGGCTCACAGTCTAAAAGGGGGAGCTGGAAAACAAAACAAAGCATACTAACAAAATAAAATAAATAGAATAGATAGGTACAAGTAAAATAAATAGAGTAATAGATCAATCAATCAATCAATCGTATTTATTGAGCGCTTACTGTGTGCAGAGCACCGTACTAAGCACTTGGGAAGTCCAAGTTGGCAACATATAGAGACAGTCCCTACCCAACAGTGGGCTCACAGTCTAAAAGGGGGAGACGGAAAACAAAACCAAACATACTAACAAAATAAAATAAATAGAATAGATAGGTACAAGTAAAATAAATAAATAAATAGAGTAATAGATCGATCAATCAATCAATCAATCGTATTTATTGAGCGCTTACTGTGTGCAGAGCACTGTACTAAGCACTTGGGAAGTCCAAGTTGGCAACATATAGAGACAGTCCCTACCCAACAGTGGGCTCACAGTCTAAAAAGGGGAGACGGAAAACAAAACCAAACATACTAACAAAATAAAATAAATAGAATAGATAGGTACAAGTAAAATAAATAAATAGAGTAATAGATATGTACAAACACATATACATATATACAGGTGCTGTGGGGAAGGGAAGGAGGTAAGATGGGGGGATGGAGGGAGGACGAGGGGGAGAGGAAGGAAGGGGCTCAGTGTGGGAAGGCCTCCTGGAGGAGGTGAGCTCTCAGTAGGGCCTTGAAGGGAGGAAGAGAGCTAGCTTGGCGGATGGGCAGAGGGAGGGCGCTTACTTGTTAAGTAAGGCGCTTACTTGTTAAGCGCTTACTCTGTGCCTTGGCAGTGTACTCAGCGCCAGGGTAGATACAAGGTAATCAGGTCAGACACAGTCACTCTTCCCATATGGGGCTCACAGTCCAAGTAGGAGTGGGGAGAACAGGCATTGAATCCCTGTTTCACAGATGAGGAAACTGAGGCACAGAGAAGTTAAGCGACACGCCCAAGGTCACACAACAGGCAGATGGTGGAGCTGGGATTAGAACCCAGGTTCTCTGACTCCCGGGCCCGTCTTTCCACTAGGCCGTGTTGCTTCTTTTGGACGGACTCAACTCTCAAAGGTGCTTCTGCCCGAGTTTTACTCCCATCTCTTTCAGAGGACGGAAGAGAGAGCGTTCTCATGGGAACCCATGAGGTGGTGCCTTTCATTTGTTCATTTCATTTGTTGCCAATTTGTACTTCCCAAGTGCTTAGTACAGTGCTCTGCACATAGTAAGCACTCAATAAATACGATTGATGGTGATGATGATGATTTGAGGATCCCCAGTGTGTTGCGACAAAGAAGCATGGTGAAGCAGCGTGGCCTAGTGGATAGCGCACGGGCCTGGGAGACAGAGGACCTGGGTTCTAGTCCCTTGTCTGTTGTGTGACCTAGGGCAAGTCCCTAACTTCTCTGGGCCTCAGTTCCCTCATCTGTAAAATGGGGATTAAGACTGTGAGTCCCACATGGAACATGGACGACGTCCAACCTGATTAGCTTGTATCTACCCCAGCGCTTAGGTACGGTGCCTGGCTCATAGTGAGCACTCAACCGATAACATTTTTTAAAAAGCATGATTTTTTCCCCACATCCCGAGCAAGAAAAAAAAAAGTCGAAGAGGTTTATTGGCCCGCGTAGTCACACAGCAAGATGTTGGGGAAAGTAGACTAGAGCCCAAGTCTTCTGTTCTCTCTGCCTCTTAGACGGTGAGCCCTACGATGAACAGGGATGGGGTCTGATCCGATTAGTGCAGTTCTGAGAAGAGAAGCAGCGTGGCTGAGTGGAAAGAGCCCGGGCTTTGGAGTCAGAGGTCATGGGTTCAAATCCCGGCTCCACCACGTGTCTGCTGTGTGACCTTGGGCAAACCACTTCACTTCTCTGTGCTTCAGTTACCTCATCTGGGGATGAAGACTGTGAGCCCCAGGCGGGACAACCTGATCACCTTGTATCCACCCCCCCCAGCGCTTAGAACAGTGCTTTGCACGTAGTAAGCGCTTAACAAATGCCATTATTATTATTATTATTCTGGCACAGCATGAGGATGGAGTCTCCCAACAGAAAGGCTCATTCCCATCATCCCGGTTTACTCCGAGGTGTGCAGAGAGGCCAAGAAGGGACCCACTTCAGGCTGTTGGCATTGATTGTCATGGCAGCACCTCCCAGTGCCTTGCGGCTAGTGCATTTCTCCCGGGCAGCAGCAAAGCGCTCGTCCTCTAAGCCCCAGGCGACCAAATGGCAGATCTGATACCAGGAGGATCTTTCTCACCCACAACTTCCCAAGGCCGAATAGCGACGGGGCCTGGATTGAGTCTGGCCTTTGGGATGTCTTTCTACCTTTTCCTCCGGAGCAAGCTCCAGTGCTGAGCTCTCCAGATAGATCATCATCATCATCATCATCAATCGTATTTATTGAGCGCTTACTATGTGCAGAGCACTGTACTAAGCGCTTGGGAAGTACAAATTGGCAACATATAGAGACAGTCCCTACCCAACAGTGGGCTCACAGTCTAAAATGGGGAGACAGAGAACAAAACCAAACATACTAACAAAATAAAATAAATAGAATAGATATGTACAAATAAAATAAATAAATAAATAGAGTAATAAATATGTACAAACATATATACATATATACAGGTGCTGTGGGGAAGGGAAGATAGATCAAGTACTGGGAATCCTTTTATCCAATCATCAATAGCACAGAGTAAGCGCTTAATACCATGATGAACTCACTTCTTATTCTCTACCTCTAGTAGGTAACAATCTCTATTATTACGCAGGGAAGCAGTGTGGCCCAGGGGAAAGGTCGCAGGCCTGGAGTCAGAGGACCTGGGTTCTAATCCCAACTCTGGCACTTGCATGCCGTGTGACTTTGGGCAAGTCACTTCACTTCTCTGTGCCTCAGTTTCATCATCTAGACTGTGAGCCCACTGTTGGGTAGGGACTGTCTCCATATGTTGCCAATTTGTACTTCCCAAGCGCTTAGTACAGTGCTCTGCACATAGTAAGTGCTCAATAAATACGATTGATGATGATGATCATCATCTGTCAAACAGGAAATCAATGCTTGTTCTCCCTCCTCCTACTGTGAGCCCCATGTGGGACAGGGACTGTGTCTGACCTGATTAACATGTATCTACCTCAGTGCTTAGAACAGTGCTTGGCACAGTAAGTGCCTAACAAATGCCATAAAACAACAATAATAATAATAAACTTGTGGATGTCCAAAGAGCAGGTGCACCTACCAAAGTATTTTCAATCCTCACTGATCTTACTTTCAGTGGCCTCTGGCTCTTAGCAATTTTGGCATTAAGGCTTCTTAAATATGGTATTTATTTAGGCTGACTGTGTGGTAAGTAGTAGGTTGATGCAAAACCATTAGATCGGTCACAAGCCCTACCCCATATGGAGCTCACAACCTAAGAGGTAGGGAGAGAAGGTATCTTATCCCCATTTTACAGAGGAGGAAACTGAGGCCCAGAGAGGTCCAGTGCCTTGCCCAGGGTCACCCAGCAGACCACTGGCAGCGCTGGGATTAGAACCCAGGTTTCCTGACTGCCAGTCTCTGGCTCTTACCACCAGACCAAACAATCCCTATACACAGAACAATATTTGGGTCCCTGGCAGTTCATCAAGGAATTCTCAATTCATCAAGGAATTCAAACATCAGAATGCAGAGCAGAAACCTGGATTCCTATTCAACTTGAACCGGAATTTCCCATAATTCTTCTGCTCCCTGCCCTGAAAATGCATCTTTCACGGGTAGAGGCTCTTTCGTGAGCTCCAGGATGGACTGTGCTTCTGGTGGACAAGCAGCCAAACTCTATTGCCCCTCCCTCTGCTCCGATGACAATTAGCACAGACGGACGCTGACAGATACATCTGCAGAAAGATGGGGACTCTCTTTCTCTCTCTCTCACAGACACACACACACACACACGTGATGGCTGGCTTCTGGGAAGCGGACTCCTGGGGGTTACAGGTCACGGAGCAGCCTATTTAACATTTTGAAAAATGACTGGCCATAAAATAATCTGCAAAACACTTCATTTCCTCCTAACGATCAGATGGTTATGAATCACGAGCAAAAAAACTCCCAGCATCTGTGAAGAAGCCTCTCTTGTTAGTTACGAAACTTACGGTCCCTCTGGCGTCGCTGAGAAGAGCCAACAAGTCGGATAAAACTTCCCCCAGTTCGAACCCTGCCCGGTCTCCGCCGCCCATGGCTGCTGAGCCCTTGGCCTGAGTTGGCGAGGCTGAAAGTGAAATTGGCTGGGTTTGGGTTCGCCGCCAGCTCTCCACTCTCCAGCCCCAATGTTCGGGCCATCTCAGTTGCGGGAGCAGCCGGGACGCCGGCGAGTGAACATGAGTGGGTCCACAGCACAGCCCTGGAAGTCAGAAGGATCCGAGTTTTAATCCCACCTCCACCACATCTCAGCCGTGACCTTGGTCAAGTCACTTCCCTTCTCTATTGCCTCACTTCCCTCATCGGTAAAACAGCGATTAAGACCGTGAGCCCCCTGTGGGACAGGGACTATTTCCAATCTGATAACTTGTATCTCCCCCAGTGCTTAGAACACTGCTTGGCACATAGTAAGCACTTAATAAATACCATTGTTATTATTATTATAACATGGCGTGAGGGCATTCTCCTCTTCCCAAGAAGCGAGGCTTCTCTAGCCTCACCGGCTCAACTCCACCTCACCCCGGCCACGATACTACTGTTCTGCTCATTTAATATTCTTCCTTAAATGTCTAGATCATCATAATAATAGTGCTAATAATATTTCTTAAGCCCTTTTTAGGTTCTAAAATACTGTGAAATGCAGGATGATGAGACTGCATTCAATCCCTGTCCCCTAAGGGACTGGCAGTCTACCAAGAAGGGAGAGTGGGTATATTATCCCTATTTTACAGACGAGGGAACTGAAACAAAGAGACGCTGACCGAGGCCCCCCAGCAGGCCTGTGGCAGAGGTGGGACTACATTCTTTGTACATATTTATTACTTTTGTACATATTTATTACTTTTGTACATATTTATTACTTTGTACATATTTATTACTTTTGTACATAGTTATTACTTTGTACATATTTATTACTCTATTTATTTATTTATTTATTTATTTTACTTGTACATATCTATTCTATTTAATTTTGTTAGTATGTTTGCTTTTGTTCTCTGTCTCCCCCTTTTAGACTGTGAGCCCACTGTTGGGTAGGGACTGTCTCTATATGTTGCCAATTTGTACTTCCCAAGCGCTTAGTACGGTGCTCTGCACACAGTAAGCGCTCAATAAATACGATTGATGATGATGATGATGATTCTCAACTTGGCCCCATGTTCTACGTCACGCTGCCTCCCACCTCGACACATTCAAATCCGGACAGGAAGCGTTCTCCTCTTCCCGCTGTAGCTCAGAGCAACCTGGGCTCGGGCAGTCTGGCCCGGAGACAGGAATGCTCACTTAAGGATCCCAAATAACCCTCTGTCCAACCAGCACGTATGAAGAAGGATCAAATACAAATATTTGCCATCCTTCCCTTCTCCCTCACGGTTCTCGTGCTCTGACCCGCTTCCAAGGCAATAATTCCACACACTCATGTACGTAGGCCTGCTAAAGTCCGAACTTCTTCCAGGGAGGGCCCCGTCCCGAGGAGGAGGAGGAGGAGGAATGGAGCGGAGCACACGGTGTGACAGGGTCCACAAAGCCTGTAGCCTCCGGGGAGACTGGATGGCAATAAGCACAAAGTGAGAACATTAGCCCTGGGAGCTGGAGGCTGCTGCCCTGAGAGAGCTGGTTTGCGTTAATAGGTTCCACATGGCTGGATGTGGCGATTCTGTTAATTGGGGGTAGGAACCCCTCAGAAGATGTGGAAAAGTTCAAAGAACAAGGTGGGAACATCATAGTGGCTACACCAGGGAGATTGGAGGACATGCTTAGACGGAAGGTGGAAGGCCTGGATTTGGCAAGCTGCGTGAAGTCCCTCGATGTCCTAGTGCCGGATGAAGCTGACAGACTTCTGGACATGGGATTCGAAGCGAGTAGAAACACCGTTCTGGAATATCTGCCGAAGCAGAGGAGAACTGGCCTCTTCTCAGCTACTCAGACGCAAGAAGTGGAGAACCTGGGGAGGGCCGGCCTTCGAAACCCCGTCCGGATCTCGGTGAAAGAGAAGGGGGTGGCGGCGAGCAGCACCCAGAAAACACCTTCTCGCCTTGAGAACTACTGTATGATCTGCAGGGCAGATGAGAAATTCAATCAACTGGTGCACTTTCTTCTAAACCGTAAGCAGGAGAAACATCTCGTGTTCTTTAGCACCTGTGCCTGTGTGGAATTTTATGGGAAAGCTCTGGAGTCCTTTGTTAAGAATGCAAAAATCATGTGTATTCACGGGAAGATGAAGCACAAATGCAACAAGATATTCATGGAGTTTGCCGAAGTAGGTCCGCTCCGAATGTTGTATATATGTATATATATATGTATATATATATATATATATGTTTGTACATATTACACTATTTATTTATTTATTTTACTTGTACATATCTATCCTATTTATTTTATTTTGTTAGTATGTTAGGTTTTCTTTTCTGTCTCCCCCTTTTAGACTGTGAGCCCACTGTTGGGTAGGGACCGTCTCTATATGTTGCCAACTTGTACTTCCCAAGCGCTTAGTACAGTGCTCTGCACACAGTAAGCGCTCAATAAATACGATTGATTGATTGATTGATTGACTGCATCCGCCAGAGAGAACACCCGCGGGGCAAGGGGAGGTGGAACCGGAGGGGGCTTCCACATGTCGACGCTGCTTGTGCCCCCCACCCTCCCCGCCCCCACGCTCCTCGAGCACCGGAAAGCCGACGATAAATCAAGAACGATGGGTAGCCGATCCGCAGCGTGGACCTCCCTTGAGTTGGCTCCCGTACAGGAAGGAGCCCGTGGTGCAACCCACCGCTCGGCACTTCCAAAGCTCACGGTGGGAAAGGATTTATAAACATGGACTGGAGGGGCCTCAGCATTCTGCAGTCTTTCCACTTTTTCTGCCTACAAATCATTTTTTGCCCGTTCCCCCTCCTAGACTGTGTGCTTCTTGTGGACAGGGATGGTGTCATTTAATAATAATAGTCATAATAGTTGTGCTATTTGTTAAGCACTTACTATGTACCAAGTACTGTACTAAGTGCTGGGGTGGATACGAGCAAATCGGGTTGGACACAATCCCTGTCCCACGTGGGGCTCCCAGTCTCAATCTCCACTGTACAAACTAGGTAACTGAGGCTAGAGAAGTGATGCGACTCGCCCAAGATCACAGAGCAGACACGTGGCAGAGGTGGGATTATTCATTCATTCATTCAATCGTATTATTGAGCGCTTACTGTGTGCAGAGCACTGTACTAAATGCTTGGGAAGTACAGGTTGGCAACATATAGAGACGGTCCCTACCCAACAGTGGGCTCATTCATTCATTCATTCATTCATTCAATTGTATTTCTTGAGCACTTACTGTGTGCAGAGCGCTGTACTAAGCGCTTGGGAAGTACAAGTTGGCAACATATAGAGACAGTCCCTACCCAACAGTGGGCTCACAGTCTAGAAGGCAGAGACAGAGAACAAAACCAAACATACTAACAAAATAAAATAAATAGAATAGATAGGTACAAGTAAAATAAATAAATAAATAAATAAATAGAGTAATAAATCTGTACAAACATATATACATATGTACAGGTGCTGTGGGAAGGAAAGAAGGTAAGATGGGGGGATGGAGAGGGGGACGAGGGGGAGAGGAAGGAAGGGGCTCAGTGTGGGAAGGCCTCCTGGAGGAGGTGAGCTCTCAGTAGGGCCTTGAAGGGAGGAAGAGAGCGAGCTTGGCGGATGGGCAGAAGGAGAGCATTCCAGGCCCGGGGGAGGACGTGGGCCAGGGGTCAATGGCGGGACAGGCGAGAATGAGGCACGGGGAGGAGATTAGCGGCAGAGGAGTGGAGGGTGTGGGGTGGGCTGTAGAAGGAGAGAAGGGAGGTGAGGTAGGAGGACCTAGAATCCAGGTCCCTTGACTCTCAGGCCCTTGCTTTTCCCACTATGCCATGCTGCTTCCCATTATATAAAATTTATATGAAACCGACAGATTTCCCTAATTTACTCAATCAAACAAGTGCTACTAGGCCTGGGTTAAGCATCTACTGGTGAGCAGCAGTACTGGCCCGGTCCCCCGTTTCCAGTTGATCGGCTCATTCCCTTTCAGAGGTGTCAACAGGTGGGTCCTCTTTCACGCTGTCCAAAAATGGCAACTCTTAGAGGCCTGACCTCATCATCATCAATCGTATTTATTGAGCGCTTACTGTGTGCAGAGCACTGTACTAAGCGCTTGGGAAGTACAAGTTGGCAACACATAGAGACAGTCCCTACCCAACAGTGGGCTCACAGTCTAAAAGACGTGACCTGGGACTGGAAACCACCTGTGGTCATTTGGACAAGGGGCGGGCCTTTTCCTAAGAGTGGACTGGAAGACATCAAGGTCAGAGAAGTCACCAGAGGAGACCAAGCAGGAAAGGGTAATGCTTTGCACATAGTAAGCGCTATATAAATGCCATTATTATTATTATTATTATTATCATTATTATTATGCCCAGAGAGCAGTTCTAGAATGGCCCTCCAACTTGACCATTTGTATAATTACAAGGGCCAGGTGGCAACATTTAGGCCCTAAAGAATGCTTCACGCTTCAGCTTCACCTCAGTTTAAATCCCCTTCAGGCTTTCAGGGAATGTCTTACAGGGCAAGCCCCCGGATTCAACTCTTCTAAAGTTCATCCGTTCCCTACCTTTTAAGACTATCTACCTTTTGAGAAGCAACAGGGCCTCGTAGAAAGAGCACAGTCCTCGGAATCAGAGGACATGAGCTCTAATTCCTGCTCCACCACATGTCTGCTGTGTGTGCTTGGGCAAGTCACTTACCTTCTCTGTGCCTCAGTTACCTCATCTGGAAATTAAGCCCGTGAGCCCCACGTGGGACATGAACTGTGTCCAACCAGATTAGCTTATACCCCCAGAATTTAGTACAGTGCCTGGCACTCAGTAAGCGGTTTAAAAATATTATAAAAAATAAAAAGACTGAACCTACTAGCCACCAAGGATTGGGTCTGAATTAGCCACCTTGTGCCTTGACCCAGCCCGACCATCTATCCAGAAAATTGAAGAGTATAGATTCAAGAAAATTTGTTTTTCCCTCCTATTTTGCAGATGTGTAAAACGAGACCCAGAAAGTTGCCCTCCTTCCCAGAGCCATCATCATCATCATCATCAATCGTATTTATTAAGCGCTTACTGGGTGCAGGGCACTGTACTAAGCGCTTGGGAGGTACAAGTTGGCAACATAAGAAGAGCCAGGATCTGAATTCAACGTTGCCAAGTTTCTCGACTCCTCCCTACCAAAGCCCCCGACGCCTCCACGAACTCTCCCTTCAAGCAGAGCACAACAAATCCATGCTATCACTTTCTGGGGCCTCCCTGCATTTGGGGAATAACAACTCCCAGTACCCCAGAGTCACAGTAGAGCGGGTGCTCCAGCTTTGAGCAAAGAAGATGATACCGTTCCCTTTTCTCCCCTCCACGCCAACCCAACAGCTCCAACAATGGCTCCAACACCAGAAGACTAACTTTACCACCTCGGGTGGTCCCCAAAGGTCCCAGTTAAAAGCCCTGCTCATGACAGCAGTGTGATCTGGGTTGACCTCAGGTTTGCCCCCCTTGTACTTCCACCCCGTCTCCCTGCCTGGTTCTCTAATACACCCTCATTCTGTTCATTCGCAGGCCCTGAAACAGGCCTGACCTGATCTGGCTCATGCTTAACGCAGGGCCAACTTGGCATTTCCTGCCTGTGGGCACCCAGGCAGCCCATAATTATATAGGCTGAGTGAGTGGGCTGTATTGTCCAAGATGTTTACAGACTTCAAGTGGAGCAGAGATTAGAAGCCCAAATCATCCCTGGCTTTCTTGCAGTGACGCAATGTAAGAAATAAAGGCCCCAGATAAAACATCCCTTACTGTAACTCTGACCTACCCAGCACCACCATTTTAGGAGTCTTCCTGCGGCACCTTCCTAGGGCATCTTCCTGTGACATTCCCTCGGGAATTCACTCTCTGGAACAGGATGGAGATTTATTTCTCCTTTACACTTGCCTGGTCTAGACTGTAAGCTCTTTGTGAGCAGGAAATGTATCTACAAACTCTGTCATCTAGAACTCTCCCAAGCACTGAGTACAGTGTTCTGCCCACAGTAAATGCTCCGTAAATATGATTGAGTGATTGACTGGTCCTGTGGTGGGAACTTGGACATCCTCACTATAATCCCTGCTCTGCCACCAGCCAGCTGTGTGATCTGGGGCAAGTCTGAGCCTCAGTTAACTCATCATCATCATCAATCATATTTATTGAGCGCTTACTGTGTGCAGAGCACTGTACTAAGCGCTTGGGAAGTACAAATTGGCAACATATAGAGACAGTCCCTACCCAACAGTGGGCCCATCTGAAAAGCGGCGTTAAGATACTTGATCTCTTTCCCTCAAAGACTGGATAAATCCCATGTCGGACCGGGACTATGCCTGATCTAATTATCTTGTAACTACCTCAGTGCTTGGTACAGTACTTCAGCCCACTGGAAGGGCTTAATAAATATTCTCGTTATTATACTGAGTTTGACTGCAGAGAGTCATGGGAGAAATCTGGCTCCCAACCAGATTCAGGCCGAGCAGCTGGCAACTGTTTGGACCCAGTTTTTAGAAAAAGTTGCGAAAGACAGGTCTTTAAGTCACGCTGACGTGTTATTGGAGTGTTGCCTTTTGCATAATCTTTTGTAGCGACACAGGATTCAGCTGAAAGAATTAGCGATTCCTAGAAGACAAAGTCCATCAACTATTCAGCAAAAAGTGTCATGAGAGTCATGTCCTTTGTTCAACTATACAATTTACCATTGTAAGTTTAACTGACTATTTTTCAGTAGATTTTTGCTTTTATATTAGCCTTTGTTGAAGTGCGCCAACATACTGAGGCCATGAAAGGATGATTCTGCAAATGAAGAGTGCAAGACCAAAATAAAGATAGAGAGACGGAACACTAGTGGCTCCCATCGTCTGTTGAGTAATAGCTGTATTTAGGTTAGACGTTCAGGGAAATTTGACACTTGGCTAATTGCCCAACCTAAGCTTCCAAATATTAAAATTCTCCTGTTGTGAAGGCTACAGTTAGTTCTGCTATAAGACATGTTTTCATTCAGTGAATGTTCAATGGACACCCATCCATCCATCAGGACAGAATTATCAGGGAAAACGCTTCCTACAACACAAGTCCGAAATAACAGGAGCCAAAAGTTGACGCACGTAGATTCGGCACAGGAAGAAGCTGTTGGGGACGCGGGATTAGTCAAGGTGTGACGTCTCAGCCTGAACCCCACAGGATTTGGTACCTGTTTGTGTTTTCACACAGGTCAGTTGGGTAGTTGCTCCCCCAAAAGATGAGTTTAATAGTCAATTGCTGACCTGACGACCTAGTCTGATGTCATTCTTACTGAATCTGAGCGTTGCAGAGAACTCAGCAGTCAGCTCTCCAACGTCCCTATAATTACAGTCTTAATAGACTCCGATCTCTTTCTAAAACACTATCCAGAGGAGTGTAGTTGGCCCTAAAGTACAGTGTGTGCATGAGATGCTTAGGACTTAATATAGATTCCCTGAAGGATGCTTGCCTCATGATCTTCCTAGGTGGATCAGACCCCATTGTAGTGTTTTTCATTCAGAGCTCTTCTGTAAAAACTCTAATGCTAACCCATCAAGGCCCACGTATCCCCTTCAAGTCTATTTTCAGTGGAAATCATACAGCACTGCCTGATTTTGTTTGAACCGTCTAATCCGCTGTTAGAGTCAAACAGTCAATGGGGCTCTGTGAAAGTGGAGGTCCGTCTCTTATAGAGCGACAGACTTGTTATGTGGTAAAATGAACTTCTCTTCCAGAATGAGATAAAATGAAAATGCACGTAAGAAATTCCACCCTTGCAGGTGTTAAGTTCAGTGATGTTTTCTCTGAATTACTGATCCCGAACTGGTTTTCTAGTCCGCTTCCCAAAGAGAAGCCGGGCTGCTGTCCAGGTTAGAGGGATGTGGACCAGCTCTAAATACATATAAATGAAATTTAAAAATCAAACCCACCTGCAATCAATCTATCCAACTTTCCTCGATCACAGCCTCTGCTCCCAAAAGACTTGATTCTAGTCCCAGCACTGGACTGCTGTGTGTCCTTAGGCAAGTCACTTAACCTCTTGGTCTCTGTTTCCTCATCTGTAAAATTGTGTGTAGATACCTGCCCTCTCTACCTCAGACTGGGGATCCCTTCTGGGACAGGGACTGTGTCCAATCTGGTTATCTTGTATCTTCTCCAGTGCTCAGCACAGTGCTTGGCATACTGTTAGGTGTTTAATAAGTTCCTTTCTTATCACCCAATCACTTCCAGTTTTGCAAAGGCAGATGAGCCGCCTCAGCCACAGAGCTCCGCTTGGCCTGACAAAGCCTGGAGTGTGGCCAAAATAGAGCTGGAGGCTACATGCGTCTTGTTTGAAAGCGATGGGATTGACCAAGGAAACCTCTCCAGACCCCTTCCAACCTTAAAATTCTCCACAACTCCGGCATTTTTTCGACTGTTCAAGCCAAATCTCACAGATCCCAGCCATATCTAAAACCTAAGGATCCCCGATACTAATCAATGGCATTTATTGAGCACTTACTACGTGCAGAGCACTGCTCTAAGCACCCGGGAGAGTACAATACAACAGAATTAGCAGACACATTCCCTGCCCATAACAAGCTTACAGTCTAGAGGGACTGAGCGCTCACCTGCCTAATACTTTGTTCTTAAACTGGGGCTCTCTTGATCTTTAATGAGTTTAGTTAGGGTGCTGCACTTCTCTGAACTCACTTCTGGCCAGGAAGATAAAACAAACAAAGAGCTGGACCAAACCCAGTGACGAGGCTGAGACCTGAGTAACAGCAAACATTCTGAGACAGAGCCAGGTGATGTGGTTGTGGGAACCACTGGTCTAGGAGAAGGAACTAAGATAGGAGGGCAATAAGATGGGAAACTAACTCGGTATTGGGAGATAATTGCCGCCAGAGCAGAAACAAGGAAGATAATCTAACTGATGACTCCGAATAATCAAAGAAAAACACATGCCCCTCAGAGCTGTATCTCTGGCAATGCAATTAGACTATCAGCTCTTCAGGGAAAGGATCCTGGTATTGTTTTCCTTTGTAAGGCCACAGTGCACAGGACAGAGCTCTGCTTAACAGAGTGCCTGAAATGTTGATGAGTTACTTTTCAGCAGCAGGAGCAGGGGAAACAGGGCAGCAGCCCCAAATATCCAATAGGCTTTGAATGGGGACATTTCACTAAACTGGGGGCTGGCTGGGCACAGGGAAGCATCTGAGTGTCAGTTGCAGTTCAATTGGTTTGGGCAGAAGGCAATAATTGGGTGGGATCAGATGACTGGTCATTAGTCATTACAGATCAGTATGCACTAGATTAAGCACTTGGGAGAGGACGATTGAATGAGAAGATGCAATCCTTGCACTCGAGCAGTTTACAAAGACGCTACATAGCACGAAAGGGTTCCAATTTGATCTACCTCGACTTTCCCTGTGATTCTTTTAACTACATAACTGCCCAGAGCCTGACCACTTTATCATTTATTTGGATATTAGCACCACATTCTATAAAACCCCATCTAAAAAGTCTTCTGCTCAGGAGAATTTCTTTATTCAAAGAAAAATACTATTCACCCTAATTCATCTTTCTTAATATCAACGTTTTTTCCTCTTCCACACAGGCAGGGCAGACACTCATGATATAGTGGGGTCCCTAATCCAGAGTCCAGTTAGGCAGGATCGGTCTCACCGTGATAATTTTTTGTTCCCCAAGTGGGTGGCACGTCCTCTCCGCCCTCTCCACCCCTCAAATCACATCAACCCCACAACAACCCTTAGCCTTTATACACTAACATCATCCTATTTATTTTATTTTGTTAGTATGTTTGGTTTTGTTCTCTGTCTCCCCCTTTTAGACTGTGAGCCCACTGCTGGGTAGGGACTGTCTCTATATGTTACCAACTTGTACTTCCCAAGCGCTTAGTACAGTGCTCTGCACACAGTAAGCGCTCAATAAATACGATTGATGATGATGATGATGATGATCCTCAGACCTTTTGCATAAATTGTTATAGCGATCAAGGGCATGTGTTGTTCTGCATACCCTTCTTACATTATTCATCCATTTAGTCTTCCAAACTGTTACCAGTAATATCCTTCTATCCTTGTCCTTTATGTCTGCCCATCTCCCACAGAGGACCGTAGGCTCCTTGGGGGCAGGACTTCCTACTTTTATTGTTCTCTTCCAAGGGTTTGGCACAGTGTTCTGCTCAAATAGGTACTGAATCAACACCATCGGTGGATTGATTGAGCTCTCCCTTAGCGTCTTGTAGGTTAGAAAGAATTTTGAGAGGTAAAGGAACAGAAGAGATTCAGGTCCACAGCAACTATTTACCCTAACTCCCCATTCCATGTGCTTCCTTTCGACATCAAACAACTGCAGTCCCTTCCTTCTTCCAGCCATCTTCCCCCTTTCCTTAAGTCACTGCCTCTCCATAGCCTTCTCCTCCAAGATGTGTCTGCTTGTCTTCTCTCTTATAGAGAGGCAGTGGGGCTCAGTGGAAAGAGCTCGGTCTTGGGAGTCAGAGGTTATGGGTTCTAATCCCGGCTCCCCTACATGTCTGTTGTGTGACCTTGGGCAAGTCACTTAACTTCTCTGAGCCTCAGTTACCCCATCTGTAAAATGGGGATTAAGACTGTGAGCCCCACGTGGGACAACGTGATCACCTTGCATCTCCCCCAGCGCTTAGAACAGTGCCCCTCGTCCCCCTCTCCATCCCCCCATCTTACCTCCTTCCCTTCCCCACAGCACCTGTATATATGTACATATGTTTGTACATATTTATTATTCTATTTATTTATTTATTTATTTTACTTGTACATATCTATTCTATTTATTTTATTTTGTTAGTATGTTTGGTTTTGTTCTCTGTCTCCCCCTTTTAGACTGTGAGCCCACTGTTGGGTAAGGACTGTCTCTATATGTTGCCAACTTGTACTTCCCAAGCGCTTAGTACAGTGCTCTGCACACAGTAAGCGCTCAATAAATACGATTGATTGATTGCTTTGCACATAGTAAACGCTTAACAAATGCCATCATTATTATTATTATTCTCCCTTATCCCACAAAGCAGCATGTTCTAACCTGTACATAAAACAGGGGAATACTCTGTGGCTCCAACCCACTCTGGGAAATGTTTCTCTGGTCCTTAATAAAAGTTGGTCCCCTGAAACATCCTAAAGTCAGCACCCTCTGGATTAAACTGCCCAAGTTTGCCTCAGTTCAGCGTTTCCCGAAAATCTGATTATGACCCAGGTGAAGCGACACCATTAGCCGTTTCTCTACTGTTGGTTTTTCCGTTTTAAGCACCATCTCATGTGAATGTCACCATCAGGAGCATCTTGGAATACAAAGGACCTCCAACACAGTCCTATTCTGGGACATCTGCATGCTTTTATGAATCATCCAGGATGGCCTGAGGAAAACTAGGATTGTTCTAGCTGAACAGGGCATATGGTTAGCTGACCCAGGGCACCCTCTGGGCACTGTCACCCTCACCCATTCCAACTGGCCTCTTTCATCATCATCATCATCATCATCAATCGTATTTATTGAGCGCTTACTGTGTGCAGAGCACTGTACTAACCACTTCGAGTGGATACTAATGGAGTCAGCCGCAGCTCTGAACTGATTAGGGTGAGGAGGCATATCCAGGGCTACAGTGGCTCGGGGTCTATCCACTTAATTAAATGAATGCCTCAAATTCCAACTTGTGCAGGTCCAGACAAGGCAGGGGACAACCTTAACCTTTCACCTTGGATTTGGTGGGACTGATGGAGTCTCCCAGCATGAACAACTGGACACCTTGAGCGGAGGAACTGATTCTAGTACTAGTGGCTTGCACAATGCCACTTGCGCTCTCTTGCTTCTTCCAGCCGGGCTTCCGCTGGAGGTAATGAGCAAGTAGGTGGGCAAAGGGCATGTGCGGTCTTTCCCCAGCTATAAGCGGAACTAGAACCCAGGTCTCCTGATTCCCAGAGCAGGGCTCTTTCACCTGGCCCAACGGCAGGAGAGGTTCTTATCAGAACTTAAAACCCTAATAACAGAATCCTTTCACCGAATAGCCGGCGGGAGTTCCTTCCAAGGGTGAATCAGCCTTGAGTTCTGAATAATTTGTACCAGGCTTGTCTTGTCTTGCTTTAGCCTTTCTTCAGCTCGCTGTTTAACTTGTTCTGCCTTTCAAGACTTTACAGGCCTGGTTACTTGAAAAGATTCCCAGCCTGAAATACTAGAGTGGCAGTATTATGCGGAACCAAGAACCTCGGACCTAATGTCCCGGTAAGTCCCCGTATGTACCGCTCTTTCCGTCAAAAGTCAGGACTACGAGAAGCTGTTGAAATAGGAGCCCGAGGGTGAGGCCTAAGTCTCCCACCTGGGGATCCCAACACCAGGATAAATAATTCTCCTGTGAGCCCTAGCATGTTGAAGAGAGGGAAGGAGTTTGACCTGCAGGTAAATTACTTTTCAAAATAACTTCAGGTTTTACCCCTGCCTGTCCTGTTTGCACATAGAGACTTGGCTGGCTAAATGACTATTAAAAACAAAGAAGGGAAACTGTTGAATAAAATATCCTCGTGCCAGACAGAAGGCAAGACAGACATGCGTCAGGGGGAGTCATGTGACCTACTCTGTTTGCTGCGCTGATCTCTCCTCTTCTGGGCACTCTTCTGAATCCTGGATTAAATAAGTGCTTGGTCTGCACTAATATCACAGGAGAAAGGCATTTTCTAGAATCCCAAATATGCCTCAGGTGATTGAGCCAAAGTGAGGTGTCCAAATGTGTTCTTGTTTCCTGTGAATCAAGCAGATGGTGGCAGAAACGTGATTGATAACGTTGTGATTTGACAGGTTCCCATGTGCTCCTGTGACACTTGATCTTTTCTCGAGGCTCCTAGCAAAGAAATCATCAGTGGTACTTATTGAGCACTTTACAAGTGTAGGGCACTGTACTAAGCACTTGGGAGAGCACAATACAGCGGAGTTGGTAGACGTGTTCCCTGCCCACAATGAGCTTACAGTTTTATGTTTATGGAAAAAGTGATTATGGCTTTGGGGAGGGTAGACAGAGGGGCTTTCGGCTCTGGGTGGAAGTGGCAGAATGTTGATTTTTAGGCAGAAGGGTCAGTGCTATCATCAAGAATGATTATAAGCATCTCCCAGCCCTGAAATCTTCCGTGATAAAGATTATATTGTCGGGGATCGAGTTGAAGTTAATAATAATAATAAGAAGAAGAAGAAGAAGAAGAAGAAGAAGAAGAAGAATGGCATTTGTTAAGCGCTTACTAGGTGCAAAACACTGTTCTAAGTGCTGGGGAAGATACAAGGTGATCAGGTTGTCCCACGTGGGGCTCACAGCCTTAATCTCCATTTTACAGCTGAGGTAACAGGCACAGAGAAGTTGTGACTTGCCCAAAGTCACACAGCTAACAAGCGGCGGAGCAGGAGATTTGAACCCATGACCTCTGACTCCCAAGCCCGGGCTCTTTCCTCTGAGCCACGCTGCTTCTGTTTCAGATGTTCAGCTGACCTGTGCCTGCCCCTAATCCACGTAGCCACACGGCCTGTAGCATTAGAGCGCCTGCAAACTGCAGAGCACTGTACTAAACGCTTGGGAGAAAGTGATCGAGGTAAAAGACGACAATCCTTGCCCTGGAGTGCTAACAATCTAGCAGGGGCTCCACAAGGCCGAACACCGATCCTTGCAATCCTCCAGCACAGGAGTCAGGAGGCGGGAGAGGAAGTGGCTGGTGAAATCCCTCCCCCGTGGCCATACTTGGACTGCATAGTCCAACGGACGATGGCAGGGAATCACTACATCCGTAGTATTTATTCAACGCTTTACTCTGTGCCCGGCACTATGCTAAACACTGGGGTAGACTGTGAGCCCACTGTTGGGTAGGGACTGTCTCTATATGTCGCCAATTTGTACTTCCCAAGCGCTTAGTACAGTGCTCTGCACACAGTAAGCGCTCAATAAATACAATTGATGATGATGATGATGATGGGGTATCCACTCGGGTGGATCAATCAATCAATCGTATTTATTGAGCGCTTACTGTGTGCAGAGCACTGTACTAAGCGCTTGGGAAGTACAAGTTGGCAACATATAGAGACAGTCCCTACCCAACAGTGGGCTCACAGTCTAAAAGATGGCCTTCCAGTACCAGAGGTCTGTTACCCTTGTGGAAACTTCAAACCTCCACTGAACCCCATTTTTCCTCTCCTCCTCCCCATCCCCCCCGCCCTACCTCCTTCCCCTCCCCACAGCACTTGTATATATTTGTCCAGATTTATTACTCTATTTATTTTACTTGTACATATTTAATATTCTATTTATTTTGTTAATGAGGTACATATAGCTTTAATTCTATTTGTTCTGATTATTTTGACACCTGTCTACATGTTTGGTTTTGTCGTCTAGACTGTGAGCCCGTTGTTGGGTAGGGACCGTCTCTATATGCTGTCGACTTGGACTTCCCAAGCGCTTAGTCCAGTGCTCTGCACACAGTAAGTGCTCATTCATTCATTCATTCAGTTGTATTTATTGAGTGCTTACTGTGTGCAGAGCACTGCACCAAGCACTTGGGAACTACAAGTTGGCAATATTCATTCATTCAATTGTATTTATTGAGCGCTTACTGTGTGCAGAGCACTGCACTAAGCGCTTGGGAACTACAAGTTGGCAATATTCATTCATTCAATCGTATTTATTGAGCGCTTACTGCGTGCAGAGCACTGTGCTAAGCGCTTGGGAAGTACAAGTTGGCAACATACAGAGACGGCCCCTACCCAATAGCGGGCTCATAGTCTAGAAGGGGGAGACAGGCAACAAAACAATGCATATTGACAAAATAAAATAAATAGCATAGTAAATCTGTACAAGCAAAATAGAGTAATAAATCTGTACAGACATTCATTCAATCATCATCATCATCATCAATCGTATTTATTGAGCACTTACTGCGTGCAGAGCACTGTACTAAGCGCTTGGGAAGTACAAGTTGGCAACATATAGAGACGGTCCCTACCCAACAGTGGGCTCATAGTCTAGAAGGGGGAGACAGACAACAAAACAACGCATACTGACAAAATAAAATAAACAGAATAGTAAATCTGTACAAGCAAAATAGAGTAATAAATCTGTACAGACAGTCATTCAATCGTATTTACTGAGCACTTACAATATATATAGAGAGATGGTCCCTACCCAACAGCGGGCTCACAGTCTAGAAGGGGCAGACAGACGACAAAACATATTGACAAAATAAAATAAATAGAATAAATATCCCTACCCAACAGCGGGCTGACAGTCTAGAAGGGGCAGACAGACGACAAAACATATTGACAAAATAAAATAAATATGTACAAGTAAAATAGAGTAATAAATCTGTACAAACATATATACATAATAATAATAATGGTATTTGTCAAGTGCTTAGCCCGGGCCTTGGAATCAGAGGTCACGGGTTCGAATCCCGACTCCACCACACTTCAGCTGTGTGAGCTTGGGCAAGTCACTTAACTTCTCTGAGCCCCAGTTCCCTCATCTGTCAAATGGGGATTAAGACTGTGAGCCCCCCGTGGGACAACCTGATCACCTTGTATCCCCCCCAGCACTTAGAACAGTGCTTTGCACATAGTAAGCGCTTAACAAATGCCATCATCATTATTATTATTATTATTAAAGCACTGTTCTAAGCACTGGGCACTGTTCTAATCTATCGTATTTATTGAGCGCTTACTGTGTGCAGAGCACTGTACTAAGCGCTTCGCTGAGCACTGTTCTAAGCGCTGCTCAATAAATACGACTGAATGAATGAACCAGGGAGAGGCCTAACCCTCCATCACCGCTCCTGCCAACACACACCTTCCCCTCGAGAGCCTTCCACTGAGGTGCTAATTCTTCTTTTTAAAGGAAAACGCCCTTCCCGCCCCCTCTCTTTAAATACGCACCTGCGGCTCCCTGCTGTCGCAAATCTGATAAAAGGATCAAAGACTTGGGTGCTGACTAAAGACTGCCATTTGAGATTTTTAAAAAACCACCCTAATTAAAAGTCATTTGCATTTTAACATTTCATGACACACCACTGGAGGAAATCCCGTCTATCCAGCAGAATCAATCAATCATATTTATTAAGTACTTCCTGTGTGCAGAGCACTGTACTAAGTGCTTGGGAAGTCCAAGTTGGCACTTAGAGAAGCAGCGTGGCTCAGTGGAGAGAGCCCGGGCTTTGGAGTCAGGGGTCATGGGTTCGAATCCTGACTCCGCCACATGTCTGCTGTGTGACCTTGGGCAAGTCACTTAACTTCTCTGAGCCTCAGTTCCCTCATCTGTAAAATGGGGATGAAGACTGTGAGCCCTCCGTGGGACAACCTGATCACCCTGTAACCTCCCCAGCGCTTAGAACAGTGCTTTGCACAGAGTAAGTGCTTAATAAATGCCATCATTATTATTATTACACCGGAAATCTCTCACTTCTATGCGAAGGCCAGTTCTGGAGTGGCTTGGTGGTCTTTAGGATTGCCACTGGCCTCCCACCACCTCCGTGGCACACTCTGCCTTGCCTGGGTTCACCTGGCAGAGTCCTGGTAGGGGCAGCTCATGCCCTCGAGCCGCCTCTGCCCAGTGTAGTAGTGACCCCCAAGCAGGCGCGGCAGTTTTGGAGCGGTGGTGGCTAGGGCCGTGCCCGGGCGGTTGTGATGAGATTTGCGTTAGTGTGTGTCCGTGTGCGCTCACGGTCTGTGCCTCTGTGTGGGGGTGGGTCCGTGTGTGTTGTGACTGTGTCTGAATTATTCATCATGGGTGTGTTTATGGAGCTGTGTCTGGGGAGGTCTGTATGCGTACAGTACATCTGTGTGCATGTCAGTGCCTGCATACGTGTCAGGGTGCAAGTGGCAAATGCACCCGTTTGGCCGGGGACTTCATCATCATCATCATCATCAATCGTATTTATTGAGCGCTTACTATCATCATCATCATCATCAATCGTATTTATTGAGCGCTTACTGTGTGCAGAGCACTGTACTAAGCGCTTGGGAAGTACAAATTGGCAACATATAGAGACAGTCCCTACCCAACAGTGGGCTCACAGTCTAAAAGGGGGAGACAGAGAACAAAACCAAACATACGAACAAAATAAAATAAATAGAATAGATATGTACAAGTAAAATAAATAGAGTAATAAATATGTACAAACATATATACATATATACAGGTGCTGTGGGGAAGGGAAGAAGGTAAGATGGGGGGGATGGAGAGGGGGAGAGGAAGGAAGGGGCTCAGTCTGGGAAGGCCTCCTGGAGGAGGCGAGCTCTCAGTAGGGCCTTGAAGGGAGGAAGAGAGCTAGCTTGGCGGATGGGCAGAGGGAGGCCATTCCAGGCCCGGGGGAGGACGTGGGCCGGGGGTCGACGGCGGGACGGGCGAGAACGAGGCCTAACGGTGAGGAGATTAGCGGCGGAGGAGCGGAGGGTGCGGGCTGGGCTGGAGAAGGACAGAAGGGAGGTGAGGTAGGAGGGGGCGAGGGGATGGATGGACAGCCTGGAAGCCCAGGGTGAGGAGTTTCTGCCTGATGCGCAGATTGATTGGTAGCCACTGGAGATTTTTGAGGAGGAGAGTAATATGCCCAGAGTGTTTCTGGACAAAGATAATCCGGGCAGCAGCATGAAGTATGGATTGAAGTGGAGAGAGACACGCGGATGGGAGATCAGAGAGAAGGCTGATGCAGTAGTCCAGACGGGATAGGATGAGAGCTTGAATGAGTAGGGTAGCGGTTGGGATGGAGAGGAAAGGGCGGATCTTGGCAATGTTGCGGAGCTGAGATCGGCAGGGGACTTGCTTTCCTTGCGAAGGGTCTGGGTCAGAGCTCGGTCGTTTCCAGTCATCTCCACACGCTCGGGGAGGAATTCCCTGTCACAGCATCGTCTTCAGATCATGAGGGCAGAGATGCAGGAGACGCTGGACTCCTGGCTCAGCCACCCAGAATTCTAGTTCGTTTGGGCGCTGAAACCAGTCCTGGAAGAGCCCCTGCCAGCCCACTGGCCTCAAATGAATTCCTGAGGCAAGCACTGATCTCAGCCGAGGTCAATGGGGAAAGGCCGTGATCTGGGAGGATGAGGGGGAGCACCAGAAGGAGACCCACCAAAACCTGCTTTGGCAGCGAGGGAAGAACGATAGTCTAAACGGGTTCAAATCCCGGCTCCGCCAATTGTCAGCTGTGTGACTTTGGGCAAGTCACTTAACTTCTCTGGGCCTCAGTTCCCTCATCTGTAAAATGGGGATTAAGATTGTGAGTCTCCCGTGGGACAACAGGATCGCTTTGTAACCTCCCCAGCGCTTAGAACAGTGCTTTGCACATAGTAAGCGCTTAATAAATGCCATTATTATTATTATTATTATTATTAAATTGGTTCATTCATTCAATCAATCGTATTTATTGAGCGCTTACTGTGTGCAGAGCACTGTACTAAGTGCTTGGGAAGTCCAAGTCGGCAACATATAGAGACGGCCCCTACCCAACAGCGGGCTCACAGTCTAGAAGGGGGAGACAGATAACAAAACATATTAACAAAATAAAATAAATAGAATAAATATGCACAAATAGAATAAATAGAGTAATAAATACGTACAACAAGTTTCATTTCCTAAATAAAACTTCGTAGTGGGAAAGATCTTTCGTTTTTACCAACGCGCGGCATCTCTGCCACATAAAAAAGCCGACCACCTGAAAGATCTGGATGTCTTGGTTGTAGGAAGGGCAGGGATTTCGTGTCTTGCTGGAGTCATCCTTGGTAATATCAATCAATAGTGTTTACTGAGTGCTTACTGCTACATATAGTAAGCGCTCCACATAAATACCACTGATGGATTGTGTTTTAGACTCTTTCACAGGACTTGGGTTCTAGTCCCGGCTCCGCCACTTACCTGCTGTGTGACCTCGGGCAAGTCACTTGGCTTCATGCATTCATTCAATCGTATTTATTGAGCGCTTACTGTGTGCAGAGCACTGTACTTTGGCTTCTCTAGGCTTCAGTTCCTTCGTCTGCAAAATGGGGATTCGATATTTGTTCTCCTTCCTACCTAGACTGTGAGCCCCACATGGGACCTGTTTATCTTGTTTATTATCTGATTAGCGTGGCTCAATGTAAAGCGCCTGGGCTTGGGAGTCAGAGGTCATGGGTTCAAATCCTGGCTCTGCCAATTGTCAGCTGGGTGACCTTGGGCAAGTCACTTCTCTGTGCCTCAGTTCCCATGGTTGGTCTTAAAAGGCAGCGCAGAGTGGAAAATAAAGTGGCCACTGTGTCTGTTTCAGATGGCCAGGACCGAGAACAGATCCTCCTTCAAGCGGTCGCTCAGCTCGAACCGCTGCCCTGTCCGTCAGCGCGCCAAAGCCCCAAAAGCTCCTTTAAGACAGTGGCCCCGACCGATCGTCCACTCTCCTTGTAAGTCCAGCACCCCCACTTCGCCAGTTCCCTGTGCAGATCATCATCATCATCATCAATCGTATTTATTGAGCGCTTACTATGTGCAGAGCACTGTACTAAGCGCTTGGGAAGTACAAATTGGCAACATATAGAGACAGTCCCTACCCAACAGTGGGCTCACAGTCTAAAAGGGGGAGACAGAGAACAAAACCAAACATACTAACAAAATAAAATAAATAGAATAGATATGTACAAATAAAATAAATAAATAAATAGAGTAATAAATATGTACAAACATATAT
Source organism: Tachyglossus aculeatus (assembly GCF_015852505.1). Lineage (NCBI taxonomy): Eukaryota > Metazoa > Chordata > Mammalia > Monotremata > Tachyglossidae > Tachyglossus > Tachyglossus aculeatus. The sequence continues at coordinate 4,241,174 of NC_052079.1, forward strand.
ACATATATACAGGTGCTGTGGGGAAGGGAAGGAGGTAAGATGGGGGGATGGAGAGGGGGGAGAGGAAGGAAGGGGCTCAGTCTGGGAAGGCCTCCTGGAGAAGGTGAGCTCTCAGCAGGGCCTTGAAGGAAAAATATGGAACGCTTCATGAATTTGCATGTCATCCTTGCAGATGAGACCCTCTCCCCCGCACCAAGGTCCTCCAGCCCCCAGAGAATCATGACACGCCCCTCCAAGTTTCCTCTCCAAAAGCCCTCCAGGGATTACGGAGTGACATTCAGTATAAACATACCACTTTATCTTCTTTCGAGACCTTCACTTTCATTCTCTCTTCCCTCATGAAGCCTTTCTTTCATCCTCTACATCAGTATCCCACCTCGCCACTCATATTCCCCTTAGAACAAGACATTCGTAACCAAGCGTATTTTCAACAAGTGACACACTCTTACCACTCAACTCATACCTGTAATCTTTAAAATTGAAATATAATCATTAAAGGAACGAGTTGAGAAGGAAGGTGGGCATATCTACGTACGTGTATATCACACCTATACATAATGTTTTGCCTTCTTTATTGGATGGTAAGGTCTTTGAGGGCATTTCTATTCTTCGATATGCACCTCATACCCCTAATGCAGTATTGCTGTGCGATTGGTTTAAATAAGTCGTCTTCAGGGTAAACACCTCAGTGCGGCAAAGAACAACCTACACATGTGCCTCAAGGTGAATAACATGCGTCCATCTTTTCAACTGCCCAGAAACACCCGGAGGAAATTTCATTGTTGGTAAAACCATCTTCAAAAGCAATATGTACATTGGCTCTTGGATTTATTTCAATGAGGGGTGGCAGACAAAAAACCCAACAAAGATATCTTCTTCTAGACTGTGAGCCCGTTGTTGGGTAGGGACCGTCTCTATATGTTGCCAACTTGTACTTCCCAAGTGCTTAGTACAGTGCTCTGCACACAGTAAGCGCTCAATAAATACGATTGAATTGAATGAATATCTATTGACTGCCTACTTGTCACTGGAAATGGCAATAGAGAACATTTATCCAGTGGCAGGATGGGTGTCTTATCTTCACCGATTGACTGACTTTCACTTGGAGCCTATCTCGAATCGATTCCTTCTTGCCTTTTCTCTGAGTCAAAAAAAGACACAGTCTGCGAGGTCCCATTTGGCTCCATTTTCAGGGAAAAGGTCGGAGAACCGAAGATTGGTATCCGGGACTCAAACGGGGCCTGCATTTGCTCGGTTATAACTTTGAGCTAACCTCGGCTGCTGAGTTACGCCTCCAGGAAGCCATCGAGACCGAAGGAGGAGGACAAATGCTGACGGGGCCCGGCAGAGAACCGCTGTAATTTAATAGTGCACAACTCAATCCCAGCGTCCTCTGGAAATGGAGAGCAGATGCCACTGCTGTCCGCAGCGCGAACGGCCAAGCCACAGGGCTGGTAATGGCAGTAACCACTCCTGGAAATCTCTGTTGCCAGCAGCCTGGCTCTCAGGAAATGTAAGTCACGTCTAAACTGAGAAGAGGTTTAGGTGCCCCAGGGAAACCGGGCGATTACATTTTCCCACAGTGCATTTATCCGCTGAGGCCTCTGCAGGAAAGAGGTGGAGCAGGGAAGTCCGAAGGATAGTCAAAGCTGAAGAGTCGGGGACCGAAGACAACCTAATGTCTGGCTGATGTCCTATCAAACCTTCTGGGGTCCAGAACACGAGGGAGGGGCAAGAGGGAGAGATTATGTGCAGCCGGGAGCACCCATCATCCCAACTGGGCACAAGTTCTAAAGAGATGTTCAAAAAGAGAAGCAGCATGGCCTCGTGGATAGAGCACGGGCCCAAGAGTCAGAAGGACCTAGGTTCTAATCCAGGCTCCAGCATTTGTCTTCTGTGGGACCTTGGAAAAGTCACTTTACTGCTCTGTGCCTCAGTTCCTTCGTCTGTAAAATGGGGATTAAAACTGTGAGCCCCATGTAGGACATGGACTGTGTCCAATCTGATTAGCCTGTATCTATCCCAGCACTTAGTGCGGTCCCTGCCACACAGTAAGCACTTAGCAAATACCATTAAAAAAAAAAACTCTTCCATGGTCCATGAGGGTGGAAATACGTCGAAAAAGAGATACAAGTTTCTGATGTGTCTGGACTTAGAAACACCCACCAAGGGGCTTTGTTGAGCTCAGCGTTGCAGACCTGAAAACTGCGGACCGTCATGAAACAGTTCAGAACGCATCGCTGTGCTGTTCAAGAATCTCCAGGGACTACTTAGAAACACAGTCTTAAATCCGGAACCACCACAGAATATGACAGTAGACAGCTTGGGCCTCACAGAATTCTCCATGAAGTAGAGTCAAGTTGCATGCCTGGGTGAGCGTGCCATAAAAATCGTCTGAAATAAAGGGGCATCAACACTATTCAGAATTGATTGTCCTCCTTTATCCGGGATGTGGTCATTTTGTAGAAATGATGGGACTAATGAAACCCCTCGAAGGTCAGAATCGTTTTCTCCAACTCTCCCTTCCCCTAATACTTGGGTCAAATCCCATTAGGATAGCCCGCCGCACCCACCCACATTTTTCACGTGTCAAAACAGCTGAAAACTAGTCTGGGATCAAGTTGGATCCAGAGAAACAGCATGACCTAGTGGATATAGCACAGGCCTGGAAGTTAACAGAACCTGGGTTCTGATCCTGGCTCCACCAATTTGCCGGCCGTGGGACTTCGGGCAAATCATTTAACTTCTCTGTTTGTCAGTTACCTCCGCCGTAAAACAGGGATTAAGACTGTGAGTCCCCTGTGGGACACGAACTGTGCCCGCCCCGATTCACTTGAATCTACCCCAGCGCTTAGCACAGTGCCTAGGCAATAGCATCCTCCTCCTCCTCCCCCCTCTTCTTCCTTCTCCTCAGCATTAGCAACTGCACCACAGAACACTTCTACCACACGCACAGATGCACTTTTTCTTCTGAAGCCAAACTCAATGCTCAGATTCTGCCCATGCCCAGCACACTCGGTGACTCCACTGGGAATTGTGGGCCTACTATCCAGAGGCAGAATGGCACCCATGCCCTATTAATCCCTCACCAGGAATGGAATTTGAAACAAGAGAGAGAGCTGAAGTCATGCAGCCTGACTTCTTTGGTATGTCAAGACTATCAGCGTGAGCGCTTAAGGACACTGACTGAAAATAGGCACCGGGGCCCTGGCCGGCTGTGACATCCTGTGGGGTCTGTAAGCTAAGATAAATACCCACCCTCCCTCCCTGCCCTTCATCCTGCTATTCTCTAGTTGCCTGGTAGGAACGGTTCACTCAAGGCAGTTTTTCCCCCGCTCATACCTAGCATGCCCAGAGGCCCCCAAATCAGGCCTTCGAGGGGCTTTGTTGAGCTCAGGGCTACAGACCTGAAAACCGTGGACCGTCATGAAATAGTTCAGAACGCCTCGCTGTGCTGTTCAAGAATCCCCAGGGACTACACATTTCTCTCCTCAAATAGAAACTTCTGTCTTCTGGCTTAAAGATTCTCCACCAGCTGGTGGGTCAATCAATCAATAGCATTAAGCACTTACTATGTGCAGAGCACTATACAATGTACTTGGGAGACAAACTCAAGTAGTTTACAATCTAATGAGGGAGACAGACACTTTGTGAGCCCACTGTTGGGTAGGGACTGTCTCTATATGTTGCCAACTTGTACTTCCCAAGCGCTTAGTACAGGTGCTCTGCACACAGTAAGCGCTCAATAAATACGATTGATTGATTGATTGATTAAATAATTTACAAATTAGAAGATAATAAAAAGGATAGGCACATGAGTTATACTTCGGTAATAGGGTATGTAAAATATAATAATAATAATAATGGCATTTGTTATGCGTTAAGCGCTTACTATGTGTGAGGCACTGTTCTAAGCACTGGGGGGGAATACAAGGTGATCACGTTGTCGCACGTGGGGCTCACAGTTTTAATCCCCATTTTAAAGGTGAGGCAACTGAGGCCCAGAGAAGTTAATTGACTTGTCCAAAGTCACACAGCTGACTAGTGGCAGAGCCAGGATTAGAACCCATGACCTCTTTCTCCCAAGCCCATGCTCTTTCCATCGAGCCACGCTGCCTATGTATCTCTAGATATTTACCTCTCTTTCTAGACTGTAAGCTCGTTATAGGCTGAGCACTTGTCCACTAATTCTGTTGTACTGTACTCTCCCAAGTGCTTAGTACAGTGCTCTGCACATAGTAAGCACGCAATAAATACCATTGTCCATTGACAGTTGTGGGAACTCAAGTGCTCAAGAGGTGAAGTGGCAGTTGAGGGGCCTATAACTTGAGATTACAAATTAATCAGGAAGGGCCTCCTGGAGGAGATTCAGAAGGGTTAGGAAGATGGGGAGAGCTATGGTTAGTCAGATTTGAAGGGACAGTGAGTCCTGGGCAAGGGAGAGAGGACAGGAGCAAGATGATGGCAGTAAGAAAGAAAAAATGAGTAAATTGGCTTGAGACTAAGAATGCGAGTTGGGATGCAGCAGGACAAGACTATCTTAGTATTCCGACCCCTTAAGCCCTTTCTGTTCACTCCTTTAATGGCCCCTCCAAGTGTCTACCAATCCAATGACTCAATATCAGTTTTAGATGGATCGGTGAGCCCCTGATAACTGAGCTCCAAGGAACTGGATTGGTAGAAAATCCTTGATTCCAGAATTCTCTTTCCCTTGGGGCCTAAAAAGCTGATCAGTTAACTGACTTCCCAAGAATAAGGCAAGAAATCACTTCTGGGCCAGGCTTTTGGCCAGAATACTCAATACGTCCTATCCAGTGACCAAACTGCCATTACTTCACCTATGCTGATAATCATGAAAGATTTTGGCAATGGTAAGATCTTCATACCTGGATGACATTAAAAGAGAGAGAGAGAGAGAGGCGGGGGGAGAGAGAGACAGAGACAGAGAGAGAGAGGGAGAGAGACAGAGAGAGAGAGTGTGCACATTCTATAAGAGGCTTAGCACTGTTGTGAGTCTCCCAATGGGGCATGGGGGAAATGAGTAGTGCCAGGAGTAGCAGCCACCACACTATTCCCACTCCATGCCAACCAGCAGCCTATCATCATCATCATCAATCATATTTATTGAGCGCTTACTATGTGCAGAGCACTGTACTAAGCGCTTGGGAAGTACAAATTGGCAACATATAGAGACAGTCCCTACCCAACAGTGGGCTCACAGTCTAAAAGGGGGAGACAGAGAACAAAACCAAACATACTAACAAAATAAAATAAATAGAATAGATATGTACAAGTAAAATAAATAAATAAATAGAGTAATAAATATGTACAAACATATATACATATATACAGGTGCTGTGGGGAAGGGAAGGAGGTAAGATGGGGGGGATGGAGAGGGGGACGAGGGGGAGAGAAAGGAAGGGGCTGAGTGTGGGAAGGCCTCCTGGAGGAGGTGAGCTCTCAGTAGGGCCTTGAAGGGAGGAAGAGAGCTAGCTTGGCGGATGGGCAGAGGGAGGGCATTCCAGGCCCGGGGGAGGACGTGGGCTGGGGGTCGATGGCGGGACAGGCGAGAACGAGGTACGGTGAGGAGATTAGCGGCGGAGGAGCGGAGGGTGCGGGCTGGGTGGGGGGCAGTAGCCAGCCCTCTGACCAGGGCAATTGGCACTGAACAGTTTGTAAAACCACACTGGCAGAGACGTTAGCAAACACTAAATTCTCCCTGTACTCAGTAAAATAAATATAGATCAGGCACCAACTGTATCGGATGACTGATTGGCAGTCCTTCCTGACAGCCTTGAGAAGGATGAGATGACGATGAGATGACCCTGGGGGTCCTCCTCATGCCCTAGAAATCGAAGATCAATTCTACAGAGGCCCAGCGTGACCCACAGAGCATCCATTATTGGATCATCCCCGGGCTGCCAATCACAAGGTTATCTTCTAGGACAACATGAGTTTGAACAGATTGAAACATGATGTATGCTTGTGTAGTTGGCTGAGCTATGTGGGGGTTATCTGGAAAAAAAGGAATCCCCAGAGCCAGGTGGCGAGCTGGCAGGGCAGATTCATCACAGAGAATGCCATACACAGGGCCCCTCCCCCCGAAAAGCCACAAACAGCTTCTGAGGCCTCTTCGGGGTTCAGGTCTGGCTTGAGATGATGGACGGATGGACTCCAATGGCTGGAATCTGTATCTGCCCCAGCACTTAGAACGGTGCTTTGCACATAGTAAGCGCTTAACAAATGCCATCATCATTATCTCATATCTATTCTATTTATTTTATTTTGTTAGTATGTTTGGTTTTGTTCTCCGTCTCCCCCTTTTAGACTGTAAGCCCACTGTTGGGTAGGGACCGTCTCTATATGTTGCCAACTTGTACTTCCCAAGCGCTTAGTACGGTGCTCTGCACACAGTAAGCGCTCAATAAATACGATTGAATGAATGAATGGAAGGGCAGGGGCGGAGGAGACACGGGGTCCCGGGCCGGGTCGGCTCCTGGATTTGGGAATGGGGTGACAGGATCGATTCTAGGGTCTTTCCAGGGTCCCAGTTGACTTTGAGTGGGAGGAAGAGGCACTCCTCTGAACTCTCCAGAGCCCCAGGCAGAGGCAGACTCTTGATAATGAATGATAATAACGGTGGTCTTTCTTAAACACTTACTATATGCCAAGCACTCTACTCAGTGCTGGAGAAACTACTGGTGTCAGAAGGTCATGGTTCTAATCCTTACTCTGCCGCTAGTCTGCTGTGTGACCTTGGGCAAGTCCCTTCGCTTCTCTGGGCCTCAGTGACCTCATCTGCAAAATGGGGATTGAGACTGTAAGTCCCAAGTGGGACAGGGACTGTGTCCAACCCAATTTGCTTGCATCCACCCCAGGGCTTAAAACAGTGCCTGGCACATTTAACAAATACCATAATAATCATAATCATAATTGTTATTGTTATTTCAAGACAGGTTGGACACAGTCCCTATCCCATATAGGGCCCATAATATAAGGGGGTGGAAGAATGGGTGTCTTTAATCCCCATTTTACAGAGGCTCACAAAATAACGAGGAGGGAGAATGGGTATAATTTAATCCCTATTTTACAGATGAGGACCCTGAGCCCCAAGGAAGTTAAGTGGCTTACCTATACAGCAGGCAAGTGGCACAGCTGAGATTAGAACCCAGGTCCATTCTCCTTCCATTAGGCAACACTGCTTTTCATTCTTCGTCCCCCTCAGTCTTCCACAGTTTCTCTGAACTAGGAGAGAGAAGTCTAATAATAATAATAATAATAATAATGGCATTTGTTAAGTGCTTACTATGTGCAAAGCACTGTTCTAAGCACTGGGGAGGATACAAGATGATCAGGTTGTCCCACCTGGGGCTCACAGTCTTAATCCCCATTTTACAGATGAGGTAAGTGAGGCACAGAGAAGTTAAGTGACTTCAATTGTCACACAGCTGACAATTGGCAGAGCTGGGATTTGAACCCATGAACTCTGACTCCAAAGCCCGTGCTCTTTCCACTGAGCCACGCTGCTCCCAGTTGGTTGCAGCTGCTCTCTGGGTTGATCAAAACCCCCAAAGTCACCCTGAGTTACCCAGAATTTTCCCAGCCCCAAATAACAATTACAATTGCTTTTTAGATCAGAAAGAGAGAACTTCAGGGGGTGTAAGAACCAGTCTGCAGTGTTTTCCAAGATCCAATATTCCAATGTTGAGCCTGAATGGTTTCCCCTCAGGCATCTCCACAGGCGGCTCCTTTCACTGCTGAGAGTTAAGGCCCATCACATATTTGCAAATCCATTTACTGGCTCTCTGAGCCCGTAAAATTTTCAAAATCTGGATTCGGGTTCTACCAAACTCTTCTGAGTGCTAAACCCACGGATGGAAGCAGATGAGTTTCACTCTCAGTCCCTGGATGAACCCTGTTTGGGCCTACCGAACACCAGGCCAGGCGGGTGATATTTCATTTCTTCGCCAAAAGGCTCCTCAGAGGTGTTGTTGGGAATGCTAGTATTATCCAACTCCCGCTCACATCCAGACCCATAATGGCAGTATCATGCAACCGTGCAACCTACTCTCCAGGACTTTGCAATCTAATGGGGGAGGCTGACAGACAAGTTACTTACAAATAGTTGCCAAAAGAAAAAAAACACCACAAACTGCCCACTCAACCTCCACCATGGCATTTCCCTTCTTTTAACCCTCTGTAAGTCATCCCCTCCACCCAAATTATCAGAATGGGATTTAGTGGATCCTCGTGTTCCCTGACCGTGAAGGTAAAGTGGCGAAAACAAAACAGGAGGCATAAAAGAGGGCTAGGAACAAAATGGTATTGAGAACAAGAGAGGGTGCAAAGAAAAGAAAGATAACAGTGTCATTTTCTAGCTTTTTTTAAGGTTACTGAGGGCTGGAAAGTTTCTCTTTAATACCTCGCCCACACAGGAAATAAATTGAATTCAGCCAGTGGTCTGGCACGGACCTGCGGACCCCCTTACTGTCTCCTTTTCTAAAGCCATGAGAGAACCAACCTAACGGGTGGTTAAAATGGGCACCGCTTTGTCTGGCAATCCAAGGCCCCTCATTCTCAGAACACAACAGATTGGTAAGTTGCTGAAGCAGAATATGAGGGGGGTCAGACAACAGAGCAGCAGATGAAGTCCCTCTCACTGAAGACTTTTCGGCTGTCACCTGCCTTCCTCCCACCTTGTACCCCCAAGATGGTCTGCACCCCAAACCGCTCTTTCAGTTCACTGATGCCACGGTAACAATAAACCCTGGTGTATTCCAGGAACCAGTCTCAGGGACCAAGGTGGAGTTTCCAGGGTACTATCCCAACCCCTTCCCCGCTTCCACTCTAGACTGTGGACAGGGAATGTGTCTGTCAACTCTGCTATATTGTATTCTCTCAAGCGCTTCGTATAGTGCACAGTAAGTGCTCAATAAATATGATTGATTGATTCCTCTGCTGTATTTCCCACTGTGCTTTAGTTCTTCCTGACAAATCATAGCTTTTTTTTCACTTGAGCACTTTTTCATAGCACTTTTTCACTTGGCCAACTTGTACTTCCCAAGCGCTTAGTACAGTGCTCTGCACACAGTAAGCGCTCAGTAAATGTGATTGAATGAATGAATGAACTTGAGGGTATCCCCGTCCCTCTAGACTGTTAGCTCGTGGTGGGCAGGGAATGTGCTACCAACTCCGATATATTGTATGCTCCCAAGCACTTAGCACAGTGCTCCGCAAAGAGTAAGTGCTCAATAAATACGACTGATTGAAGGTTGATGTGGTCCACAGGTGTAGACCGGGATGAATCCTTCTCCAGAGGTGAAGGTGTAATTCAAGGCATCATTTTTATGTTTAGGTATTTGTTAAGCGTTCACTACGTACCAGGTACTGTTCTAAGCACTGGGGTGGATATAAGGTAATCAGGTCGGATACCGTCCATGTGCCACATGGGGCTCACAGTCTTAATCTCCATTTTACGGATGAGGTAACTGAAGCCCTGAGAGGTTAAGTAACTTGCTCACAGTCACACAGCAGACAAGTGGCAGAGCTGGGATCAGAATCAATCAATCAATCAATCGTATTTATTGAGCGCTTACTGTGTGCAGAGCACTGTACTAAGCACTTGGGAAGTACAAGTTGGCAACATATAGAGACAGTCCCTACCCAACAGTGGGCTCACAGTCTAAAAGGGGGAGACAGAGAACAAAACCAAACATACTAACAAAATAAAATAAATAGAATAGATATGTACAAGTAAAATAAATAGAGTAATAAATATGTACAACCATATATCCATATATACAGGTGCTGTGGGGAAGGGAAGGAGGTAAGATGGGGGGGATGGAGAGGGGGACGAGGGGGAGAGGAAGGAAGGGGCTCAGTCTGGGAAGGCCTCCTGGAGGAGGCCAGGTTCTTCTGATTCCCAGGCCGGGCTCTATCAACTAGGCTGCTTCCAGGGAAAACTCCCAGAGGGAATCACTTAGAGGGAAAAAGGAGAGGGACCTTTGGCCAGCTCCATTTGGGGGAAGCAACAGCCTTCCTCAGAGGCTTCCCACCGCTTTGTCTGTGCTCTCTCAGGACACAAGCGGATCCCCTCTTCCCTTCAAACACCCAGGGACCCTTCCCACCAGGCACCACCTGCCCGCACGTTTCTTCCCAAAGGCAGGACTGGGCCGGCGGCCAGGAGCCGAGAGGGAGTCATTCTCTTTTCAATAAATCACCATCTGGTTGAAATCAAATTGCATCTGTCCAGTTTTTTTTTTCCTTAATTTTCAAAAGGCTCAACATTAGATGGCTTATCGAGCCTGTTCTGAGAGGAGGAGGAGGAGGAGGAAAGAGCGCAGGTGTCAGCAAATGCAAGCCCCCTTACCTGAAGCGAAACAAATTATTTGCTCTGTCCAGATGTTTCCCTCAGAAAGACCCAACAGGGAACAATAGGAACACCTCATCTAAACGCCGTCTCCTTAAAAAAGAAGTCCAGAAAAGAAACCTGCGGGTGAAACCCAACACTTCAGGGTTACTGCTTGATTTGATGCCATGATTTTCCAGAAAGCCAAGAACAATTAAATGTTTACAAGACCTGAGCGGACAAAACTCCCACCATCTCTTTGTTGTATGCTCTCCAAATGCATGTCTCGTGCCAAAGAACTGGTGCCCTTCTCTGTACACATGCCTGCCTCTTGTCCTTCAGACATTTTCCCCTCTTTCCTCTCCCCCTCCTCCGCCTCCCCATCCCCACCACCTTACCTCCTTCCCCTCCCCACAGCACCTGTGTATATGCTTATATGTTTGTACGTATTTATTACTCTATTTATTTATTTTATTTGCACATATTTATTCTATTTATTTTATTTTGTTAATATGCTTTGTTTTGTTGCCTGTCTCCCCCTTCCAGACTGTGAGCCCGCTGTTGGGTAGGGACCGTCTCTAGATGTTGCCAACTTGTACTAGTACAGTGCTCTGCACACAGTAAGCGCTCAATAAATACGATTGAATGAATGAATGAATTTTCTCCCAGACCAACTTCACCTTTTCCGAAAAATGCCCCTCGTTTGAAAGTATCGTCTTTGGATCAAGGACCAAGCTACTGCTACCACTATATTATTTTATACAAAATGCCTATTTGTCAGGAATAATTTCAGATTTGCTGAGAAAACGTTCCCTTAAGAATGCGATTCGTCAATACATCAATCATCTCACACTGATGGATAACAATGTTCCTAATACTTGGGCTTTTTTGTAGTGCTCGTAATTTTCCAAAGCACTTTCATATGAATTCTCATTTTTATCCCCATAATATCCCTGAGGTAAGAATAAATGGGGTGAATCATTAAAAGGTGTACAAATGCCCTTCACCCAATCAGTGGCATTTACTGAGTGCTCACTATGTGCACAGCACTGTACCTAAATGCTTGGGAGAGTACAACAGAACAGAATTAGCAGACATGCTCCCAGCCCCAAAAAGCTGGCTGTGCCACCACTTTTATTTATTTTATTTTGTTAGTATGTTTGGTTTTGTTCCCTGTCTCCCCCTTTTAGACTGTGAGCCCACTGTTGGGTAGGGACTGTCTCTATATGTTGCCAACTTGTACTTCCCAAGCGCTTAGTACAGTGCTCTGCACACAGTAAGTGCTCAATAAATATGATTGATTGATTGATTCGGCCCCCACTGAGAAGTGGTGAGCCCCCACTACCAGCTCTGATGAGAAGCAGCATGGCATAGTGCCCAGAGCACAGGCCTGGGGGTCGGAAGGTCATGGGTTCTAATCCCGGCTCTGCCACTTGTCTGCTGCGTGAACTTGGGCAAGTCACTTCGCTTCTCTGGGCCTCAGTTACTTCATCTGTAAAATGGGGATTGAGCCTGTGAGTCCCACGTCGGGCAGGGACTGTGTCCAACCCGATTTACTTGTATCCACCCAGTGCTTAGTACAGGGCCGGGCACATCTGAAGCGCTTAACAAATACCACAATTATTAGTATTACGGCTCAGTTGGATATCCTGACCATGGAATGGACGTTTCTTGGGAACAGGGAACACGTCCTGGCTTCTGTTGTACCTCCCCAGGAGCTTAGTTCAATGCATTGCACTCAAACTCTCAGTAATTACCATCACTCCTACTTTCCCGCATTCCAGAGTCCCAATATCTCATCGCCTCTTAACCTAGGAGAGCAGAGGCTGAGGAGGAATTGAAGCCGCTTGACCTCTTAATGAGCAGAACCTGGGGACATCTGTTCAAACATCAATTTCTCCTTCCACTGAAACTCCTGAGTAATCTTCTCCCCCCAGCATCGCACCAGGCAAGGCCCAAGCGACCTGTACCCTTGCCTGAGCGTGGTGGGCTTCCGCCCCTGCCACAACCCCGTTGTTATCACAGGCAGGGTGTCACTGGGCCTGTCAAAGTGATAGAGGAGCTGAAGGATCGGAACCTGGGTTGTGTCACTTGAAAACAGAGCTCAGAGGGCAGGATTAAACCCCGGGCGGGACCCCTGGCTTTGCTTTGTTTATCTCTTTGGGGCAGGAGGGCTGTTTGTCTTAGGGCCTCCAGATCACAGTACCCAAAGTTTTGAAAAACACCGTGGTCGCTGCCCCAGAACACGGGGCTGACAAGCCAACGGCCTGGTTCTTCCTCAATGTCCAAGAGACCGTGGGGGCCAGATGTCCCTTAAGAAAAGCAACCATGAAAGAACCCACTTTCCCAACAGAGAGAGAGAGAGAGAGACAGAGAGAGAGAGAGAGAGAGAGAGAGAGAGAGCGCCCGGGCTTTGGAGTCAGAGGTCATGGGTTCGAATCCCGGCTCCGCCACATGTCTGCTGTGTGACCTTGGGCAAGTCACTTCACTTCTCTGAGCCTCAGTTCCCTCATCTGTAAAATGGGGATTAAGACTGTGAGCCCCACGAGGACAACCTGATCACCTTGTATCCCCCCCCCCCCCAGTGCTTAGAACAGTGCTTTGGGCATAGTAAGCGCTTAGCAAATGCCATCATCACACGCCCCAACCCCACCCCCCCATGGCCCAGAGGCAAGAGAATGGGCTTGGAAGTCAGAGGATGTGGGTTCTAATTCTGGCTATGCCACTGGTCTGCTGTGTCACCTTGGGCCAGCCACTTCACCTCTCTCCTCAATTACCTCAGCTGTAAAATGGGGATTAAGACTGCAATCCCCGTGTGGGACAGGGACTGTGTCCAACCTGATTACCTTGTATTCTATCCCAGTGCTTAAACAGTGCTTGGCACATAGTAAGCGCTTGACAAATACTATGATTATTATTATTATTATTAAACCTACCACATGGCTTCACACACTGTAACATCACTGTGAACCAGAGACCAACCTGGAAAGGTCACTGTACCACAATGAATACCCAAACTGAAGGGAAGAGTAAAGGTAAGCAATGCTGAGTCCTCCATCCTCCTGGGGGGCTTTGGAGGTGGTCCCCGGTGGTCCTGAGTGGGTGGCAATGGAGGCTACGCTGGGTCAATCAATCAATCAATCGTATTTATTGAGCGCTTACTGTGTGCAGAGCACTGTACTAAGCACTTGGGAAATACAAGTTGGCAACATATAGAGATGGTCCCTACCCAACAGTGGGCTCACAGTCTAGAAGGGGGAGACAGAGAACAAAACAAAATATATTAACAAAATAAAATAAATAGACCAGATATGTACAAGTAAAATAAATAGAGTAATAAATACAAACAAACAGTACAACAGTCATGACTTTATCAAAGTAGTCTCTAAAACACAAGGTGCCAGCCCACCCTTGGCTGGAGTTACAATCAGCAGGCCGTGCTGCTGATTCACAAGGAAATGGAAGTGGATAAGAAAGTCAAGTTAAAGTCACATCTCCTCCAAGAGGCCTTCCCCGATCAAGCCTATTTTGCCCTGACTCCCTCTCCCTTCTACATCATCCTTGCATTTTTATTTCTATTGATGTCTGTCTCCCTGCCTCTAGACTATAAGCTCATTGTGGGCAGGGAATGGCACTGTCTATTGTTGTATTGTACTTTCAATCAATCAATCGTATTTATTGAGCGCTTACTGTGTGCAGAGCACTGTACTAAGCGCTTGGGAAATACATATAGAGACAGACCCTACCCAACAGTGGGCTACTTTCCCAAGTGCTCAGTACAGTGCTCTGCACACAGTAAGCTCTCAATAAATATGACTGAATGAATGAATAGCCTTTGGGCATTTGGTATTCACCCCACCCTCAGCCCCACAGCACTTATGTACAGATCTGAAAATTATTCATATTAATGTCTGTCTCCTCATCTAGACTGTAAGCTCATTATGGGCAGGGAATATACCTCCCAACTCTACTGTTTTGTTCTCTCCCAATTGCTTAGTACAGTACTCTGCACACAATAAGTGCTCAATAAATACCAATGATTGATTAAGCGATCAAGCCCACTGTTGGGTAGGGACTGTCTCTATATGTTGCCAACCTGTACTTCCCAAGTGCTTAGTACAGTGCTCTGCACACAGTAAGCGCTCAATAAATACGATTGATTGATTGATTGAAACACAACAAACTCACTTAGCTGGAGATTTTATACCCCCAGTCTCCAGCAATCATCACAGAGACTGCAGGAGAAGGGTGATATTGCCTGAAAATCTCTGTGAAATTGCCCTTTCTTTTCCTGACTTCTCCAGGCGTTTCCATTTCTCTACATGATAGTGAGAGGTTTGTTCCTCTATCTCCTTCTTATACTTCCTTCATAGATCTTAATAGCCTTGGTCTATGAGTACACTCTGATGCCATTCTGTCCTAGTAAGAATGAGAAGTGTGATTTCTTAAACATCCCTGATCCAAAGACCTCACATGAAAAATTCCATTTATCTCCCAAACTTGATGGGAAGTAAGGAAGGGAAGATTCCTTCTTCCTTACTTGAAATAAAGGGAAATGGAGGTCTAGAGAGGTTACGTATATATGTATATATGTCTGTACAAATTTATTACTCTATTTTACTTGTACATATCTATTCTATTTATTTTATTTTGTTAGTATGTTTGGTTTTGTTTTCTGTCTCCCCCTTTTAGACTGTAAGCTCACTGTTGGGTAGGGACTGTCTCTATATGTTGCCAACTTGTACTTCCCAAGCGCTTAGTACAGTGCTCTGCACACAGTAAGCGCTCAATAAATACGATTGATTGATTACGTGTCTTGCCTAATACCTTCTGATTTCCAGCCCAGGACTCTTTCCACTAGTCCTCACCATCCTTTGTCTTCCAATAGCAGTGGCTTCAAGTTTTTGGTGGGGGGCGGTTATAGTGTTTGTTAAGCACTTACTATGTGCCAGGTACTTTACCAAGTGCTGGGTAGATACCAGATCACCAGGTTGGACACAGTTCACATTCCAGATAGGGCTCAAAGTTTTAACCCCCATTTTACAGATGAGGTAACTGAGGCCCAGAGAAGTTAAGTGACTCGCCCAAGGTCACACAGCAGATATGGGCCTTCCGTAAATAGTAAGGCTCCTCCAGCAGAAAATCTCTCGAGACCAACCACGAGACAGTAAACAAGACCAAAGATGTTCATTATACTTTAGTCATAATATCATTCCTTATTTCCAGATCACCCTTCTTATTATTGTGGTATTTGTTAAGCACTTAATATGTGTCAAGCACCACTGTAAGCACTGGAATAGACGCAGGTCAATCAGGTTAGACACAGTCCCTGGGCCATATGGGGCTCACGGTAAGTAGGAGGGAGAACAGGTATTTCATCCCCAGTTGACGGAGGAGGAAACTGAGGGGCAGAGAAGTTAAGTGACTTAACCAAAGTCACTTAGCAGGCAATTAGTGGAGCTGGGATTAGAACCAGGTCCTCTGATTCCCAGGCTCACGCTTTATCCACGAGGCAGTCATGTACGTATCCGTAATACGTTCATTTATATTAATGTCTGTCTCCCCACCACCTGACTGTAAGTTTGTTGTGGGCAGGGAATGTGTCTGTTTACTGTTGTATTCTCCCAAGCACTGCTCTGCACACAGTAAGAGCTCAGTAAATGTGACTGAATGAATAAGCCACACTCTCCCCTTCTGGGAGTTGGAAGATCTGCTTAGATACTAATTAAACTTCTCAAGATGCCCAGGAGGCAGCAGAGGATCAGCCGTTACAGTGTCCCCGATTTACAGGTGGGGAAGTTGATGCAAGGGAATACTGCATCGATATGCAATCAATCCGAGAAGCAGCGTGGCCCAGTGGAAAGAGCCCGGGCTTTAGAGTCCGAGGTCATGAGTTCAAATCCTAACTCCGCCACTTGTCAGCTGTGTGACTTTGGGCAAGTCACTTCACTTCTCTGTGAAGTGAGACTGTGAGCCCACTGTTGGGTAGGGACTGTCTCTATATGTTGCCAACTTGTACTTCCCAAGTGCTTAGTACAGTGCTCTGCACACAGTAAGCGCTCAATAAATACGATTGATTGATTGATTGATTCTCTATCATCATCAATCGTATTTATTGAGCGCTTACTATGTACAGAGCACTGTACTAAGCGCTTGATTCTCTATGCCTCAGTTACCTCATCTGTAAAATGGGGATTAAGACTGTGAGCCTCCCGTGGGACAACCTGATCACCTTGTAACCTCCCCAGTGCTTAGAACGGTGCTTTGCACATAGTAAGCGCTTAATAAATGCCATCATTATTATTATTATTATTTGACCTCTGCCTAGGACAGCAGAGCAATCCCATGGAAGACTCAAGAACAGGGTCTCCCCTCACCCCCATTCATTCATTCCTTCATTGATTCATGCAATCGCATTCATTGAGCACTTACTGTGTGCAAAGCACTGTATTAAGCACTTGGGAGAGAATGATATAGCAATAAACAGACACATTCCCTGCCCGCAGCGAGCTTACAGTCTAGAGGACTTCCAGATTTCTAAGGTCAATCTACAGTAACTAGAAATAGGACAGTGGGTCTATATCGGATGCTCCTTGAGGGCGGGAACCACGTCCAATAACTAAAGTACTCTCCCAAGTGTTTAGAACAGTCTTTGGCACTCGATACGGTGACGATTGATTGGCCAGATCTAATTAACATTCTAATTGCTCATGCTGCAAAAATTCGGGTATTACTTCTAGTCCTCCGAGAATTGACTAACAGCACAAAATGCTCCACAGACTATCTTGAAACCAGGCCAACGTCACTCTTTTGGTCCATATTCCCTGAGGCCCAAGAGCCTCACACTCCAGCCCCAGAAAACGAGACTGGATAAGGAAGGAAACCAGGAGAGATATGGAAATGGGAACCCGACCGGGGCAGGGTGTGGAAGAGTCGGGGAAGACAAATGACCAAAATGAATGAAATAGGCAAGGGAGAAATCAAAGCAGAGTTGCTCAAGATTTAAAAGGTCAACTATTAGGCAACATGAAAATTAAACTAAAAGGAACACTGCTGCTCTCTGCTCATATCTATTCTATTTATTTTATTTTGTTAGGATGTTTGGTTTTGTCTTCCCCTTTTAGACCGTGATCCCACTGTTGGGTAGGGACCGTCTCTATATGTTGCCAACTTGTACTTCCCAAGTGCTTAGTACAGTGCTCTGCACACAGTAAGCGCTCAATAAATACGATTGATGATGATGATGCTCTGAAGTCCCTTCCTTCCTTGCCGACTCCCGAGAATAGCCAGTAGGGACACTTAAGGACACTAAACACCGATGCACAGGACACTGCATGTTACACTGTAATGATATCCCGTGGCTCAGTGGAAAGAGCCGGAGCTTTGGAGTCAGAGGTCTTGGGTTCAAATCCCGGCTCCGCCAATTGTCAGCTGTGTGACTTTGGGGAAGTCACTTAACTTCTCTGGGCCTCAGTTACCTCATCTGTAAAATGGGGATTAAGACTGTGAGCCCCTCGTGGGACAACCTGATCACCTTGTTACCTCCCCAGCGCTTAGAACGGTGCTTTGCACATAGTAAGCGCTTAATAAATGCCATTAAAAAAAAAAGGTCTATCCGAGCTCTTCCCAACCTAGAGCATCTCTCCAGATCATCCCTTTCTCCACAGCCATTAAACCCTCCCAACTTCCTCTGAAACAGGCACTTTTTCTAACCAGCAAAACTCAGCAACAAGGGAGGCTAGTGCTTCAAAACGAAAAGCACCGGACACAAAGGCGACCAGGGCTGTAGCCGAATCGGGCCGGGGGCAGACCAGCCGGAGTGGCTAGTTTTAGGGTTGGAAGGGACCTCGAGAGACTGGTAGTCCAACCCTTCTCTTAGATTTCTGCTTCCTTTATAGTGTATGCTCCTTGTGGGCAAGGCACATGTTCTCAGAATAATGTTCTCACTCTGCTATATTTATAAGCGCTTAGTACAGTGCTCTGCACACAGTAAGCGCTCAATAAATACGATTGATGATTGATGATGATTGAGTGCTTACTGTATGCAGAGAACTGTACTGAGCGCTTGGGAGAGTACACTACAATAATAAACAGACACATTCCCTGCCCACAATGAGCTTACAGCCTGGGGGTGGGAGGGACAGGGAATTACACTCAATAACTACCATTACTACCACCACCTGAACAGGTAGTTGGTCTCTGCTCCTGGCCCACACTCTAAAAATGAAGATAACCAAGATGCCCCTCCACTCAGGCTCTCCAATTGACTCCGAGAGGGTACCTGGGAAGGTGTAAAGGAAAAAGGTTTCCAATGTTCTTGGAGCAGGAGAGAGGAGCCTCAGACCCTACCCTTCTGAGCCGTTTTAAAATTAAATCTAACTCGATTTTCATGACTGTTTGGCGCGGCCTTAGGCACCGAACTCCGGATCCCAACAGACACTGGGAGGGCAAAGGGCTTGCCCTAGTTCTCCATTTCCTGCCTTAGATCCTACAGGGAATAACACCTGTAACAGAAATGCAACCTGTCCTGTGATTGGAGAGGGGCTCTAGAGGTAAAGTGAAAACCTTGGTGGAACCCGAGGCAGGAAAGACTGAGTCTTCAGCTAAAAAGTCAGAACAAAGTTTTCCTTAATCGTATTAGAGTTCCCTCTCCGCGGTCGTCACCTTGGATGCTTAAATAATAATGGTACTCATTAAGCGCTTACTATGTCCCAAGCACTGGGGTAAATAGATAGAAGTTAATCAGGTTGGAAACAGTCCCTGTCCCACATGGGGCTCACACTTTTAATCCCCATTTTACAGATAAGGTTCTGAGACCCAGAGAGTAAACTGATACGCAGTGGGGCCGGGATTAGAACCCAGATCCTTCTTGCTTCCAGGCCTGTGCTTTTATCCACTAAGCCATCCTGCATTCCCCCCACCCGCCGGCTCTCCTTTCAGGGGCTGCATGAGGAACTTTTTAGACTGTGAGCCCACTGTTGGGTAGGGACTGTCTCTATATGTTGCAAATTTGTACTTCCCAAGCGCTTAGTACAGTGCTCTGCACATAGTAAGCGCTCAATAAATACGATTGATGATGATCATGATGAACTTGACTTTGGTTGAAGGTAAATGCCAGTGGCCCCGAAAACCACCCAGGATGGATAGGTTTAAGAGAAAATTACTTCTATGCTGACATCTCATAGGGAAGATCTTCAAATGGGATAAAGTGCTCTTGAGAAGCAGCGCGGCTTAGTGGAAAAAGTACGGGCTTGGGAGTCAGAGAATGTGGGTTCTAATCCTGCTTCCGCCACTTGTCTGCTGTGTGGCCTTTGGCAAGCCACTTAATAATAATAATAGTGATGATGATGGCGTTTGTTAAGGGCTCACTATGTGCCGAATACTGTTCTAAGCGCTGGGGTAGATGCAAGGTAATCAGGTTGTCCCATGTGGGGCTCACAGTCTTAATCCCCATTTTACAGATGAGGTCACTGAGGCACAGAGAAGTCAAGTGACTTGCCCAAAGTCACACAGCTGATCAGCGGCAGAGCCGGGATTAGACTTCTCTGGGCTTCAGTTACTTCATCTGTAAAATGGGGATTAAGACTGTGAGCCCCACATGAGACAACCTGATGACCTTGTATCTACCCCAGTGCTTAGAATAGTGCTCGGCACATAGTAAGAGCTTAACAAATACCAATCGTATTTATTGAGCTCTTACTGTGTGCTGAACACTGTACTAAGCGCTTGGGAAGTACAAGTTGGCAACATATAGAGACGGTCCCTACCCAACAGCGGGCTCACAGTCTACCGTCATTATTACTATTATCGCCCTGCATATTCTCCCTCCTCTAGCAGCGTGGCTCAGTGGAAAGAGCCCGGGCTTTGGAGTCAGAGGTCAGGGGTTCAAATCCCAGCTCTGCCAATTGCCAGCTGTGTGACTTTGGGCAAGTCACTTAACTTCTCTGGGCCTCAGGTCCCTCCTCTGTAAAACGGGGATTAAGACTGTGAGCCCCCCACGGGACAACCTGATCACCTTGGAACCTCCCCAGCGCTTAATAAATGCTATCATTATTTATTATTATTATTATTACCTCTTTCCCTCCAGCAAAAGATTGGGCAGCCTTGCCTTGGAGACTGCTCCTCCAGCCCAGTCATGCAAGTTAGGAAAGGTCTGAAGGGCAGCAGCAGCAGCCTGGAAGTGGCCAATTGACAACTCTGAAGGAGGGATGGAGGCAGTGGGAAGAGGAGGCTCCCATAAAGGAAGCCAGATCGATTGGCCAGAGATGGTGAGAACTCGGCTCCGTAAAGCTATGCCACTGCATATTTTCCCTTGGCTAGGAGAGGACGATGGGTTGAATTCCACCCAGATCACGGGGTTGGTGCTGCGGTTGCCTGCATCCTCTGGTGCCGGCAGTTCGCGACTACGAATCCCTCGCACCCTCCTCAGGATAACGGCAAGGATTACACGGATTCTAAAATCTACACCCCGCCGGGCAGGCTCGAGAAAGGTGAATTTCCCTTCTATCCCCACGTCTCCATCACAGACGACACTGACCCAAGGGAAACGGCTCTTTTAGAGAAGCAGCGTGGCTCAGTGGAAAGAGCCCGGGCTTTGGAGGCAGAGGTCATGGGTTCAAATCCCGGCTCCGCCACTTGTCAGCTGTGTGACTTTGGGCAAGTCACTTCACTTCTCTGGGCCTCAGTTTCCTTATCTGTAAAATGGGGATTAGGACTGTGAGCCCCCGGTGGGACAACCTGATCACCTTGTATCTCCCCAGTGCTTAGAACAGTGCTTTGCACATAGTAAGCGCTTAACAAATACCATCGTTATTATTATTATTAAAAGGCCGAAGGGTTCAATTCATCTGCTGCCCGCCCTGACTTAGGGACCTTCCCGAAGAGTCTTCCCGGGCCACACTTTGCCAGAAACAGAGAAAGAGAAGCAGCGTGGCTCAGTCAGTGGAAAGAGCATGGGCTTTGGGGTCAGAGTGCTCTAACCACTAAGCCATCCTGCATTCCCCCCAACCCACCGGCTCTCCTTTCGGGGACCGCATGAGGAACTTGACTTTGGTTGGAGGTAGATGCCAATGGCTCCGAAAACCACCCTGGATGGATAGGTTTAAGAGAAACCACCAACTGTCAGCGGTGTGACTTTGGGCAAGTCACTTCACTTCTCTGGTCCTCAGTTACCTAATCTGTAAAATGGGTATTAAAACTGTGAGCCCCCCGTGGGACAACCTGATCACCTTGTAACCTCCCCAGCGCTTAGAACAGTGCTTTGCACCAAGCGCTGAACAAATACCATTATTATTATTAAGAGTAGAGCAGCCAGAGCGCAACACTGTAAGAGAAGCAGCGTGGCCTAGAGGAAAGAGCAGGGGCCTGGGAGAGAGAAGACCCGGGTTCTAATCCCGCCTCCGCCACTTACCTGCTGTGTGACCTTGGGCAAGTCCCCTAATTCCTCTGTGCCTCAGTTCCCTCCTTTGCAGAACGGGGATTCAGTACCTGCTCTTCCTGGTAAGCCTGTGATGGAGCCCTACGTGGGACCTGATTACCTACCTGCTTAGCACAGGATTCAGCACATAGTAAGTGCAGAATATCATAACTGTTATTAATAGTAATTAATGGCATTGATAGTACTAATAGTAATAGTAATGGTAAGAACAATAAAGATAATAAGCGGGCAAGAGTTTATCTACGTCCACAGAAAATTACTGTGGGAAGAGACGTTGCATAACAAGAGCTTCATCCCTGAAGTGAGTCACTGGGGATCATCATCATCAATCGTATTTATTGAGCGCTTACTATGTGCAGAGCACTGTACTAAGCGCTTGGGAAGTACAAATTGGCAACATATAGAGACAGTCCCTACCCAACAGTGGGCTCACAGTCTAAAAGGGGGAGACAGAGACCAAACATACTAACAAAATAAAATAAATAGAATAGATATGTACAAATAAATTAAATTAAAAAATAGAGTAAAAAAATATGTACAAACATATATACAGGTGCTGTGGGGATGACTTAGCCTTGTTCTAGGATAAGTTTTCTCCTAGTGTGCCTGCTGGAAAACATCACTATTGCCAGGCTATGTTTTCTATATGTAAGCATTTGCGTAGGCTTAATTACAACAGAATTGGACTCAGTCGTTTTTGATTTCATGACAGTGGTTGTTAAAACGAGATGAGTGCTGGCAGGGAGGAAGAAAAATTCCATGAAAAGCCAGGAAGACTCATTTCGGTGTATCAGTGCACCGATCAATCAATCAATCAATCGTATTTCTTGAGCGCTTACTGTGTGCAGAGCACTGTACTAAATGCTTGGGAAGTACAAGTTGGTAACATATAGAGACGGTCCCACAAACATATATACGTATACATATACATATATACATATTCTTCTAGACGGTGAGCCCACTGTTGGGCAGGGACTGTGCTCTGCACACAGTAAGCGCTCAATAAATTTGATTGATTCATACATATATACAGATGCTGTGGGGCACTGTACTAAGAGCTTAGGAGAGTACAATATAACAGAGTGGGCAGATCTGATCGCAGAAGCTCTGTGGAGGGCGGTCAGATCTGGTGAATTCTTGGATTAGACCACCTGGGAATACGGATTGCTGGAGGCTATTTCCTCTAGATATAAGATCCTTGAGGGCAGAGATCAGGTATTTTTATTGTGTCCTCTCAAGCACCTATTCTACTGCTCTGTACACAGTAATAATAATAATAATCATGGTATTTGTTAAGCGCTTACTACGTGCAAAGCACTGTTCTAAGCACTGGGGGGATATAAAGTGATCAGGTTGTCCCACGTGGGGCTCACAGTCTTAATCCCCATTTTACAGATGAGGGAACTGAGGCCCAGAGAAGTTAAGTGACTTGCCCAAAGTCACACAGCTGACAATTGGCGGGGCCGGGATTTGAACCCATGACCTCTGTCTCCAAAGCCCAGGTGCTTTCCACTGAGCCACACTGCTTCTCTAGCAGTAGACACCCAATAATAATAATAATAATGAATAATTATGGTATTTAAGCGCTATGTTCCAGACGCTTAGAACAGTGCCTGACACATACCATAATTATCAGTTATCATTAATATTATTATTAATTGTATTATGGTATTTGTTAAGCGCTTATTGTACCAGGCACTGTTCCAAGCGCTGGGGTGGATACAAGTTAGCTGCGTTGGACAGAGCCCTATGCGAGGCTTGGTCTTTATCCCCATTTTACAGACGAGGCAACTGAGGGACAAAGGAGTTAAGGGACTTGCCCAAGGCCACACGGCAGACATGTGGCGAAGCCAGATGTAGAACCCACATCCTTCTGATTCCCAGGCCCGGTCTTTTTTCATCAGGCCATGCTGTATCTCAAGTCAGGGATTGTGTCTTTTACCTATCATACTCTTCCAAATGCTGAGTATATAGTACTCTATAACATTATAATAATGATGGCATTTATTAAGCGCTTACTATGTGCAAAGCACTGTTCTAAGCACTGGAGAGGTTACAAGGTTGTCCCACGGGGGGCTCACAGTCTTAATCCTCATTTTCCAGATGAGGTAACTGAGGCCCAGAGAAGTGAAGTGACTTGCCCAAAGTCACCCGGCCGACAAGTGGCGGAGCCGGGATTTGAACCCATGACCTCTGACTCCAAAGCCCGGGCTCTTCCCACTGAGCCACGCTGCTTCTCTAGACATCATCTTGCCTCATGCCATCGAGCCGTCTCCGACCCACAGCAACGCCAAGGCCGCGTCTCTCCCGGAACACCCTGCCTCCAATCAATCAATCAGTTGTATTTACTGAGCGCTTACTGTGTGCAGAGCACTGTACTAAGCGCTTGGGAAGTACAAGTTGGCAACATATAGAGACAGTCCCTACCCAACAGTGGGTTCACAGTCTAAAAGACTGCAAGTCCACCTGCAATCGTTCTGATAGTGGACCTCAATAACTACTACTGAGTGAGCAGAATAAAGATGGACTTGGAATTAGTTTAAATGATTAAAGCACCAGGGTTCAATGGCTAAAACTTACCGGGGGGTGGCTGGGCAGGGCAGGGCACTGAGGCACACCCGCGGGGTGAAGGACGGCCAGTTGTATGGTTCCTTCTACTCTACTGCTCCTCTGGTGAGAGAAATCAATCAATCAATCAATCGTATTTATTGAGCGCTTACTGTGTGCAAAGCACTGTACTAAGCGCTTGGGAAGTACAAGTGAGGAAAGGGGCACGGTGGCCTGGCTGGGTGGACTACCTGACACCAGACGAGCCCTGAGGGTTCAAACTTGCGTCCGACTTGGCCGGGCCTATTCCCCATCCTGGGCATTGCTAAAACCAGGTCCCGTGAAGCTCACATAAGCCGTTCCGTACATTTATTGGGTTGAGGAAGGGAGAGAATGAGCTCCCTCCCCGAAACTCCCAGGAAAATGTCTTAATTAATCAAATTGTGATTCAGAACTGAAAGCATTATCATTTGGAATTTGGGTATATTAGAGAGCCTAGTACAGAGCTCTGCACTCAATAATATCACTGATGATGACTCAAGTGAAGAAAAAAGTATGTTTTACATCCTCCCTTATGCCTTTCCTCCTTGGACCTTTATGGGGGGGAAAGCCCTTATCTAGCTTTCTCTATTCTGAAAAATTGGTTTTCAAAGGCACAAATGACCATATTTCAATTCCCGTATTTTTAGAACTCTTAAATCAATCAATCAATCAATCAATTGTATTTATTGAGCACTTACTGTGTGCAGAGCACTGTATTAAGCGCTTGGGAAGTACAAGTTGGCAACATATAGAGACAGTCGCTACCCAACAGTGGGCTCACAGTCTAAAAGGGGTGACAGAGAACAAAACCAAACATACTAACAAAATAAAATAAATAGAATAGATATGTACAGGTAAAATAAATAGAGTAATAAATATGTACAAACATATATACATATATACAGGTGCTGTGGGGAAGGGAAGGAGGTAAGATGGGGGGGATGGAGAGGGGGACGAGGGGGAGAGGAAGGAAGGGGTTCAGTGTGGGAAGGCCTCCTGGAGGAGGTGAGCTCTCAGTAGGGCCTTGAAGGGAGGAAGAGAGCTAGCTTGGCGGATGGGCAGAGGGATTGGGGGGCATTCCAGGCCCGGGGGAGGACGGGGGCCGGGGGTCGATGGCGGGACAGGCGAGAACGAGGTACGGTGAGGAGGTTAGCGGCGGAGGAGCGGAGGGTGCGGGCTGGGCTGGAGAAGGACAGAAGGGAGGTGAGGGAGGAGGGGGCCAGGGGATGGATGGACAGCCTGGAAGCCCAGGGTGAGGAGTTTCTGCCTGATGCGCAGATTGATTGGTAGCCACTGGAGATTTCTGAGGAGGGGAGGCTTTAAAAACAAACCAGGCTCCATATCCCTTGTGCCTTGGTTATTCATTTGTAAAATGAGAATATCTGTTCTCCCACCCTCAGTATGTGAACCCCAAGAAGGATAGGGGCTATGGTTTAATTATCTTGTCATGGCTCTACCCAGCACTTAGCACAGTGGTGGGCACATGGTAAATGCTTATTATTATGCAATGATTCTGAGCTGGGCAGAGTTTACTTTGAGACTGGCTATCCACACAGATTCAAATTCAGGAAGGTCAAACTCTTCACATTCAAGCCACCTACTTCCACCCCCAAAGTTTTTGTGACCTGGGAAACCTCCCCCAACAGCATTTATGGACACACCATTAAACTCGATTGCCTCCCCTTCCTACAAAAGTAGAACAGTGCTTGGCACATAGTAAGCCCTTAACAAATATCAACATTATTAGTACAATCTATTTCAAAATCTGCCTCTTGTGCTAGACTGCAAGCTCCTTGAGGATGGGAATTGTGCCTACTTACTTTATTGTAATAATAATGATGGCATTTGTTAAGTGCTTACTATTCGCAAAGCACTGTTCTAAGCGCTGGGGAGGTAACAAGGTGATCAGGTTGTCCCACAGGGGGCTCACAGTCTTAATTCCCATTTTCCAGAGGAGGGAACTGAGGCCCAGAGAAGTGAAGTGACTTGCTCAAAGTCACCCAGCTGACAATTGGCGGAGCCAGGATTTGAACCCATGACCTCTGACTCCAAAGCCCAGGCTCTTGCCACTGAGCCACGCTGCTTCTCTTCCCAGTGCTAAGTTCAGTGCTCTGCACATAGTAGTCAAGCGCTCCACAAATACCATCAATTAACTTGAGTAGCAGCGTGGCTCAGTGGAAAGAGCCCGGGCTTTGGAGTCAGAGGTCATGGGTTCAAATCCCGGCCCTGCCAATTGTCAGCTGTGTGACTTTGGGCAAGTCACATCACTTCTCTGGGCCTCAGTTCCCTCATCTGGAAAATGGGGATGAAGACTGTGAGCCCCGCATGGGACACCCTGATGACCCTGTATCTCCCCCAGTGCTTAGAACAGTGCTTGGCACATAGCAAGCGCTTAATAAATGCCACCCCTTCCCCATCCCCCCGCCTTACCTCCTTCTCCTCCCCACAGCACCTGTATATATGTTTGTACGTATTTATTACTCTATTTTATTTGTACATATTTATTCTATTTTATTTTAATACGTTTTGTTGTACGTATTTATTACTCTATTTAATTTGTACATATTTATTCTATTTTGTTAATATGTTTTGTTCTCTGTCTCCCCCTTCTAGACTGTGAGCCCGCTGTTGGGTAGGGACCGTCTCTATATGTTGCCAACTTGGACTTCCCAAGCGCCTAGTCCAGTGCTCTGCACACAGTAAGCGCTCAATAAATACGATTGATTGAATGAATAAATATTATTATTACTATTATTAACTTGCACTGACTCTCGGGACTCATCTGCTGTCATCTGGCGCCCCCTGCTGTTTGCCGCTATGAGCAGAGAATGTGTCACATAGATTGTACGCTCCCAAGCGCTTAGTACAGTGCTCTGCACACCGTTAAGTACTCAACAAATAAGGTTGATTGATAATGACTCCATCGCAATGCCCGGTCACCCCAGGCAGGTCCACTTAAAGAGAAAAAACACCAGTCAGTCCCAAAGGTGTCATCACCCCTCTTGCACTTCCCAAGCGCTTAGTACAGTGCTCTGCACACAGTAAGCGCTCAGTAAATATGATTGATTGACTGATTGATCAAAGGTGTCTCCCCCTTCTAGACTGTGAGCCCGCTGTTGGGTCGGGACCGTCTCTATATGTTGCCAACTTGGACTTCCCAAGCGCTTAGTACAGTGCTCTGCACACCGTTAAGTACTCAACAAATAAGGTTGATTGATCACGACTCCAACGCAATGCCCAGTCACCCCAGGAGGGTCCACTTAAAGAGAAAAAACACCAGTCAGTCCCAAAGGTGTCATCACCCCTCTTGCACTTCCCAAGCGCCTAGTACAGTGCTCTGCACACAGTAAGCGCTCAATAAATACGATTGATTGATTGATCAAAGGTGTCTCCCCCTTCTAGACTGTGAGCCCGCTGTTGGGTAGGGACCGTCTCTATATGTTGCCAACTTGGACTTCCCAAGCACTTAGTACAGTGCTCTGCACACAGTAAGCGCTCAATAAATCCGATTGAATAATAATAATAATGGCATTTAAGTGCTTACTATGTGCAAAGCACTGTTCTAAGCGCTGGGGGGGATACAAGGTGATCAGGTTGTCCCACGTGGGGCTCACAATCTTAATCCCCATTTTACAGATGAGGGAACTGAGGCTCAGAGAAGTGAAGTGACTTGCCCAAGGTCACACAGCAGATATGTGGCGGAGCCAGGATTTGAACCCATGACCTCTGACTCCAAAGCCCGGGCTCTTTCCACTGAGCCACGCTGCTTCTCTATGAATGAATGAATCTGCTTGTTTAAAGACGGGAAGGGAAAGTCAGTGGAGAGTCTACAGGATCAAGGGCCAGGAAAGAGAAAATCTACTGCCCAAGACTGTGACTAGAGGTTGCCCGGAGACGGCAGCCAGTGACCCACAATCAGAAAGATAATAATTTAATAATAATAATAATAATAATTTTGGTATTTGTTAAGCGCTTACTATGTGCAAAGCACTGTTCTAAGCGCTGGAGAGGATACAAAGTGATCATTTTGTCCCATGTGGGGCTCACAATCTTGATCCCCATTTTCCAGATGAGGTCACTGAGGCCCAGAGAAGTGAAGTGACTTGCCCAAAGTCACACGGCTAAGCAGCGGAGCTGGGATTTGAACCCATGACTTCTGACTCCCAAGCCTGTGCTCTTTCCACTGAGCCACGCTGCTTCTCAAAGATCAAGTCAGCCCTCGCCCAGGCCAGTGAACCAACAGTGACCCCGACCGAGACGGAGATAAAGCAGCAGCGTGGCTCAGTGGAAAGAGCCCGGGCTTTGGAGTCAGAGGTCAGGGGTTCGAATCCCGGCTCCGCCACACGTCTGCTGTGTGACCTTGGGCAAGTCACTTCTCTGCGCCTCAGCGACCTCATCTGTGAAATGGGGATTGAGACTGTGAGCCCCACGTGGGACAACCTGATCACTTTGTATCCCCCCCAGCGCTTACAACAGTGCTTTGCACAAAGTAAAGAGAAGCAGCATGGCTCAGTGGAAAGAGCCCAGGCTTTGGAGTCAGGGGTCATGGGTTCAAATGCCGGCTCCGCCACTTGTCAGCTGTGTGACTTTGGGTAAATCACTTCACTTCTCTGTGCCTTAGTGACCTCATCTGTAAAATGGGGATTAAGACTGTGAGCTCCCCGTAGGACAACCTGATCACCTTGTAACCTCCCTGGCGCTTAGAACAGTGCTTTGCACATAGGAAGCGCTTAATAAATGCCATCATTATTATTATTAATAAGCCCTTAACAAATGCCAACATTATTATTATTATCCAAAGGGAAGGGAGAGATGTGGGGGGGAAAGGAAGACACACATGCGGGAAAGTCCTCAAAAGACACGGAGACACGTGGATACACTGTACCTTGAGTCTGTCCCTAGGATGCGAAAGTCTGAACATTGCCAAGGGAGGGAAGCCTCGATTCACTGTAGCCCAGTGTGCAAGAAGCGGGGGTCTGTTGTCACCCTGACATGGGCCAAGCATGGTCAACAGGAGCAAGTTGGCCCTTCCCCAGATGCCCAAAACTTCCAACTGCGGAAGTGGGATAGGAGGACCCCCAAGTGCCCCGATGGGAAAAATGAGGGACTTACTCCTCCTACAGCCCTAGCTCTTCCCCAGATGCCAAAAACCTCCAACTGTGGGAGTGGGATAGGAGGACCTCCAAGTGCCCCGATGGGAAAAATGAGGGACTTAATCCTCCTACAGTCCTAGCTCTTCCCCAGATGCCCAAAACCTCCAACTGTGGGAGTGGGATAGGAGGAGCCCCTTTGGGAAAAATGAGGGACTTACTCTTCCTACAATTAGGCTCTTCCCCAGATGCCCAAAACCTCCAACTGCGGGAGTGGGATAGGAGGACCCCCAAGTGCCCCGATGGGAAAAATGAGGGACTTACTCCTCCTACAGTCCTAGCTCTTCCCCAGATGCTCAAAACCTCCAACTGTGGGAGTGGGTTAGGAGGACCCCCAAGTGCCCCGATGGGAAAAATGAGGGACTTACTCCTCCTACAGCCCTAGCTCTTCCCCAGATGCCCAAAACCTCCAACTGTGGGAGTGGGATAGGAGGACCCCCAAGTGTCCCGATGGGAAAAATGAGGGACTTACTCCTCCTACAGTCCTAGCTCTTCCCCAGATGCCAAAAACCTCCAACTGTGGGAGTGGGATAGGAGGACCCCCAAGTGCCCCGATGGGAAAAATGAGGGACTTACTCCTCCTACAGCCCTAGCTCTTCCCCAGATGCCCAAAACCT
Organism: Tachyglossus aculeatus; assembly: GCF_015852505.1. NCBI lineage: Eukaryota > Metazoa > Chordata > Mammalia > Monotremata > Tachyglossidae > Tachyglossus > Tachyglossus aculeatus. Next base: position 4,271,315 of record NC_052079.1, read on the forward strand.
CCAACTGTGGGAGTGGGATAGGAGGACCCCCAAGTGCCCCGATGGGAAAAATGAGGGACTTACTCCTCCAAGGGTCACCAATGAAGCAGAAGCCCACCCCTCCCCTTCAAGGTGGCAGAGGAAAGACAGAAGCTGCTATATGAGCAACTTCTCCAGCAGATGAAGTGGCATGCGGGGTCGGGACAGACTGGCTATAGTTGCCCACAAAGTTACACAGGGCAATGAAAACACTTTCAACCCCACACTACAAATTCCAGGGTAGAGATCCATCCTCTCATAAGTAGGCACAGGCCCCAAGCACCACCCGCCCCCAGCGCTTAGTACAGTGCCTGGCACATAGTAAGCGCTTAAATACCGCAATGATTATTATTACCTTATGCCAGGTTTGGACCACTAGGCTATGGGTTCCTGAACACCACCGCAGATCCAAAGCACTGCACTCACACCCGAGATGGTTCAGAGCTGTCAGTCCCCGTCCCCAGAAACCAACCATGGGCTGTTTATATTAACCACTGCCCCATCCACCAAGGCAGAATTGCAGAAGAGAGTGGCCAAAATTAAGGGGAATTTTTTTCTTGTGTGTGTGTGTGGCAAGGGGATGGACTGAATGCAAGGGAGAAAGGGAAATATACACACTGGAGGCTACAACCAGAACGTATTTTGTGTCACCAGGCTTAACTGCAACGTTTCAGTGATATACTGCTTTATCCTTTTTAATTTCAATACACAACTGTAAATCATACTAGCTTCAGTGTTAGTCACTGAACTGCTTTTGAAAGTTCAGTCTGCTGCCTGTACTTTGGCAGAAGCTTCCACATAACATATCAATTTTTATGGCACTGTAATTGTGACAAACGTTCACAATTGTAAAAAAAAAAAAGCCCTTTGAAGAAACTTTTTAAACAATGTGAAGCAGGGTAAGCAGGCTATTTAGAGGGATCAAATACTGGCAGCAAAATCTGGATGAGGCGAACACTACAGGGAGCGCATTATTGTGGAAATTGTTTTTGAAGATTACTTTGGTTGTTCTTCCCCAGTGGCTCTCCACATTTTCCCTCCTCCTCCTGCCTTTTTTTTTTTTTGGTCCCTTTTTAAGAGCATAAAATGTATTTTGCTCTAACACTGAGCTGAGAACACACACGATTCTTCTTTCACACTAAGCAAGAGAGAGGTACCTCTTTCTGCTAACAATGTTAACAGCACAGTAAGGTGCAGTAAAAAATTGGAATGCTCCTTTCAGAAAAACATCCGCTAATTATATATTTGGTAAAATCAGTTAAAAACTTTTTCCTCTGGGAATTGATGCTTTTTCCTATTTGCTTATACTGAGGACCTTAAAATTCCTACTAGATAACCTATGCTACTGTTAAAGTGTTGTAAAATTAAATTCACTTGCACTGTCTGAAATTAAAAATGCTCACACACACACACACACACACACACACTCTCTCTCTCTCTCTCTCTCTCTCTCTCTCTCTCTGTTCTTTAGAAAAAAAGTTCTTACCCAGAAAATCACTTCCAAAAATACTGAGTTTTTCCCAAACACAATTCATGTATACAGTCTTTCACATCCTAAAGAATTGATGGACTAAATTATGCTTGACACTGGATCCTGGAAAGGTTCAGAAAGCCAGCTCTGAAATTTAACCATTTTTGTCATTTGGACGAAGGACAAAACTCCATCATTTTAGAATGTTAAAGAAAAGTCTGGAGTTGAGCAGATGCGATTCAATTTGGGAAAATGAGAAAAAGTGGTACATGAGGGAAAGGATAGAAGCACTCTACATATAACCAAGAACACTATGCTAGCCAAACTAGAAAAATAATATGGATTTACCTCATATGGACACATCCAATATTTCCCATACTGAGCTCATGCTGCGAAGAGATATGGGTAGTCTTGGTTAACTCCATTATTGTGAAACTTCAATCTGCATCCTTACTACTGCCAGAGAGTGTCTACTGCAAACTGCCGGCCCCTGGGAAACATTTTCCTTAATTTTCCACACAACGGAGCAGAGAAAATTGATACCAATGTGAAATGGTTTCCGAATGTTCTAGAGAAAATCGATTGGCAATTTTTCTTTCTTTTGTTGACTAATACCGCAATACACTTATTCCATACTTCTAACGGACTTGGCGGAAATGATCTTTGGAGACATACACACACACACACATATTATTGCTCATCACCAGCTCCTTGGATATATAGGAATTGGTACTGTTCTCAGAGCATAGTTTAGCCTTACACACCAGAAGCTACAAATGAGCTCAAGCATGACACGTGGTGGGTTTGTTCTGTTACACAGGTGATTCACATGGGCTTCCTGCATCTTTTCCAACTCCTGCAGTTTCTGAAAGCTTCAAAATGGTAGCAGGGTGGGCGTGGGGAGGGAAGAGGTATCATGGTCATTTTTAACAAGTAGATCACCGATGATTGCAAATCTACAGTGAACCCCAGCAGCGTTCAAGTCATGGTTCACTTTAACCAAAAGGTTAGAGATAAACGAGGCTGCCGCGTCTCGTCACTATCGTTATGAAAACTATAAAACGAACTAAGATGTATCTGCTGCAGGAGGGTTGACGGTGCGTTGTCTCACTGCATTCTGCGAAAAGTCTCTGTTGGATGCCTTTTTGTTCTCAGCATCATCATCCGAAAGATCTTCTTCATCGGCCTCTTGTTCCTCTTCCAATTTTTTCAAGATCCGGGTAGATTCTGGTGGTATTTTTTCTTAGAGGTAAAGAACACACACAGTTGTGGTACGAAGTTTTGGTTTTACCACGAGAACCTAGCCTAAGACCTTGGATATTTTCACACCTTACTAATGGTCTAAAAGCAAATAAAGATCAAATTGCTATAGCTTTTGTTAAACCAAGGTTTGGGACTTCAATGGTAAGTAGTCCCTATTAAATACTTCCAAATGCCAAAACCCTAAACACCAAAAATACAAAAGTAGGTGGAGTCAGAACAGAGAAGCACCTCATTTTTACCAAACGTAGCTTTCTTCTCGATTCCTAGGATCAGGATATTAGTTCTAAAATGCTCCTTCAACAAAGCCTCAGACTGGTAAGGGAACCAAACTACGTGAATTATAAGAAAGTAGAGAATAGCAGGCAGCACAAAACAATGTTTAAGTTAACCCCAGCTGCACTTTACAGGTGCTGCTCTTAAGACACCCACAGAAGTTACCTCTGAACAAAATATCCTGCATTCTTAATATCTTCACTCTAAACAAATACAAAATGATGTCCAACAGTTCACGCTTAAGCATCCCAAATATTCTTTATACACAGAAAAAACACACTGGAGACCGTTCCGCACTTATAGTCTAGACGGATATTAAAATAAGTTACAAACAAGGGAAGCGACAGAGTAAGGATATGTACATACGTGACATGTGACAGTGCTCTGCACATAGTAAGCTCTCAATAAATACGATTGATTGATGTGAGGGGTAAGAGGGGTAAGCTCACCTCCTCCAGGAGGCCTTCCCAGACTGAGCCCCCTTTTTCCTCTCCTCCTCCCCATCCCCCCGGCCCTACCTCCTTCCCCTTCCCACAGCACTTGTATAGATATTTGTACAGATTTATTACTCTATTTTACTTGTACATATTTACTATTTATTCTGCTCATGATGTGCATATAGCTTTATTTCTATTTGTTCTGATGATTTTGACACCTGTCTACATGTTTTATTTTGTTGTCTGTCTCCCCCTTCTAGACTGTGGGCCCGTTGTCGGGTAGGGACCGTCTCTCTCTGTTGCCGACTTGGACTTCCCAAGCGCTTAGTCCAGTGCTCTGCACACAGTAAGTACTCAATAAATATGATTGAATGAATGAATGAAGTACTTAAGTGCTTAAGAGGAGCAGCGTGGCTCAGTGGAAAGAGCACGGGCTTTGGAGTCAGAGGTCATGAGTTTGAATCCCGACTCTGCCACGTGTCTGCTGTGTGACTTTGGGCAAGTCACTTCACGTCTCAGAGCCTCAGTTACCTCATCTGTAAAATGGGGATGATGACTGTGAGCCCCATGCGGGACAACCTGATCACCTTGTATCCCCCCAGCGCTAGAACAGTGCTTTGCACATAGTAAGCACTTAATAAATGCCATCATTATTATTATTATTATTAAGGGGGTACAGACCCAAGTGCACATGTGATGCAGGAGGAAGGGCAAATAGGGTGGTCATAGCCAGAGTTTAGAGGGATATCACCAACAATTGAAAAATCCAGCCTAGGGACTGGGTGGCAACTAAGAGAGGTGGGTTAGGAGTAGGGCAATAGGGATGGAGGCTATCTGACCCACACCTGCAAAAGCAGGTTCCTTCTTTCTCTCTCCTTGCCTCACGCCAGGTTGAGGGCCTTAAGAGCAACAAACTGTAACAAGATAAACTTAATTCCAGTCATCAATCATGGCACTAGGAGGGCATATTTGGAATGATGAACGGCAAAGAAGTTGGTCTGACAGGAGGATAGCCAGATGCCAATGCAGTTACTTTTTCACTAGCTAATCAAGCTGTAAAAGTACTGAATCAGCCTTGGAAAGCTTGACCAGAAACTCAGCAACCAGCCTCAGAGGCAAGATGAGTCCATTGAGGATTCTGGGACAGGGGTTCCCTTTTGAACCTTCTAGACTGTGAGCCCATTGTTGGGTAGGGACTGTCTCTATATGTTGCCAACTTGTACTTCCCAAGCGCTTAGTACAGTGCTCTGCATACAGTAAGCGCTCAACAAATACGATTGATTGATTGATTGAAGTGAGAATCTTGCTCCAATGCTCATAGAAGGACTGCCCCTGCAGCAGAGGAATTTCTAAAAAGGTGGAATTCTAAAATGTACTTACTTGAATAGGGGTACTGCTGGGGTCTCTGTCTTTTTGAAGGACAAAGGCAGTCTGCTACAAATACCATAATCTGTAGGAAAAAAACAAATAAGGGTTTGAATTCCTCCTCGTTCCTCACAAAACTACACTAATACCTCAAATTACGCCATTAACTTTTGAGGTAATCAGAAAAGAGGCTATACTCACAAGTCCCAGGACAAGTCCTGAACACAGAGTGACTAAAGCAAATATTACATATGATCCCCAAACTGGTATTCCAAGATCTTCTGTGAAATAGTTATGGCAGTGCTAGATGCAAAAGAAGAAAAAGAAGGGCACCAAGGAATTGATCATTTAAAAATGTAGAATCAAAACATTTTGCAGTGTTTAAAGCCATCTAGAGCTGCACAGGTCTTTCTGAAGTACCAAAGTACACGACTCCTCTCAAAGACCTTGGACGGCTGACCCCTCCTCACCAGAGTGCTGTCATCTACTTCAATGTGCCATCACCCTTGGCCATCCTGCCTCCTCTCTGTTGCTCAAGCCTTCTTCCTACCTGACTTGCCTAGAAAAACCTCTAGTTTTTCAGACCCCTTCTAAAAAGTCACCTTTTCTAAGCTGCTGGTTATTCTTCCTGCTTCCCACACTTGCACAGGGAATATGTCTTCTGCTTCTACTGCATCTCCCAAGCATTTAGGAGAGTACTGTGCCTTCTGTAAGCTTTTGATACATATTATTCCGACTACTACTATTTCCCTCATGTTCTTAACTGTTTATTTGTTCACCTCTATCCACTTAACTTTACTACTTGTGGGTGTTTGGTCTTTTGTATGGATTAAATGCTCCTTGAGGCTAGGGAGCATGTGTTCTCTAGTACCTAGTGCAATCCTCTGCTTTCAAAATTGTTACTTTAGAAGCCAAACTTGAGCACATACCCTAATCCACATAGATAGCTGAAAAAGAGCCGACATGCTGCTCATCCTGAAAAAAAAAAACAAAAAAAAAAATAGATTAGGAAACAAATAGTCTAATTCTGCACCAGAATGAAAAATAAAATGGATTATTTAGCCTTTTCTAGACTAGATTGTGGATTTACCACTGATTTTCATCACTGTAAGATAATGGCTTATAGCAGAACTTCTTGTAGACAAAGTTATTAACAACCACATAACTTTTCCATAACGTAAGCATGTGGGCCCAGTTTTATTTATTCTCTCTTTTCCATTAATGTAAGCTTTCCTGTCCTTCCCTTCCCATTCTCCCTCCTAAACTGTAGGTCCATAGGGACTGTGTCTAACCTGATTATCCCTTATCTACCCCGAGCACTTAGTACAGTATTTGGCTCCCAGTAAGTGCTTAACAAATACTACAATTATTACCAAGAAGTTTTAATACATTTAGGCCAGTCTCCTTTATCAAATTTTCCAGGTTTTGGGGCCGTGCCAAACGTTTCTGAAAATCTTGGGTACTAATCCCTCCTTTTTTCCTTTTTCCTGCCTCTCCTAATGCAATTCTCATCCCTGCATGAGGAAGCAAGTTCCCTTTATACCTGCAGAAACTCATTCAATTTGCCACCTCTGTTCCAAGCTGTTCATCCTGCCCTACAACCAAACGCAATGCAAGTAGCTAATAATAATAATAACAATTGTGGTAATTTGTTAAGCGCTTACTATTGGAGAAGCAGCGTGGCTCAGTGGAAAGAGCACGGGCTTTGGAGTCAGAGGTCATGGGTTCAAATCCCGGCTCCGCCAATTGTCAGCTGTATGACTTTGGGCAAGTCACTTCACTTCTCTGTGCCTCAGTTACCTCATCTGGAAAATGGGGATTAAGACTGTGAGCCTCCCGTGGGACAACCTGATCACCTTGTAACCTCCCCAGCAATTAGAACAGTGCTTTGCACATAGTAAGCGCTTAATAAATGCCATCATTATTATTATTATTATGTGCCAGGCACTGTATTAAGCACAAGGGTAGATCAGGTTGGACACAGTACTTGTCTCACCTGGGGCTCACAATCTTAATCCCCATATTACAGACGAGATAACTAAGGCCCAGAGAAGTTAAGTGACTTGTCCAAGGTCACACAGCAGGCAAGCGGCGGAGTCAGAATTAGAACCCGGGTCCTTCTGACTCTGAGGCCCATGCTCTATCTACTAGGCCATACTGCTTTTCAAGGAGATGAGAGATGCCCATGCCTGAATATTACTCATGGCTCAGACCTAAACGACATCCTCTTTGGGTTCCCTCGTAACCTCTGGTTCAACCCAAGCTCTCTCCACTCCAGCCTAGCAGGATGGAGTAGTTTTATCAACCAGACTGCTGGGAGACTCACTGGTGTAAAGAGATTTTTCTGCTAGTGCCACATATGGCCATCTCAACATAAACAGAGAGGAAATCTATTCTGCCTACGCATATAGAGTGCCTATAAATAATATATACAAAATAGATCCCCTTTTCTCCTGGGGAATTTTAACCTCTTCTTAATGGGCCTCTTGATTCCAGATCAGCTAAAATAAAACAATAATCTGACTTTATTCCCACAACTCACTCTGTAAATCAGAACAAAATTTAAATATGTTTCAAAAACACAAAATATTACCTATGGTCTTGCACTACAAAGCTTTATCCATTTAGTAATTTATATTTTCACTCCTAAATTTCAGTCCATACCAACTCTGTTACACTGTACTCTCCCAAGAGTGTAGAACAGTGCTCTGCGCCCAATAAATATGATTGATTGTGCCCTAGAAGGTGACTTAAGAACTGGACATAATAACAACGATACTTACAGAATAGAACGGGGCCCAAACCATGAAGAGACAGGTTCAATACTCTTCCATTCTTTATCGCTTATGAAGTTTATGAAGTCCTTTTTTGTTCTTGGACCCTGGTACCTCCTAAATTCTCCATCTTTACAACTACATTCAAGGAGACAGACTATGAGTATATTTGTCATACCTACTCCATAAGCTCTGCATAGAATACCATCAGTTGATGAAAAGATGTGTCCCTTCCAGTAACTTCTGTGACCCTTACTATTATGTTTCCCCCCAAACTTGATATTGAATTGTCACTTATTTGTAAAGCCTTTAGTATTATCCAAAAGGTCAAGTGTTTTGATGATCTTTTACAAATTAGCCCAAGGCTAAAGGGTAGCTCTGAAGAGCATTGTAAATGAAAAAAAAATCATATCTCTATGTCTATGTTTACATGAAATCTGAAAACTTCCTCATCTTCATTACCACTAATCTCACTTCCATTAAATGATAAAAATCCAAACTATACGAGGACCATATTTATTTTACTTTGCACATACTTACTGATAGATGGTGGGGAGGGCAGTTATGATGAATCGGCCACTCAGTCCTGCAAATGGACATAAAGGCTTGAGAAACGGAAAAAGGAGTCTGGCAAAAGAGAATTTTCTGGCCTTCAGAAAGACTTCACCACTCACCCTCTTCAAATGAATTATTTATTTCTCAGAGTCAAGGACTCAAACAAATTTTAAAAAAAGATCAAGTGATTTACACTGTTACATTTATCTGATTTCCTCTGTATTCCCTGAATGTTAAATGATTATATTTTAAAGGATGCCAAAGCCATACTGTTCAATTAAACAACAGAAGATAATCTTAGACAAAGTTTCCCTAAATTGCTTGTACCATGAAAAAATTTCTAGGTAAATCTAGAAGGAAAAGCAAAAGTAAGCATGCGGTAATAAAAATCGGTGGGTCGGCAGAATAAAATTCAGTAGGGTGCCCAGTTTGGAGGAGTAGGAAGACACACACGCTCACCTGGCTGCTCTGTGACATCCACCTTTGCAATGTTAACTTCCAGATCTTCACCCCACTCGGCAAAGTTTTCCCATTCTGGTTGAAGGTTCTGACAAGCAGGACACCACGGCGCATAACTAGGAGACAGCAAAAGTCTAAATCAAATGAAGCTTGAGGGAGGAGGCAGAGGAAAATGGCCTTCCCCCTAAATAGCACCTCGTGCGATAGAGTGGGTTGCACTAATAATAATCAGCACGGCAAATATTAATAGACACAGTATTTCACCCAACGAATTCTCTCCTTCCTAACCCTGTCAGATCATCCCGTTGGTGTGTGGCAAGGAAAAGGAAAATTTCCGGTTCCAATTTTTACTCCTGGGAAAACAAATGGTTCCTAAGTTCACAACAAAGCATAGTCAAGTGTCAGCTTGACAGTAAAGGCAGTTCTTAGGACTCGTGAAATTCAGCGTAGAAAGAGAGCACCCCTGCTGAGAAATCTGAAGCTAAAAAATCACAATGATTCATTCATCTGTGGGGGTGGAAGCTTGCAAAGTGCCAGGGCAAATCTTTGAGTACCATGAAGATCGGTGTGGTTATGTGGGTTTTCCTCATCCTACCAAATCTGTACTGCTTTCACGCTTGAACATTATGAATCAGCATTGGTTTCTCTTTGCCATTTCATTTTGAAAATGTTCACCTCCAACTCCACAATCCCTTCGGGCCATCCTACTCTATCTTCTACTTAGAGAAGCAGCGTGGCTCAGTGGAAAGAGCCCGGGCTTTGGAGACAGCGGTCATGGGTTCAAATCCCGGCTCCGCCACTTGTCAGCTGTGTGACTTTGGGCAAGTCACTTCACTTCTCGGGGCCTCAGTTACCTCATCTGTAAAATGGGGATGAAGACTGAGCCCCCCGTGGGACAACCTGATCACCATGTAACCTCCCCAGTGCTTAGAACAGTGCTTTGCACATAGTAAGCGCTTAATACCATCATTATTATTATTATTATTCTACTTTACTCCAAAGCTTACAGACTTTGACTTTCGTTAATTCTGAGTCACTTGTTCTGTTTAGGACATACAGAGCCGACTGTTGGGTAGTGACTGTCTCTATATGTTGCCAACTTGTACTTCCCAAGCGCTTAGTACAGTGCTCTGCACACAGTAAGCGCTCAATAAATACGATTGATTGATTGATTTTTTTTAAATCTCTCTCTGCGCTCAGCTTTAAAGGTTGACATTTTAGAAACAATCAGAAAATTCAGGCTAAACAAAACAAAAAAGACTCTCTTGATAAGAAACTCCCTATTCGTTCAATCTTATTTATTCAGTCAATCATATTGAGTGCTTACTGTGTGCACAGCACTGTACTAAGCGCTTGGGAAGTACAAATCGGCAACATATAGAGACGGTCCCCAACAAACAATGGGCTCACAGTCTAAAAATAATAATAATTACGGTATTTGTTAAGTGCTTACTATGTGCCAGGCACTGTACTAAACGCTGGGGTAGATACAAGCAAATCAGGTTGGACACAGTCCCTGTCCCACGGGGAGTTCACAGTCTCAATCCCCATTTTACAGATGAGGTAACTGAGGCACAGAGAAGTAAAGTGACTTTCCCAAGGTCACACAGCAGAGAAGTGGCAGATCCGGGACTAGAACCCATGACGTCCTGATTCCCAGGCCTGTGCTCTATCCACCACGCCAACTGTGTGCAAAGCATTGTACTAAGCGCTTGGGAGAGTACAATATAACAATAAACACATTCCCTGCCTATGCTATAATAATCCTAGAACGTAACTCTTCATCTAGCAGCGTGGCTCAGTGGAAAGAGCATGGCAACTGTGTGACTTTGGGCAAGTCACTTAACTTCTCTGTGCCTCAGTTACCTCATCTGTCAAATGGGGATTAAGACTGTGAGCCCCACGTGGGGCAACCTGATTACCTTGTATCCCCCCAGCGCTTAGAACGGTGCTTGGCACATAGTAAGCGCTTAACAGATACCATCACTATTATCTATGTACTGAGCACTCTATCCTCACAGTCTCGTCTAGGTTTGTTCATAAAGTTTCATTCCTTTAATAATAATAATAATAATAATGTTGGTATTTGTTAAGCGCTTACTATGTGCAAAGCACTGTTCTAAGCGCTGGGGGGAACACAAGGAGATGAGGTTGTCCCATGTGGGGCTCACAGTCTTAATTCCCATTTTACAGATGAAGAATGAGTATCCACCTTGTATAGGCAAGGAGTTCAAGGTAGAATTTACCCAGCGAATGAGCTAAATTTAGCAAGTAATTTAACAGTCATGAATGCAGACAAATATATCCCCTTAGCAATATATATCCTTATATATTAGCAATATATATCCTTAGGAAAATATATCCTTCCTGCTGTGGTACCTTCAAACTACTCCAACTTTATGCACAGTGATCCTGGTGAATTCCTAAAAGATTTACTGTTTTTGAGCCTGCTTATCCAAATAACTATTCTCTTTTTCAAGCTTACTAAGGCTGGATTTTGGTATTGCTGGCAAAGAGGGGGTGAAGTGGGTGGTGGGGAGACATGGTGGTCCAGATTCTTGCCAGTCTTTTTTGAGATTAACAGAGAAACAGGAGAAAATGATACTTTCTGCTTTCCCTCCCACTTGTTTGCAATTCATCATCACGCTTCAAAGGGTGTTGACACTCTAGCACTTGTGCCTTTTAACTAGGCACTTTAGGACGAGGGGTTTGGGGGATAAAATCCTTCTACCTTTACCTCGCTTTGAAAAACCCGATTTAAGATTTTGATTTTACGCTGTTGTGGCGATAAAGCTTTCAATTTCACAGCCACTAATTCCGGAGGACTGGCCTCACATTTCAGGTGTTTTAGATTAAACACTTAGCACAGTGCTCTGCACACAGTAAGCGCTCGATAAATACGATTGACGATGATGATTAACTACAATACAGGCAGAAGTGAGCAAAGTAACTGGTTGCCTGGTACAGATCAACTCACTCAATCACTCAATCAATCGTATTTATTGAGCGCTTACTGTGTGCAGAGCACTGTACTAAGCGCTTGGGAAGTACAAGTTGGCGACATATAGAGACAGTCCCTACCCAACAGTGGGAAGCCATAAGGTGTAGCGGTCTTCTTTCATTCACAGGTGCGGTTGAAAAGACCAGCGTGTGCCTGACATTGTAAGCACAGAGACAGTACTACATCGTGGTGATAAGTTTGCACCGTACAGCTCCTCCAGCTGTCTGCACACTGGAAACTTGAGAAGCAGCGTGGCTCAGTGGAAAAGAGCCCGGGCTTTGGAGTCAGAGGTCATGGGTTCGAATCCCGGCTCCACCACTTGTCAGCTGTGTGACTTTGGGCAAGTCACTTCACTTCTCTGGGCCTCAGTTCCCTCATCTGTTAAAATGGGGATTAAGACCGTGAGCCTCACGTGGGACAACCTGACCACCTTGTAACCTCCCCAGCAGCTTAGAACAGTGCTTTGCACATAGTAAGCGCTTAATAAATGCTATTAAAAAAAAAAAAAAAAAAACAGGGTGCTTATCTGTCTCCAACTCCCAATCTTCTGGAACTTCTGCTCACAGAGGGTAGAGTCCCTCTCCACATCAGGCTGGTCCACCTGCTGCGGCTGGCCCAACCAACAGTTTCACAGGGGGTTGTCTGAATTGGGGTTTTCACTTTGCTTCTAAAACTGCTTAACTCTCCCTCCTCTTCCTCCTCTTGCAGCTGCCTGGGGATCCCTGTGCTCAGCTTCCCGTACCACCGGTTCCACAACGCTGAGGAACTGATGATTTCGGCACCTTGTTGTTGGTCACCACTTCCTCTTTTACACCACTTTTAGACTGTGAGCCCACTGTTGGGTAGGGACAGTCTCTCTATGTTGCCAACTTGTACTTCCCAAGCGCTTAGTACAGTGCTCTGCACACAGTAAGCGCTCAATAAATACAATTGATGATGATGATGATGATTTTTGGACTTTAATAATAATAATAATAATAATGATGGCATTTATTAAGCGCTTACTATGTGCAAAGCACTGTTCTAAGCGCTGGGGGGATACAAGGTGTTCAGGTTGTCCCACGGGGGGGCTCACAGTCAATCCCCATTTTACAGATGAGGTAACTGAGGCACAGAGAAGTTAAGTGACTTGCCCAAGGTCACACAGCTGACAATTGGCTTTAAGCTCCTTAAGGGTAAGAATCATGTCTTTTACCGCTTTTTCACCATCCCAAGCACTTAGTATAGTATTCTCCACACAGGAGGCAGTCCATAAATACCACTGGTTGATTCTTTAGTGCAATGTGGGTTTTTCCCCTGCCTGGTTCACAGGCATTCAGGTTTCTTCTTTAGAGAAGCCTGTCTTTATTTACTAATCATATTTATTGAGTGCTATTCTGTTTGCAGAGCACTGTACTGCACGCTTGGGAGAGTATAACAGGCCCACCCCCTGCCCCTGCACAGTAAGTGCTCAATAAATACGATTGATGATGATGGTGATATGTATATATGTTTGTACATATTTATTACTCTATTTATTTATTTATTTTACTTGTACCTATCTATTCTATTTATTTTATTTTGTTAGTATGTTTTGTCTTGTTGTCTGTCTCCCCCTTCTAGACTGTGAGCCCACTGTTGGGTAGGGACCATCTCTGTATGTTGCCAACTTGGCCTTCCCAAGCGCTTAGTACAGTGCTCTGCACATAGTAAGCGCTTAATAAATGCCATGACATATGCATTACTCTATTTATTTTACTTGTACTTATCTATTGTATTTATTTTATTTTGTTAATATGTTTGGCTTTGTTCTCTGTCTCCCCCTTCTAGACTGTGAGCCCACTGTTGGGTAGGGACTGTCTCTATATGTTGCCAGCTTGTACTTCCCAAGCGCTCAGCCCAGTGCTCTGCACACAGTAAGCGCTCAATAAATACGATTGATTGATTGATTCTCCGTCTCCCCCTTCTAGACTGTGAGCCCACTGTTGGGTAGGGACTGTCTCTATATCAATCAATCATATTTATTGAGCGCTTACTGTGTGCAGAGCACTGTACTAAGCGCTTGGGAAATCCAAGTGGGCAACATATAGAGACGGTCCCTACCCAACAGCAGGCTCACAGTCTAGAAGGGGGAGACAGACAACAAAAATCAATCAATCAATCGTATTTATTGAGCGCTTACTGTGTGCAAAGCACTGTACTAAGCGCTTAGGAGGTCCAAGTGGGCAACATATAGAGACGGTCCTTACCCAACAGTGGGCTCACAGTCTAGAAGGGGGAGACAGAGAACAAAAATCAATCAATCAATCGTATTTATTGAGCGCTTACTGTGTGCAGAGCACTGTACTAAGCGCTTGGGAGAGTCCAAGTTGGCAACATCTAGAGACGGTCCCTACCCAACAGCGGGCTCACAGTCTAGAAGGGGGAGACAGACAACAAAACCAAACATATGAACAGAATAAAATAAATAGAATAGATATGTACAAGTAAAATAAATAAATAAATAGATAGATAGATAGATAGATAAATAAATAGAGTAATAAATATGTACAAACATATATACATATATACAGGCTTGCCCTCCCTCTGCCCATCCGCCAAGCTAGCTCTCTTCCGCCCTTCAAGGCCCTGCTGAGAGCTCACCTCCTCCAGGAGGCCTTCCCACACTGAGCCCCTTCCTTCCTCTCCCCCTCGTTCCCCTCTCCATCCCCCCATCTTACCTCCTTCCCTTCCCCACTGCACCTGTATATATGTATATATGTTTGTACATATTTGTTACTCTATTTATTTATTTTACTTGTACATATCTATTCTATTTATTTTATTTTGTTAGTATGTTTGGTTTTGTTCTCCGTCTCCCCCTTTTAGACTGTGAGCCCACTGTTGGGTATGTATATATGTTTGTACATATTTATTACTCTATTTATTTATTTTACTTGTACATATCTATCCTATTTATTTTATTTCGTTAGTACGTTTGGTTTTGTTCTCTGTCTCCCCCTTTTAGACTGTGAGCCCACTGTTGGGTAGGGACTGTCTCTGTATGTTGCCAACTTGTACTTCCCAAGCGCTTAGTCCGGTGCTCTGCACATAGTAAGCGCTCAATAAATACGATTGGTGATGATGAAGAGTCAGGCGAGCAATTTTCCTTCAGTCGCAACACTGCTATTTATCTGAGAACTTGTGAATAACAATTCACAAGATATCATCATCATCAATCGTATTTATTGAGCGCTTACTGTGTGCAGAGCACTGGACTAAGCGCTTGGGAAGTACAAATTGGCAACATCTAGAGGCAGTCCCTACCCAACAGTGGGCTCACAGTCTAAAAGATATGTACAAGTAAAATAAATAGAGTAATAAATATGTACAAACATATATACATGTGCTGTGGGGAAGGGTATGTATATATGTTTGTACATATTTATCACTCTATTTATTTATTTATTTTACTTGTACATATCTATCCTATTTATTTCATTTTGTGAGTATGTTTGGTTTTGTTCTCTGTCTCCCCCTTTTAGACTGTGAGCCCACTGTTGGGTAGGGCCTGTCTCTATGTGTTGCCAACTTGTACTTCCCAAGCGCTTAGTACAGTGCTCTGCACACAGTAAGCGCTCAATAAATACGATTGATTGATTGATTGATTACCTCGCATCATCATCATCATCATCAATCGTATTTATTGAGCGCTTACTGTGTGCAGAGCACTGGACTAAGCGCTTGGGAAGTACAAATTGGCAACATCTAGAGACAGTCCCTACCCAACAGTGGGCTCACGGTCTAGAAGATATGTATAAGTAAAATAAATAAATAAATGGATTTATCGCCTGTTGCCAGCTCGGACTTCCCC
Organism: Tachyglossus aculeatus; assembly: GCF_015852505.1. NCBI lineage: Eukaryota > Metazoa > Chordata > Mammalia > Monotremata > Tachyglossidae > Tachyglossus > Tachyglossus aculeatus. The sequence continues at coordinate 4,286,763 of NC_052079.1, forward strand.
AGCGCTTAGTCCAGTGGTCTGCACACGGTAGGCGCTCAATCAATACGATTGATGATTGATTGATCGATTGACCCCCCCAACTCACAACTCGATCATCCACTCGCCGTCCAGCAGGTCCTTCCAGTTGTCGTCCGTGATGGTCCGCACGTCGCTCCGCCGCCGGGCCCGGACCCCCGCGGGGGCCGCCGACAGCAGCAGCAGCAGCAGCAACGGGAGCAGCCGCCATCCTGTCAGCTGAGGCGAACGGCAGCCGACGGCCGCCATCTTCGTCACCCTCCCTCCCGCCCTCAGGGCGCGCGCGCGCACGCGCACTTCCGCCCTCCCTGCGCGTCGCGAGACACCCACCTCACTGCGCATGCCCCCCGCCCTCCTGCCGCGTCGCGAGACACTCACCTCACTGCGCATGCCCCCCGCCCTCCCAGCGCGTCGCGAGCACCCACCTCACTGCGCATGCCCCCCGCCCTCCCTGCGCGTGGCGAGACACCCACCTCACTGCGCATGCGCCCCGCCCTCCCTGAGCGTCGCGAGACACCCACCTCACTGCGCATGCCCCTCGCCCGCCGGCGCTGCGCATGACAGGGGCCGGCCGGCGCGGAGGACGCAGCAGCCTGTCCGTCCCAGTGCGCATGCGCGCCCCCTTTCATTCATTCATTCATTCATTCATTCATTCATTCATTCGCATTTATGGAGCGCTTACTGTGTGCGGAGCACTGGGCTATTTCATTCATTCATTCATTCAATCGTATTTATTGAGCGCTTACTGTGTGCGGAGCACTGGACTATTTCATTCATTCACATGTATATATATTTGTACATATTTATTACTCTATTTTACTTGTACATATCTATTCTATTTATTTTATTTTGTTAGTATGTTTGGTTCTGTTCTCTGTCTCCCCCTTTTAGACTGTGAGCCCACTGTTGGGTAGGGACTGTCTCTATATGTTGCCAACTTGGACTTCCCAAGCGCTTAGTACAGTGCTCTGCACATAGTAAGCGCTCAATAAGTACGATTGATTCATTCATTCAATCATATTTATTGAGCGCTTACTGTGTGCGGAGCACTGGACTATTTCATTCATTCACATGTATATATGTTTGTACATATTTATTACTCTATTTTACTTGTACATATCTATTCTATTTATTTTATTTTGTTAGTATGTTTGGTTTTGTTCTCTGCCTGCCCCTTCTAGACTGTGAGCCCGCTGTTGGGTGGGGACTGTCTCTATGTGTTGCCACCTTGTACTTCCCAAGCGCTTAGTACAGTGCTCTGCACACAGTAAGCGCTCAATAAATACGATTGATGATGATGATGATGATTTTTGGACTTCAATAACCATAGTAATAATAATAATGATGGCATTTATTAAGCGCTTACTATGTGCAAAGCACTGTTCTAAGCGCTGGGGGGATACAAGGTGTTCAGGTTGTCCCACGGGGGGGCTCACAGTCAATCCCCATTTTCCAGATGAGGTAACTGAGGCACAGAGAAGTTAAGTGACTTGCCCAAGGTCACACAGCTGACAATTGGCTGTAAGCTCCTTAAGGGTAAGAATCGTGTCTTTTACCTCTTTTTCACCGTCCCAAGCACTTAGTACAGTATTCTCCACACAGCAGGCAGTCCATGAATACCACTGATTGATTCTTTAGTGCAATGTGGGTTTTTCCCCTGCCTGGTTCACAAGCACTCAGGTTTCTTCTTTAGAGAAGCCTGTCTTTATTTACTAATCATATTTATTGAGTGCTATTCTGTTTGCAGAGCACTGTACTGCACGCTTGGGAGAGTATAACCGGCCCATCCCCTGCCCACAGCGAGCTTCTCTTCCTTCTTTGCAGCCACTTTCATATTGTCCTTCTCAGCCAAGTGAACATTCAAAGCTCCCAAGTGGCATTTAAGTGTTTATTAGGTGGCAAGCATTTCCTCTGGTTCCTTGTCTGTGTGATTAAGCATCTCAAATCTATTTTTACATCAACAAATAAATGGGTTTTGGAGCAAATTAAACCAAAGTGGTCTTTGGAAGGCCAAATGACTCCGTTAGCATATTTTGGACACATAATCAGATGGACTGATTCTCTGGAGAAGACACTAATGCTAGGAAAAGTCCAGGGAAAACATGGAAGAGGCAGACCAGCAGCTAGATGGATAGAGGCCATAACAGCTGTGTGGCTTTGGGCAAGTCACTTAACTGCTCTGTGCCTCGGTTACCTCATCTGTAAAACGGGGATTGACTGTGAGCCCCCCGTGGGACAACCGGATCACCTTGTAGCCTCCCCAGCGCTTAAAACAGTGCTTTGTACATAGTAAGCGCTTAATAAATGCCATTATTATTATTATTAGAAAGGTTGCCGATTATGACAGAGGGCAGGACGTTCTGGAGAAAGTATATCCATGGAGTCGCTATGAATCGGAAATGACTCGGTGGCACTTAATAATAATAAAAATAATGTGGCAAGCACTGTACTAAGTGCTGGGGTGGATAAATCAATCAATTGTATTTATTGAGCGCTTACTGTGTGCAGAGCACTGTACTAAGCGCTTGGGAAGTACAAGTTGGCAACATATAGAGACGGTCCCTACCCAACAGTGGGCTCACAGTCTAAAAGGGGGAGACAGAGAACAAAACCAAACATACTAACAAAATAAAATAAATAGATATGTACAAGTAAAATAAATAAATAGAGTAATAAATATGTACACACATATATACATATATACAGGTGCTGTGGGGAAGGGAAGGGGGTAAGATGGGGGGATGGAGACGGGGATGAGGGGGGATAAAGTATAAAGAGATTGTTGATAAGAGATTAATCAAGGAAAGCCTTCTGGAGGAGATTAGATTTTACATGGTCAGTTTATAATAATAATAATAATTATGGAATTTGTTAAGTGCTTACTATGTGCCAGGCACTATACTAAGCACTGGGGTAGATACAAGGAAATCCGGTTGGACACAGTCCCTGTCCCATGGGGGGCTCACAGTCTTAATCCCCATTTTACAGATGAGGTAACTGAGTCAGAGAGAAGTAAAGTGACTTGCCCAAGGTCACACAGCAGATAAGTGGCGGGGCCGGGACTAGAACCCATGACATTGCCGACTTGTAATAATAATAATGATAGCATTTATTAAGCGCTTACTATGTGCAAAGCACTGTTCTAAGCGCTGGGGAGGTTAACAAGGTGATCAGGTTGTCCCACGGGGGGCTCACAGTCTTCATCCCCATTTTACAGATGAGGGAATTGAGGCCCAGAGAAGTGAAGTGACTTGCCCAAAGTCACACAGCTGATAAGTGGCGGAGCCGGGATTTGAACCTGTGACCTCTGACTCCAAAGCCCGGGCTCTTTCCACTGAGCCACGCTAAATGCTGCTTCTTCTTGTACTTCCCAAGCGCTTAGTCCAGTGCTCTGCACACAGTAAGCGCTCAAGAAATACAATTGAATGAATGAATGAATATATCCTCCCCCTCCCCATCCCCCCCGCCTTACCTCCTTCCTCTCCCCACAGCACCTGTATATATGTTTGTACGTATTTATTGCTCTATTTTATCTGTACATATTCATTCTATTTATTTTCTTTTCTTAATATGTTTTGTTCTCTGTCTCCCCCTCCTAGACTATGAGCCCGCTGTTGGGTAGGGACCGTCTCTAGATGTTGCCAACTTGGACTTCCCAAGCGCTTAGTCCAGTGCTCTGCACACAGTAAGCGCTCAATAAATACGATTGAATGAATGAATGACGTCCTGACTCTCAGGCCTGTGCTCTATCCACTTGGCCATGCTGCTTCTCAGTTGTATTTATGTAGGTTCTTTCCTATGAGAAGCTGAGTAATAATAATTATGGTATTTGTTAAGCGCTTACTCTGTGCGAGGCACTTTAACAAGCGCTTAGTACGGTGCTCCACACACAGTAAGCACTCAATAAAATACCATTTATTGATTTTAATTTCCTACCAGGATATTAAGTCGCAGTCCACCCCAGTGAAGTACAAAAAAAAAATCAGGTTCTTCATAGGATGCTAGCCAAAAATCTAAAAAATGAGAAGCAGCGTGGCTCAGCGGAAAGAGCCCGGGCTTTGGAGTCAGAGGTCACGGGTTCAAATCCCGGCTCCACCAAGTGTCAGCTGTGTGACTTTGGGCAAGTCACTTCACTTTTCTGGGCCTCGGTACCTCATCTGTAAAATGGGGATGAAGACTGTGAGCCCCCCGTGGGACAACCTGATCACCTTGTAACCTCCCCAGCGCTTAGAACAGTGCTTTGCACATAGTAAGCGCTTAATAAGTGCCATTATAATTTATTATTATAAAAATCCCTATTTTTTCTCCTTTCCTGTTCGTTGAGATTTCACTATGCAGTCTCTCTTGAAAATTTCTTTCTGTATGGGTCTGCCTCTGAATAATAACTAAGCAGTGGAGAGTATCTCCTTGTTTTTTTTTTCGTTCAGCCACTAGGTGGGAGAAAAGATGTTTCTCTAGGGAGAGAGCAAACAGTAGCAAGATGCCATTTGTTAAGCGCTTACTATAATAATAATAATAATGATGATGGCATTTGTTAAGCGCTTACTATGTGCCAAGCACCGTTCTACGCGCTGGGGTAGATACAAGGTATGCAGGTTGTCCCACGTAGGGCTCACAGTCTTTATCCCCATTTTACAGATGAGATCACTGAGGCCCAGAGAAGTAAAGGTCACACAGCAGACATGTGGCGGAGCGGGGATTAGAACCCACGACCTTCTGACTCAGGTCCGTCGTCTAGTCACTACACCAGGCTTGAAAAACTGGGTTGCCAAAACCTCGTCCCCCTCTCCATCCCCCCATCTTACCTCCTTCCCTTCCCCACGGCACCTGTATATATGTATGTATGTTTGTACATATTTATTACTCTATTTATTTTACTTGTACATATCTATTCTATTTATTTTATTTTGTTAGTATGTTTGGTTTTGTTCTCTGTCTCCCCCTTTTAGACTGTGAGCCCACTGTTGGGTAGGGACTGTCTCTATATGTTGCCAATTTGTACTTCCCAAGCGCTTAGTACAGTGCTCTGCACATAGTAAGCGCTCAATAAATACGATTGATGATGAGTACAGTGCGCTACACTCAGTAGGTGCTCAAATAATCCCAGCTCCGCCACTTGTCTGCTGTGTGACCTGGGGCAAGCCACTTAACTTCTCTGTACCTCAGTTACCTCATGTGTAAAATGGAGATTAAGACTGTGAGCCCCATGTGAGACAACCTGATTACCTTGCATCTACTCCAGAGTTTAGAACAGTGTTTGACACATAGTGAGTGCTTAACAAATACCATAATTATTATTACTACTTCTTTTCCCTTGCCCCACAATTAGAAGGTTTTAGATGGGACCTGTATTGCTATGAGCCATTTTATAACTGGCTCTTCTATTTGGGCGATATTAAATTTTTCTACTCAGGGGATATTTTGCAGGCAACATTCAAGTTCCAACTGATTTTTCAATCAGCAGGATGAAGACCGTGTGTCAGGGATCAATCAATCAATCAATTGTATTTATTGAGCGCTTACTGTGTGCAGAGCACTGTACTAAGCGCTTGGGAAGTACAAGTTGGCAACATATAGAGACGGTCCCTACCCGTCAACACGATAGTCAACACGATGTTGAGTTTAGCCATTTTCCATTAGATCCCATCTTCCTAAGACAGAGAAAGGTTTTGAATGAAAGTGGATCAATTTTTTGCTAGGAAACGGGTGTTCTTCCTCTGAAGAGGGAAACTTACTTTTTCCGTGTTTAAGCATCGCATAGAAGAGGGAACAGCTTGGTTGAACAAGAAGGGGCCGCTTTAGCAAAATGTGAACAATAAAACCTCTCAAGGGCCACTGTCCACTTACTAAACTAAGAGAAGTAGATTCAGAAGATCCTGGGTTCTAATCCCAGCTCTCCCACTTGTCCATTCTGTGACCTTGGGCAAGTCCCTTCGCTTCTCCGTGCCTCGGTTACCTCATCTGTAAAATGGGGATTAAGACTGTGATCCCTTTGCAGGACAGGGACTGTGTGCAACCCAATTTGCTTGTAATCCACCCCAGCACTTAGTACAGTGCCTGGCACAAGTAACACGTAATTATTTATTCTCTGTGCTTCAGTTGCCTCATCTGTAACATGGGGATTAAGTCTATAAGCCTGTGACCAACCTGATTATAGCATGTGTCTACCCCAGTGCTTAGTACAGTGGCTGGCACACATAAGCACTTTAACAAATCCCATTAAAGAGCAAAATTAACTAAAATAGGAAAGGTTCAATTGGGTCATTAACACAAGATCTTTTCTCTTCTACTTTGTACCTGCCTTCACAGATGCTATCCAGCCCAGAACAGGCCTGGGCCCACCCACCCCTAGCCCCAGAGACCCCCTCAGCCTTGGGATACTTGGTATGGCTAATATTTTAACCTTCCCCTACAATGTCAAGTCCTGCTCTGGGTTCAGGGGGAAGATCCCGGCTCTAGGAATCAGGAGGCCTGGGTTGTAGTCCCGATTTTCCAAGTAGGTGAATGCCCCAGCAGGGTTTCTGACTGAAGAACCACCGAGGGCATTATGGAAGGTGGGTTGGCCCAATTGGAGTCCTGAAAAACAGCCTGCTAATGTAGGTCAAGAACTCTGCAGCAGCTACACAGTCGACCATCTGCTAAATCCCGGTGCTACAGTGCAGAATTGGCACTACGCTACTGTCCACTCGGCCAGAACTAGGACCTATTAAAACTCTTCCTGCACAGTCGCAATGTCCTGCGCCCCTGCCTTCCTTCTCACTTGGCTGCACGCTTGCCCCAGTTGGAACCCGACGGTCAGGGAAGAAAGGATGCGAGGGGCATTGCACAAACCACCAGGCACAATAATCAATTCTTTCGTGCGTGTTCTTGGCAGCAAAGTCCCAGGACCAAGGCTTAACTATCGTTCTTGGTGAAAGACTCCATTTTACCACTGCCATCACCGTTCTATTTTCTAGCTTGGTCAGGTATGAGATGGGAGGGAAATAGAGAGGGAGGATGTAGAGAGGGAGGTAGTGATAAAGAGAAGGGCAGAGGGAAGACAGAGGAAGGGAGGGAGAAGGGGGGAAGAGAAAGACGGAAGGAGAACGAGAAAAAGGGAAAAAGGAAAGTAGGGAGGGGAAGAGAGAAGGCATATACCAATTGGGAGCAAACCTGGTTACATCTATGGGAAATGTGCCAAGCCAAACTAATTAGGTTATGTTGTAGCCAAATGCACAAAGTGGTAGTTTCATTAAACTCAGAGTGGATGGAAATTCTTTTTAAGCCTCCTTCCGAGAAAGAGATTGGATGGAGAACTAATTACATGGACACTAGATGGCCTGGAAACTGAACTTCTCCACAGAGCTGAAATATGATTTGTTTTTTAGTTATCTTAGAAATTGTCTTAGTGCAACAGTGAATCTAGTGATTAGAGTGGAGGATAAAATAACCATGAACTCCTTTGAGGGGATTATAAATTGTCTGGAGGGGTTTTTTTCCACGTTTTAACGTGGTAGTTACTATGGAGACCACTGGAGGAATAACCTTTACAAACTCTAAAGGCAAATGGCTTAACTAGAAAGAAAAAAAACAGTGTTGGTTTCTGTTCTTCCTCATTTGCTCTCATTCTGATAAAACTTTCTTATTTATTGAAAGCAAAATTGCTTAAAACCTTGCCTGAGCTTTGCAGACTAACGTCAAGAGTGTGCAAAGTTAATCTGTTAGTTTGAATTCAAAAATCCAGCAGTTACCAAAATGATATGTCACAGTGCATCAAAGAAGAGGGAAATTCTTTCTGTCAGACTCAACTTTCCCACTGTTGCTGGTGGGGAGGAGAGGGTTAAAGTATATCCACAGAGATTGTGTCTCCTCCTTCTGCTTATAGGTGAGTACTAAGACATCAAAGCAGCGTGGCTCAGTGGAAAGAGCCCGGGCTTTGGAGTCAGAGGTCATGGGTTCGAATCCCGTCTCCGCCAATTGTCAGCTGTGTGACTTTGGGCAAGTCACTTCACTTCTCTGGGCCTCAGTTCCCTCATCTGTAAAATGGGGATGACGACTGTGAGCCCCTCATGGGACAACCAGATTACCTTGTATCTACCCCGGCGCTTAGAACAGCACTTTGCACATAGTAAGCGCTTAACAAATACCAACATTATTATTATTATTATTATTATCAAAGAATGCAGATGGGCTTCTCATGGTGAGGTGAGGCTTTGGATTGGAGCCGTTACTTGTCCGTGATCACAGACTGCCCACCTTTTTTTTGGTCTGTCTCCCCCTTCTAGACTGTGAGCCCATTGTTGGATAGGGACCATCTCTATATGTTGCCCATTTGTACCTCCCAAGCGTTTAGTCCAGTGCTCTGCACACAGTAAGCGCTCAATAAATGCGACTGAATGAATGGAAATCGGATGAGAGAGTGTGGATGATTCTTTTAGACTGTGAGCCCACTGTTGGGTAGGGACTGTCTCTCTATGTTGCCAACTTGTACTTCCCAAGCGCTTAGTACAGTGCTCTGCACACAGTAAGCGCTCAATAAATATGATTGATTGATTGGATGATTCAATGTAAACCATCCCCACTGCAGCAAAAACAAGTCAAGCACATGACCTGCTGGCAATCAGACATACCTTGCCCATTCTAACCACCATGTCTGAGTGGGGTTCACCTTCATGGCAAGTGACCAGAAAGAGTGCATGGTTTTATGCTAACAGGCCTTCATCATCATCATCATCATCAATTGTATTTATTGAGCGCTTACTATGTGCAGAGCACTGTACTAAGCGCTTGGGAAGTACAAATTGGCAACGTATAGAGACAGTCCCTACCCAACAGTGGGCTCCTTCAGTGTTGAAGAACGCTCTTGAATGCAATCTTTTTGACGGGTAACTCTCTGTTAATGGTAGCAATCTTGCCGCCAGCAAGGCAGCTGTCGGCAAAAGTCCCGCCTTTCCCCGATCGCTCAGCTCTTAAGGTCTCCCTACTGGGGTGGGCAACAGCTTTAGTTTCTGTGCCAGGGTGGGATACCCTAGGCAGCCAGCCCCTCCCGAAGCTCAAGAGTATCTTGACGGGGCCTGTTCAGGCTGTGGGAACCCAAGGCCAGACCTGGGCTTGCTATCGGCCAAGTGCTTACTACGTGTCAATCAATCAATCAATTGTATTTATTGAGCGCTTACTATGTGCAGAGCACTGTACTAAGCGCTTGGGAAGTACAAATTGGCAACACATAGAGACAGTCCCTACCCAACAGTGGGCTCACAGTCTAAAAGGGGGAGACAGAGAACAAAACCAAACATACCAACAAAACAAAATAAATAGGATAGAAATGTACAAGTAAAATAAATAAATAAATAAATAAATAGAGTAATAAATATGTACAACCATATATACATATATACAGGTGCTGTGGGGAAGGGAAGGAGGTAAGATGGGGGGATGGAGAGGGGGTGTACTAAGTGCTGGAGGACATTCAAGTTAATCAGGGTGGACACAGCCCATGTTCCATGAGGGGTTCACAGCCTTAATCTTCTAGACTGTGAGCCCACTGTTGGGTAGGGACTGTCTCTATATGTTGCCAGCTTGTACTTCCCAAGCGCTTAGTACAGTGCTCTGCACACAGTAAGCGCTTAATAAATACGATTGATTGATTAATCCCCCTTTTACAGATGAGGTATCTGAGATACAGAGAAGTTAACTGATTTGCCTAAGATCTAATCATCAGTACAGTGTGCCAGCACTGTACTAAGCCTTTGGGAGAGTACAATATAACAAGAGTCGGAAGACGCATTCCCTGACCATATGGCTTAGTGGATAGAGCACAGGCCTGGGAACCAGAGGGACCTGGGTTCTAACGCCGGCTCCACCACTTATCTGCCTTGTGACTTCGGGCAAGTCGCTTCAATTCTGGGCGGCGGCGGAGGTGGACACGTTGGGCGAAGCGCTGCGCTCCGTCTCCCCCATCCCCCCCGGCCCGGACATGGACCCTGCCGGTGAAGGTACCAGGGCGGGGCAACAAACCGCCCCTCCAACCACTTAGTCCAGTGCTCTGCCCTTAGTAAGCGCTCAATAAATACGATCAAATGAATCCGACTCTATTTATTGAGCGCCACCGTAAGCGCCTGACAGAGGAGCGCTTAGGAGGCCTTCCCAGACTGAGCCCCCTCCTCCCCATCCCCCCCGCCTTACCTCCTTCCCCTCCCCACAGCACCTGTATATATGTTTGTCTGTATTTATTACTCTATTTATTTTATTTGTACATATTCATTCTATTTATTTTATTTTGTTAATACATTTTGTTTTGTTGTCTGTCTCCCCCTTCTAGACTGTGAGCCCGCTGTTGGGTAGGGACCGTCTCTATATGTTGTCGACTTATACTTCCCAAGCGCTTAGTGCAGTGCTCTGCACACAGTAAGCGCTCAATAAATACGCATGAATGAATGATTCTCCATGTCTCAGTTACCTCGTCTGTAAAATGGGGATTAAGACTGTGAGCCCCATGCGGGATAGGGACGGTGTCGATCTGATTAGCTTGTATCTACCCCGATGCTTAGAACAGTGCTTGACACATAGTAAGTGCTTAACAAATACCATCATCATTAATATCGTACCAAGCTTACAGCTCAGGCCCTTCCACCTCTGAGCTCCTTAGCAGCGCGACAGCGCGTCGAGGAGCAAAGGGAACGTTGGCCAGCTATCAATCCACCAACAGGAGCAAGTGGAAATAGATTGGGCCCGATGAGAGTCCCCTGCTGCGATTTTAATTCGTCCGAGCCATCCTACTACGCTCCTTCCTTCTCACCTCCAAGAGCTGAGGTTGACTCATTCAGCAGTGTGACACACTCACAAGGACGGGCTCCGTGGGGGTTCTGAGGAAGGTGAGAATTCTGTCCAAATGACTTATGACTTATTCATCGTGGAAGCTCATTTGTCTCTCCGGGACTAATACTGGAACACTCCCCGCTCTGGGCAGCGGGACACCCGTGGGTTATGCTAGGGCAGGAGGAGTTCAGTGAGGATGTCATTAGGAGCTCCTTCTGGAAGCAGGACAGAACTTTGACTTTTTTACCTCATCTGTGAAATGGAGATTAAGACCATGAGCCCCAGGTGGGACAGAGACTATATCCAACCTGATTAGGATGTATCTACCCCAGCGCTTAGTACAGTGTCTGGCACACAGTAAATGCTTAACAAATACCATAAAAAAAACCTCATTGTATTCCCTTTTCCCACGTGGCCTGAGGCCCAATTTGGCTCAGTCTTTGCTCTAGCCTCAGTTTGGCTATTCAGTCAGCCCTGAGATAATAATAAAAATAATAATAATTCCCGCTTAATAATAATAATAAGCATTTATTAATAAATGCTATTATTATTATTATTAAGCACTTACTATGTGCAAAGCACTGTTTGAAGTGCTGGGGAGGTTACAAGGTGATCAGGTTGTCCCATGGGAGGCTCACAGTCAATCCCCATTTTACAGATGAGGTACCTGAGGCACAGTGAAGTTAAGTGACTTGCCCAAAGTCACACAGCTGACAATTGGTGGAGCCAGGATTTGAACCCCTGACCACTGACTCCAAAGCCTGAATATGTTTGGTTTTGTTCTCTGTCTCCCCCTTCTAGACTGTGAGCCCACTGTTGGGTAGGGACTGTCTCTATATGTTGCCAACTTGTACTTCCCAAAGTGCTTAGTACAGTGCTCTGCACACAGTAAGCTCTCAATAAATACGATTGATTGATTTATTGATTTCCACGGCCTTTCCAGAGATAATCTGCTCTCATTCATTCAATAGTATTTATTGAGTGCTTACTGCGCTAAGCGCTTGGGAGAGGACAACACATCAATGAACAGACACATTCCCTGCCCACAATGACTTACTCTCCACTGAACCCTTGCTCTAGCCTCAGTTTGAATTTCCAGTCAGCCTTGAGATGATCTGCTCTCAACTCAACACGAGACAGGGGCAAAGGAATGGGGCAACACACAGATAGTTGTCTCCTCCTAGTAGCCTCTTCACAGCTTGAAGCGAGATTGATGTAAGCACTTAGTACAGTGTTCTGCACACAGTAAGCACTCAATAAATATGACTGAATGAATGAATCGATGTCTGCCTCAGCGGAACTGTGAAGGCACAGACTCCAGAGGCTTCCTTGGTGACTAGCAACCAAACTTCCAATAACGGGGAACGTCCACCCAAATTGAGTTGTCTGGTCACTTCAGCCTCTCCGTGGGAGCAGAGGGCACGACTATCCCGAGGGTGGTCTGACTATTTACAGATAGTGGGAGAGGGAGGATAGTAAAACAAATGCATCAGGAGAAAATAGCTTCGTAAAAACTTGAATATACAAATGCACAAATGTACATGAGAAGGTGGCTAATAAATACCTTTAAAAAAAAAATCTCTGGAGATGAGCTAGTGTGTAAATATTCTGTGTCCTGGACCACCTCTTGGCCCAGCTATTGGAGAACATACGTTTGGAAAGGTTAGAGTTTCATGTGAACTACTTCCCAGTCACAGGGGAAATTCTTAAAATCAGGCCCCTGAGTTCCTTTCCTGACCAGAGGCACTGGCTGTATCAAGCAGCATGGAAATAAATATTGAGTGGTGGGCACAGCTGGCTAATCAGGAAACTGAGTGTCTCATTCCTGACCTTCCTCAGCTAAGCGAGAAAATCTCCTTCTCGATTCAAACTGAATCTTGCGCTTGAAAATTGAAGGCACTTTCTCTTTTGCCCTCTGTTTGATCTGGTCTGTTCTACCTGAAATAAAGGCAGATAGTAATTAACGTCAGTAAACACAGGGATTTTACCCAGGGATATAGTGAAACCAAACAAAAATACCAAAGCCAAGGTGAGGTTTGGTCCTCCTAAATCATTGACAGGGGCAGGGGAACTAATTGCATTTGTGTTATTGGCATTTGATTTCTGTTTCAGCTGTTAAGGCAGTGTACTGTCAGAAGGTGTGAAAAATCGTCCCAAATACTGCATCAAACAAACAATAGTATTTCTTGAGCACCTATTATATACTGAGCATGGTACTAAGGACTTGGGAGAATACAATAAAGTTAGAAGATGGAGTTTCTGCCTTCTTCTGAAAGCCTTAAGGAGGGTTCCAAAAAGCTGTATGCATCTCACTGAGAAAAAAAGTTGTAACCAGAAACAGATGACTTGGGTAAATGTCATAAGAAAAAGGATAAAAATGGAAATCTGTATGAAAGCCAACTTTGCCATATTTGAACTCAGAGAAAATTATGCAGCCAAAGTTGTTGCAAGGGCAAAACAAATCTTCCCCCATCGGAGTGGGAATAGAAATGGCAAAGGGGGACTCTGGAAGGAAACAGAAGAACTGGAATCAAATGAGATTTGCTCCCTTTATTCATCCCCTCTCCAATCCCCACAGCATACATATTCATTCATTCATTCAATCGTATTTATTGAGCGCTTACTGTGTGCAGAGCACTGTACTAAGCGCTTGGAAAGTACAAGTTGGCAACATATAGAGATGGTCCCTACCCAACAATGGGCTCACAGTCTAGAATCAATCAATCAATCAATCAATCGTATTTACTGAGCGCTTACTAAGTGCAGAGCACTGTACTAAGCGCTTGGGAAGTACAAATTGGCATCACATAGAGACAGTCCCTACCCAACAGTGGGCTCACAGTCTAAAAGGGGGAGACAGAGAACAGAACCAAACAGACAGAGAACAGAACCAAACAGAAGGGGGAGGGGGAGACAGACAAAACAAAACATGTGGACAGGTGCCAAGTCGTCAGAACAAATAGAATTAAAGCTAGATGCACATCATTAACAAAATAAATAGAATAGTAAATATGTACAAGTAAAATAAATAGAGTAATAAATCTGTACAAACACATATACCAGCGCTTAGAACAGTGCCTTGCACATAGTAAGCGCTTAACAAATACCATTATTATATAGAGGTGTATATATAGATATAGCTGTAATAATAATAATAATCAGGTCAACCACAGTCCCTGTCCCTCATGGTGCTCACAAAGTTTTACTTGTTTTGATATGTGAGCCCGTTGTTGGGTAGGGACCGTCTCTATATGTTGCTGATTTGCACTTCCCAAGCGCTTAGTACAGTGCTCTGCACATAGTAAGTGCTTTCCACTTAGCCTGACTGCTTCTCTAAGACTGTTCACACATTAAGACTGTGAACCCCAAGTGGGACAGGGACTGTGTCCAACCTGATTATCTTGTAGGTACCATTGCACTTAGAACAGTATATATATATGTGTGTGTATATCTATATCTACATACAGCTAACAGTTGGTGGAGTCAGGATTTGAACCCATGACCTCTTACTCCAAAGCCCGGGCTCTTTCCACTGAGCTAAGGCATTACTCAACCTCCATGAGCCTCAGTTTCAGCCCATAAAATGAGGATAAAATACCTGTTCTCCCTCCCTCTTAGACTGTTTGTCTCTTGGGGGACAGGGTCTGTGTCCAATCTGAATATCTGGTATTCGTTCATTCATCCATTCAATCGTACTGATTGAGCGCTTACTGTGTGCAAAGCACTGTACTAAGCGCTTGGGAAGTTCAAGTCGGCAACATATAGAGACGGTCCCTACCCAACGTATCTGGAAGCAGCGTGGCTCAGTGGAAAGAGCACGGGCTTGGGAGTCAGGGGTTGTGGGTTCTAATCCCGGCTCTGCCACTTGTCAGCTGTGTGACTTTGGGGAAGTCCCTTAACTTCTCTATGCCTCAGTGACCTCATCTGTAAAATGGGGATTAAGACTGTGAGCCCCACGTGGGACAACCTGATTACCTTGTATCTCCCCCAGTGCTTAGAACAGTGCTTGGCACATAGTAAGCACTTAACAAATACCATCATCATCATTATTAATATTATCACAGTGCTTGGCCCCTAGTGGGCAATTAATAGACACCCTCATCATTAATGAGCATTGAAATTCAGTAGGGAAAGCCTTGGCCACTATAAACTCACACATCAAACTGAGATTAGGCAGATGCTGTGAAAAAAGTTGGATTCATTTCATTCATTCAATTGCATTTTTGAGTGCTTACTATGTGTAGAGCCCCATACTAAGTGCTTAGGAAGTACAGTTCAGCAACAAATAGAGACAATCCAATAACCCAAGTCATGACAACCCTACGGCCTCTATAAAAGCCGATGCACTTACACTGACTCTCAGCA
Organism: Tachyglossus aculeatus; assembly: GCF_015852505.1. Lineage (NCBI taxonomy): Eukaryota > Metazoa > Chordata > Mammalia > Monotremata > Tachyglossidae > Tachyglossus > Tachyglossus aculeatus. The sequence continues at coordinate 4,301,940 of NC_052079.1, forward strand.
TGTAGGTGATTATGTATAATCCATTGTACATTCAACGATTCGTTCAGCTATTCTATCTTAATGTACTCACCCTGCCTCAATGAGTCTCACTCCAGCTGCATTTTGGTTCTCTTTCTTGCTCCTTATATTTGTAAATCACTTGCACCTGCATGCTACCCCAATAGATTGTAAGCCACCTAACAGAAGAGGGGCTTGTTTTTTGCTTCTGTGCTCATTCATTCAATTCAATTCATTCATTCATTCATTCATTCACTCATTCATTCATTCGCGCTTAGTACAGTGCTCTGCACACAGTAAGCGCTCAATAAATATGATTGATGATTCAATCAATCGTATTTACTGAGCACTTACTGTCTGTTTTTCTCCATGCTTCAGTAAAATGCCTCACCACAGCAGGCAATAAATCAGTCAGTATTTATGGGAAAATGGTTACCTTTAACTACCAAGGACTGCTAATACTTTGGGAATTCAGGGACCAATTTTCTATAAATAAAATAATTACCTTTAGAAAAACATTAATGTATGGTAATGTATTCCCCAGACTTAAATGCATAAAATGATAGCAATTACTTAGAGAAATTCAAAACATAAAGAACCATTCAGTGAAATTCAAACAGATGCACTAATTAACTTTGGAGTCGTCCCAGTTTACCACATCAAACCTACAGGTAGAGGTTAATTAAAACCTTGATCTTCGTGAGTGAAACGAGGGTCAATACCTTGCCTTCTTCCAATTTGCTCTAAACTGTTGGTACATATTTTAGCATCAATTTAACTACAATCAATAATATGGCTTAAAACAACTTCCACGCTGAGTGTTCGTTAGAAGGGGTCTCTGGTGAGAGGTGTCAGAAATTTGGCTTGTGGGAAGCTTCATAAGCTTTTTTTATGGGGGCTAATGTTCACCCACTCATTTTCTTACTGGAGCATCTTTATGACAAATGTGTCCTACTAAGAGCAATGTTCGATTCATTCAATTAATCAATCAATCGTATTTATTCAGCACTTACTGTGTGCAGAGCACCGTACTAAGTGCTTGGGAGGGTACAATGTAATAGGCTGGTAGACACATTCCCAGCCCATGAGCTTACAGTCTAGAGGGGGAGACAGATGTTAATATATATATAAATAAATTACGGATATGTATGTAAGTGCTGTGGGGCTGAGGGGATGGTGAATGAAGAGGGCAAAGCAAATCAGGGCGGTGCAGAAGGGAGTGGGAGAAAAGGAAATGAGGGTTTGGCCTGGGAAGGCCTCTTGAAGGAGATGTGCCTTCATTAAGACTCTGAAAGTGTGGAGAGTAATTATCAGATATGAAGAGCGGGGGCAATCCAGGCAGGACGTGGACGAGGGGTCGGCGGCAAGATAGATAATAATAATAATAATAATAATGGCATTTATTAAGCGCTTACTATGTGCAAAGCACTGTTCTAAGCGCTAGGGAGGTTACAAGGTGATCAGGTTGTCCCAGAGGGGGCTCACAGTCTTAATCCCCATTTTACAGATGAGGTAACTGAGGCCCAGAGAAGTTAAGTGACTTGCCCAAAGTCACATAGCTGACAATTGACAGAGCCGGGATGAGATCAAGGTACACTCCAGATACAAAAGACGAATCAATCAATCAATCAATCAATCGCATTTATTGAGCGCTTACTGTGTGCAGAGCACTGTACTAAGCACTTGGGAAGTACAAATTGGCAACATATAGAGACAGTCCCTACCCAACAGTGGGCTCACAGTCTAAAAGGGAATCACTTGAGATCTTTCACCGGTTATTCACCTATCGGTATGAGGATTCTTGAACTTTGGATAAGAATTTCTATGAGTATTTTTCTCCCCAGATCATATCCTCCCCACTTCTACCTTAGGCACTTGCAACCATAATCACCCATAGCACTTCTATACGTTTTGACATATACACTCTATTGAGAAGCAGCGTGGCTCAGTGGAAAGAGCACGGGCTTGGGAGTCAGAGATCATGGGTTCAAATCCTGGCTCTGCCAATTGTCAGCTGTGTGACTTTGGGCAAGTCACTTATCTCTGTGCCTCAGTTACCTCATCTGTAAAATGGGGATTAAGACTGTGAGCCCCCCGTGGGACAACCTGATCACCTTGTAACCTCCCCAGAGCTTAGAACAGTGCTTTGCACATAGTAAGCGCTTAACAAATACCACCATTATTATTATTATTTAAACACATACTCATTCACATAGCCATCTTTCCACTCCCCTCTTCCTCTTATTAAGAAATTTATTTGTGTCTGCCTCCCCTTTGAGATTGCCAGCTCCTTAAGGGCAGGGATCATATCTTCTAACTCTACTCTGCCCACAGTATGAGCTTGATATATATTATTTATTGATGGATGGATGATAAAAAATCACCAGTGGTTTCTGCCACACTTCCTATTCTCCCATCCTTCTGGAAAGTAAGGAAAACAAAATCATAGAATCAACAGCTGGATGTCTCATCACTAGAAACTAGTGGTGTTTAACAGTTTCATATAGCTTGATCTATCCACCCTTTGGGCAAGTAGATCTGAGAGGAAGCTAAACTAGTACTACCTCATCTATCCGATTAATGAAACAGAAAAGAAATGGGAAAGCAAAATGGATCTTCATTGCCCTGGATCAATTATGAGACTTAAGATGCAATTCTGCTTATTGCTACAGGACTCCAGAGAGAACAGGTAAACCAGCTAACTACAGATCAGCCCAAAGAGTTGTTGGAAATAGAAGAGAAATGATTCTAAAATGTATCAGGTCGTGAACACAAGCCTATAACAATAATAATCACATTCTTCCTTTCACTATTCCCAGAATGCTGAAACCCAGCAGTTAAAAAGAGAAAACATGAGTAAAGAAATTTCCCTCTAATGAAGTGCCTTTTGCTGTAATAATTGGATTTGCACTATGAGTGAAGTGATTATGCTAATTCCCTCCCTTGCTTTAAGAGAAGGCAATTGAGAATCAGCTGCAGTTTTTACCCATTACATGACATCCCAACCCTTGGATAATGAGGAGAGGATTTTGTCAAACCTCAAGAAACCAAGATATGACTCTGACAGTTCAAGGTCTGGGGAACTGCAGTTTCCCTGCCCCAAAAGATCCCTCAGACCATGACACCTCCGGGGTTGGGAGGGGATAGGAGGAGTTGTGTATGATCTGATTAGGCCTTCCCAGACTGAGCCCCTTCCCTCCTCTCCCCCTCGTCCCCCTCTCCATCCCCCTCATCTTACCTCCTTCCCTTCCCCACAGCACCTGTATATATGTATATATGTCTGTACATATTTATTACTCTATTTATTTATTTATCTTACTTGTACATATCTATTCTATTTATTTTATTTTGTTAGTATGTTTGGTTTTGTTCTCTGTCTCCCCCTTTTAGACTGTGAGCCCACTGTTGGGCGGGGACTGTCTCTATATGTTGCCAATTTGTACTTCCCAAGCGCTTAGTACAGTGCTCTGCACACAGTAAGTGCTCAATAAATACGGCTGATGATGATGATGATCCTGTAACAATCCCAGCACTTATTACAGTACTTAGCACTGTGGCACTGTATTAAGTGCCAAGTGCTGACACAGCACTGCCTAGTATATACAGCATGGGCCTAGGGGTCGGAAGGACCTGGGTTCTAATCCTGGCTCCGCCACTTGTCTGCTGTGTGACCTTGAGCAAGTCACTTCACTTCTCTATGCCTCAGTTACCTCATCCGTAAAATGGGGATTAAGACTGTGAGCCCCGTGTAGGAGAGGGGCTGTGTCCAACCTGGTTAGCTTTTATCTACCCCAGCGATTGACACAATAAGAAGTAGCATGGCTCAGTGGAAAGAGCACGGGCTTTGGAGTCAGAGGTCAGGGGTTCAAATTTCGGCTCCACCAATTGTCAGCTGTGTGACTTTGGGCAAGTCACGTCACTTCTCTGGGCCTCAGTTACCTCATCTGTAAAATGGGGATGAAGACTGTGAGCCCCACGTGGGACAACCTGATCACCTTGTAACCTCCCCAGCACTTAGAACAGTGCTTTGCACATAGTAAGCGCTTAACAAATGCCATCGTTATTATTATTATTTATAAGTAAGTACTTAAATACCATCATCAACATCATCACACAGTAAGCACTTAACAAATGCCACAACTACTAGAGAAGCCAGCTGCTGCATTTCCCTTCAGATTGATAGTTTATCCAGCCCCAACCATAGATCAATCAATCAATCATATTTATTGAGCTCCTACTGTATGCAGGCTACCATACTAAGCGATCAGGGCCAAGAAGCTGCTCCTTGAACAGATTCCTCCTGCTTTCCCTGCAGAAACCTCCTGTCGGCTACTCCCCAGACCCACTTTTTAAGCTATGTGTGGGAGTCAACCTCTTCCAAAAATCTGAGTCACCATGAGGAAAGAGAATTGGGCTCAGCGGGTGTTCTAGATGAGATCTGTCATCTCACTGGGAAATCAGGTCAGGAAATATTAACTTTTAAAAAGTGCAACTGGTCACTAGGTAGCTAGGAAGTTAACACATAGCTAGGTGGTGGGGGGAGACAATAAGCAATGGGTGAAGGAACTTTGGATAAGAATTCAGGAAAAACAGGATGAGGTGGAAAGAAATAATGCCAAATAAAGGTGAGGAGAAGTAGGTCTAGAAGAGTCCTGTGAGAAAATCCATTCTCTAGTTAAAACCCCTGGGCATATTAAATTTGCTAATTATTCTATTTGTGTCAGCCAAATAGGTTGTTATTTTGACTATGCCCTATTAGTGTCAAAAAATTCCTTTGGGTTTAGCAAGCTCTCAGGATTTCTTTTGAAAGAGAAGTAGCACGACCTCCTGGAAAGAGAATGGGCCTGGGAGTGAGGGGACCTGGGTTCTAATCCCGACTCTGCTTGCTGTGTGACCTTGGGCAAGTTACTTGCCCAAGATGGTATTTGGGCAAGTTAGAGAAGCAGCACGGCTCAGTGGAAAGAGCCCGGGCTTTGGAGTCAAAGTTCAAACGCCAGCTCTGTCGACTGTCAGCTGTGTGATTTTGGGCAAGTCACTTAACTTCTCTGGGCCTCAGTTACCTCATCTGTAAAATGGGGATTAAGACTGTGAGCCCCTCGAGGGACAACCTGATCACCTTGTAACCTCCCTAGTGCTTAGAACAGTGCTTTGCACATAGTAAGCGCTTAATAAATGCCATTATTATTATTATTAGTATTACTTCTCCATTCTCCTGTTCTCCCTTCTACTTAGACTGTGAACCCCATGTGGGACAGGGACTGTGTCCACCTAATTAACTTGCATCTACCCTAGCATTTAGAACTGTGTGTGACGCATAGTAAGCGCTTGACAAATGCCATATAAAAAAAAGACCTCCAAACTCACCCTCTCAGTAGCCACTTGTTTACCGTATGATTTTGGGCACGTCATTTAACTTCTCTGTGCCTCAGTTAGAGAAGCGGCGTGGCCTAGGGCAGAGAGCACAGGCCTGGGAATCAGAAGGTCATAGTTTCTAATCCCGACTCTGCCACTTGACTGCTGTGTGATCTTGGGCGTGTTACTTCACTTCTCTGGACCTCAGTTTCCTCATCTGCAAAAATGGGGATTCAATTCCTGCTCTCCCTCTTGACTTGACTGTGAGCTCCTCTCCTGTCGCCACTTGTCAGCTGGGTGACTTTGGGCAAGTCACTTCACTTCTCTGGGCCTCAGTTCCCTCATCTGGAAAATGGGGATGAAGACTGTGAGCCCCCCGTGGGACAACCTGATGACCTTGTGTCCCCCCAGAGATTAGAACAGTGCTTTGCACATAGTAAGCGCTTAATAAATGCCATCATTATTGTCATTATTATTATTATTATTATTATTATAACCAGACCACCGGTATCAGTAGTCTCCTGTCCCCGGCTTCCAGCTCCCGGCCACTGGCTCCGGCTCCTGACAGGAGGAAAAGGATGGTCCATCTCTGGCCTCTTTCCTCCCTCACGCCTAGCAGGCTTATGTTGCCATGGCTACCCACATTCACTCAGAGACACACACTCGGACACACAGGCTCACTCGCACGCGCACACAAACACACATATCGGCTCTATGTCAATCATAGACGATGTGTCTTCTTCTTGGGTTGTAATTCAACCCCTTCTACTAGGGATTGATAGGTCTGAGGAGCAGCATGGCCTAGTGGAAAGAGCAACGGCCTAGAAGTCGGAGTCAGAGGACCTGGGTTCTTATCCCGGCTCTGCCAGTTGCTTGCTGCGGGAAACTTGGGCAAATCGCTTAACTTCTCCATGCCTCAGTTTCCTCAACTGTAGAATACCTGTTCTCCCTCCCTCTTAAGACTGTGAGCCTCACAGGGGACAGGGACTGTGTCCGACCTAATCGACTTGTAGCTACTCCAGCACTTAGAATGGATTTTGACACATAGTAAGTGTTCAGCAAGTACCAAAAAATAAACAAACATCTGACGGGATGCCTAGAAACGTTTGTAATCCAAACAAATGCCGCTTGATGCCTTATCAGAACCATCCAACTTGTACTTCCCTAGCGCTTAGTACAGTGCTCTGCACACAGTAAGCGCTCAATAAATACGACTGAATGAATGAATGAATCCAGGAGATAGACCTTCTGAAAACCTGGTGTGCCTTGCCCAAGCTCCAGATTCCTGCTGCAATGGCTCCAGCTTTCTGAGGGGAATGCACAGACCTCTCCCTTTTCCCCCTCCTCACTTCTCGTCCTTGGTGTCGTTTGAGGAATTACTGAAGGGAGAGATTTGGAGCTGGAATGGTGCAGAACTCCCCGCATTTGCAAATGGAAGAGGGAAAAGGAACTGTTGGAAGGAAAGCTAGCGGCTCGCTGGAGTGTTTTGTTTTTTGTTTTTTGTTGATGGTATTTATTGAGCGCTTGCTGTGTGCAGATCACTGTTCTAAACGCTGGAACTTGTACTTCCCAAGCGCTTAGTCCAGTGCTCTGCGCACAGTAGGCGCTCAATAAATACTATTGAATGAATGAATGAATGAATTTATCCTCCCCACCCCCCCGCCTTACCTCTTTCCCCTCCCCGCAGCACCTGTATATATGTTTGTACGTATTTATTACTCTATTTAGTTATTTTATTTGCACGTATTCATTCTATTTATTTTATTTTCTTAATATGTTTTGTTGTCTGTCTCCCCCTTCTAGACTGTGAGCCCATTGTTGGGTAGGGACCGTCTCTAGATGTTGCCGACTTGTACTTTCCAAGCGCTTAGTCCAGTGCTCTGCACACAGTAAGCGCTCAAGAAATACGATTGAATTGAATGAATGAATGAACCTGCCTGTCCAGTATAAAACTGGATACCTGGCCGCTGGTAAAGAGGGTTAGAAGGCTGACTTTTCCTTCGGCCTTCCTTCCCAACCATTTGAGGTAGGAGCGACAGTGAAAAATCTGCTCACGTATTTGAGGTGCCGGCTCTGCCGGTGGAGAACACCAACACTCCCTCCCTCCCCACCTCACATGGAGATAGGAGGCCCGGCTACTGATTTAGAAACTTCCTTCTATTCTCTACTAATCACAGTCTCAGTACATTTGGGATCTTTTTTTTAGGAGAAAAGCATAATGTTCCAGTCCTAAACATCAGTTTCTGTGGCAACCTACGTCGTCTCTTTCTCGGTCCGGCTGAGAAGGGTTACATCTTAAAAGATGCCATTTTGCATCACTTAAGAGAAATCTCTTACGAAAATTGGTACGAAGAAAGGTCTCCATGCAGTCAAAGTAACAAGCAAGTATTAGCTGCTGTTATTCCTGAATCCAAAATCCTCTGTGCTAGGGTGAGGTTGACACACTTGAAGAATTTAGAACTTTCCGATTGCTGACCGGAATTACTGAAGGGAGAGGCTGGAGTTAAGAGGAAATAGGAATAGCAGAAGTCGCCCTGAATATAGTTTAGATTTATCAATAAATCGGTATGCGGTTTTATCTAAAATCTACTTATAGAATACAGCATGAACCACGGCTTTCAATCAGTCGAATAAGTGCTTGGGAGAGTAATAATAATGATTAGTGTAGCAGTGTGGCTCAGTGGAAAGAGCTCGGGCTTTGGAGTCGGAGGTCATGGGTTCGAATCCCGGCTCCACCACATGTCTGCTGTGTGACCTTGAGCAAGTCACTTAACTTCTCTGAGCCTGTTACCTCATCTGTAAAATGGGGATGAAGACTGTGAGCCCCCTGTGGGACAACCTGATCACCTTGTAATCCCCCCTGGCGCTTAGAACAGTGCTTTGCACATAGTAAGCGCTTAATAAATGCCATCATTATTATTATTAATAATAATTATGGTATTTGTTGAGCACATACTATGTGCCAGGCGCTGTTCTAAGCACTGGGGTAGATACAGGATAACTGGGTTGGACGCAATCCCTGTCCTCCATGGGGCTCACAGCCTTAATCCCCATTTTACAGATGAGGGAACTGAGGCCCAGAGAAGTTAAGCTACTTGCCCAAGGTCACACCGCAGACGAGTGGCAGAGCCAGAATTAGAACCCATGACCTTCAGACTCCCAGACCTGTGCTGTATCCACAAGGTCATACAGAAGACAGGATCTTTTCCCTCAGAGAGTTAATACTCTCCCAAGTATCAGTACAATGCTCTGCACATAATTGAAGTTCATTATATATCATGAATCATCATCAATAGTATTTATTGAGCACTTACTATGTTCAGAGCACTGTATTGAACGCTTGGGAGAGTATAATACAATAGGGTTGGAGACACGTTCCCTGCCCACAATGAGCTTACAGTCTAGAGGAAGAGGAAGACACTAGTATACATAATTTATAATATATAATTTAAAAATCTGTACATAAGTGCTGTGGGGGGGTACTACTGAATGAATGATTTATATAGATGTGCAATATTTTACATTTTTAGTCCATGAAGAGAGGTATTTTTAATTCTCTCCCCGTATGCCCCATGTTGAATAACCAGACACGACATTTTTACATTTTATATCTGGGAATATTATTCAAAAATCAGTTCTATAATTACCCCCTTTACGTTTTATAATTGGAATAACTTTCTCAGGGCTCTTTGATGTTGAATCTTCCTTTTCCTCACTGAGATCGAAGCAGCCCACCAGCTAAACTTCGTCTTTATTATTTTGAGAAAGGCTTTGAGTTTTAATTACAGTAATCTGTAGAGGGTTTCTTTAGTGACTGAAAACACGAACCGGAATATTTGCTGATGTGCTGTGACACCAGGCAGAGAGCCCTCCCACCAGACAATGCGGGAGGATAATCCAGGCCCCGCATCGCAGTGCGAATGAAATGAGAGCCTCACCAGAGCCACCGCTGCCTTTAATGAATATTTTCTCATTTGCATGGCTGGGCATCTGACAGACGGTGTGTTTACATGCCCGTGGGAAGAAAAGCAGAAATTATTTGGCATCAACAGTGGCTTCTATTTTCGTGGCTGGCAGAGCCTCGATTCAATGCATTTTAATAAGTTCCAAACAGAGCAGGAGTTCGAGTCAGAGGAACGCCGGGAAAAGCCAGGTGACATGTCCTTATTACAGGATAATATATGTGTTCGTCTTCTGGACCAGTCGAGTCTTTCGACTGAAGCCTCTCTCTCCTCCGAAGTGGACTGCTTGGATTTCCACTGGGTGCGATGCACTATGCCAAAAATTGTGGGTTCGCACTTCAGGTTTGGACGTTTGGGAATCAATCAATCATCATCATCAATCGTATTTATTGAGCCCTTACTGTGTACAGAGCACTGGACTAAGCGCTTGGGAAGTACAAGTTGGCAACATATAGAGACGGTCCCTACCCAACAGTGGGCTCACAGTCTAAAAGATCGCTCGATCAAAGGTATTCATTGAGCACCCAGTAGTGAAAGTGATAATATCTATTGAGTGTCTACTGAACACTATGCGTTTGGAAGGCTATTATAGAACCCCAAGAATGTTCCCTGCCCTAAAGGAACTGAGTTCGACTGAGTGCTAAGTCTTCTAGACTGTGAGCCCACTGTTGGGTAGGGACTGTCTCTATATATTGCCAATTTGTACTTCCCCAGCGCTTAATACAGTGCTCTGCACACAGTAAGCGCTCAATAAATATGATCGATTGATTGGACTAAGTACTTAGAGAAGCTGCATGGCTCAGTGGAAAGAGCATGGGCTTGGGAGCCAGACATCATGGGTTCTAAACCCGACTCCGCCACATGTCTGCTATGTGACCTTGGGCAAGTCACTTAACTTCTCTGAGCCTCAGTTACCACATCTGTAAAATGGGGATTAAGACTGTGAGCCCCACGTGGGACAACCTGATCATCTTGCCCCCCCAGCACTTAGAACAGTGCTTTGCACATAGTAAGCACTTAACAAATTCCATCACTGTTATTATTACTTGGAAGAGTACAAGAGGCACATATTATTACTAATGATAATAATAATAATAATGATATTTGTTAAGTTCTTACTATATGCAAAGCAGCTCATTAAGCCCTGGTGCAGACACAAGATAATTAGGTTGGACACAGTTTCTGTCTCAAATGAAGTTCGCGGTCTACGTAGAAGGAAGGACAGGTAATGAATGAAGGACAGGTAATGAATCCCTCTCTTAGTCACATACTTCTCTGTGCCTCAGTTACCTCATCTGTAAAATGGGGATGAAGACTGTAATTCCCACGTGGAACAAGCTGATTACCTTGTATCTACCCCAGTGCTTAGAACAATGCTTGGCACACAGTAAACACTTAACAAATACCAACATTATTATTATTATTATTCACTGGGCCCCACTTGTAAAATGAGGATTAAGACTGGGAGCCCCACGTAGTCAGGGATTTGCTTGTATCTACACCAGTGCTTAGTACAGTGCTTGGCACATAGTAAGCACTTACCAAATACATAATACATAATATAATAATAATAATAATTATTATTCTTTGTGTTAAGCCTAATCCTGGTGCACAAAGGGTTCATCGGCCATTTAGCAGATCCCCCTGCTCCCCACTGGATACAGCCCCGTGAGCAGGCTGAATCAGGAGGCTGCTTTCCATATGGGAAGCAGTGTGGCTCAGTGGAAAGAGCCCGGGCTTTGGAGTCAGAGTTCATGGGTTCAAATCCCGGCTCCGCCAACTGTCAGCTGTGTGACTTTGGGCAAGTCACTTCACTTCTCTGGGCCTCAGTTACCTCATCTGTAAAATGGGGATTAAGACTGTGTGCCCCCTGTGGGACAACCTGATTACCTTGTAACCTCCCCAGCGCTTAGAACAGTGCTTTGCACATAGTAAGCGCTTAATTAATGCCATCATCATCATCATTATTATTATTACAGATGAGGAAACTGAGGCACTGAGAAGTTAAGTGACTTGTCCAACATTACACTGCAGACAAGTGGCAAAGCCGAGATTAGAATCCAGGTCCTCGACCCCCAGGCCCGTACTCCATCCGCTAGGCCGTGCTGCTTCTCTGCGTGTGTGAGTGGCTGTGTCCACAAAAGCTCCCAACCTCCATGAGTGAGCAGGGCTTGCATTAGGCTCCAGAGGCTCCCCAACACCAATAGCCCAGCTAGCCTCCGGTGGCCTTATTGCTCAGATCTCTTCCCACTGGGAAGCACGGCAGAGACCAATCAATCAATCAATCAATCGTATTTATTGAGTGCTTACTGTGTGCAGAGCACTGTACTAAGCACTTGGGAAGTACAAGGCGGCAACACATAGCGACAGTCCCTACCCAACAGCGGGCTCACAGTCTAGAAGGGGGAGACAGAGAACAAAACCAAACATACTGACAAAATAAAATAAATAGAATAGATATGTACAAGTAAGATAAATAGAGTAATAAATATGTACAGACATATATACATATATACAGATGCTGTGGGGCAAGGAAGGAGGTAAGATGGGGGGGATGGAAAGGGGGTTGAGGGGGAGAGGAAGGAAGGGGCTCAGTATGAGAAGGCCTCCTAAGACCTTAAATCAATCAATCAATCATATTTATTGAGCGCTAACTATGTGCAGAGCACCGTACTAAGCGCTTGGGAAGTACAAATTGGCAACATATAGAGACAGTCCCTACCCAACATTGGGCTCACAGTCTAAAAGGGGGAGACAGAGAACAAAACCAAACATACTAACAAAATAAAATAAATAGAATAGATGTGTACAAGTAAAATAAATAAATAAATAAATAGAGTAATAGATATGTACAAACATATATGCATATATACAGGTGCTGTGGGGAAGGGAAGGAGGTAAGATTGGGGGGGATGGAGAGGGGGACGAGGGGGAGAGGAAGGAAGGGGCTCAGTCCGAGAAGGCCTCCTAAGACCTTAAATGCCACAAAGACCACAATGCAAAGCTTCAGAACAGCCTCCCCCAGGCTCGTCCCCACTAATAATAATAATAATAATGGTATTTGTTAAGTGTTTACTTTGTGCAAAGCACTGTTCTAAGCGCTGGTGGGGACACAAAGTGATCAGGTGGTCCCACGTGGGGCTCACAGTCTTAATCCCCATTTTCCAGATGAGGTCACTGAGGTCCAGAGAAGTTAAGTGATTTGCCCAAGGTCACCCAGCTGACAAGTGACAGAGCCGGAATTCGAACCCATGACCTCTGACTCCCAAGCCCGGGCTCTTTCCATTGAGCCATGCTGAACTAATGCGTTCCAGCTTCCGGCTCCCTCACCTGTTGCGGGATGGGGCTGCTCAGCCTGGTCCAGAGCCTCCACTCAAGGCCCCAGTATTCCAAATCTCGATCAGATGGGGAAGAGGTTCTCTCTAATTCTACAGCACTTTTATTTTTCCAAAGCTCTTTTGCATCTATTATCTCCATTAATCCTGACAGCCTCATTATTATTTGCATTTTAGATGAGGAAACTGAGGCACACATCATCATCATCATCAATCATATTTATTGAGCGCTTACTGCGTGCAGAGCACTGTGCTAAGCGCTTCGGAAGTACAAGTTGGCAACATATAGAGACAGTCCCTACCCAATAGTGGGCTCACAGTCTAAAAGAGTAAGAGATTAAGTGGCTTTTCCAAGTTCACGCAACAGGCTAGTGACAGAGCTGGGATTAGATTTGGGGTCTCCTGCCCTCCTCTCCCTCCCCTCCCCAAGTCACTCATTCATTCATTCATTCATTCAATCGTATTTATTGAGAGATTACTGTGTGCACGGCACTTCACCAAGGGCTTGGGAGAGTACAATACTACAATAAACAAATTCCCATGCTCTCATGCTGCCCCTCTGCCAAGATGTCCTGCTATCATCATCATCATCATCATCATCATCATCATCAATCGTATTTATTGAGCACTTACTAGTGCATGGAAAGTACAAGTCGGCAACACATAGAGACAGACCCTACTCAGCAGTGGGCTCACAGTCTAAAAGGGGGAGACAGAGAACAAAACCAAACATGCTAACAAAATAAAATAAATAGAATAGATATGTACAAGTAAAATAAATAAATAAATAAATAGAGTAATAATAAATAAATAGAGTAATAATATCCCATTACTATCAACCAATCAATCCTATTTATTGGGTGTTTACCTGGTGCACAGCACTGTATTAAGCACTTGGGAGAGTACAATATTACAGAGTTGGTAGACATGTTCTCTATCCACAAGGAGCTTTTCTGAGCTTCTTAATGAAGCTTTTAAATCTTACTACTTTAAGCCCAAAGGATCAGTCCAACCCTATTTTTTCCACTTAAACTCAGAGTTTTCTTCCTCTTTCTAGCATAGATGCAACTCCCTCCCTCTCTCTTTCTCTATACCTACACACACATATGTTCTTATAAACAGACAGCTATATTTGTGCATTTGCAGTCATTCTTGGTATATAACGATAACGGCCTATTCAGGCAAGGGCTGGCAGAGATTTATCATCAATTAGATCTTGTTCCCCAATAAGTGATGAGTCAGGCATCCTACACAGAAGTTTAGTAATGGCTTTTTCCCTCTCGGTTAATGAAAAGGAGCTATTATATGTTGTTTGCAGCTTGCAAATGAGAGAGGGAAGTTGAAGAGACAGGTTCTGCATAGGAATGAGTCAGGGGAAAAGTTGATCACAGTAGAAGGCAACAAAACCACCTCTCCATGAGACTTTTGAAAATCCCGGAGGGAGGATAGAGCACAGGTCTGAGTATCAGAGGACCTGGGTTCTAATTCTAGCTCTGCCATTTGCCGGTTGCATGTTGAAGTCACTTAACTGGACCTGGGTTCTAATCCTGGCTCTGTCACTTAATTGTTTTGTGTCCTTGGGCAAGTCACTTAACCTCTCTGTGCCTCAGTTCCTTCCTCTGTAAAATGGGGGTCAAGATTGGGAGCTCCATTTGGGATAGGGATGTGTCCAATCCAATTTGCTTGTATCCACCTCAGCACTTAGTACAGTGCCTGGCACAGAGTGAGCACTTAAATGCCACAAATATTATTATTATCTTTCCTGTGCCTCAGTTTCCTCATCTGAAAATACAAATTCAAACCTGTTCTTTCTCCTGTGCAGACTGTGAGAGTCATGCAGGAGCAGGACTGTGTCTAAATTATTATTATTATTATTATTATTATTATTATTATTATTATTATTATTATTATTATTATTATTATGGGCACCAAACTCCCTGTATAGGAAAACAACATTGTTTTTAGTTGTTCTGGACTTCTAATTAGATAGCACTATTGTCTTTAACAATAAACAGGCTTAGGAAAATAACCCTAGCCCTTTGCGTGCTCACATAGCTGTGTATACCTGTTTAAACTACCCACGATGCACCAGCACTTAGAACAGTGCTTCACACATAGTAAGCGCTTAATAAATGCTAAAAATAAAAAAAAAACTGGGTTTGGGAGGCTGAATGACTTGGAAAGAAACACCAACCTATCTATAGTCTTTCAATCAATCAATCGTATTCCTATTCGTATTTCCATTCCTGTTGGACCAATCATGGTGAAATCAGTCCCAGAAACAGAGTGTAACCATTGGCCAGAATCAATCAATCAATCAATCAATCGTATTTATTGAGCACTTACTGTGTGCAGAGCACTGTACTAAGCGCTTGGGAAGTACAAGTTGGCAACATATAGAGACAGTTCCTACCCAACAGTGGGCTTACAGTCTAGAAGAATGTTCCGAATGTTCCGAACACTAGTGTGTCCATTCAATTATCAATTAATCAATCAATGGCATTTATTGACCACTTACCATGTACTGTGTGGGAGAGTACAGTACAAGAGTTGGTAGACATATTCCCTGCCCACAGAGGGGGTGACAGTCACTGAATAAATTAAGGCTATGTACATAAGTGCCTTGGGGCTGAGGGTGGGATGAATATCAGTTGCTTAAAGGGTACAGATCCAGATGCATAGGCAATGCTATTCTATTTATTTTATTTTGTTAATATGGGGGTTTTTTTTGTCTGTCTCCCCCTTCTAGACTGTGAGCCCACTGTTGGGTAGGGACCGTCTCTATATGTTGCCAACTTGTACTTCCCAAGCTCTTAGTACAGTGCTCTGCACACAGTAAGCACTCAATAAACATGATTGAATGAATGAATGAGAGGGAGGAGGGAAACTGAGGGCTTAGTTGGGGAAGGCCTCTTGGAGGAGATGGGATTTTAATAAAGCTTTGAAGGTGAGGAGAGTGGTTGTCTGCTAGACAAACTATATAAAAGATACGTGAGTAGAATCCAAAGACTCCTCTCCGGTCCACTTTCTTCTCTTTCATTCAGGGGTCAAGGATAACACTTCCCTTCACCTAAGCCATAGGACATGCTCCATTACCTATTAATGACATGTTCTTTGACATTTGAGGTAAAGGGTTCTTCAAGAAGGACGAGATCTTTGCCCAGGAAAATTTTAAAGGTTCAAACCTCACCATTGGAACCAGGAGTCCTGACTGCCGCAGCCTGCTGAATCCCAAGGCCCTGGGGGAGTGGTCACCCTTGGTTCCAGGGAGAAGGGCCGATGGGGACTGGGGTGCAATTTAGGACACTGTTGTCCTTTGCCTAGTGTCTGAGCCATAGCTAAGATCCCTTTCCCAAATGCCTCCCACACACGTTGAACAGCTGCTCGGGCTCAACTTAGCACTAAAAGTACGACAAAAATCATGGTTTCATTTCTTCTTACCACACAGCTTGCCTATGTTCGCTGCGGACATCAGCACCGGCAGCCTCCCCTGACAGGACCTACCAGAGAAAATATTGTTCTTGGGCTTTGCTGGAAACTCGAAATTCTTATTTCCATAGCACATAAAAAAGGATCCAGCTGCAGTAAGACAAAAGCATCGTTAATAATCACTTGTGCAGCATCTTTTGTCTCAGAGACAACCTCCAGGCTTTTCTCTGACAAAACGAGCGTAGGCTGATTAATTGGGTCACCTTTTTTAGTTTGCTTTTGTTTCTTTATGGCATGGCTAGCACTGAGGAAGTACAACAGTAGCAAATCACTTGTCCCCTGCTCTCAAGGAGCTTATATTCTAACAAGAGAATATATTGACATTGATGGGTTCTTATTAAGCAATTAGCTGTCCAAGCACTGCACTAAGTGCTGGAGTCCATAGAAGGTAATCAGATCACACACAGTCCCTGCCTCACAATCTAAGAGGGAGGGAGAGCTAGGATCATCACCCATTTTACCGATGGGAAAACCGAAGCATCGAGAGGTTAAGTGACTTTCATTCATTCATTCAATCGTATTTATTGGGTGCTTACTGTGTGCTGAACACTGTACTAAGCGCTTGGGAAGTACAAGTTGGCAACATATTGAGATGATCCCTACGCAACAGCGGGCTCACACAGCAGACCAATGATGAGCCAAAGCTACAACGTGGGTCTCCTGATTCCACAGACCTACGCCCTCTCCATCAGGCCCACGCAGCTATTTCGTCTCCAACTCGCTCTTGTATTTAGATCCTGGAATGAAAGCGTTCTATAAAGAGGAATAGATTTTTAGGAGATGGGACAGTCTGAAACAGCGGGTTTGGAAGTGTGGAGGGTGGCCCAGAAACAGGACAGATCCAGACTTTGGGAACCTGAGGGATGGAGTCCTGAGCCAACGTGTATCTTCCTGCACATTCCACTTCCACAGAGGGGCTCTTCAGTGGCTTTGAAAAAGCAAAAGGCTTGTAGTACTTCCAAAAAACATTTTTTTTAATTGCATATGGAGTGGGGGGTTAAGCTGAATTTCATGAACAAAACCAACACCATGCTTGCTTCTTGCTACACAAACATGACAGGAAATAATCCAACTTTTCCGGGCAGTTATTCCTCTCTGCTGCTCATGCCCCTGCCAAGCCAGCCTTATGTGTTATGTGAGGGGGAGAGAGATAGGGCAGACTGACGTGGTATCCCTTCTCCCTACATTTCTCCAAAGACAAAGCCTACATTTCCCAGGTTCCGCTGGGAAGGAGAGTCAATCAAGCAGGAGGGGCCTTTTAAATGAAGGAGATGGAATCACCTACAATCTGTCTGCCTCTTCCCTTATCTGTCCATTTTGCTTTTGAGAGAAAACGAGGTAAGGAGGATTTTAGTCAAGCTAAAAGGAGGTTTGAACTTTAGGTCATTCATTCATTCATTCAATCGTATTTATTGAGCGCTTACAGTGTGCAGAGCACTGTACTAAGAGCTTGGGAAGTACAAGTTGGCAACATATAGAGACGGTCCCTACCCAACAGAGGGCTCAGGTCCAAACACTAAGTGAAATGCATCTATCCAGTTCAGCACCTTCCAGCTCTAAAAACCTACATTGGACTCACACTGTTCCCAGTTCCCAAATCCCAGCTGCGGATTTGGCTCCCGATCGTGGAACGTGTTCTCTCTGGAGCAGTCTAATGGGCAGGGCCCCTGCCCTCAGCTTTCAGTCTTTGATCTCCAAGGAGCTCAGACCCTGGGTCACTGGGGAGACCCATATTAGCAGCAGCAGTCCATGGTTCAGAGATTAGACTGTCCCAGGCAAACACCCTGAGGTAGACAGGATGAAACACACACCTGCACACACCACATCTCCACCTGCCGACCTCCAGCACTCCGGGGCTTAGTGAATAGAGCACTAGTGAATAGGACCTGGGTTCTAATTCTGACTCTGCCACTTGCCTGCTGAGTGAACGTGGGCAAGTCACTTCATTGGACCTCGGTTACCTCATCTGTAAAATGGGGATTAGACTGTGACTAATCGTCTAGACTGTGAGCCTGATGCTGGGTAGGGACCATCTCTATATGTTGCCAACTTGTACTTCCTAAGCGCTTAGTACAGTGCTCTGCACAGAGTAAGTGCTCAATAAATACGATTGAATGAATGAATGAATGATTAAGACTGTGAACCCCACATGGGACAAGGGCTGTGCCCAGCCTGATTAGCTTGTATCTACCCCAGCACTTAATACAGTGCCTGGCACATAGTAAGCACTTAACAAATACCATTCAAAGCCCCCTCCCCACAAAATAAAAAAATCCCTTCAGGGGAAAACCCAAGAATCCCATGGAATGATTACATGGACTCTGCTACTTCTCAACATTCTCTTTAAACTCTTAATTTAAGAAAATCATATCAGTGAAAAGAGAACTTAGAGTGGCACGGGGCCCTGCATCCAGCAGGAGCTCAATAACAATAATAATAATTAATAATAATAACAGTATTTGTTAAGTGCTTACTATGTGTCAAGCACTGTTCTAAGCACTGGGATAGATACAAGGTTATCAGGTTGCCCCACGTGGGGCTCACAGTCTTAATCCCCATTTTACAGATGAGGTAACTGAGGCACAGAGAAGCTAAGTGATTTGTCTAAAGTCACATAGCTGACAAGTGGTGGAGCCAGGATTAGAACCCACGACCTCTGGCTCCCAAGCCCGTGCTCTTTCCACTAAGCCAAGTTGCTTCTCAATCCTAGTGATGGATCGAGTCCTCCATGTTTCTGTCTTCCATTTCTTGGACACATCTGAGTCCAAGAGAAGAAGCATGGCTCAGTGGCAAAGAGCACAGGCTTTGGAGTCGGAGGTCATGGGTTCAAATCCCAGCTCCACTAATTATCAGCTGTGTGACTTTGGGCAAGTCATTTCACTCCTCTGCGCCTCCGTTTCCTCATCTGTAAAATGGGGATTCATTCATTCATTCATTCAATCATATTTATTGAGCACTTACTGTGTGCAGAGCACTGGACTAAGCGCTTGGGAAGTACAAGTTGACAACATCTACAGACGGTCCCTACCCAATGGCGGGCTCACAATCTAGAAAGGGGAGACAGACAACAAAACATATTAAGAAAATAAAATAAATGGAATGAATATGTACAGATAAAATAGAGCAATAAATACGTACAAACACATATACAGGTGCTGTGGGTGGGGAATGAGGTAAGGCGGGGGGGATGGGGGGAGGATAAATTCATTCATTCATTCAATCGTATTTCTTGAGCGCTTACTGTGTGCAGAGCACTGGACTAAGCGCTTGGGAAGTACAAGTCGGCAACATCTAGAGACGGTCCCTACCCAACGACGGGCTCACAGTCTAGAAGGGGGAGACAGACAACAAAACATATTAAGAAAATAAAATAAATAGAATGAATACGTGCAAATAAAATAACTAAATAGAGTAATAAATACGTACAAACATATATACAGGTGCTGTGGGGAGGGGAAGGAGGTAAGGTGGGGGTGATGGCGAGGATAAATTCATTCATTCATTCATTCATTCAATCGTATTAAGACTGTGAGCCCACCGTGGGACAACCTGATCACCTTTTAACCTCCCCAGTGCTTTAAACAGTGCTTTGCACATAGTAAGTGCTTAATAAATGCCATCATTATTATTATTATTATTGTGTTGAAGCCCGCCTTGATTGTTGCCCCCTGGAATCCCTGCAGAAATGTGACCCTCTGAAGTTGCATCATGTGAGGCCACCCCACTAAGCAACACAGCAGATAGACCCGCAGTCGGATTCTTCATGCTTTTTCCTAAGTACTAGCCACCCACGGCTGTAATTATCCCTTCGATTGGAGGCGTAGCACAATGAAACCAACAGCAGGCTTCACCACCCCTCCAGCTTATGTAAGCCGCCTCTCCAGAAAGGAACATCCTGCAGGCTTTGAACCGATCCCACATGGAGAAGCCTCCGGATCCAAAATAAGAAACTCGCTCTGAGCAATGAGGGGGAAAAAACATTTCCATACGTAATTCTCGGCAGTTAGAGCCCTTTAAGGATGCCAGAGACCCCAAGCCACGGACTCCCTGGGGATTGGACAAAGCTTGGAGTCTCCAATCGTATTCACTCCAGAATTGCGCTGGGGGAGACCCTGCTTCTTCAGCCAATCGCAGGAGGTGGCCAAGCCATAACCAGAAGCCCCAGAGGTTGCCACGGCAGTCCAGGGTCTCAGAGATCAATCAATCAATCAATCAATCATATTTATTGAGCGCTTACTATGTGCAGAGCACTGTACTAAGTGCTTGGGAAGTACAAATTGGCAACATATAGAGACAGGCCCTACCCAACATTGGGCTCACAGTCTAAAAGGGGGAGACAGAGAACAAAACCAAACATACTAACAAAATAAAATAAATAGAATAGATATGTACGAGTAAAATAAATAAATAAATAAATAGAGTAATAAATATGTACAAACATAAATACATATATACAGGTGTTGTGGGGAAGGGAAGGAGGTAAGATGGGGGGATGGAGAGGGGGACAAGGGGGAGAGGAAGGAAGGCCTCCTGGAGGAGGTGAGCTCTCAGCAGGGCCTTGAAGGGAGGAAGAGAGCTAGCTTGGCGGATGGGCAGAGGGATTGGGGGCATTCCAGGCCCGGGGGATGACGTGGGCCGGGGGTCGATGGCGGGACAGGCAAGAACGAGGCCTAACGGTGAGGAGATTAGCGGCGGAGGAGCGGAGGGTGCGGGCTGGGATGGAGAAGGAGAGAAGGGAGGTGAGGTAGGAGGGGGCGAGGGGATGGACAGCCTTGAAGCCCAGGGTGAGGAGTTTCTGCCTGATGCACAGATTGATTGGTAGCCACTGGAGATTTTTGGTGCCTATGCAACAATAATGATGGCCTTTATTAAGCGCTTACTATGTGCAAAGCACTGTTCTAAGCGCTGAGGAGGTTACAACGTGATCAGGTTGTCCCACGCGGGGTCTCACAATCTTAATCCCCATTTTACAGATGAGGTAACTGAGACACATAGAAGTTAAGTGACTTGCCCAAAGTCACACAGCTGATAATTGGTGGAGCCGGGATCTGAACCCATGACCTTTGACTCCAAAGCCCGCGCTCTTTCCACTGAGCCACGCTGCTTCTCTATGCAATGTCATGGAACAAGTCAGCGAGCTGTCCAGGGAAAACGTTTCGGCTTTTTTTTAAATGATACTTGTTAAGTACTTCCTATGTCCCTATTCTGGGGTAGGTACAAGCTATTCAGGTTGGACACAGTCCAATGTCTCACTTGGGGCTCACAGTCTTAATCCCATTTTGCAAAGGAGGTATCTGAGGCCCAGAGAAGTGAAATGACTTGCTCAAGGTCACGTAGCAGAAAAGTGGCAGAGCCAGGTTTAGAACCCAGGTCCTTCTATCTCCCAGGCCTGTGTTCTATCCACTAGGCACACTGCTTCCCATAGAGCACTTGCAGAGGTGAGTTAGGCGAATCCCCTGGCCCAGCCTTTTCAGCCTAAAAAAACCTCTCCAAAGGCACAGACCTGTAGGTGCAAAGGTTAAAATCTCCCCTCTTCGCCTCAGCCTGATCATGTTTAGCTATAAGCATTGCTTATATCTAATGGGCAATCCATCAATCCACCTCACAACTGTCTTGAAACTGACTAGCTGCAGCTCTTAAAATATAATAATAATAATAATGGCATTTATTAAGCACTTACTATGTGCAAAGCACTGTTCTAAGTGCAGGGAATCTTGGAACGTGCTGAGATGGACTGCGAAGGATCCTTTTCTCCAGAGTGCAGAATGCTTATCGAGATGCTTTCAAGCAGGCACAATGGCAAGGGCAAAACAGTAAGTCAGGTGACCGTCCTCACAGTGTAATTGTTGAGAAACCAATCTTATTATCATATTGGATTAATAATAAGAATAATAATAATGGCATTTGTTAAGCGCTTACTATGTGCAAAGCACTGTTCTAAGCGCTGGGGGGATACAAGGTGATGAGGTTGTCCCACATGGGGCTCACAGTCTTAATCCTCATTTTACAGATGAGGTAACTGAGGCTCAGAGAAGTTAAGTGACTTGCCCAGGGCCACACAGCCGACAGGTGGCGGAGCTGGGATTCGAACCCATGAACTCCTCACCCTGGGCTTCCAGGCTGTCCGTCCATCCCCTCGCCCCCTCCTACCTCACCTCCCTTCTCTCCTTCTACAGCCCACCCCGCACCCTCCGCTCCTCTGCCGCTAATCTCCTCACCGGACCTCATTCTCACCTGCCCCGCCATCGACCCCCGGCCCACGTCATCCCCCTGGCCTGGAATGCCCCCGTTCCCTCTGCACATCCGCCAAGCTAGCTCTCTTCCTCCCTTCAAGGCCCTACTGAGAGCTCACCTCCTCCAGGAAGCCTTCCCACACTGAGCCCCTGCCTTCCTCTCCCCCTCATCCCCCTCTCCATCCTCCCCATCTTATCTCCTTCCCTTCCCCACAGCACCTGTATATATGTATGTATGTTTGTACATATTTATTACTCTATTTATTTATTTATTTATTTTGTGCATATCTATTCTATTTATTTTATTTTGTTAGTATGTTTGGTTTTGTTCTCTGTCTCCTCCTTTTAGACTGTGAGCCCACTGTTGGGTAGGGACTGTCTCTATATGTTGCCAACTTGTACTTCCCAAGTGCTTAGTACGGTGCTCTGCACATAGTAAGCACTCAATAAATATGATTGATTGATTGATTGATTGACCTCCGACTCCAAAGCCCATGCTCTTTCCACTGAGCCACGCTGCTTCTCATGATTGATTGATGATAGGGCACCTGGGCTGATGATATGAGAAGCAATATGGCCTGGTGGAAAGAGCATGAGGCTAGGAGACTGAGGTCCAGGTTCTAATCCTGACTCTGATCTTGGGCAAGTCACTTAACTTCTCTGTGCCTCAGTTCTCCTCTTTGCCCCCCGACTTAGACTGTGAGCCCCATGCAGGACAGGGGCTGTGTCCAACCTAATTCACAGTTCCCAACCCCTCTGAAATTCCTGCTCTCTCTTCACTCCCACGTTCACCACGAAAAGCTGGCACCCATGCACTGACCTATATTATTTCATACACAAGACAACATTTCTCCCTAAGAAACATAGCTCATTTTTTTTTTCTCAGGTACTGGACATATCCGCCATTGATATCCCCAGAGGATAGCAGGGAAGTAGAGAGAAGATTTGTGGAAGCTGGGAAAAAAAAAAAGGGACTTGTTTTATCCCTTTGGACAGTTAACTAATAATAATAATAATAATAATGGTATTTATTAAGTGCTTACTATGTGCAAGGCACTGTTCTAAGCGCTGGGGAGGTTACAAGGTGATCAAGTTGTCCCACGGAGGGCTCACAGTCTTAATCCTCATTTTACAGGTGAGGGAACTGAGGCACAGAGAAGTTAAATGACTTGCCCAAAGTCACACAGCTGTCGACAATTGGCAGAGTCGGGGATGTGAATCCGTGACCTCTGACTCCAAAGCCCGTGCTCTTTCCACTAAGCCATGCTGCTCCTCTACCAGAAACTCCATTGCAGAGAAAAGTCACACTGAAACATTTAAAATCCTGCTTTGTCTGTTACGAGGCGAGAATGGTCATGTAGAAAAAAAACAATTAATAGTCATGAAAGGAAGTAAATGATGTTAATTATCTTTACCAGGCCAGCTCCCTCATAAATTATAGGTTTAATGAATGATTGGACCTTAGAAGAAACAGTAATAATTAGATGAGAGGAATGTAGTAATTCTTCCAAATCTAGTAAATTTGAAAAGGTCAATTTAAAATTCCTTTCTGTAACTTCCGTGACCTCATACTTTCTTCCAAAAAATTACCTCTCCTGGAAAACACACGTCCTCAGGAAAAAGAAAACTATTTCACAACCTTTTGAGGACCTGCTATTATAGTTATTTCCACCCAAACAACACTTATAACAAGCAAAAACGGACCTGAGGCCTTCTTCAGGCTCGCAACTTCATCTGGTTTTGGTTGGGGAAATGGTTGGCATGCTTCTGTCTTTCGCTCCCTGTGGGCCTAGCTGAATTTGGTGCTTCCTTCATCATGCCACCTCCTAGGATCTTTTCTTCTGGATTTTTCTATGGGAAGGGTTTTAACTATTCATCTTTAACAAGGGACATGAGTGCTATTTTTTCTACCAAACGCGATTTAACAGAATTAGGGAATTGTTATCTTCTGTTTTTTCTTTCTGTAATGTTTCATTGCCAGAGATTGTAAGAAACCGAAGGTGTTTAATACCTTTCAACAAAGAACTAAAATACCTGGAAAATATCCATTCATTAATTCTCAGTAGCCATAGGGTGGAGAGAGTAGGAGATATTAATTCTGTTTCATAGAGGGAAAAACTCGTATTCTCATGTGCAGTGATAATTTTATGTGGATTTGACATTGTGGTATGAGCTGTTGGATCATTTATTTTAGACCTTCCTTTTCTTTCTTCGAGAAGTGAGATCATTTTGCCCTTTTCTAATCTTGTATAATACACACCACCCGTGGATCAATCAGTGGCATTTGAGTGCTCACTGTGCTCACAGCACTGTACTAAGTGCTTAGGAGAGTGCAATAGAATAGAGTTAGCAGACATGTTCCTTTTCCACAACGAGCTTACAGTCTAGAGGATATAAAAAAGAAAAGACTTATTTACGTTCCACTTCTTCAGATCGGTTCCCTTGTTCTTATTTACGCGTATTGTAGTGCTTTGGGGTGGGGGTTGGTTGTGGAGGCTCTTGAGTTCTGATTGGTCTTTTCGATTTAAAGTTCTCCATCAAAACCTGACAAGCTGATCTTTAAGCCATTTTCAGCTCATCAATATTTATAAAGATGGTATCATTAGTCTAGTAGCCTTTAGAGAACGATAATGCATCCAGAAATGGGGCCCTTTGGCTAGGCAGGGATAGGAGCTATAATCTGTAGAAATGCTTCCACTAGGTTAGTTATCATGAGTCGATCTTCATTGTCTTCAGGCTCGGTGAGTGGAGAAATTACAGACTCTTCTTTTCCTGGGAGGATTTGAAATTAATAGTCGAAAGAGGGCAAGGAATTAGATGTCAAGGCCAATGCAGGGCTGAGTCTGTTTATTTAGGAATGTACAGCCCTGTCTGGAATTGGGATTGGACACAGTGACCTCTCGGTGATCCTTCCATCCTTAAAATCTTTTATCATTTAGCCATATTTCTACTGACTGAATCCATTCATTCCATACCACTTCAGTAGCCCTGTCTGTTTTGTCTCATTGGTTTCAATCCCCACAGCAATTACCTAAAAGTGAAGGCAGTTCACCTTGGCAGTACTTTCTCAGCACTTTATATATCCATTTTAAAGGACAAGTAAGAATCATAAACATCCATTGCTCCATCCTCACAAAACTCCAGTAAGTCCAGAGAAGCAGCATGTCCCAGTGGAAGGAGAATGGGCCTGGAATTCAGAGGATCTGGGGTTGAATCCCAGCTCTGCCCCTTATCTGTATGACCTTGGACAAGTCACTTAATTTCTCTGGGCCTCAGTTCCCTCATCTGTAAAATGGAGATTAAGACTGTGAGCCCCATGTGCAACAGGGACTGTGTCCACCCTGATTATCTTGTATCTACCCCAGCACTTAGAACAGCGCTTGACATTTGGTAAGCCCTTAAATACCATTTTAAAAAAGCTGATTCATTCATTCAATCGTATTTATTGAGCGCTTACTGTGTGCAGAGCACTGTACTGAGCCCTTGGGAAGTACAAGTCGGCAACATATGGAGACGGCCCCAACCCAACAACGGGCTCACAGTCTAGGGGGAGATGTGTAGGTCTCAAAACCTACTAAGGAAAACAAATCTATTTTTTTCTTATGCATTTTAAGGCTAACAGTATTCCACCTGGCTGTTCTTAAAACAGAAAGAACATTTAGGACCTCAAAAGTAAAAGCCCCAACATCAAGATATGGCGCTCATGAAGTCTGATTCTCTCCTTCATTGAAGAAAGGAGAGGGAGAAAGGGGGAGAGGGAGGAAGGGAGAGAGGGAGAGGCAAGAGGTGAAAGAGGAGGAGGAGGAAACACAGGTTAGGACAGAAATACTACATGAATCAGCACCAACTGAAAACACCTACTTTGTTTCTGTGGAGATTAAAGAAGGAATTAATTTCCATCGCCTCATCCGCTCAACAGTCACCCTTAACTCTTCTGTTTATTCACCTTATTCATAGCTCTTACATACATATACACATTTATATAAAATATTGATTTATGTTAATTTTCACTTATTCATCTATCCTCCCATACCTTTGCTGTCAACAATTATATCTCGTTCTTTCTCCCGCTCCCACAATTTATAAATAATTTAGGTCAGCCTGTCCCTCCCATTAGAGTAAAAGCTCCCTGAGGGCAGGGGCTTTGACTCTTAACTTTTATGGAATTCCATCAAGCTTTTAGTACAGTGTTCTGAAGACAATATAGACTGGTTTTTGGTGTGAAGACAATGCAACTGAATCCATGAGAATCACTTAAACGCTGTGTCCGTGAAAACAGTCAGTCAATTGTATTTACCGAGTGCTTACTGTGTGCAGAGCACTATACTAAGCATTTGGGAGAGTACAATATATCAATAAACAGTGAGTTTAAAGTCACAATAATGCATCTTTTCTGGGCTCTTGCCACTTGGGAGAGCACGCTCAAACACCAGTAGTTTAAAGTGGAAAGGTACATCCTGTCACGAGCAGGCCAGGCCCTGGATTTGTTTTTACAGTAGTGAGGATTCGCACTGCACCATCCGCATTCCCTCGTCCAATCCTACGTCCAATCGGTAGTATTTACTGAGCACTTACTGTGTACAGAGCACTGTACTTGTTGCCAACTTGTACTTCCCAAGCGCTTAGTACAGTGCTCTGCACACAGGAAGCGCTCAATAAATATGATCGATCGATTACTCTATTTATTTTACTTGTACATATCTATTCCATTTAGTTCATTTTGTTAATATGTTTGGCTTTGTTCTCCGTCTCCCCCTTCTAGACTGTGAGCCCACTGTTGGGTAGGGACTGTCTCTATATGTTGCCAACTTGTACTTCCCAAGTGCTTAGTACAGTGCTCTGCACACAGTAAGCGCTCAATAAATATGATTGATTGATTGATTGATTGTACTGTTTGAGAGAGTACTATACAACAGAATTAGCAGACATGTTCCCTGCCCACAACGAGGTTCCAGTAGCAGGATGCAATACCAGTTGGCTGGCTGGAAGAACTGGATTGAGTCTGTGATCACGGAACCAAGTATCCCTTTTAGACTGTGAGCCCACTGTTGGGTAGGGACTGTCTCTATATGTTGCCAATTTGTACTTCCCAAGCGCTTAGTACAGTGCTCTGCACATAGTAAGCGCTCAATAAATACGATTGATGATGATGATGAAACCTCAGTGGCAGCATTGGCGGCAACCTCCTGCACAACTAATGTGAATCCTGAGTATATTTTAGTGAGGAAATCATTCATCAATCCACCAGTGGTATTTATTGAGGGTTTACTGGGGCCAGGGTGTACTGAGCACTTGGGAGAATACAACAGACCTGGTAGACAAGCAGCTTTTCTGGGCTTCATAATAAAGCGTGGCTTAGAGGAGAACAGCGCAATGGCCTGGGAGTTGGAAGGACCTAAAACAGTGCTTTGCACATAGTAAGCGCTTAATAAATGCCATTAAAAAAAAAAAAAGGACCTGGGATCTAATCCCGGCTCTGCCATATGTCTGCTGGGTGACCTTGGGCAAGTCACTTAACTTCTCTGGGCAGTAAACAGTTACCTCGTTTGTAAAATGGGGATTAAGAATTATGACCCCCAGGTGGGACAGGGGCTGTGTCCAACTCAATAATCCTATATCTACCCCAGCACTTAGAACAGTGCTTGGAACATAGTTAGCACTTAAATACCATAATTAGTTTAAATCACACTACTCTGAGCCCAAAGGAGCAGCCCAACTCTAAATTTTCCCATTCATAAGAAAATCCCAAAGTTTTCTCCCCCTTTCTAGCATAGATACAACTCCTTCCTTCTCTTGTTCTTCCTCTATACATACACACACAAACACACACTCCTGTCATGTAAACACACAGGTATATGTATAACCATTCTTGGTAGATAACGGTGACAGTCTATTCATGTATGGGCTGGCAAAGATTCATTATCAATCAGGTCTCATTTTCCATTAAGTGATGAGTCATATTACAAAAGAGCAAGGGCTTGGGAGTCAGAGGTCATGGGTTCAAATCCTGCCTCTTCTGCTTGTCAGCTGTGTGACTTTGGGCAAGTCACTTCACTTCTCTGTGCCTCAGTTACCTCATCTGTAAAATGGGGATTAAGACTGTGAGCCCCACAAGGGACAACCTGATCACCTTGTATCCTCTCCAGCGCTTAGAACACTGCTTTGCACATAGTAAGTGCTTAACAAATGCCATCATTATTATTATTATATTAACTAGGAAGAGTTACTGATTTTTAAAGGAAACAGAATGTGTAACAATGCTTTTTATGGGCTACTCTTTTTAACCCCTGTACAGAGAGAGGTGTGAGTTTCAAGAGGACCCACTCGGCATTAAGAAAGGTGTTTTCAAGGGTTTCCTTTAGTCAGATCCCCAGATTTCAAAGCATTTCAGTGGTGAGTTATCATATCCATAACTGGGCCCATTAGACCAGGTGCTCAGCCTAGATAATTCTAAAAAAAACCACTGAGCATCTGGCCTATTTATTTTAAGAAGAGATGTGACTCTTTTCTAATTTGTGTAAGTGATCACAGCATCCAATATGGAACATGCTTTGGGTACCAAACTGGAGAGAAAGAAAGGAAAAACAGCTGAGGTTCCAGGAAGTCTTACCCAAAGTTGAAATGAGAAATAGGCCCACGATATCACTCAATCAGGGGGGTTTGGAATTGGAGATTGACAATGATGACTAGTCAGAAATGCTTGGCCCCAAGTGGACTGCGTGTGACTATGCCATTTTCAATCCATTGTATTTACTGAGCACTTACTGTGTGCAGAGCGCTCTACTAAGCACTTAGGAGAGTCCAATATGACAATATAGCAGACATTCTGGTTTTCAGTCAACAGTATTTACTGGGTGCAAAGCACTGTACTAAACTCTTGGGAGAGTACAGTAGAATTAGACAATGATCCCCCCTGCCTTACCTCCTTCCCCTCCCCACAGCACCTGTATATATGTATATATGCTTGTACGTATTTATTACTCTATTTTATTTGTACATATTTATTCTATTTATTTTACTTTGTTAATATGTTTGGTTTTGTTGCCTTTCCCCCCCTTCTAGACTGTGAGCCCGCTGTTGGGTAGGGACCGTCTCTATATGTTGCCAACTTGTACTTCCCAAGCGCTTAGTACAGTGCTCTGCACACAGTAAGCGCTTAATAAATACGATTGAATGAATGAATCTGTAGAGAAGTAGCGTTTCTCAGTGGAAAGAGCCCGGGCTTTGGAGTCAGGGGTCATGGGTTCAAATCCCGGCTCTGCCACTTGTCAGCTGTGTGACTTCGGGCAAGTCACTTAACTTCTCTGGGCCTCAGGTCCCTCATCTGTAAAATGGGGATTAAGACTGTGAGCCCTACGTGGGACAACCTGATCACCTTGTAACCTCCCCAGCGCTTAGAGCAGTGCTTTGCACATAGTAAGCGCTTAATAAATGCCATTATTATTATTATTATTATTACCCATGCCAGTTTTCCACTGTGGCACCCAGGGCCCTGCTTCTGACATGTCCTTTGGCCTTGACAAATTTCAGAACTTTGGGAAGGTTTGGTTGTGACTAGATTCTTGAGGACCTCGGGCAACTGAACTCTGAAGCCCCTGACAGCCAGGCCTGTTGGGCGCTGAACTTTGTCTTATATGCTGCTTTTGGCAATAAACCAATCAATCCTGTTTATGGAGTACTTACTGTGAGCAGAGCACTGTACTCAGCACTTGGGAGAATACAATATAATTTTGCACTTACATAATTTCCCTATTCCTTGTATTTCTGCCACCAAACACTTCCCCACCTTATTCTTAGGTTGTGAGGCCTTAAAGGGCCAGGGTCCATATCTAATTCTCCCCTCTGTATTTTTCCCCAGGGCTCAGTACAGTGTTTTGCACACAGTAGTAGGTGTTTTATAAATACTGCTACTTCTACTCAAGGAGTATGCAACCAAGGGGGCGAGATGGATACTAAAACAAATCACAGACAGGAGGAGGAAGGAGATGAACATGTGTCCTTGAGATGGTGCTAATAATAATGAATAATAATAATAATAATGATGGCATTTATTAACCACTACTATGTGCTAAGCACTGTTCTAAGTGCTGGGGAGGTTACAAGGTGATCAGGTTATCCCACGGGGGCTCACAGTCAATCCCCATTTTACAGATGAGGTAACTGAGGCACAGAGAAGTTAAGTGATTTGGCCAAAGTCACAAAGCTGACAATCGGCAGAGCCGGAATTTGAACCCATGACCTCGGACTCCAAAGCCCGGGCTCTTTCCACTGAGCCACGCTGCTTCTCAAGTATGCAAGGGTTTTGCAAGCTTGTGGCCTAGGGGATAAAGAAGCATGGGCCTGGGCATATGATCTTTTCACTAGGCCACACTTATGAAGATTCGGAGAATAACTAGTTATTTGTATGAATCAAAACATCTGTAGTCACACAACCTAGGAGGCAATTACAGGACTATGGACTATCAATCCTCTGGCTTCTGGGTTAGCGCTCAATAAATACGATTGATGATGATGATGATGATGGGCACGTGCTGATCACCAGATGGAATAAAAACGACTCTCCCTCATCTCTTCCCTCACCTTCCCCTTAGCAAGGTAAAGCATGACAGTGATTCACAGCTTTTCTCCATTGTCTTCAGTTACTTGGGGATTTTTATTTCCTATTAAATACAACCCAGTTGGGGGGCTGTTTTAAGCAAGCTATTATCAAGTTGTGCGTCATTAGGGGAAAAAAAAAATCTTCAAAAGCTTGCCAATCTATCTCAAGGAAATAGACTTGAGCTAAGTGTATGAGGAAATGGTGAAATTCACATCAAGAGATTTTGGAATTCATTTAATTACCTAAATCCTGATCAAATGAAGTTAGGGATTGGACCATCGGGGAATACTTCACAACGGAAGCTTTAGATACGGAATGGAAACATATTTGGTTCCAATCCCCCCTTTATCCACACAATACCACTGATTGACTTCCCAAGCGCTTAGTACAGTGTTCTGCACACAGTAAGCGCTCAATAAATACGATTGATGATGATGATTGACAAGTCATGTGCTCTTCTGGGTGAGGAATAGAGAGGAGCCACTTGAGTGCCAGACAGAGACAGCATTTAGGGCTAAAGTGACCACTGCCCATTGCCGTTGTTTTGCCACAATCCAGCAAGTTGTTCATTCATTCAATCGTATTTATTGAGCGCTTACTGTGTGCAGAGCACTGTACTAAGCGCTTGGGAAGTCCAAGTGGGCAACATCTAGAGCCGGTCCCTACACAACAACGGGCTCACAGTCTAGAAGGGGGAGACAGACAACAGAACAAAACATGTAGGCACATGTCAAAATCGTCAGAACAAATAGAATTATAGCTATATGCACATCATTAACAAAATAAATAGAATAGTAAATTTATACAAGTAAAATAAATAGAGTAATAAATCTGTACAAATATATACAAGCGCTGTGGGGAGGGGAAGGTTGCCTTGATACTGGCTGTTCTGGCTCGTGCGTAGGGAAAGTGTCTGTTGTTGTATCGTACTCTCCCAAGTGCTTAGTACAGTGCTTTGCACACAGTAATAATAATAATAATGATGATAGCATTTATTAAGCACTCACTATGTGCAAAGCACTGTTCTAAGCGCTGGGCAGGTTACAAGGTGATCAGGTTGTCCCACAGTCTTAATCCCCATTTTACAGTTGAGGTAACAGGCACAGAGAAGTGAAGTGACTTGCCCAAAGTCACACAGCTGACAATTGGTGGAGCTGGGATTTGAACCCACGCCCTCTGACTCCAAAGTCCGCGCTCTCTCCAGTGAGCCACGGTGAAGTAATACGATTGAATGAGTGAATGTGTAGAGCACTGTACTAAACACTTGATCAATCAATCAATCAGTCAGTCGTATTTATTGAGCACTTACTGTGTGCAGAGCACTGTACTAAGTGCTTGGGAAGTACAAGTTGGCAACATATAGAGACCTGATACAATACAACAGAGATGGTAGACACAATCTGTGCCCACAAGAGGCTTCAAGGGCAGGAAACAAGTGAGTTTCCCGTACCCAGAGGTAACATCCCTGAAATACTGTCTTTGAAATTCACCCCCTCCAAACTCCAATCAATCAATCAATCAATCATATTTATTGAGCGCTTACTATGTGCAGAGCACTGTACTAAGCGCTTGGGAAGTACAAATTGGCAACATATAGAGACAGTCCCTACCCAACATTGGGCTCACAGTCTAAAAGGGGGAACTCCACCACAGGTTGCCTCCCCCCTCAAAATGTAAAGTGCCAAGTGACACCCCTAGGCATTGTTTCCTCACCTTTAACCCTACTGCAACAAACCCCAGCAAACTCCATTCATTCATTCGTATTTATTGAGCGCTTACTGTGTGCAGAGCACTGTACTAAGCACTTGGGAATCAATCAACCAATCGTATTTATTGAGCGCTTACTGTGTGCAGAGCACTGTACTAAGCACTTGGGAAGTACAAGTTGGCAACATCTAGAGACGGTCCCTACCCAACAGCGGGCTCACAGTCTAGAAGGGGGAGACAGACAACAAAACATATTAAGAAAATAAAATTAATAGAATGAATATATACAAATAAAATAACTAGAGTAATAAATACGTACAAACATATATACAGGTGCCGTGGGGAGGGGAAGGAGGTAAGGCGGGGGAGATGGGGAGGAGAAATTCATTCATTCAATCGTATTTATTGAGCGCTTACTGTGTGCAGAGCACTGTACTAAGCACTTGGGAAGTACAAGTTGGCAACATCTAGAGACGGTCCCTACCCAACAGCGGGCTCACAGTCTAGAAGGGGGAGACAGACAACAAAACATATTAAGAAAATAAAATTAATAGAATGAATATATACAAATAAAATAACTAGAGTAATAAATACGTACAAACATATATACAGGTGCCGTGGGGAGGGGAAGGAGGTAAGGCGGGGGGGATGGGGAGGAGAAATTCATTCATTCAATCGTATTTATTGAGCGCTTACTGTGTGCAGAGCACTGGACTAAGCGCTTGGGAAGTCCAAGTTGGCAACATCTAGGGACGGTCCCTACCCAACAGTGGGCTCACAGTCTAGAAGGGGGAGACAGACAACAAAACATATTAAGAAAATAAAATAAATAGAATGAATACATACAAATAAAATAACTAGAGTAATAAATACGTACAAACATATATACAGGTGCTGTGGGGAGGGGAAGGAGGTAAGGCGGGGGGGATGGGGAGGATAAATTCATTCATTCAATCGTATTTATTGAGCGCTTACTGTGTGCAGAGCACTGGACTAAGCGCTTGGGAAGTCCAAGTTGGCAACATCTAGAGACAGTCCCTACCCAACAATGGGCTCACAGTCTAGAAGGGGGAGACAGACAACAAAATGTATTAAGAAAATAAAATAAATAGAATGAATACGTGCAAATAAAATAACTAAATAGAGTAGTAAATGCGTACAAACATATATACAGGTGCTGTGGGGAGGGGAAGGAGATAAGGCGGGGGGGTGGGGAGGATAAATTCATTCATTCATTCATTCATTCATTCAATCGTATTTATTGAGCACTTACTGTGCGCAGAGCACTGGACTAAGCGCTTGGGAAGTACAAGTTCCAGCGTTTAGAACAGTGTTTTGCGCATAGTAAGTGCAGCGTGGCTCAGTGGAAAGAGCCCGGGCTTTGGAGTCAGAGGTCATGGGTTCAAATCCTGGCTCCGCCAATTGTCAGCTGTGTGACTTTGGGCAAGTCACTTAACTTCTCTTTGCCTCAGTTACCTCATCCGAAAAATGGGGATTAAGACTGTGAGCCCCCTGAGGGCTAACCTGATCACCTTGTAACTTCCCCAGCGGTTAGAACAGTGCTTTGCACATAGTAAGCGCTTAATAAATGCCATTATTATTATTATTATTATTACCATAAAAAAAATACACTCCAGCGAGCCGCACTTAGTCCAGTGCTGTGCACACGGTTAGCGCTCACTAAGTACGATTGAATGAATGAATGTTGCCAGCTTGTACTTCCCAAGCGCTTAGTCCAGTGCTCTGCCCACAGTAAGCGCTCAATAAATACGATTGATTGATTAGTCCAGTGCTCTGCACAGAGTAAACTCTAAATAAATACGGTTGAGTGAATGTTGCCAACTTGTGCTTCCCAAGCGCTTAGTCCAGTGCTCTGCACACAGTTAGCGCTCAATAAATACGGTTGAGTGAATGTTGTCAACTTGTGCTTCCCAAGCGCTGAGTCCAGTGCTGTGCACACAGTAAGCGCTCAATAAATACGATTGAGTGAATGAATGAACGTTGCCAACTTGTACTTCCCAAGAGCTTAGTCCAGTGCTCTGCCCACAGTAAGTGCTCAATAAATAAGATTGAATGAATGAACGTTGCCAACTTGTACTTCCCAAGCGCTTAGTCCAGTGCTGTGCACACAGTAAGCGCTCAATAAATACGATTGAATGAATGTTGCCAACTTGTGCTTCCCAAGCGCTTAGTCCAGTGCTCTGCCCACAGTAAGCGCTCAATAAATACGATTGAATGAGTGAATGTTGCCAACTTGTACTTCCCAAGCGCTTAGTCCAGTGCTGTGCACACAGTAAGCGCTCAATAAATACGATTGAGTGAATGAATGAATGTTGCCAACTTGTACTTCCCAAGCACTTAGTCCAGGGCTCTGCCCACAGTAAGCACTCAATAAATAAGATTGAATGAGTGAATGTTGCCAACTTGTGCTTCCCAAGCGCTTAGTCCAGTGCTGTGCACACAGTAAGTGCTCAATAAATACGACTGAATGATTGAATGAATGTGAATGAATGAATGAATGAATGCGATTGATTGAATGAATGAATGCGATTGATTGAATGAATGAATGAATGAATGCGATTGAATGAATGAATGAATGCGACTGAATGAATGAATGCGATTGAATGAATGAATGAATGCGATTGAATGAATGAATGAATTCGGTTGAATGAATGAATGAATGAATGCGATTGAATGAATGAATGAATGAATGCGATTGAATGAATGAATGCGACTGAACGAACGAACGAACGAATGAATGAATGAATGAATGAATGAATGAATGAATGAATGAATGAATGAATGAAACGGGGAGGGCCCCGCCCTCCGCGCGCGCCCCCCTTCCCGGGCGCATGCGCGCCCAGCCGAGTGATCGGCGCGCCGGCCGGCTGCGGCGGGGGAGGAGACGGACAGGGGCGCCGGCCAATGGCGGGTCGGGGTCCGCCGTCCCCAACCAATGGTAGCGGAGTCCTGGGTCCGGGGGCGGGTCCCGCGGCGGGGGGGGGCGTGTCCAGGGCGCCGGCCAATGGCGGGTCGGGGCCCGCCGCCGCCGACCAATGGGAGCGGAGTCCGGGGTGCGGGGGCGTGTCCCGCGGCGGGGGCGTGTCCCGCTCGGGCGGGCGGCCGCCTCAGTCGCTCCGGGCCGCGGCGGCGGTCGGAGCGTCCGCGGGGAGCGGAGCCGCCCGCCGCGCCTCGCCGCCGCCGGTCCCCGATGGACGAGATGGAAGAGGAGCTGAAATGCCCGGTGTGCGGCTCGTTGTACCGGGAGCCCATCCTGCTGCCCTGCTCCCACAACGTGTGCCAGGCGTGCGCCCGCACCATCCTGGTGCGGACGCCGGAGGCGGGCTCCCCGCGGAGCCGGCGGGCCTCGGGCGCGTCGGACTACGACTCCCTGGACCTGGACAAGCTGAGCCTGTACAGCGAGGCGGACAGCGGCTACGGGTCCTACGGGGGCGGGCTGGCCAGCGGGCCCGCCACCCCGTGCCCCAAGTCGCCCGGCGGGGCCCGGCCCGCCTGCCTCACCTGCCCGCAGTGCCACCGCAGCCTGGTGCTGGACGAGCGGGGGCTGCGGGGCCTCCCCAGGAACCGCGTGCTGGAGGGGGTCATCGAGCGCTACCAGCAGGGCCGGGCCGCCGCCCTCAAGTGCCAGCTGTGCGAGAAGGCGCCGCGGGAGGCGTCGGTGCTGTGCGAGCAGTGCGACGTCCTCTACTGCGACCCGTGCCGGCTGCGGTGCCACCCGCCCCGCGGGCCCCTGGCCAAGCACCGCCTGCTGCCCCCGGCCCAGGGCCGCGTCGCCCGCCGCCTGGGCCCCCGCAAGATCTCCACCTGCAGCCACCACGAGCTGGAGAACCACAGCATGTACTGCGTCCCGTGCCGCCTGCCCGTCTGCTACCAGTGCCTGGAGGACGGCAGGCACGACAGCCACGAGGTCAAGGCCCTGGGCGCCATGTGGAAGCTGCATAAGGTCGGTTCCCTTGCCCCCGCCACCCACTGCCTTCGGCTGGGTGACTTGGGGCAAGTCACTTAACTTCCCTCATCTGTAAAATGGGGTTGAAGACCGGGAGCCCCCCCACATGGGACATCCCGATCACCTTGTAACCCCCCCAGCGCTTAGAACGTGCTTAATAAATAATAATAATAGATTGCCGGCTTTCTGACTTCGGGCCGGTCGCTTCCCTCATCTGTAAAATGGGGATGAAGACTGTGGGCCCCCCCACATGGGACATCCTGATCACCTTGTAACCCCCCCCCCCCCCAGCGCTTAGAACGTGCTTATTAATAATAATAGATTGTCGGCTTTCTGACTTCGGGCCGGTCACTTCTTCCCTCATCTGTAAAATGGGGATGAAGACTGGGAGCCCCCCCCATTAATAATAGATTGTCGGCTTTCTGACTTCGGGCCGGTCACTTCACTTTCCTCATCTGTAAAATGGGGATGAAGACTGGGAGCCCCCCCCCCACCATGGGACATCCCGATCACCTTGTAACCCCCCCAGCGCTTAGAACGTGCTTAATAAATAATAATAATAGATTGTCGGCTTTCTGACTGCGGGCCGGTCGCTTCCCTCATCTGTAAAATGGGGATGAAGACTGGGAGCCCCCCCCCCCCCCCCCATGGGACATCCTGATCACCTTGTAACCCCCCCCCCCAGCGCTTAGAACGTGCTTATTAATAATAATAGATTGTCGGCTTTCTGACTTCGGGCCGGTCACTTCTTCCCTCATCTGTAAAATGGGGATGAAGACTGGGAGCCCCCCCCATTAATAATAGATTGTCGGCTTTCTGACTTCGGGCCGGTCACTTCACTTTCCTCATCTGTAAAATGGGGATGAAGACTGGGAGCCCCCCCCCCCACCATGGGACATCCCGATCACCTTGTAACCCCCCCAGCGCTTAGAACGTGCTTAATAAATAATAATAATAGATTGTCGGCTTTCTGAGTGCGGGCCGGTCGCTTCCCTCATCTTTAAAATGGGGATGAAGACTGGGTGCCCCCCCCCCCCCCCCATGGGACAACCTGATCACCTTGTAACCCCCCAGCGCCTAGAACGGGCTTAATAAATAATAATAATAGATTGTCGGCTTTCCGCCTTCGGGCCGGTCACTTCCCTCATCTGTAAAATGGGGATGAAGACTGGGAGCCCCCCCCCCCCATGGGACATCCTGATCACCTTGTAAACCCCCCCCCCCCAACGCTTAGAACGGGCTTAATAAATAATAATAGATTGTCGGCTTTCTGACTTGGGGCCGGTCACTTCCCTCATCTGTAAAATGGGGATGAAGACCGGGAGCCCCCCCCCCCCCCCCCATGGGACATCCCGATCACCTTGTAACCCCCCCAGCGCTTAGAACGGGCTTAATAAATAATGATAATGGATTGTCGGCTTTCTGACTTCGGGCCGGTCACTTCCCTCATCTGTAAAATGGGGATGAAGACTGGGAGCCCCCCCCCCCCCCCCCGCCATGGGACAACCCGATCACCTTGTAACCCCCCCAGCGCTTAGAACGGGCTTAATAAATAATAATAATAGATTGTCGGCTTTCTGACTTCGGGCCGGTCACTTCCCTCATCTGTAAAATGGGGATGAAGACTGGGAGCCCCCCCCCCCCCCCATGGGACATCCCGATCACCTTGTAACCCCCCCCCCCAGCGCTTAGAACGGGCTTAATAAATAATAATAATAGATTGTCGGCTTTCTGACTTCGGGCCGGTCACTTCCC
Source organism: Tachyglossus aculeatus (assembly GCF_015852505.1). Lineage (NCBI taxonomy): Eukaryota > Metazoa > Chordata > Mammalia > Monotremata > Tachyglossidae > Tachyglossus > Tachyglossus aculeatus. The sequence continues at coordinate 4,340,336 of NC_052079.1, forward strand.
TCATCTGTAAAATGGGGATGAAGACTGGGAGCCCCCCCCCCCCCCCCGCCATGGGACAACCCGATCACCTTGTAACCCCCCCAGCGCTTAGAACGGGATTAATAAATAATAATAATAGATTGTCGGCTTTCTGCCTTCGGGCCGGTCGCTTCCCTCATCTGTAAAATGGGGATGAAGACTGGGAGCCCCCCGCCATGGGACATCCCGATCACCTTGTAACCCCCCCAGCGCTTAGAACGTGCTTAATAAATAATGATAATGGATTGTCGGCTTTCTGACTTCGGGCCGGTCACTTCCCTCATCTGTAAAATGGGGATGAAGACCGGGAGGCCCCCCCCCCCCTCGCCATGGGACATCCTGATCACCTTGTAACCCCCCCAGCGCTTAGAACGTGCTTATTAATAATAATAGATTGTCGGCTTTCTGACTTGGGGCCGGTCACTTCCCTCATCTGTAAAATGGGGATGAAGACTGGGAGCCCCCCCCCCCCCCCCATGGGACATCCCGATCACCTTGTAACCCCCCCCAGCGCTTAGAACGTGCTTAATAAATAATAATAATAGATTGTCGGCTTTCTGACTTCGGGCCGGTCACTTCACTCATCTGTAAAATGGGGATGAAGACTGGGAGCCCCCCCGCCATGGGACATCCCGATCACCTTGTAACCCCCCCCCCCCCCCCCACCAGCGCTTAGAACGTGCTTAATAAATAATAATAATAGATTGTCGGCTTTCTGACTTCGGGCCGGTCGCTTCCCTCATCTGTAAAATGGGGATGAAGACTGTGAGCCCCCCCATGGGACATCCCGATCACCTTGTAACCCCCCCAGCGCTTAGAACGGGCTTAATAAATAATAATAATAGATTGTCGGCTTTCTGACTTCGGGCCGGTCACTTCCCTCATCTGTAAAATGGGGATGAAGACTGGGAGCCCCCCCGCATGGGACATCCTGATCACCTTGTAAACCCCCCCCCCCCCCCCCCAGCGCTTAGAACATGCTTAATAAATAATAATAATAGATTGGCGGCTTTCTGACTTCGGGCCGGTCACTTCACTTCCCTCATCTGTAAAATGGGGATGAAGACTGGGAGCCCCCGCCCCCATGGGACAACCTGATCACCTTGTAACCCCCCCCAGCGCTTAGAACGTGCTTAATAAATAATAATAATAGATTGTCGGCTTTCTGACTTCGGGCCGGTCACTTCCCTCATCTGTAAAATGGGGATGAAGACTGGGAGCCCCCCCCGCCATGGGACAACCCGATCACCTTGTAACCCCCCCAGCGCTTAGAACGTGCTTAATAAATAATAATAATAGGTTGTCGCCTTTCTGACTTCGGGCCGGTCACTTCCCTCATCTGTAAAATGGGGATGAAGACTATGAGCCCCCCCCCCCCCCCCCCATGGGACATCCCGATCACTTTGTAACCCCCCCAGCGCTTAGAACGTGCTTAATAAATAATAATAATAGATTGTCGGCTTTCTGACTTCGGGCCGGTCACTTCACTTCCCTCATCTGTAAAATGGGGATGAAGACTGGGAGCCCCCCCCATGGGACAACCTGATCACCTTGTAACCCCCCCAGCGCTTAGAACGTGCTTAATAAATAATAATAATAGATTGTCGGCTTTCTGACTTCGGGCCGGTCACTTCCCTCATCTGTAAAATGGGGATGAAGACTGGGAGCCCCCCCCATGGGACAACCCGATCACCTTGTAAACCCCCCCCCCCCCAGCGCTTAGAATGCGCTTAATAAATAATGATAATAATGTTGGTGTTTGTGAAGCGCTTACTATGCGCCAAGCACTGTTCTAAGCGCTGGGGGAGATACAAGGTCATCAGGTTGTCCCACGGGGGGGCTCGCAGGCTTCATCCTCATTTTCCAGGTGAGGGAACTGAGGCCCAGTGAAGTGACATGCCCAAGGTCACACAGCCGACAAGTGGCGGAGCCAGGATTTGAACCCATGACCTCTGACTCCAAAGCCCGGGCTCTTTCCACTGAGCCACGCTGCTCTCCAAATAAATGCCATTATTATTATTATTATTATTATTATTATTATTATTATTACTGGGCGCCCACCGGACCTCCCCGCCCCGCCGCCGCTTGCCGGCTGGGTGACCGAGGCGCCCCCCCCCCCCCCCCCATCTCACCTCCTTCCCTTCCCCACAGCACCTGTATATATGTTTGTGGGACTGTCTCTCTATATTGCCAACTTGGACTTAGTACAGCATTCTGCACACAGTAAGCTCTCAGTAAATGTGATTGATTGATTGACACCTCACCTCCTCCAGGAGGCATTCCCACACCGAGCCCCCTCTCCACCCCCCCGCCTCACCTCCTTCCCTTCCCACAGCACCTGTATATATGTTTGTACCCAACAGTGTACTCACATAATATATATTATATACGTATATATACATATACGTATATATGTTTGTGGGACTGTCTCTATACGTTGCCAACTTGGAGTTCCCAAGCGCTTAGTACAGTGCTCTGCACACAGTAAGCGCTCAATAAATACGATTGATTGATTGACACCTCACCTCCTCCTGGAGGCCTTCCCACACCGAGCCCCCTCTCCATCCCCCCGCCCCCGCCTCACCTCCTTCCCTTCCCCACAGCACCTGTATATATGTTTGTACCCAACAGTGGGCTCACAGTCTAGAAAAATATGTGTGTATATATATGTATATATGTTTGTGGGACTGTCTCTGTATGTTGCCAACTTGTACTTCCCAAGCACTTAGTACAGTGCTCTGCACACAGTAAGCGCTCAATAAATACGATTGATTGATTGACACCTCACCTCCTCCAGGAGGCCTTCCCATACCGAGCCCCCTCTCCATCCCCCCGCCTCACCTCCTTCCCTTCCCCACAGCACCTGTATATATGTTTGTGGGACTGTCTCTATATGTTGCCAACTTGTACTTCCCAAGCGCTTAGCACAGTGCTGTGCACTCAGTAAGCGCTCAATAAATATGATTGACACCTCACCTCCTCCAGGAGGCCTTCCCACACTGAGCCCCCCTCTCCATCCCCCTCCCCCCCCCCCCCCCCCCCCCCCGCCTCACCTCCTTCCCTTCCCCACAGCACCTGTATATATGTATCAATCAATTGTATTTATTGAGTGCTTACTGTGTGCAGAGCACTGTACTAAGCGCTTGGGAAGGCCAAGTTGGCAACATATAAAGACAGCCCCTACCCAACAGCGGGCTCACAGTCTAGAAGAGGGAGACAGACAACAAAACCAAACATATTAACAAAATAAAATAAATAGAATAGATATGTACAAGTAAGATAAATACATTAATAAATCCGTACAAACATATATACAGGTGCTGTGGGGAAGGGAAGGAGGTAAGGCGGGGGGGTGGGGGATGAAGAGGGGGCTGAGTGTGGGAAGGCCTCCTGGAGGAGGTGAGCTCTCAGTAGGGCCTTGAAGGGAGGAAGAGAGCTATAAATGCCATCATTATTACCGGGGCCATGGCGCCGTCCCAACCGCCTGGGAGACTGCTCTAGCCGACCAGTAAACCGACCCAGGCCCTGCCCACGACGGGCTCTAAGAGTAATAATAATGTTGGCATTTGGTAAGAGCTAGCTCTCTTCCTCCCTTCGAGGCCCTACTGAGAGCTCACCTCTTTCAGGAGGCCTTCCCAGACTGAGCCCCCTCCTTCCTCTTCCCCTCCTCCCCTTCCCCCCCCCCCCCCGCCTTACCTCCGTCCCCTCCCCACAGCACCTGTATAGATGTATATGTTTGTACATATTTATTGCTCTATTTTATTTGTACGTATTTTATTTTGTTAATATGTTTTGTTTTGTTCTCTGTCTCCCCCTTCTAGACTGTGAGCCCACTGTTGGGTAGGGATCGTCTCTATATGTTGCCAACTTGTACTTCCCAAGGGCTTAGTACAGTGCTCTGCACACAGTAAGCGCTAAATAAATACAATTGAATGAATGAATGAATGAATTTGGTAAGCACTTACTATGTGCAAAGCACTGTTCTAAGCGCTGGGGGGGATACAGAGTGATCAGGTTGTCCCATGTGGGGCTCACAGTCTTTATCCCCATTTTACAGATGAGGTAACCGAGGCTCAGAGAAGTTAAGTGACTTGCCCAAGGTCACACAGCAGACAGGTGGCGGAGCTGGGATTTGAACCCATGACCTCTGACTCCAAAGCCCGGGCTCTTTCCACTGAGCCACGCTGCTTCTCTAAAGGTCCATATACCTGTCATTCTATTTAACAATAATGAGGTCCACATAGCTGTCATTCTATCTATTAATAATAACAATAAGATGGTGAGGGCATTTATTAAATGCTTACTATGCGCAAAGCTATGTGTATCCCCCCCAGCGCTTAGAACAGTGCTTTGCACCTAGTAAATGCTTAACAAATGCCATTATTATTATTAAAGCACCGTTCTAAGCGCTAGGGAGGTTATAAGGCGAGCAGGTTGTCCCACATGGGGCACACATCCCTCATCCCCATTTGACAGATGAGGGAACTGAGGCCCAGTGAATTGACTTGCCCAAAGTCACACAACTGACAGTTGGCGGAGCCGGGATTTGAACCGGTGATCTCTGACTCCCAAGCCCGTGCTCTTTCCACTGAGCCACGCTACTTCTCTATTTATTCTGTCGGTTTTGACACCTGTCTACTTGTTTTGTTTTAATAATAATTTTGGTATTTGTTTAGCGGTTCCTATGTGCAAAGCACTGTTCTAAGCGCCGGGGAGGATACAAGGTGATCAGGTTGTCCCATGGGGGGGGCCCCTCACAATCTTCATCCCCATTTTACACATGAGGTAATTGAAGCACAGAGAAGTTAAGTGACTTGCCCAGAGTCTCACAGCTGACAAGCGGCGGAGTTGGGATTTGAACCCATGACCTGGGACTCCCAAGCCCGGGCTCTTTCCACTGAGCCAAGCTGCTTCTCTTTGTTTTGTTGTCCATCTCCCCCTTCTAGCCTGTGAGCCCGTTGTTGGGTAGGGACCGTCTCTATATGTTGCCTACTTGTTCTTCCCAAGCATTTAGTACAGTGCTCTGCACACAGTAAGCGCTCAGTAAATATGATTGAATGAATGAATAGAGGGTCCCTCCCCGAATCTGCCTTCCCACACCCTTGCAGGCACACTGGACTCCGTCAAGGCGTTCCGGTAAGTGTGCATTGCCGGGGGAATAATAATAATTAATAATGATGGTAGCCGTTAAGCGCTTACTATGTGCCAAGCACAGTTCTAAGCGCTGGGGTGGATACAAGGTCATCAGGTTGTCGCACGTGGGGCATTTTTCAGATGCGGTAACTGAGGTCCAGAGAAGTGAAGTGACTTGACCAAGGTCACACAGCAGACAAGTGCGGAGCTGGGATTAGAACCCACGACCTCTGACTCCCGAGTCCGGGATCTTTCCACCGAGCCACGCTGCTTCTCTAGTGGGGCTCCCACCTCTTCTGGTGCATTGCAGGAAGCTGGCACTCTGTCACCAGGGAGAGTTAATATGTTTTGTTGTCTGTCTCCCCCTTCTAGACTGTGAGCCCGCTGTTGGGTAGGGACCGTCTCTAGATGTTGCCAACTTGGACTTCCCAAGCGCTTAGTACAGTGCTCTGCACACAGTAAGCGCTCAATAAATTCGATTGAATGAACCAGGGGGACCCTTCTATACTGGGAGCCCGTTTTTGGGTAAGGACCGGCTCTATATGTTGCCGATCCGTACTTCCCAAATGCTTAGTCCAGTATTCTGCACATAGTAAGCGCCTAATAAATACAAATGAATGGAAGGACCATAGCTTTAATTCCATTTGTTCTGACGACTTTTAGACTGTGAGCCCACTGTTGGGTAGGGACTGTCTCTATATGTTGCCAACTTGTACTTCCCAAGCGCTTAGTACAGTGCTCTGCACACAGGAAGCGCTCAATAAATGCAACTGATTGATTCAGTGCTCTGCTTGTAGTAAGCATCGAAAAACTACCATTGATTGAGACGACAGAATTGGTAGGCATGTTCTTTACCCACCACAAGGTTACAGTCTGAGAGGAAGACAGACATTAAATAATTTCTTCACCTGGGTCCCTGGAGAGGACCATATAACCCTAATTCCACTGTTACTGCACATTAGGTGCTTCAACCTTTTAGAGGCATCAGAGATACAGGCCCAGCACAGCCCATCAGTGTTCAGTGTTTGGCTTGAGCAGAAAGAGCAATTGCTGTTAATAATAATAATGATGGCATTTGTTAAGCGCTTACTATGTGCCAAGCACTGTTCTAAGCGCTGGGGTAGATACAAGGTAATCAGGTTGTCCCACATGGGGCTCACAGTCTTAATCTCCATTTTACAGATGAGGGAACTGAGGCACAGAGAAGTCAAGTGATTTGCCCAAAGTCACACAGCTGGTCAGTGGCAGAGCCGGGATTCGAACCCACGAACAGCAACAGCAATTGCTGTTCCATTTGCTCTGCAGAAGCTCTGTTTTTTGGTAAAGATTTTTTTGTTGCAATTTAGTGGCCTGAAATTGCTTCAGATTAACTGGTGGAATCTTAACAAATGTTGAGGCAGTACTACTTGGTAGTTTGCATTTTAATTAGCGTATATTTTACCCTCATGGCCAAATAACACCTCAGCTTGATTTTCCTAATTAAAATCCCGTATCAGGTCTTTCTATTTATTTTTGAAATATGTAAACCGTAATTCTTTTTTTATTTGAAGTGATTCCCCAGCATCAAATAGCATTTATTAAGCAACCAACTGCAAGTGATGTCATGTTAGATACTGTACGAAGGTAAGCACAGTCCCTACCCTCTGGTTTCAAGGCTTAATATCATCTAGTTCTACCTTACCTATTTGCTTTCCGCACCAGTTTTTCCTTAACTCACTGACTTTATTCCTCATAAGCCAAACCATTTTAGCTGCCCCTCGCTCTCACTCTGTCAGTCGATCAATCAGTCAATCATTTATCGAATGCTTACTATGTGCAGAGCACCGTACTAAGCCTTTGGGAGAGTACAGTATAAAGGGATTGGTATTCCTGCTCCCTGCCCACAAGGAGTAGTGTGGTCTAAGTAGAAAGAGCATAGGCCTCGGAGTCAGAGGACTTGAGTTCTAATCCCCGCTCCGCCACTTGTCTGCTGGGTGACCTGGAGCAAATAATAATAATAATGATAATGATGGCATTAAGCGCTTATTATGTGCAAAGCACTGTTCTAAGCACTGGGGAAAATACAAGGTGATCAGGTTGTCCCACTTGGGGCTCACAGTCTTAATCCCCATTTTACAGATGAGGTAACTGAGGCCCAGAGAAGTGAAGTGATTTGCCCAAAGTCACACAGCTGACAATTGGCGGAGCTAGGATTTGAACCCATGACCTCTGACTCCAAAGCCCGGGCTCTTTCCACTGAGCCACGCTGCGTTCTTGGTGCCTCAGTTACCTCATCTGTAAAATGGGGATTGACTGTGAGCCCTGTGTGGAATAGGGACTGTGGCTAACCCAATTATCTTGTATTTACCCCAGTGCTTAGAATAGTGCCTGGCACATAGCGCTTAACAAATACCACTATTATTATTATTATTATTTTCATCATTGAGGAGATTACAGTCTAGAGAGGGAGACAGATATTAAAATAAATTATGTATATGTGCTGTGGGGCTGAGGGAGGGGTGAATAAAGAGGGCAAATCCAAGTTCAAGGGCTATGCAGAATGGAAGGGGAAGGCTTTTTAGAGATGAAGTATGATCTAGTGGATAGAGCCCAGGCCTGGGATAAAGAAGGACCTGGGTTCTATTCCCTGATCCTCCAGTTGTCTGCTGTGTGACCTTGGGCAAGTCACTTTGCTTCTTTGTGCCTCAGTTACCTCATCCATAAAATGGGGAATAAGACTGTGCTTCACGTGAGACAGGGACTGTGTCCAACCTGATTAGCTTGTACAGTGCCTGACACAAAGTAAGAGTGTAACAAATACCATAAAAGAAGAAAGGAAATATGATTTTTAATAAGGCTTTGAAGGTGGAGAATGTGATCACCTGTCAGATCTGAAGAGGAAGGGAGTTTCAGTCCAGAGGCAGGACGTGGCAAGATAGACGAGATCGAAGTACACTGAGTAGGCTGATGTTTGAGGAGTGAAGTTAGCGTTCTGGGTTGTAGAAGGAAATCAGCCTAGTAAGGTAGGCAGGGTGACTGAGTGCTTTAAAATCAATGGTATGGGGGTTTTGTTGGATGTGGAGGTGAATGGGTAACCATTAGAGGTTCTTAAGGAGGGAGGAAATATGGGCTGGATTTTTTTATTCTTATTTTTTTCAAGACAATCGATCCGGGCAGCACAGTGAAGTATGGACTGGAGTGGCGAGAGGCTGGGTGACTCCCCTGACACTATCACCTCCCCTCACCTTAGGACTCCTTCCCTAATCGTATCAGACAGATCACAACTCTCTCCTCATTCAAAATTCTCCTAAAATCCCACCTTCTCCAAATGGCTTTCCCCAGTTAATTTCCAACACACTGAGCCAGATCATCCCTGCAGCCTCATTGGTATTCCTAAACGTATCTAAACGTAAATCCTCTGTAGCACTCATATGCCTACTCAACTCATTTATTTTGACTACTGTAATTATTAATATTTTCATGATTGTCTCCCGTGCTAGAGTGGAAGCCCCTTGGAGGCAGGGAAGCAGTATGGCTCAGCAGAAAGAGCCCAGGCTTGGGAGTCAGGAGGTCACGGGTTCTCAGTTCCATCATCTGTAAAATGGGGGTGAAGACTGTGAGCCCCATGTGGGACAACCTAATTACCTTGTATCTCCCCCAGCTCTTAGAACAGTGCTTGGCACATAGTAAGAGCTTAACAAATACCATTATTATTATTATTTCATTCTTCTGTATTTACTAAGCACCTTAGTACAGTTCACTGCACAGAGTGGTCACTGAATTATTGTTACAATTACATGACTCTGGAGTGTACACTCTAGTGGAAAACAGTTTTCTGGGTCAAGAAACAAGGATAAATGGGCAGAGATGAGAGTATAAAGTGAATGTAGAGCATTAATGCGAATGGCTTTGGAGCTAGAAAATGTGACCTACTTGTCAGAATAGGTTAGCATGGGTAGAGTCTTGCCTCAGGACCTTCTAGAGGAAAGAGGAGGAGAAAGTGGCATTTTAAATACTCCTTTGTCAATTTTTGTGTCAATTTTTAAATGCACATTTCAAAGCCACTTAAATGTTGAGGCAGCACTGTTTAAAGGATTGAGGGGAGAAAAGCCAGGGTATGTATGATTACAGAATAATTAATTCAACAATGTCACTGATTGGCACTGTGATTTTACAGAGGTTATTTGACTTTTACTCTTAAAGTAAATCTTGGACTTGCTTTTTTATCATTAAATAGATTTGTCTCAAAAATCAGTCTGAGTGTAATGATAGGCTTAACCGTCACTTGACTTTAGAATTATATTTCTGGGGAATTGAAAAATTAAGTAGTCTTGAGGCAGTTGATTTCTATATGTGTGGTACTTGAATTTAATTTTGAACAAAGCTTGATTGAAGTAGTTCATCTGGAAGACTTGGGAAATAATTTTGTATTTGGTAGCCATTAGTTTGCTGCCATAGCCTAGAGTTTCAACTGGACACATTTTGTCGCGAATCCTAAATTTTGTGAGATATTTGGTCACATTTCGTAATTGCAGTTTAATCGGAAACAGATTCCATTCAGTTCTTATTATTTTATTGCTAATGGGAAATGGGATTTGATGGGTTTGGTACTTTTCACAACCTTGTGCACAGTTGCTTGTAGGCATTTAATTAATTATTGTATTTTTTGTTGAGACAAGAAGTTGAGTGTGTATTGAGCCATCCAGTGGAATTAGTAAGACATAGTTTTGCCATGAATTTAGATTGCTTTCCAAAACGAAAGTGTAGTGAATGTGCCTTTTAAAAAAAAATAGGCAAAAGTATTTTTTACACTACATATTTCTTGTATGTTCTGTGTGTTCTGCCTTGTTATTGAGAACAAATGAAAAATATTGAGAAACATAGATAAGAAGATGCAATAGAAACAGTCTTAAAAAAAACCAGACACATGCCAAAATAAAGTGACAGAAAGAACCTGAGATCTATCTTTTCAGTCTCAATCTTTGACATGGTTAATTTTCAAGGATAAAGCTCCAGGCCCCTGCCTGTCCAGCTCATACTTTACTTTGTTGCTCAGACCATCTTTTTAAAATGTTCTGCACATGCTTCTCCATTCCTCAAAAATCTTCAAAAAGTACCCATTCCTGTCTTCTTCAAATATAAACTCTTGAGACCAACAAGATCCATCCCCCCTAGCTATCCATCCACTTGATTGTACTCCACTTGAGCTTGCACTGTGGTTCCTCATCACACTCGCTGTGCCCTGCTCCTGACTGTCTTACCTCCAATCCTTGATTTCCCCACGTCTAATCCTTGGCTGTCCCAACAAATGCGCCAGGCCCCAGCTCTTTCCATCTTCAAAGCACTTCTGAAATCACACCTCCTCCAAGAAGCTGTCCCCATTTCATGTTTCTTTGCTCCAGATTATATCCTCCCAACTCTCAGCTCAGCACTTCTTCATTCACAACTTCCCACTGCTCTTTTGTACAAATCAATGTACCTATTGTATAATAATAATAATAATGGTATTTGTTAAGCGCTTACTATTGCAAAGCACTGTTCTAAGCACTGGGAAGGTTACAAGGTGATCAGGTTGTCCCACGGTGGGATCACAGTTTTAATCCCCATTTTACAGCTGAGGTAACTGAGGCACAGAGAAGTTAAGTGACATGCCCAAAGTCACACAGCTGACAGTTGGCGGAGTTGGAATTTGAACCCATGACCTCTTACTCCAAAGCCCGTGCTCTTTCCACTGAACCACACTGCTCCTCCTTTCTGTGAATTATATTGTGTCTGCTTCCCCTTTTTGACTGTAAACTCCTTGTGGGGAGGGATCCCATCTCCTCCCTCTGTTGATCTCACCCGAGCATTTAGTACAGTGCCCTGCAGAAGGTACTCATTATATACTATTGACTGATGGATTTTTACATAACATTGTTATAGTACTAAGGGTGGGATTTAGAGCATCAAAGAAAAGCATCAGAGACAAGTTGATAAATAATATTTATAAATGGGTCAGATTACACAGAGCACATGTAGCATTTCTGGCTACCCCTTCAGTGCGGATTACACATTAGAGCACATGCAGCATTTCTGGCTACCCCTTCAGTGCGGATAGGTGTAGGTTTAAACATTGTAGGGAAACATTTGTAAATGTGCCCAACTGATCTATTCATTGTCGTATTTGTTGAGCACTTACTGTGTGCAGAGCACTGTTTTAAGCACTATATACTTGTGAATGGAAGCCTGAAGTTGTGTTGTGTTGGTATTAGGCGTGCAAGAGATTTAGAGGATGGTGAGAATCACCAGTCAGTTTGAGGAGGCTTGGTGGAGGAAGTGAGATTTAAGTCATGCTTCATCATTAACGAGTTTCTGTCACTTTTCTTGGGGGCAATAATACTGTCCTACTGAGAGCTCACCTCCTCCAGGAGGCCTTCCCAGACTGAGCCTACTCCTTCCTCTCCCCCTCCTCCCCCTCACCATCCCTCCGCCTTACCTCCTTCCCCTCCCCACAGCACCTGTATATATGTATATATGTTTGTATGTATTTATTACCCTATTATTTATTTTACTTGTACATATTTATTCTATTTATTTTATTCTGTTAATATGTTTTGTTTTGTTGTCTGTCTCCCCCTTCTAGACTGTGAGCCCGCTGTTGGGTAGGGACCGTCTCTAGATGTTGCCAACTTGTACTTTCCAAGCGCTTAGTACAGTGCTCTGCACACAGTAAGCGCTCAATAAATACTATTGATTGAATGAATGAATGAATGTTCTCATTTTGGAACTGAGATGTCACTCCCATGTGGTTAAAGGTGGAGACTCTGCCCGTTGTACATTCCTTGCCCCTTTGCATCACTTCCCTCTATTTAAATGTAACACCACTTTTATAACAAGCTTTTCAGGCCATCCAACTGGAAATGAAGTGTTTTTTCTTCTCAGACTGGACGCAAACTTGGCGCAAGTAGAGGCTGCGGGAGAGAGGTTTTTGTCTCCAAATCGTCAGGGAAACGGAGGGACTCCATCCCATCTAAATAGCTTGTAATTATTCCTGAACGTAGCACATAGAGCTTAATAAATACTGTACTACATGAAAGTAGGACAGAATGGAGATCTGTGGGCCTAAGTTCTGTAACTTTTAAGTAATCTATCTAGGGAATAGAAAACCCAGACCATTTGATTCCCATTTCATTGTTCTTACAACACCATCAGCAGTTGTTAAATTGATTCATTGTGGATGGGAATAATCCAGGGCTACATCGCCCTGTGGAGTTTTCCAAGTTAGAGACAACTTGAGGTTTAGTTTGCTTTTAAAATGTAGGAACTCCTAGGGAGAAAAAAAAATCTTAGAAATGACAACACAAGGCATGGTTTGTTCATACTTGCATAGCAAAATATTTGCTGAGAAGACAAAAACAGTGGAGAACCACTAAAACTTCTGGGCTGTTCCATTCTCAGCCGTATCAACTCCGGAACAGGTATTCTCATTCACTTCTCAAAATCATTTAGAAAATCACAAAGGGTTTTTTGCCTTTTGCTATTATTGATTACAGCTTTTCATTCCAACATTCCGATTTCTCAAACTGCCCCATAGCACAGTTAAATTCCCTCCAATCTTGTCAGATTCTATTTCCTCATTGTACTTTATTTCACAAAGATTCACCTCCATTAGCAATACGTTTAATATCAATTAGTGTTTCAGGATTTTCAAAGCATGCTGGGAATTTACATCTCTCTATAATCACACACATTCTGTTTGGCAGTGTTTGTTTAATAAATACCTTGTGTTATGTAAGTATCATAAATCATATTCGGTACCTATAGGCAATGGGGTCATGTTTTAATTGTATTCCTAAGGTAGGCAAAGGAAATGCCAATTGGAACATTCCATGTGAAAAGTAAACATTTCAGCAGTTCAGTAAAAGACGCTAAAGTGAAGCAAATGATGTTTACGTGTAAAGGTTGTGAGCTGCCAAGTGAGGGCAAACCAAGAACTACGCATTCATCTTTTAGGAAAATATGTTTAACTTTTACTTTGAAATGTTAAATCATAACGTTTTATGGTAACCTTTAAGCTGCTCCCAAGCTGTTTCTTCTCCCTAGCCAACAGCAATTAAAGTTCCTTGGAGGAAGTAAACTGAAGTCCAAGAAATAAGATTAGCATAATAAACTAAATGGGCCCGGCGCATCGTAGTTTAGAAGTTAACAAGCTAGGGATCTGTGAGGCCTCAAGAGCAAAGTAATTGGAAAGTAGAAGTCCCTCTAGAAGATGCTCTGATCCTGGCCTTATTGATAATCAATTATTCTTAGGACCTGGGATTTTAACTGAGAAGGAAGCTAAAGTTCCATTGTCAGAGTTCTGACTAAATCGTTAAGCACTCAGACAAGACATTTTCCTCTGGAAAGCACAATAAATGCAAATATTTTTTGTAATCAATTTTTCCCATTTGATGATAAGCAAATTGTTTTCTTACACACTCCTGAAATAACGTTGCTGCTCGGTTTTCACAGAATTGAGCCGGTAGGTTTATGCATTGAGCAGGTATGTTTATGCCTTTCATATCACCCCATATACAGTGCCAGCCTTCAATTACGTATTTTTACATTTCTCTGTGAATCCAGTTCTGAATTGAGTATCAGCCTCTAATTACCCAAATTAATATTTATAAGTGGGTCAGATTAAACATTAGAGCGCATGTAACATTTCTGGCTGCCCTTTCAGTGCATATTTTGTTTAACGGCACAGGGTATCTAATACTGATTAGGAAGCTCTCGTAGACTGTTGAATGATGTTGATATCAATCAGTGATTACTACCTGATTGCTTCATGTCCCAGAGTGCACCATGATGCATAGAGAAGCAGCGTGGCTCAGTGGAAAGAGCATGGGCTTTGGAGTCAGAGGTCATGGGTTCGAATTCTGACTCCGCCACATGTCTGCTGTGTGACCTTGGGCAAGTCACTTAACTTCTCTGAGCCTCAGTTACCTCATCTGTAAAATGGGGATTAAAACTGTGAGCCCCACATGGGACAACTTGAGTACCTTGTATCCCCCCCAGTGCTTAGAACAGTGCTCTGTACATAATAAGCGCTTAACAAATACTACTGCTACTGTAGACAGAGCAGCAATTCTAGGGGTTGCACCATTTTAAAATGCCAAACCTGTCTCCCACAAATTTTTTTGATCAGACTTTTACAGTGAATACTAGGCCCAGGCCAGACAGCCTGAGTTGAATCAGGCCTCAAAATTTAGACTATGAAAATCTCTACTATTTGGCCCCGGAGAGACTAGAGCCCATTCATTTTTAATCATGCACAGAGGCTTCTTTAAGGAGAGCAAAATGAAAATGGATTTCCTTTTTTATTCATGCATGGGAGGAAAAAAATGTATCTCCGTGGGGCATGGTACTTTAAATGTTGAAAACATTTGTGGGATTTGGAGAGCATCTAATTTATAACTTTTGGTATCAACTGAGGAAGTACAATTTAGTGGATATCCTTGAATTACACATTTCTCCCCCTTTGATTTCAGGATAAAAGTTGGAAAATTTAGTTTTCTAGAGTAGTGATGGATGATAGGACAGCAGGTAAACACAGTTTAGGAAAAGAATGGTGTTTTTGTACTTCATTTCACTCCACAGGTTGGATCTCTGATTCATTAAGAAGACTGGCCATAAAGGTAATTAAAAGCACTCTGGTTATATACATGCCACATCAGACTTGTTAAAAAATAATTTTGCATCCCATGTTGAAGAGCATATGTACAGATACTCCAGTTGAAACTCCGTTGGAGAATTGGTTGGTGAGTGGCAGATAATGAAGTCCAAAGGACCGCGATGTATTTATTTTATTAAGTCCTTGGGACCACCTAGTTCCAGTTGACCATTACATTTCAGTAATTTTTGAAGTTACTGGATGTACGCTTTATTCTTCAACACTGGTTTAAAAAAAAATCGCTTAGGAACCCTGAGTTAAAATAAAGATTGCAGGTGTGCCATGAGGGGAAAAATGCTGAGAACTCCTGGAAAAGAGAGAGAAAGGGAATTAAAACTAAAGGAGGAATAGGCTCACCCAGGTGGCATCAAAGAAGACATTATATATGCATTTCCATTATATGCATCGTGCCTTGGCTCTACTCTGTGGGGGTTAGAGTTAATGAAGTCAGGATTGAGGTCTGCCTAATAGGGAGTGAAGCACCCTTTTATACTGCATCTGTCTAAGGGGACTGCTTGAATCTTTGTTACAAGTAATAATAAAGCAGGGCTGTTTGGGGACACTATATGTTATTGAGCTCTTAACCTTATTAATAGTCTTTATGTGTTAAAAGGATTGCTGTTCACACATTAGCCTTTTCACTCACACCTGCACACATGAATAAAAAAGCCCATCATCAGTAGCATTACCGAAAGACAGCTATATAATAGCTCCTGGTTGAGAGCTTATATCACTATATCATTACTAATACTATACCCCACTTTGAGGCAGAAATGACAGAATTGTGAGAATATTTGTTTGGGAGCTACCCAGAGTTAAAGAGTTTCGGAGGAAATAGAAACCAATTTTGAGTGACAGCACTCTGCAATACCGTCTGATGACAGAAGTGAGGTTTTCAAAATAAAAAGATTATTTAAAAAAAAAAAAAAACCAAGCCCCAGCTGCTGGGATCCCCATTAATATCCCTATAATCTGCCCTTTCCTCTCCATCCAAACTGCTTCCAGGTTAATCCAGTCACTTATCCTACCCCGCCTAGATTACTGTATCAGCCTCCCTGCTGACCTCTCTACCTCCTGTCTCTCCCCACTCCAGTCCATACTTCACTCTGCTGCCCAGATCATTTGTCTGCAAAAACATTCAGTCCGTATTTCCCCACTCCTCGAGAAACTCCAGTGGTTGCCCATCCACCTCCTTATCATTCATTCATTCAGGCAGTTGTATTTATTGAGCGCTTATTGTGTGCAGAGCACTGTACTAAGCACTTGGGAAGTACAAGTTGGCAACGTAGAGACGGTCCCTACCCAAGGTCGTCCTCATTAGCTTTAAAGCCCTCCATCAGCTTGCCCCTTCTTGCCTCACCTCCCTACTCTTCTACTACAACCCATCCTTCACACTTCATTCCCCTAATGCCGACCTTCTCGCTGTACCTCCATCATGTCTATCTAGCCGCTGACCTGGAACGCCCTCCCCTTTAGGCAAGTGGGAATGTTCTTCCGACAGCCTGAGTCTGTCAGAAGCCAGTGAGCAGTGTTGAAAGCAGCAGTTTTGCGCACAGACTTGTGCGTATCATAACACGAGTTTTTCTTTATACAGGGCTTGTCGAGAATGTAATCCTCACATAGGAGAACTGGCTGTACGGTAAACGGAAACTGCTTAACACTCCTGCTGTCAATCATTCTCCTCTCTTATCCCACCCAGCAAAGATGTCGTGTGATGAACGTTGCCTAAATGATGATGAATTTGATTGCATTACAGGTCAATCCATCAATCGTGGTAGTTATTGAGTGCTTACTGTATGATAGAGCATTATACTAGGGGCTAAGGAAAGTACAATATAATAGAATCGGTAGGCGACAGTAGAGTTGGTAGTAATAATAATAATTGTAGTATTTGTTAAGCACTGGGGTGGATATCAGCCAATCAGTTTGGACATAGTCCCTGCCCCACATGGGGCTCACTATCTCAATCCCCATTTTATAGCTGAGGCCCAGAGAGGTGAAGTGATTTGCACAAGGTCACTAGCAGACAAGTGTCAAAGCAGGAATTAGAACCCATGACCTTCTGACACCCAGGCCAATGTTCTATCCACTGTGCCGTGCTGCTTCTCTGTCTTATACTTGTGGAGCTTAGAGAGCATTGATGACACTGATGAAATTCTTGAGAAGCCGAAAAAGCCTTGAGAAGTATAGGTCTAGATCTCAGTCTTATTAAAGTTTGGGTATTACAACAGATGGGGAGACATTTTTCGTGGTATGTGTTAAGCACTTACTATATGCCCGGCACTGTACTAAGCCCTGGGGTAGATACAAGTTAATCAGATTGGACACAGTCCTTGTCCCATATAGGGCTCACGGTCCCAATCTCCATTTTATATATGAGGTAACCGAGGCAGAGAGAAGTGGAGTGACTTGTTCAGGGTCACACAGCAGACAAGTGGCAGAGCCGGGATCAGAACCCGGGTCCTTTGGCTCCCAGGCCCATTCTCTATCCACTAGGCCTTGTTGCTTCCCATTTGGTGTGAAGTTAATGCCCTGTTGTTAGCAAAATCTATCACTCTCCCAAAGGACCTGCTGGCTTTCCTGATCTCAGCTTGTTGTCAATGGCTGGTTGTCTATCAGTGTATCATTGTTTAGGGTGCTGTCTAGTTTTGTGACAGCATTGAGTTCCTTGTGGCCAGTGAAAATCTTGGCCTGTGTAGTTTCCTGAGCGCAAACCAGTGCATACATTTTGGTTCTTCGGGCTTAAAGTGAGACCGTAGGATCGTTTTTTACTTCTAAGGTAGATTTAGGCATGCCCAAAGGCAGAAGGGAAAAAACCAGAAGGGACCGAGATTGAAGTTAGTATAAGAGGGGAGAGGAAACGCGGCACAAAGAGGGTAGGCTTTCAGAATTAGGTCAGGAGATCTTTTATTTGGAGGCATTTGGGAAAGAGGAGAATGTGGATGTCAGAGGAAGGGGAAATTGACAACAGGAACCAAACCTTTTCAGAAACTCTTGTCTGCTGGCACAATCGTTGTGAAGAAAGTTTGTGAGATCATTGAGACTTAGGAAGAAAGAGGTGGGGAAGCCCTGGAGGCCTTAGAAGTTAAGGCCTGGCAAAATCCAGTGGGGGCTATAGGCAAGGGAGTTGATGAAGACACAATAATAAGCATTGTTTGGTTAGTGAAAGGGCAGAGTCGGAACATGAAAAGCCGTATTTACAGTGGCCAAGGTTGGCCTGGATCTTGGATTTCTACCAAGATCGCTCAGCTGCATGAGCATGAAAGCAGAGGAAATGGACAATGGAAATGGTCCAGGATTGAGGGTTGGCATAATGGAGCAGCAAGAGGGCAAGAGAGTTGAGAAGGAGGGAGGGATAATGTTGAGGATCCTGACCTCTGGGGTAGGTGGGCCCTGAGCGAATGTTTATATTTTCAGGCTCAACCCACATGTAAACATAATGGGCTTCAGCTTATAGGATGCTACTTTAAAACATGTACATGTGCGCGTGCGCGCACACACACACACACACACACATCTAACCCCATTTTGAAATTAATGCCCAATTTGGCTAATGCCACTTTATCTTGTTTCCAAAGCCAGGTCCTGTTTAAATTGCAGCCACGATTTTGGCCTTTCAGTTTGAGGTGGTGTGGGTTCTCGGGCTTACAGTTATTTGAAAAGGGGTCTGAAACAGGGGTCTAAATTTTGTTGGTTTCATCTTGTCGCTTTTCTGATATCCTGAATTGAGCATTCCTTGCCATCATGATTGACTAAGATTCTTGACAGTTTGTGCCTTAGAATGATGAGCAAGCCCGGTATTTGGAAGAGTTTGCAAGTCCGGCACAACTTAGGTAGGCCCTGGAAGGAAAAAACAACTCTCTCTCTTTTTCCAAAGTGAAAGCGACAGCTTTAAAAAATGATTTGGAGAGAGCTGAGGAACTGAGCTTTCTCTGACTAAGATATCTTAATTTCACATTGATCGAAGGTCATGAGGTATGACGCTCCTTTTTCTCCTTCGCAGTATGTTCAATAGGAACACAACCCGCCATCCCAGGTTGTCTTGGTATTATTGTGGGTTGAAATAGCAATTTCTCTCCCTGTATTATGTGGATTACAAGAAGCCATCAAGCCTTGTTGATACCATCTGCTAAACCAGGGCAAATTGTGTTGCAAGAAAATGGAAATTCTGAAGAATGTGCTGTATCCCACTTAACGAATGTATTCTTGGACCTTGCTATTTCTTAATGTGGAGCCCTTGAGGGATAAATTCAGTTGTAAATAAATGCTGGGAGACCTAAGAGCAATGGCAGGGCAGTATGAGAAGTGACTGGCTCACTTTGGACCCCTGAAGTCATGGGAAAAGCTGGTCCTCCTGAGTATCCTTTCCCGCCAACCCTTGGCAATTTGCTTCTTTCGCTCCCTGAAAACCACCCAGAGTAAAATAAAATTTATCTCCAGAGCCTCTTTCCAGCTTTCACCCATCTTTCCCTCTTTCAAGATCTCAAAAACTCATCGACTTGGGTTCTCAACTTCTCCCACCAGCCTCATTCTGTCCCCTCCTTCCTACTCTCTATTATGAGCAATTGACAGAGTACAGTAGTTAGAAGACACAATCCCTACTCCTTGACCAGAGGAGACAGACACAAAGTCAGTAAAGATAGGAAGAAAGAGTGGAAAATGTTTATATAGAGTAAGCGCTTTAATAGTACAGGATGTAAATCAGTAGTCGAGTAGAGCCAACCCTACTCCAGCACCTTAGTAATTCCTCCAGGTGTTTTATTTATCTCTGCAGTGGTGGACAGGGGGTGACTGAAGGAAATTTATCCCCAAACATGGAGGGTTTTGTAGAGGAGGTGGGGGTTTAGGACCAATCAATCAATCAATCAATCGTATTTATTGAGCACTTACTGTGTGCAGAGCACTGTACTAAGCGCTTGGGAAGTACAAGTTGGCAACATATAGAGACGGTCCTACCCAACAGTGGGCTCACAGTCTAGAAGGGGGAGACAGAGAACAAAACATATTAACAAAATAAAATAGAATAGATATGTACAAGTAAAATAAATAGTCTGCTCTGTAGAGGAACTTTGATAAGACATCGGACAGCAGTTTTGTCCTTGTTCCTTTTTGTCTCCTGTTCCCGATGCTGTTCCATTAGATCGGTCTCATGAAGCTCGAAATTTATCATCCTGGGCCAACTCTGGCAGACGCAATGTACACTACACTCGGACTCAAGGACTAGCAGAGATGGGATCCCATTTACGGAATAGACTTGATACACTGGTAGAAAAACACACTGGCCTGACTTTGGAATCCACTGGGGGATTGTCCAGCCTCCAGTGCTCAGAGGAGAATGGCATGTGGCTGACTGTGATGAATGACAAAGACCGGGAGGGTAGATAGTGTGAAATTTTGTTTCAGTCTCTCTGCCAGAGATCCAACAGTGCCCTAAATCAAAACATGGGACTTCATCGGTCATGTCACAGCTGGAGGGAGGGAATCCGACAAATAAATGAAAAGGAACAGGAAAAGGACACGCTACACCACTCAATGCCATATCAATGGGTGGTTGGAGTTTCCCATTTTTTATTTCTAGTGGCGGGGTAGAAGAAACCAAGAGTTCGTGCTATGTCTGTCAACTGCTGTTTTTGTGGAAATGAATTCTGAAGTCATGGCGTAACCGTAGCAACTGGAAGGCAGGTTGTTGAAGTGGTCCTTGATGGGGAAGGAGGCATTTCAACACTTTTGGCTACTCCGTGATCTCTTTTGCTCCCTTGTCTCTCTCCCTAGACGGAGAGGATTCTCCACAGTTCACTCTAATCGGGACCGAGTCTGGAGGCTTTGCCCAGCCTTACTGGTGGTGTTGGCCATTTTCAGCCCTCTCTCTGCCTCCAGCCTCAAATGAGCTTCGAGACCAGAGGATCAATCAGTCAGCCTTTGAAGCTGGCACGACAGAATGGGCGAGGTGCCCTGTGGAAAAGAAAGTCACAGCTTTTGTTGTGATGCGAGCTCTTCAGTTTTCCCAAGTTACCCTCTGGAAAAAGTTTATAAATTTTTTCCTGCAGGATGACTAGTTGGAAGGCATGAAGTTACAATTGCAAAGGGCATAGGAAGCCTCATAATGTGCTGCTCAGAATAAGAGAATTGAAAGTTGTATGTTTATTTGTTTTATGGCATTTAATTGCTTACTTTGTGCCAGGCTCTGTAGTAAGTGCTGGAGTTGATACTAGTTAATCAGGTTGGACACCATCCATGTCCCACAGTGGGCTCACAGTCTTAATACCCAATTAATAGATGAGGTAACTGAGGCACCGAGAAGTGAAGTGATGTGCCGAAGGTCACACAACAGACAAATGGCAGAGGTGGAATTAGATCCCAGGTACTTCCAACTCTGAGGCCAACATTACAGGGAGAAGCTTACCCTCCCTTTCCTTCTTGTCTCACAGCCAGGCTCAGATCTCAGGATAATGGGGATGGAAGAATCCCTGGTGGAATTAACCCGCCACAGTGCTCTGAAACCAAGATGTCCCTTGTTTTGAGATATCAAGTAAAATTCAGTGCTGGTTAATGGAACAGTAATTTTTCACTGCAAATGTATCAAACATTGGAAAATGCCTCGAACGCAGTCCACCTCTTCCATCCAGCTTCTTCCCCCCGACCCCCTGCACAGTAGGAGAAAAAGAGAGGTCTCTAAATCCAGACATTAGGTAGCACCCTATATTGAGGGAAGAACTCTGGCCATGATCTTATTTACCTGGTCAGCCTCCAGCAAGCCCCCTTACATGGCCCTAATGGGTGAGGTCCCTCTCACCCGCTCTTGCAGATCGAGGCACTGTCTCCATGGAGACACATACATTTCCCCCCCCAGTCCCTATACACAAATCTCTGGTACTTGTGTCTGCTCTGCTTCTTGCTTACTCGCCTTATTACTCGGCCTTCCTTTTTAGTCATAGTCTAATCTTTAAAGGGACTAGGGAGGAGGTGGGGAAAGGAGTCTAGAGTTGTGAGGCAAGAGGGTAAGGAGCACAGCCCCAGTCTTAAGGAGCTAGAGATTTTCCTGGAAGCTTTTCCCAGGAAGGCAGGAGAAATGGAAGATCCAGATAAGAGACTCAGGAGAAATCCAGTCTCGGAATGGGAGCTGGACAAGGTATTCCAGGGCTACTTCTCCCAAAATAATGAGCCTGGTCCTCATCCTCCTACCTCCCATGTCCTTGGGAGAAAGAGGAGTGGGGTTTTGACTCTGCTTAGAAATTCAGCAGGCCCCGGAGGGAGAGGGTGAATTTCAGGTTTGAAGATGTTTGCAGCCGGATCCAACAGATAGGTAATCCTGGTGGTTATCGGCTAAAAAGGCTAATTCAGATGACTGCAGTGGGGAATTCAGAGTTATGTGATTCCCAGTCTGGGATGGGCTTGGGAAGTGTTGCTTAGCCACTCCATTAGAGTGTAAGCTCCTTATTGGCAGGATACGTTTCTGTTTGTTTCTGAGATTGCTTAACTGCCACATAATCTTCTGAATTTTTTTGATGTTTTGTTTTTAAATAATTTTTTGAATTAATGTGGGAAAATTAATGAATCATTACTGATAAATAATTTTTACATCATAAGCATTTGAATTTCAAATTATAAGAAGGGTTAGTTCTCTATAGGCATTGACTAAGTGAAAATAAGTTCAGTCGTTTCTAATTTTCTGTGTCAGAGCTATAAATCAAGTTCATAATATCGTTAGGGTCAAAACACATGGTGTCCAGAGAGAGATTAGCTGAGTATCTGACAATCTCTGGAATTTAAGAAACATATTTTTTGAAGGTAATGAATCTCTCTTTTTTTTTTTAGCAATGTAGGTTGGAAATCTCTATTAATGCACATATAGAAATCTGACTTTAGATATGGAAACTTCTATTAAAGGTTGCATTAATAGAGTTGAACCCTTATGAAGTTTCTCTTATTCACACTACACTCACCTTATATTTCGTGTCTTTTAGACTGTGAGCCCACTGTTGGGTAAGGACTGTCTCTATATGTTGCCAACTTGTACTTCCCAAGCGCTTAGTACAGTGCTCTGCACACAGTAAGCGCTCAATAAATACGATTGATTGATGTCTGTTAATTTCCAAGTTTTAGATATTGTGATAATCTAAAAATATATGTTCTGATAGATAAATCACCTGAAACCGTAGGTTTGAAACTCTTCCAAGGAATCTTCTTGCGTGAAGTCCAGATTGTTTCTTAAATGTAATAAATCATTTATTCCTGTTTAAAGTGTCCACTCCATAAGGTGTACATGGGCACACGTTGGGCACAGACGCACATATTCGCCCCTCTGCGCATTCCCACTTAGCCCTCACAGATTCACTCACGGAGACAGGAGAAGGTAAGATGAAGCACAGCTGGAAAAAGCCACTGCTGCCCTGGAAAGTCTGTAGGGTGAGAGAGCAAAGCTATTGCACCCTAACCCTCCTCTTCCTCCCTGTCAGAAAAGGCCCCAGTCCAAACCAGAAGCAGAGCGGGGAAGCCGAGTTACCTGCCTAGTACTACCCGTATCAGATGGCAGCCTGGGTTGAGGAGGGGCTGAGCAATACGTGTCTGTCCCCCGTACCCCAGCCCACCCCACCAGTTGTGCCATCTGGGAATCGGAGATAACCGGAGGGTTGGGTGACGGGGACACAGATGGCGAAAGTTTCCATTTTAGAAATATAAATTACAAAATATTTGGCTTTATTAAAACGTTCAGCAGGGAGTATTTATTAGCCTGTGGTGAGGCATTATTATAAGTAAACCAGTCTCATGTAAAATTAAGTGTATTGGAAGAGGCAGAATTCTTGAGGTAGGAGGTGGCATGATTTAATGGGAAGATCCCAGGTTTGAGAGTCAGGAGGCCTGGATTCTAGCCCGAGCTCTCCTGTTGTCTGACCTCAGGCAAGTCGCTTAACTAACTTCTCAGTACCTTGGTTTCCTTACCTGTAAAATGGGAAATGTTATCTGTTCCTACCTCACAAAGGTGGTGTGAGGATAAATGGGAACACTCCCGTCTTATGCTGTTGAGTCATCTCCGACCCATAGCGAATCCATTGTTACACTCATTCATTCAATCGTATTTATTGAGTGATTACTGTGTGCAGGGCACCTCTCCCAGAACACCCCACCACCATCTGCAATCGTTCCGGTAGTGGATCCATAGAGTTTTCTTGGTAAAAAAATATGGAAGTGGTTTACCATTGCCTTCTTCCACACAGTAAACTTGAGTCTCCGCCCTTGACTCTAGACCGTGAACTCACTGACGTTAGGGAATGTTTCTGTTTATTGTTGTACTCTCCCAAGCCCTTAGTATAGTGCTGTGCACACAGTAAGCGTTCAACAAGTACGATTAACTGGCTGATGTGGGATGCAAAAGAAACGTAATGAAATCTAAACAGTAGTCATTTTTTATGGTATTTTAAGTGCTTACATGTGCTGCGAAATGCACCGTTTACCTTTTTCCGTCCCCTTGGCGGAAACGTCATTGAAATTCACATCATGCCTTCATCCTGTGCTGCTCGCAGACGACCACGCATCGGACTGAATGTAGAGTGGCACGGACTGACCCCGAGAACAAATGGCTCTGTTTTTCCCTGTTGTGGTTGATATTGGCTCTGTAGTGTTACATCCATGTCCGGCTCCATCGTTCACGGGCTTGTCACAGGTTACCCCTCTGCAGTGATCGTGCACATACTCAGCAGGGCACCCGCAGCATCAAACTATTTCCACTGCCTTCTGTGTGGCCGCAAGAATCGAGCGGCGGGTCTTCAACGGTGGCGACAAAACCTGTTACCATGGGAACCGTTCCCATCTCACTGGACTGAGACTGCCGCTCACTCAAATGGAAATGATTGACAAAGCTGTTAAGGTGAAGGGTGAGATGAGAGCAGACTTGGTTTAAATATACCTTTCCTCTCCATACTGGTAAGGATAAGGCGTCTGTTTTTGGAGCAGTTTGGTGTTATAAATACCAGTTCCAAACAAACGTCAGCAGAGGAAGAAATATCAGGTTTCTATGGTTGCTCCAAGATTGTCTCCATTTCGAGGATAGTCATTATGGTAGCACATTCTATCTGAAAGGGCTGTTTTATCTTTGTTCATTTCCTCCAGTTGGCGTTATCCTTCTCATTAGAAGGAAAAACACAGGATGGGGAAGCAGTAAGTGGTTGGGTAGAAAAAGGCCCACTTAGTTGATGGCAGCGGAAATTATTTGCTTTTGTGTTGGTAGGTGACGTCCAACTATGAATGACCCACGTGAAGAAAATGAAAATGTTGGTCAGTAGATGAATATGAGGAGGACACTGATTCCCTCTGAAAGCATTATTTTACCATGACGAGCAGCTATGACATCTTCTGTGCTTCGGTTTGCAATCAGAGGCTTGGAAGAAAGAGGCCAGATAAGAATGGGTGGAAAGCGTTTGTGGTTTCCTGAGGATCCAAACCACTTTCCAAGTTGGTTTAATTAAACACCTCACGTGGCTCCACCCCTTTTCCATCACATCGTTAGCAACCGCAAAAGCATTTCTCTGAATTTCCATTCATTAACCAGCCTATGAATTACTAAATGAGGAGGTCTTGGGAAATACCGATCCTTTAGGTTTTCACAAGCTGTGATCCCCTGGCATGCCGTGATGCTTCAAAAATGAGCTATTTTCAATTCCCACTTAAACATAGAAGTAGTCACCTGCCTGCCTGCCTTGTAGTTCATATTTGGTTTGTTGCTGTTTCTCTATCAGCAGCATCATTAATTTTAGAATTGAACCACACAGCTGACTTGCATTTTTTCTTTCCATGAGCTTGTTGCCTTAAATCCTGAAAGAAGCACCAGGCCACTTGAGGGGAATTGTGTCTGGGTGTTGGTGCATTCGCATAAAGAGAAGCAAGAAATGTTGAAGGCTGTGATTAGGAAAGGTTAGCAGTTTTCTCGTTAGGCACGATTCTTGCTTCTCTTGAGAATCCTGCTTTTGTCATCACAGGTCCCATAAACTTCAGAAGAGACAAGTGACTATTTGACCTGTATCTTCCCCAGCAGCTGCAGAGAAGCAGCGTGGCTCAGTGGAAAGAGCCCGGGCTTTGGAGTCAGAGGTCCTGGGTTCAAATCCCGGCTCTGCCAGTTGTCAGCTGTGTGATTTTGGGCAAGTCACTTCACTTCTCTGGGCCTCAGATACCTCATCTGTAAAATGGGGATTAAGACTGTGAGCCCCCAGTGGGACAACCTGATCACCTTGTAACCTCCCCAGCGTGTAGAACAGTGCTTTGCACATAGTAAGCGTTTAATAAATGCCATCATTATTATTATTATTATTATTATGAGATTCAGGGGATGTGAGGAGAAAAGGGTTTCTAGTCACCCAGCCAGCTGCACTCCGATGCCTAAATAGAAATAGTGTCTAATGTTCTAAATCCCCTCATTGTGAGTTCAGCCAGAATTCGTCATAGCGGAGATCTTAATGATTATATATACTTTGCATATAAAACCCCGGTGCTTAGTGTAATTGAAATGTAGCATTAATTAATTCTGCTTAATGGACTGTCTAGGACAATATGGGACAAGCTTTCCCTTCCTATGAATAGTGTTCCTGCTGTAAATTGCGGGTGACAATCTCGACCGGTCATATTCCGATGCAGTTAAAAGGGAGCCCCTCAGGGCGCGAAGATGTTTGGATGTGAGTTGTTCTTTGGTTTAATAGCTGTCATCAGAATTAAATATGGTGGAGGGAGCAGTGAGGCCTTCTGTTCAAACCCATTGTGGTCGAATAGGGGCTTTCAAACCATCTAAACAGCTCTTCGGATAATTGAGTCCAACTTGTTATTTAAAGCCTTCCAGGCAGTGTTTTATTTGAAAAGACAAGCTGGGGTGCTGTATTGTGAAGTGTTTCTATAATCTTTAATTTGCCCCCATAGAATAGCTCCACTCTTTCAATTAAAAATCCTGATTTCTCAGAGTGAAAGCGATATGCGTCCGGGCCTTTAAGTGCAGAAAACGAATGTAAGAATCGCATCTTGGATCCTTACTGGGAAAGAATGATATATGTTTGTACATATTTATTACTCTATTTATTTATTTATTTATTTTACTTGTACATATCTATTCTATTTATTTTATTTTGTTAGTATGTTTGGTTTTGTTCTCTGTCTCCCCCTTTTAGACTGTGAGCCCACTGTTGGGTAGGGACTGTCTCTATATGTTGCCAATTTGTACTTCCCAAGCGCTTAGTACAGTGCTCTGCACATAGTAAGCGCTCAATAAATGCGATTGATGATGATAGCTGGTATGTTCACAGTTAGAAGGCTTTACCTTTGAACACTCAACTGTGGTCTCTATTCAAGTTTTTTGCATTCCATCCTGAAAATTAATCCATAAGCGTTTATCCTGCATTGAGGATGCTGAGTGAGATATACAGAGCTGTAGCAAATCAATTTTCCCCAAAGGAAAATGATCATCTGATGATGGGATCGTTTTACATCCTGACTAGAGCTAAATCTGTGTGGGACCCCCGGCTAAAATCCCGGCACTGGATTGACGAAACTAATGATGAGCCATTAGGAGACATTACTGAAAATGGGGATTTTAGTCTAATTGATAGTGGCCGTTTATCCAAATGGCCTGTAAGCCTTTTCCCAGAAGAGATGTTTTGTTTTGTTGTCTGTCTCCCCCTTCTAGACTGTGAACCCGTTGTTGGATAGGGACCATCTCTATATGTTATCGACTTGTACTTCCCAAGTGCTTAGTACAGTGCTCTGCACACAGTAAGTGCTCAATAGATACGATTGAATGAATGAATGATTTTATTCTGCATTTTCTTGTAAGTCAATAAATTCAAAAAATCTGCAAAGTGGAGATTCAGTACCCTCCCTTCTACTTAAACTGTGAGCCCCATGAGGGACCTGATTATTTTGTATCTACCCCAGTGCTTAGTAGAGTGCTTGTCATACAGTAAGCGCTTAACAAATATCACAATTCTTCTTATCATTCTTTCTCCTGCATCAATACCAACTCTTTATCAATGCCCTTTGCTTAGCCACCATGTGCCCTTGAATTCCTTACCAAGATGGCATGAGGCCATTGGTGTCCACTCCACAGGGGCAGAGGGGATAATCACCCCTTCATCTTTTTTGTGCTTAGACTTCAGACTTGCCCTTTTTAGGTCTCTGACAAAGGCTGAGACAGGCCGACCTTCTGGACTAGTAGTCTTTTGAAGACTCCCCCTTTCCATCCCTGTCCCCTTTTCCCCCTCTGACCTCCCAAAATTTGAAAAGTTGGCACTTCTTCATGATGTGTCTCCATTCCTGATTATTTGTTTATTAGCAGAAACCCACAATAATTGGATAGAAAGCTGAAAGATGCTGTATTTGAATTCGGGACCACTGAGAAAAATGTCTACAATACTGCCATACTTTGCTTGAAGGCAAGGAAGTCTGCTACTCAGAGTGAGTTCTGAGCCCAACACTAGTTAACTAGCTATCTGTCAGACATTAAAGCTAAATTGTTTATGGTTTTCTCATCTTATGAGAAATGTCTGGTTACAGTACCTCACTTATCAGTGAATTATCAAGAAAATGTCCAAGAAACCTGACTCATTTCTGCATTAAAGACTTTAGAAAGTGCTTTCTGGAATTTTATCCCTGCCAGTTGACTAGTAATGTGTGTGAAATAAAGCTATTTTAGCATAAACACATAATGAATATGCATACTTTCAGAGTTTACAGGAATACAGCGAGTTATTGAATATACAATAAATCACAACTCAAGGCAAGAATTAAGTGTGCAGTCAAGCTAAACCAGCCAATAATAATCCTTTGACAGTAGTTGTATTTCCTTGCATCTGGAAGCACCCCAAGTGTAAATATTGGTATTGAAAGCTTTCGTCTGGTGACAAAATAGGTCTTCTGGCTTGACTGTCACACAGAAAGGAAGCCTGTCAAACCTCTCTCCATTCTTCTCCTGGGATGCAGAACTTTGAAGCCCTAGAGCAATAATTAGCCACGCAGAAACTGTTCTTATGACCTGAAAAAGAAAATAAAAATTTTCTGCCAATAAAGACTTCCCAGAATGCTTTTCTTATAAGGTTCTCTCCCTTTTCATTGCTTAATTCTGCTACTAACCTGGTCTTCTTCACAGACTGAACTCCTAGGTCAGGCACGCCGGACTCTTTGCCAGCTCTTTATTTGCAATTGTAGAAGTAGTTGGTTACAACGGGAGTAATATGAGCAAGAAATTTTACAGCTTTTGGTATTTTTTGCTGAGCAGATCTAGCTGGCTGATCAAACTGACCACTGCCTAAAGGAACAAAATGGGATTTGCTTTGACTAAGTAAAAAGGGCAAAACCTCGGGAATGGGTTAGCCCATCTCCATTATTTGTTTCCAGAAGAGGATTTGTAGAGAGACCTTTCATAGCAGTAGTAATAATGGGCTACTTTCTCCCCCTCTGCATGGAAGAGTGGAAGAAGATGGGTTGATCTGGGAGTATCCCACGCTCTATTTTTCAGCTGCACCCACCTCCTGTGAAGAAGGAGGTTGGAGGGTATGGGACCTTTCAACCCCTCCCCATAGAGAGGCAGTGGGGAGATAGTTTCCTTGAATGTGGGGAAGAGCCATGGGTAGCTGGACAAACATCTTCCTTCCCCCATCCCTCCTCTAAATCTTTTCAGGTGCTTTTGTATTGGGTGCATTTGTTATGGTATTTATTAAGCGCTTATTATGTGCCATGCACTATACTAAGCACTGGGGTAGATACAGGATAACCAGGTTAGACGCAGACCATGTCACACGTGGGGCTCAAGGCTTTCACTCCCATTTTACAGATAAGGTAACGGAGGCACAGAGAGGTGAAGTGACTTGCCCGAAGTCACGGAGCAGACAAATGGCAGAGCTGGGATTAGAACCCAGGTCCTTCCAACTCCCAGACCCGTGCTCTATCCACTAGGCCATGCTGCTTCTGCTTTCCTTAATAATCCAAATGTTGGAAAGAAGTAGTTTGCAAAAACCTAAGGGACCTCTTCCACATTTCCCCCTTTTCCCCTTCTATGCCCAGGTGCCCTCATACTCTTGGATGAGAACAATTTCCCTCCAAATTCTGTGCCTTTGAATTCCCATGGGGAACCCACTCAGCATTATTCCATACGTGTCTGCTCATGGATTCACTCATAACCTTACTTCATTTTCTAAAATAGAAAAGCAGTATATTCCTTCTTCAGTAAAATCCCTGGAGTCTATCATCTTTGACAAATGCTCCTCTTTCGGAAGTGTCCAGACTCGCAGATTGTACCACACTGCTCTGGGAATCCCCTGCTTCTCCGTGTAAGACCCCCCCTCTGGGGAAGGTTGCCCCCTTTGCCCCCCGGGCTCAAAAGTTGTCCATTGGGCTGTTTCTTTGTCCCCTTCCTGACACTGTTTCTCCTTTCTGCTTGCAGAGCCAGCTCTCCCAGGCACTAAACGGGCTGTCGGACAGAGCTAAAGAAGCCAAAGAATTCCTGGTCCAACTGCGAAATATGGTTCAGCAAATCCAGGTACCATTACCACCTGCTAGAGAAAAAAAACCCCAAAAGGTTAATAAGCGATTGTTCTTTTCTGGGAGTTTGTCCATTGCCTCACCATATTGTTATTGTTTCAAGTTCCTCTACAGTGCTCTGCACACAGTAAGCGCTCAATAAATATGATTGAATGAATCCCTTTCTATGCTGTCCTCCACACCCAAACACACCCTCCTCTCCACCTCTGACTAAATGCAAACATCTATCCTGGGGAATTCACTGCTATCTTAACAAATACCACTGTTATCATTATTAATAGTAGTAACAGTATTACCTGCTCCTGATCAAATCCTTCCTGTCACTTCACTCCTGCTGTCATCATCATCATCATCATGAATCGTATTTATTGAGCGCTTACTGTGTGCAGAGCACTGTACTAGGCGCTTGGGAAGTACAAATTGGCAACATATAGAGACAGTCCCTACCCAACAGTGGGCTCACAGTCTAAAAGGGGGAGACAGAGAACAAAACTGCTGTCCCAAGACTTGTTCTGGTCCTCATATTCATCTTCCTTGGAACTAAGAAAAAACAAGAATAAACCTACCAGGACCCTTTGCCTATGAACATATGTGGTTAATATAAGCATTAGTATTTTTGGAGCCCCCAGTGTGTGCAATTCAGTGCTCAGGCACAAAACAAAGATGTCTCGTTCACTGCCCATAAAGAACTTTCATTCTAATGGGGGAGAAAAACATAAAAAATATGTACAAATAGCATACTGAGTAGACTGAGCTGTTCAAAATGTTTTTGCTGAACATTAGATAATCTAAACTCATCATCCCTACCCTCATTTTTTTTATGGTATTTGTTAAGCGCTTACTATGTGCCAGGCACTGTTCTAAGCACTGTGGTAGATACAGGGTAATTGGGTTGGACACAGTCCCTGTCCCATGTGAGGCTCACAGTCTTAATACCCATTTTGCAGATGAGGGACCTGAGGCACAGATAAGTGACTTTTCCAGGGTCACACAGCCAAAAAGCGAGGGAGCCAGTATTAAAACCCAGATTCTTCTGACTCCCAAGTCCAGGCTCTATCCACTAGGCCACACTGCTTCTCATTTTAAGAGAAAGCTGTGGAATATGATTTTTATTTGGGGTAGTTTACGATTTCCACCCGAGATCTGACAATGACTGTAATGTCATTGGATTCAGTGGCACCCGCCAGCCTGGCCCAGAAACAAAGAGCCAACTGGCTGTCCACCCTAAGCAGGAATGGACAAAACAGCATAAACTACAGTTGAAGCCATCCTGGACCCTAAATCTGCCCCAACTAGTTCCCTTCTCAGATCTTTTGGGATGGCGACACACCAGTGAGACTTGTTCCCCGATACTGCCCACCATGTTTTTTAGGACACTGTTGACCAGACCTTCAGGGCGGAAATGACTCAAATTGGAAACTTGAAAGTCTCGTATCCTCTTAGATTCTATTACTTTGTTTCCTTTCAGGAATCAGTGTCTCTGCCCTCATTTTTCTCACTGAATCATGGTAATTTTTCATTTGGGATAGCTATGACTTTCATGCCAAATCCCCTTTTTGGTGCTCTCCAGAGTTTCAGTAACCTTAGTAAACTAGAAACTAATCTATCACTTTCTGTGATTGAAGCCACAAAATTTTTTTCCGTATTTCCTTCTCAATCGGCACCCACATTTTCTGACTCCAAAATAATAATCAGATAGTATTATATATATCCTAATTAAGCATTTACTCTATGCCAAACATTGTGCAAGGTGCTAGGTAGATAGAAATGCAACAGATCAGACACAGTCCGTATCCCACACGTTTCCCCTATCTGTAATTTATTTTCATGCCGGTCTCCCTCCCGAGGCCATAAGCTTCCTTACGGCAGGTATCACGTCTCCCAACCTCATTGTCTTGTATTTTCCCAAGCTCTGCACGAGGCAGATGCCCAGTAAATACAATTGATTGATTGCTAGGGGCTCACAGTCTAGGTATCACTATGAGTAATCAGTACACGGAAGAGCATCTCACCACTTCCAGTCAAACCGTCCTTAGGATACTCTGCCATAGCCTTCCTGCCATTCTGATCGCTGTAGGGGGGCTTCTGCTGCCCTCTGCTCCTGTGTATGTGTGATGGGGGGGTCTTGGAGGCCAGTGTGGGGCAGAAGGGTGCCAGCCTCAGCCCTCGAGCCTCCTCCTGTTGTCTCCAGAGCCCCAGTTGTGGAGGAGCTCCAGGTCACATAATAATAGTAATAGTAATAATGGTGGCATTTGGTAAGTGCTTACTATGTGCCAAACCTTGACCTAAATGCCGGGGCAGATACAAGTTAATCAGGTTGCATACAGTCCAAGTCCCCTCAGGGGGCTCACAGTCTTACTTCCCACTTAACAGTTGAGGTAACGAGGCACTGAGAAGTTAAGTGACTTGCTCGAGGTCCCACAGCCGACACATAGCAGAGCTGGGCAACTCCGAGGCTGGTGCTATCAATAGTTTTCTTCAGCAGAAATTCCCCTTCCCAGCTTATTCCATGTTGGATATAGAAACCTCTAGAAATGCCTTTGCCAGAAGGACTTCTCTGGGAATTTAAGAGCATTGAATCGATAAGAGCAAAAATAAAGGCAACATTTGGCATTCCAGAATTCCAACCTCTTTCCGTTCTCCAAATTGTCTGAGGAAAAGCTTGAATTTCAGAGCAGAAAGCACAACTCTGATAGTGGACTGTTGCCCAGAAAATACACATGCACACATACTTTTTGCTCTATAGGGCTTTGGAAATCATCAGGCCATTAAAAAGAAATCTTTTTAAAAGCTAAGATAATCCCCTTTAAAATATCCCCATTTTGTTCAGCCTTTTGAGAGTCCTCTTTTGGCTTTGCCATAATCCAAGATGAGATGTGCAGTTGAGTGTTACATTCCTGTTTTGCCTGGTAATTGCGCATGTGACTAATGCTTAGTCAAGTATGAAAAATAAAAATGATGACTGATAGATGCTTGTATATTTCAGTGAAGTATGTGCTCAAAAGACAGCCTATTGAAATATCTATATGACGGCATTCAGGTCATAGTTCAAATCCGACACTCTTTAGATGTCTTAAGACGTATTGATACATCCCGGAGCCTTTTGCCCAAAGCCTTCCAGTAGAAGTTCACGTGCGACTTTTGGTACAAGGAGAATTCCAGTCCAGCAGAGGACTCCTGTAGTATAGTAAACTGAGCATTAGTATTCTGTATCTTCTGTAAAATAACTGTTACTGTACAGGCTGAGAGGTTTTTTTAATAGACTAATCAATATTTGCTGTTTAACCCCAAGGGCAAGAATCCCTCCTCAGTATGGCAAGGTACGGAAGCCCTCTTCTTTGCCGTTCCACTGCCCCTCCAAGCTCTCCCTGTATCTACTAATGTCTCCCTCCCGTCGTGCCTCTGGGCTTTACTCTGCCCAGTGGAATCTCCCTAGCTCTGTGCCCCCCGCTGCCCCTTCTTAACGTGGGGCCCGCTTTCTTCCTGCCGAAAATTTGGTCTTGCCTGATTCTCATCATCATCATCATCATCAATCGTATTTATTGAGCGCTTACTATGTGCAGAGCACTGTACTAAGTGCTTGGGAAGTACAAATTGGCAACATATAGAGACAGTCCCTACCCAACAGTGGGCTCACAGTCTAAAAGGGGGAGACAGAGAACAAAACCAAACAAACTAACAAAATAAAATAAATAGAATAGATATGTACAAATAAAATAAATAAATAAATAAATAAATAGAGTAATAAATATGTACAAACATATATACATATATACAGGTGCTGTGGGGAAGGGAAGGAGGTAAGATGGGGGGGATGGAGAGGGGGACGAGGGGGAGAGGAAGGAAGGGGCTCAGTCTGAGAAGGCCTCCTGGAGGAGGTGAGCTCTCAGCAGGGCCTTGAAGGGAAGAAGAGAGCTGGCTTGGCGGATGGGCAGAGGGAGGGCATTCCAGGCCCGGGGGAGGACGTGGGCCGGGGGTCGATGGCGGGACAGGCGAGAGCGAGGTACAGTGAGGAGATTAGCGGTGGAGGAGCGGAGGGTGCGGGCTGGGCTGGAGAAGGACAAGAAGGGAGGTGAGGTAGGAGGGGGCGAGGGGATGGAGAACCTTGAAGCCCAGGGTGAGGAGTTTCTGCCTGATGCGCAGATTGATTGGTAGCCACTGGAGATTTTTGAGGAGGGGAGTGATATGCCCAGAGCGTTTCTGGACAAAGATAATCCGGGCAGCAGCATGAAGTATGGATTGAAGTGGAGAGAGACACGAGAATGGGAGATAAGAGGCAGCAGCGCCCGTCTGGCTCCTGCTGTGGAATCCAGGGGAACTTTCCCGAGGTCCATAGAATAATCCATTGAAATCGCTGGGGGATCTCTCTGCTGACCTTTTCCAATTTCCCAGCCGATCCACTTTGCGGATCCCACAGTTTCCAGGTACCCATTTTCCAGGAAAGACGAGCCAACTTTTGAGGGAATTGACACCAATTCTATTTAGAAGGCCATTCGGCTATGGATAGAATTGGGCCCCATTTGATGATGATGATGATGGTGGTATTTGTTAAACACTTACTATGTGCCAAGCACTGTTCTAAGCACTGGGGTAGGTACAAGGTAATTAGGTTGTCCCATGTGGGGCTCACAGTCTTAATCTCCGTTTTTCAGATGAGGTAACTGAGGCACAGAGAAGCTAAGTGACTTGCCCAGGGTCACACAGCTGAGAAGTGACGGAGCCAGGATCAGAACTACAACCTCTGACTCCCAAGCCTGGGCTCCTTCCACTAAACCATCATGTACCCCACCAGGGTTATTAATATCTCCCTATAAATAAGTAAGGTGATAGTGTCCTGTCACATACACTGTAAATTTTAACCCAAGCCCTGATACGTGCCATGATCTAGTTATAAAAACAACCAAAAAAACCCACAATAAGAACACTTTAGTACAGGGAACCGTTAATTTTAGCACCTGAGGCCAGATTTTTGTTCATGGCGAGTCTCACTTGGTCGAGGCAGAGCAGTCCAGTGGGGCTGAAACCTGGAGGCTGTGAGATGTGCTTTATCACACAGGAGAACAGTGTGGAGTTTGAGGCCTGCCTGGTGGCGCAGTGTGATGCCCTCATCGACGCCCTGAACAGAAGAAAAGCCCAGCTGCTCACCCGGGTCAACAAGGAGCATGAGCACAAACTGAAGGTGAGTTCTGGGCTCGGAAAAGAGAAAAGAAATGGAGGGGGGGAAACAAAGGGAACTTCCTCACTTCAGGCAAGTTCATTTTGATATGAAGCAAACAGCCGGGACCTCCTGCTGGATTAGATCTGCTCTCTCCAGACAGAGAGATGGGTGATAGAATTGAACTGTACAATCCAGATGAGAGCTATTACCCGGTGAAGAATTCCCTCCAGCAAGAATTTGTCAGCCAGAGAATAATAATAATTAATAATAACTGGCATTTGTTAAGCGCTTACTATGTGCAAAGCACTGTTCTAAGCGCTGGGGAGGATACAGGGTGATCAGGTTGTCCCATGGGGGACTCACAGTCTTCATCCCCATTTTACAGATGAGGTAACTGAGGCTCAGAGAAGTTAAGTGACTTGCCCAAGATCACACAGCAGACATGTGGCGGAGCCGGGATTCAAACCCATGACCTCTGACTCCAAAGCCCGGGCTCTTGCCACTGAGCCACGCTGCTTCTCTATGAAAGAATGAATGAAAGAAAGAATGAAAGAAAGAATGAAACCCCAGATGTAGCCGCCTCTTCTTAAGGCTTTCTCCAGGTTGTAGTAAAGGTATTTTTTGAGGGCCCACTGCCCGTATTTCACTTTATTAAGCGCTTGGGGAAGTGCAGTGGAAGCAGGGGCCGTATTACCTGCTCACGAGGAGCTTACATGCTCGTGTGGAAACACACAACAATAGTTATAATTAGGGAAAGCAGAATAAATATTTATAATGGTATTTAAGTGCTTACTATGTGTCAAGCACTGTTCTGAGTGCTGGGGTAGATACAAACAAATCAGGTTGGACACAGTCCCTGCCCCACGTGGGGCTCACAGTCTTAGCCCCCATTTTACAAATGAGATAACTGAGGCCCGGAGAAGTGAAGTGATTTTTCCCAAGGTCACCCAGCAGACAAGTGGCAGACAAGTGAACAATACCTGTTCTCCCTCCCACTTAGACTGTGAGCCCCATGTGGGACCCGATTATCTTCTATCTGCCCCAGTGTTTAGTACAGTGCTTGATGTCTTAGCCCCCATTTTACAAATG
Source organism: Tachyglossus aculeatus (assembly GCF_015852505.1). NCBI lineage: Eukaryota > Metazoa > Chordata > Mammalia > Monotremata > Tachyglossidae > Tachyglossus > Tachyglossus aculeatus. The sequence goes on from NC_052079.1 coordinate 4,376,914, forward strand.
AGATAACTGAGGCCCGGAGAAGTGAAGTAATTTTCCCAAGGTCACCCAGCAGACAAGTGGCAGACAAGTGAAAAATACCTGTTCTCCCTCCTACTTAGACTGTGAGCCCCATGTGGGACCCGATTATCTTCTATCTGCCCCAGTGTTTAGTATAGTTTAGTTTATAGTATAGTTTAGTGCTTGATATATAGTAAATGCCTAACGTGTACCATAGTTATTACGATTATTGTTATTATTACTGTTGTTATTGTTGTTACCCTAGAGCCCATTGGGGAGTCCCCCCACAAGGACTGATGAGGTATCCCTCAGTTTTCCAAGCATGGAAACCCAGGGATAACTCCAGTGGAGACCTTCTTGTAGCTCAGCCTGTTGTGTCATTGCTCTTCAGTGCCCACCCAGTAACTGAGCCAGTCAGCTTGCAGCAGTAAGAGTGGGGAGGCACGGATGGCAGAATGGAGAAGCAGCTTTGTATAATGGAAGGAACAACCTGGGAATCAGAAAACCCGGGTTCTAATCCGGGCTCTGCTACTTGTGTGTTGTGTGACCTTGGGTGAGTCACTTCACTTCTCTTTATTCCAGTTTCCTCTGTGTGAAAACTGGGGATGAAATACCTATTCTCCTTGCCCCTTAGCCTGTGAGCCCATGTCTGATCTGTGTGATCTGATTCTCTTGTATCTATTGTAGTGCAGAGCACAGTGCTTGGCACATTGTAAGCACTTAGAGCTAAACAGTGATGGCTTTTATTTTATTTTCCTTGGCTGGATTGAGCTTTCATGTTGCCCCTGTTTGACTAATGATCCAGTGCTTGTGCTTTTATACATTCAGACTTCATATCCTTAGAGGTTATTTGAGGTTTGCAGAGATGCTATCTCGCCTCTGCCATATTGGGAGCTGTGTAGCATAAAAAGGAAGAATGGCAAATTTAATTTTTTTCCTCCAAGGATTCCCCTGAGGCTGCAGTTCTTGAGCTGGGGAATTATTACAAGCTGCTTGGGAACTGCTTCTATTAAAAGAACATTTCGACTTTAACAGTAAGGCCAGTGTAAGCAGAAGAATCTTCTAGAGCCTTTACATTTATTTATTTATATTATTTATCTATTTACATTAATGTCTGTCTGCCCCTCTAGCCTGTGAACTTGTTGTGGGCAGGAATGTGTCTGTTGTTATATTGTGCTCTCCCAAGCGCTTAGTACAATGCTTTGCACACAGTGCACAATAAGTATGATTGAATGAACGAACGAATTCTGATTTCAAACTGAAATCAGTGTCGAGGATTGTGCCTTAAAATGGAAACACCTCAGCTGTTGGTAACCTAGTTATTTTTTAATAGGTGTTCTATGGGTGTAACAGAAGAGTTGCCCTGGTCAATACTGAGATGGGTTTTTCTGTTCGGGAGGATCATCATCATCATCATCATCATCGTCATCATCATCATAGTAAGAGGAAACTGCAGGGTAACAATGGTGATGGAGTCTCCTTTCAAGAGCAGCGGACGAGCCTTAGTCCTGAATGCTCGGCACCAAGAATGGAAGGAAGAGAGAAGCGTGGGAAAGAGCACAGGGCTAGGAGTCAGAGGACCTGAGCTCTAATCCTAGCTCTTCTATTTGCCTGCTGGGTGACCTTGGGCAATCACTTTACTGCTCTGCTCCTCAGTTTCCTCATCTGTAAAATGAGAGTTCAGTTCCTGTTCTCCCTCGTACTTAGACTTGCGAATCCCATGTGCGACAGATCTCCAATCTGATTTTCTTGTAGCTACACTAGTGCTTAGTGCAGGGCTTGACATGTAGAAAGCACTGAACAAGTATTATTATTATTACCATCACTTAATAATAGCAGTAATAATACTGTGATAGTAATGGTGGTTTGCATAGTGCCACTCATGCTCTCGTTCATCAGTGGAACGCAACTGAAGTGAATTATAATCGTAATAATAATAATAATAATGAGGTATTTAAGCTCTTACTATGTGCCAAGCACTGTTCTAAGCACTGGGGTATGTGCAAAGCACTGTTCTAAGCACTGGGGGGGATACAAGGTGATCAGGTTGTCCCACGTGGGGCTCACAGTCTTCATCCCCATTTTACAGATGAGGTAACTGAGGCACAGAGAAGTGAAGTGACTTGCCCAAAGTCACACAGCTGACAATTGGCAGAGCTGGGATTTGAACCCATGACCTCTGACACCAAAGCCCGCGCCCTTTCCACTGAGCCCCACTGAGAGATGCCATTAGCACTTCTGTCTCTTTAGTCAGGATTTTCGATTCATGTTGTTACATCAGACCCCAGTTTTAATTACATGTGTTTGAAAACTGGCCTTCCCTATTTGACATTCATCACATCTCCAGAGCCTCACAATTCCATGGGGGCCAAGCACTGGTCCATCATTTTCATGAAATGGTTGGAAATCATTTACTGGGAAAGGGTGGGGAGAAGGTCCCCCCTCAAATTTACTTTGGCAGCCCGTGCCAATGTGATTGTATTTTGGGAGTTGTGTTAAAATGCAAATCATAGTCTTTTCTATAGAAAACAATAACTCTTGGGAATAAAACATCTATTTTAGGACTGTAGGATGTAATGCCATATGGCAAAAGCAATACATAACACGGAGCAGTTAGTTGCAGCGTGTTAGCATGGGCTGCCCTTGCAGTACCTTGACGAAAAAATTACTTTGAGCCATCAGCTAGATTACGGATTTACATTTCCTACTCTGAAAATTCCCAATGCTCTGGATGGTGAGTAAAATCCCCACAAGGATCTGTCCAATCAGTCACCTCTTGTTAGCCTTTCTCCAAGGCTTCCTATAATTAACCAAGGGTGGGATTGGCCCGAAGATTTTAATCTGTCAGCTTGTGGGAGGTGGGGTAGGGTGTGGGGGTAGGGGTAAAATGAATGAGTTCCAAGTTTGTATCAGAAGACTTATGAAAATAGTATTTTGTTTAAGGGAGTACAAAAGAAGGGCGGCTCCTGGAAATGACTCTGACTTATGCAGAAGTCGGTTTTTATGATCATCATCATCAGTCGTATTTATTGAGCGCTTACTGTGTGCAGAGCATGCCTTTGCAGTCTGACTTTTTCTATTGGTTTCCCCAAAGGATGGAAAGAAGCAGTGACGAAATCCACTTTCGTGGTCAGAAATACCTTGGAGAGGGGATGTTGACAGTGTGTGGAAGTGTTTGTGAAGTCATGTCAAAAACAGAGATAAACTTAAGGAGCGAATTGCTGGTGTTCGTAAACTTGCAGAAATCAGTTCCATCTGTTTCATTGCCCCATTGTTATAATTTTCTAATTTACTTAACTTCAGTATACAATTATAAAACTCTCATAACAGAATTTTTAGAAAGGTAAGTTTGGTTCTTGAGTATTGGGTTGTAAAATTGTGTGTGGTAGTCTGGGGCATTACTTTGCTTACCAGTAATCACTCTCCAGTCTTCATCTGCAAAGGAAATGCAAACCCTTAAAACCCCAGAAAGAATGAAAAATAATTAATTACCCAATATGTTGTGACAGACTGCAGCCATAGCCGGCACAGAGAAAGTAACAGTTAGTCCCTTGTTAGTGTGCTGCTAAGAGACCGGTCGGCTAACGGCGCAGACTCAAATTATTCCATTACTCTGCCATGAATTATGAAAAATTAAAGTGCACCTAACAGGAGGACTCAATTTTCTTTAGCAAAGATTTGCATGGTCTAATAGTTTTAGCCCATATTTATTATTAATTGCAAATCCATCATGCACCGAAAACCCTTTTCAGATTTGGCGTCAATTTAAATCATACAAATGATTGAAAAATGCACCTCTAATGAAAGCAACCAGTGGGTATGGTGAAAACCATCTTTCAGCTTGAAAGCACAGAAATGGGAACCAAATTCAATACCTGCCGTAATGACTGTGATTGTCATCGAAATGAATTTGTGAGCAATGCTTATGGGTCATGATTTATGAACGTTGAAGTTATGTATTATTGTTCCTGGGTCCCTGAAGAGTGGCAGGCAATATTGTTGGAAGGACAGAGTGCTCAACGGCCTTGGCTCCTTCCCTCGGGGAGTTTCCATTCCCAAATGAATCATTTAGTTTTTTTAATGGTATTAAGTGCTTACTATGTGCCAGGCACTGTACTAAGTACTGGGGTAGATACAAGCTTTTCAGGTTGGACACAGTCCACGTCCCACATGGGGCTCCCAGTTTAAATCCCTATTTTACAGATGAGGTAACTGAGCCTCAGAGAAGTAAAGTGACTTGCCCAAGATCACACAGCAGACAAGGGGCAGGGCCAGGATTAGAACCCAGGCCCTTCTGACTCCCAAGCCTGTGCTCTATCCACTAGGCCTTGCTGCTTCCTGCATTCCAGCCAGTGGGGTTGCAGTGCAGTAGATGGAGGAAAAAAAGTCTTTCTCGCGTAGAGCATAGGGCTTTATTCGTGCATTATTTCATTTCTCACAACATCCCTGGGAAGTAGTGGCAGGAACCTAAGTGTATGACCTCTTTGAGATCCTACCTCAATGGCTCTCAGGTTTTTTCAAGATAGAATGTACCACTTTGTTGTTCTAACAGTACTCCCATCTCAAGCCTATAAAGGGCTTCATTCTGTCATTGATTCATTTAATAAACTGAATAACAAGCACCTTTCTTCCAGCCAACTCCACGTGCTCAACGTGCTGGGTGTTTGCCATTTTTTAAAGGCATTTGTTGGGCGCTTACTATGTGCCAGGCATGTACTAAGCGCAGGGGTAGATACAGGATTGTCAGGTTGGACCCAGTCCCCGTCCCGCATGCGGTTCACAATTTTAATCCCCATATTACGGATGAGGTAACTGAAGCACAGAGAAGTTAAGTAACTTGCCCAGGGTCACAGAGCAGACAAGTGTTGGAGCTGAGATTAGAATCCAGGTCCTTCTGGCTCCCAGGCCCGTGCTCCAAGCGCTTAGTACAGTGCTCTGCACATGGTAAGCGCTCAATAAATACAATTGAATGAATGAATGAACGGGCCATGCTGCTTCTCTTTGCTCACTTTGGATGCTAATGTGAAGAAACATGTCTCCTGAGATCTTCAGCAAGACAGTGAGTGGAGGTATTGCCTTGAAATAATAAAAATGTCAGGATACATAAAGAAAAGTAGTAGAATTTAAAGGAAGGGGAATATGAAGTTCAAACCATCACCTCCCTGAATCACATAAAACTTAACCCCAGAGGTCCTAAAATTTATAGTCTTTGTACTCTTAGTGTTGAATGTGTAGATAAGCAGAATTTACATTTTGCACCACCAATTTTGACATCGTCGAAAACCCTATTTATGTCTCGTATTTTATCTGCCCACTGTCAGGGGCATCATATCGGTGCCTTTGAGCCTGCGGAGGACAGGCTGGTGTTGGGGAGGAAGCCATTTGGCCAGTGGGACAGTGGAGAAGAGATTGTCAGCACTCAAAAGTGTAGTGTGGGAGATCTAGGGCCACTCGCCAACAAAGAAAAGTCCCTCGGTTTCTGTGTCCTCCAGACTTCATTTTCTCCCCCTTTGGCCAGCACTGCCTCTCAACAGCATTTCTGTGGTAACTAAGGAAAGATAAAACCTTGGGGAATCATTTGGAAATCGTCATCCCTTGATTTTATATAATATGGTCTTCACGGTGTCTCCAGGAGGTAGGGAGAGGTAGGGATCGTTATTCCCATTTTACAGACGAGGGAACTGAGGCCCGGAGAGGTTAAATTGATTTGTCCAATGGTCCAGAGCAGCCAGTGGCAGAGCCTGCCAGAACCTCCAACTCCTAGGTCCAGGCCCTTTAAGTCGTTACCTCCCTATTGACAGTTTCAAGCACAAGAGGATATAATTGGTAAGTGGCAGCAGAGCAAATTAGGGAACATAAAAGGAAGAGCACTGTCATTCATTCAGTCGTATTTATTGAGCGCTTACTGTGTGCGGAGCACTGTACTAAGCAAGATGGGAGATACTAACCAGGAAAATAGATTAAAAAGTGAGTTGTGAAATCTCGCTTGTTTTCAAAGAGCATGGTGGAGCGCAGTTGTTGCTTGATGGCGGAAGGATGGACTGGTTGAAATCAGCCGACTGGTTGGTCCCTACCGGCCTTGGGACTCGGGAAGAATTGTTTTCTAAATAGCGGCCTCCATTTCCCATCTCCACGCTTCACTGAAATTCACGGCCGGCTCAGAACCCCATCTCCGGACCTCGGAGATGGAGGTTGTACAGGTGGGCGGCTCTCCTTAACGCTTCAAGCAGATGGGATGGAGCTGCCATCAGATTCGCGAGAGTGGAGTGCTGCGAACAGGGCCGATTGCTTCTTCAAGCAGGCGCAGCTTTGCTGTTCCTTCTGCCTCCATCTGTGTGGGCACAGCTAGTTCTGGCTGAGAGCAAGTCTTCCATCAGATGGGGTGAGCTGACTGCATTCCACAGTGAATTTCTCTTCTGCAAATGAGGGGAACTGACTAGTGATAATGTCTGCCGGGTCTAAAGTCCGGGAAGGTAATTTATCAGAGCCGATAGAAACACCAATGGAGATCTGAGGGATCGATTGTAAATTTATTCATCCCTTTGCTCTCCCTCCCTCCCAGCCCTAAAGCACTTAGGTATATATCTGTAATTTTATTTATTTGTATTGATGTCTGTCTCAACCACTCTAGCCTGTGAGCTCACTGTGGGCAGGGAATGTCACTGTTTATTGTTGTATTGTACTTTCCCAGGCGCATAGTACAGTGCTGTGAACACAGTAAGTGCTCAATAAATACGATTGAATGAATGAAGGAGATGGTTTTGCCTAGACAGTGTAGCTTTCTTGGTCCAGATTCCATGCCCATGTATGGAATTACATTGTGGGAGTATCTGTGGAAGTTGTACGTATTTATTACTCTATTTTACTTGAACATATTTACTATTCTATTTATTTTGTTAATGATGTGCATTTAGCTTTAATTCTATTTGTTCTGATGACTTGACACCTGTCCACATGTTTTGTTTTGTTCTCTGTCTCCCCCTTCTAGACTGTGAGCCCATTGTTGGGTAGGGACCGTGTCTATGTGTTGCCAACTTGTACTTCCCAAGCGCTTAGTACAGTGCTCTGCACACAGTAAGAGCTCAATAAATATGATTGAATGAATGCATGAAGATCTTGAAAGGCAGTCCAGCCTGTCCTCTGGTTTTGGTTTTTTTTATGGTATTTAAGTACTTACTATGTGTCAGGCACTGTACTAAGCACTGTGGTAGATACAAGATAATCAGGTTGGACACAGTCCTTGTCCCACTTGGGGTTCACAGTCTTAATCCCCAATTGACCGATGAAGTATTACTCCCCGCTTACCTAACCTTTCTGTTTTGAACCACTAGAAACCACGCAACTCCTATAGTAACTCCAAGGATAGGAAGCAGACATACAGGTCGACTTTTCAGCAGAGCAAATTGAAGATGTGAATGTTTGAGGATGGAGACATTCAGCCAACTAGATTTTAGCATGATTCTGGCCGGAATCTGGCCTGGAGATTCGGGGAAGAAAGTTAAAGGCCAAGATATGTGTCAGCTTGAGCCGTGAGAAGGCTGGCCCAGTCTATAATTATCACCCAAGAGATTTTCCTCCGGAGGCAGGGTGATAGCTTTATAGTGGGAAAATTTGTGCACTGTGGTATTCTCGTTCCCCAGAGTTCTCAGTGAGGTTTTTGTTTTGGCTTGGTTTTTATTTTTTTACTTATGATATTTGTTAAGCGATTATTATATGCCAGGCACTGTACTAAATGCAATCAGTTGGGCGCAGTCCCTGTCCCACGTGGAGCTCGTAGTCTTAATCCCCATTTTACAGATGAGGTAACTAAGTCACGGAGAACTGAAGTGATTTGTCCAAGGTCACACAAGAGACAAGTGACAGAGCTGGGATTAGGCCCCAGGTCCTTTTAACTTCCAGATCCATGCTCTATCCATATCTGAAGTGTAGAGCAAAGGCAGAGATGCAGTTTAGAAGCTCCTGACCCAATAAATGTGGCACAGTTAATATTCTAGAGGCTGCATTTGACATCATAGGTCAGAAAACTACAGTTGGCAAAGCATGGAAATTAAATTTGGGAATAAATTTACATTCACCATTGATTCGTTGTGCCTTGCACTCAGCTTTCAGCAGGTCAAATAGCTTGTCAGCTCATTCATCATTATTTTTATCAATATTCCATCTGCAAGCCATATTCTGTTTATCCAGTAGCTGAAGCCTTCGGGATCACTGGGTTTGTATGCGAGACTCTGTTTAAGTATTTTTGCTTAGATCAGATTTCAGACTCCAGAAATGCTTGGAGCATCTGCGGCAGAATTTATTTTTAGAGGAACAGTGAAAGGTGCCAACCTGGGACAGGTCCTACTGCCTCAGTACTCCTGCTTTTAGGTTTTTCTATGGGAGAGCACATCAATCAATTATATTGAGTGTTCAGTGTGTGCAGAACACTGTAATAAGCACTTGGAAGAGTACAGTATAACAGAATTAGTAGACATACTTTCTGCCCACAATAATAATAATAATAATAATAATAATGGCATTTATTAAGTGCTTACTATGTGCAAAGCACTGTTCTAAGCACTAGGGAGGTTACAAGGTGATCAGGTTGTTTCACGGGGGGCTCACAGCCTTAATCCCCATTTTACAGTTGAGGTAACTGAGGCTCAGAGAAGTTGTGACTTGCCCAAGGTCACACAGCAGACGTGGGGGAGCTGGGATTTGAACCCATGACCTCTGACTCCAAAGCCCGGGCTCTTTCCACTGAGCCACGCTGCTTCTCCCCAATGAGAAGCAGTATTGCTTAGTGGAGAGAGCACAAGCCTGGGAATCAGAAGGACCTGGGTTCTAATCCCAGCTCAGCCACTTGTCTGCTGTATGACCGTGGACAGGTCACTTCACTTATCTGTGCCTCAGTTACCTTATCTGTACAATGGGGATTAATACTGTGAGCCCCATGAGGGACATGGGCTGTGTCCAACCTAATTAGTTTGTATCTGCCCCAGAGTTTAGTACAGTGCCGGCACTTAGTAGTGCTTAACAGGTACCATATTAAAAAAAAAAATAAGAAAAAACGAGCTTACACTCTAGAGCTCTTCTGCTTACAGCCTTGGTGAGTCCCTCCCTTTGCAGTGAAAAGCATGTAGATCCTGCCATCCCAGCTAGCCAAATCAGTGCCTAGTCAAAGCCTCCCTCAGCATTGACTCAGCCTTCAGCAGGTGGCCTAGTGAATAGAGAAACCAACTGGCAAGCCAAGGAAACTTGGTGTGGTTACCCCACTCTCTTTTGTACCCCAGTTTCGTTATGTATCTGATGGGAATAGTCACATCTGACCTCCTGCCTGTTCCCCAAGAAACTATGTTAAGATAGTGAAGTCAACACCATAGGCAGGGCTACAGTCAGGTTTGGAAATAAGTATTGGCCCATTTGCCTTTAGTGTAAAATAAATCATGGCAGACCCGAAGGAAACCAGCGTATGGGCATCCCCGTTCTCATCATCACTGACTGGTCTTTGAGGAAAGCCACACTGGATTGTGGAGTCCGGAAGAGGGTGGTAGGGTTTTTTTTGTCTTGCACTAAGGGGAGCAATCTGAGAAGGGTGGAGGTGTTGGACGGGAGGTGGGGTAGCGGGCTCTGACAAGGCCCAGGCCAGGGGGAATTGGCCTGAGACACAGATGGAGATGGATGAAGGAGACTAGTGAATTTTGAAGATTCTTCAGAAAGCAGACATGGAAAATGGTTGCTAGGACCGTAGATTACCGAGCATCCCCTAAAATTCAGTTGTCCTCAAAAGTCCCCAGAGAAAAATAGAGGAGGAGAATTGGGAGAGAGAGTATTTTTTCAAGGGGAAAAATTGAACAGAAATATACCCTCCAGTTAGGGGCAACTTTTGAACAAGTTGAGGATCCAATAGTCTACCCATTCCAGGTGTTCCCAGCCAGCTGAACAGGCTGACCTGGGGTCGTCCATACAGGGAAGGCCTGAGAGCCCACAATTAGTGCTCAATAAATATGATTGAGTGAATGAATTGATTGAATTTACCCTGCTTTGGGGCTGATCTGCTGTGGAACCCCTAGCAAGTCATTTTACCCCTCTGGGCCTCTGTTTCTGCATCTGTAAAATGGAGATAATAATACTAACCTCACAAGGATATCCTGAAAGCAAAATGCATTGATGTGAAAGTGCTTTAGAGAAATAAAAGCATTCAGCTAATCCAAGGTATGATTGTTATCTGATGAAAGCCTTACATCTCTCTTCCATGCAAAATAGAAGGTTAAGAATTCTAGGGGATGCAGTACTGGGAGCTACGGGTTTTTTTTCCAGGAGTCAGTGTGCCAAGTTGACATGGAAATAACCTTCATTTCTCTTTGATCACAATTTTCTTTGTGTTTGACACCTAACCAAAATAAAACTGTCCATGTGATGTATAGGCACTTGGCAGCCAAAGCAGATGGTGATTTTACTGATAATATTCTGAAAGCGTTTGACACTGGAGAGCAAATTCATTATCCCAAGGGAATTGAATATAGATTTTTTTACTTTAAAGCAAATAAGGTAAAAAGATTGGTTTTCCAAGCTCCCTATTTGCCTGTATCTTTTCAACTTTTCCATTTCTGTAAAGGCAGATTTCCCAAATCCAGAATTCTGCCAGTGCTTAGTGAACATGTCCTAGAGACTTAGAAAAGGGCCATACCAAGGGAAAAATGGACAAATCTCCCAAGAAGAGAATTCATTGATGTTTGAGATAAATAGCCTAAGAAATCAATAATAATGAAGAATGGTGGCAGAAGGCAAGCTGCAAAGAGAAGGAAAGGGGAGAAGATTCAGTGGGTAGACTGAACTGGACAGATCTTTTTTTTTTTTTTAATGGTATTTAAGCACTATGTGCCAGGCACTGTACTAACCGCTGGGGTAGATACAAGCTAATTCATTCATTCATTCAATCATTTATTGAGTGCTTACTGTGTGCAGAGCACTGTACTAAGCGCTTGGGAAGTACAAGTTGGCAACATATAGAGACGGTCAGTCTAGAAGGGGGAGACAGAGAACAAAACAAAACATTAAATGAGGTTGAACACAGCCCCTGTCCCATATGAGACTCACAATCTTGATCCCCATTTTACAGATGAGGTAACTGAGGCACAGAAGAAGTGAAGTGACTTACCCACATTCACACAGCAAAGTAGCAGAGTCGAGATTAGAACCCAAGTCCTTCTGGCTCCCAGGCCCGTGGTCCTTCTACTACACCAGGCTGCTTTTTCATAATTCTAGGAATGGCTCAGTGGTTTCCATAAAATAGAAATGGCTGTTAAGCAAATTCAGAATCGAGGCAACAATTAGTATGCAAGGATTTAACCAGAAACTCTAGTGCTCCTGGGAGCCAGGAGCTTGATTTGCTCTAGCAACAGTGGCACCATTTCAGGTTCAGGTTATTGTAGTCCCTGTGAAATGGGAAATGATTGGGATGGCTCAGTGTCAAATGGGCACAAGTCGGGAGAGGAGAGGTGGGATGGCACTCTGCCTAGAGACGGTAGAGTCATTCAGGAAGCCGTGGGCTAAATAATTCTGGAGACACTAGACCCCTCGCAGCTGAGAGTCATCAGCTATTTGGCAGCAAGACACTTCCCACTCCATAAGGGTGGGCAGGTAGCCACCATGGCCAGACAGCTCCTGGAATCCTCGCTGACAGGGGGATAAACTGGGTTTTAGTATTTGATTTATAGAAGCAGGCGGGGAATTTTCTGAGTGTGTCATGAATTCATTCCGGCTCACTTGGGCAGTAGAAATGAACGTTGAACTGGGTGTTGTGGAAAGGAAAGGGATGACACCATCAGTCATCACAAGCAGAACTGCCTTTGGTCACAGTGCCTTGACGAGTACCTTTAGCTGGGGTTTAGAATCAGGCAAGTGTTTCTTTCTTAGAAAGCTTCCCAGAAACGTTCCCAATGCCCGATAAATGGGGTCAGTGGAATCTCTGAGGTTTAGGATTGGGGTCTGGAGTGAAGGCAGAAGCCCACTTGGGAATGACTGCATTTTCACTCATACAAAATCTCTCTTCCAGCCCTTGAAGTGTGATTTTTAAAGACAAAATTCTAAAGAATTTGTGCTTAGCATTTCTTTTATTTCATCTCTTTGGATTTGCTGGGCCAGTTATTCCTGGGTTCCTTGTAGTTCTTTTGAAACCTCCAGTGAAGGAAGAGAGTGAGCCCAGCCACTGGAAACTCTTTGTTCACTGCTTCCTTTTATGCTGGGAACCTGGAAATTTCTGGAAATACATTTCATTTGCCATTAAGATGACAACTTGTCAGATATAGATTTGGTGCATTAAGGGGCCTTCCCAGAATTAGGTAAATAGGGGAGCCTTGTCAGCTGCATAATAATAATTTTAGTATTTGTTAAGCGCTAACTCTGTGTCAAGTACTGTTCTAAGCACTGGGGAAGATACAAGATCATCAGGTCCCACACTGTATGTAGGAGGGAGAACAGGTTTTGACATTTTACAGATGAACTGAGGCACAGAGAAGTGAAGTGACTAGCCCAAGGTCACCCAGCAGACTAGTGGCAGAGCTGGGATTCGAACTCAGGTCCTCTGCCCCCCCAGGCCCCTGCTCTTTCCACTAGGCCATACTGCTTGAGTCAAAACACGGGGCTGACCTGATCTCACTGGAGGAGCTCCTTGAAAATGAATGTGGCTGAAGGAGTGTGTTTGAGGTTGGTTCGCGGGCACTTCCCCTACTACTAAGTGTTTACTAAGTGAGGTAGTTACAAGATAATCAGCTCATACCCATGGGAGTCCCACACAGGACTCACAATGCAAGAGGAAAGGAGAGCAAGGACCCCTTCTACCTCTTTTACTGATGATGAAAATGAGGCACGGAGAACTTAAACATCTTGACCTATGTAGAGGGTGAGCCCTATGTGGAACGGGCTGTGCCCAACCTGATTAACTGCTCCAGTGCTTGTGAGCACCAGCTTGGCCTGGCAGATAAAGCTCAGGCCTGGGAGTTGGATGGACCTGGGATCCAATCCCACCTCTGCCACTTGCCTGCTGTGTGACCTTGGACCGTGTGGGAATATTCTCCATTCTAATTGGCAGGTGGTACGAGACCAGATATCTCACTGCACCGTGAAGCTTCGCCAGACCACTGGCCTGATGGAATACTGCCTGGAGGTCATTAAGGAAAATGACCCCAGTGGCTTTTTGCAGGTGAGAATGCATGTATTTCTTTTTCAGTTTCTTTGACTACTGTGTGCAGAGCACAGTCCCTACCCAACAGTGGGCTCACAGTCTAGAAGAATATGTATATGTATACGTATATATGTTTGTGGGACCGTCTCTATATATTGCCAACTTGTACTTCCCAAGCGCTTAGTACAGTGCTCTGCACACAGTAAGCGCTCAATAAATGTGATTGATTGATTGATTGATTTCTTTAATGGGACTGGAGAGCAGAATCCCCGTAAATAATTATTTGTATTTATTGAGTGTCAACTGTGCAAACTGCTGAACTGGACTGTAAGCTAGTTGTGGGTAGGGAACATATCTACCAAATCTCTTATGTCGTACTCTCCCAAGAGCTTTATTTCTATTTATTCTGGTGACTTGACACCTGTCCACATGTTTTGTTTTGTTGTCCGTCTCCCCCTTCTAGACTGTGAGCCTGTTGTTGGGTAGGGGCCGTCTCTATATGTTGCCAACTTGTACTTCCTAAGCACTTAGTACAGTGCTCTGCACACAGTAAGCACTCAATAAATACGATTGAATGAATGAATGAACTTAGTACAGTGCTCTGCACACAGTAAGTGCTCAATAAATACAATTGATTAATTGATTGATTTTCTGAAATGTCAACCCTTGTATCTTCTTGGAGCCCATAACGTCTTTCGTCAGCACCCTTTCATGGCTGGACAGTTGAAAGCTAGCGATCCCCAGAGGCCAGGTGTTTCTCTGTAAAGCCAAAGGTCGTTTCCCATTTAAGCGGGTAATTTGGAAACCTTCTTTTCTTCTACCTTACTGGGTAATGTTTTCGTTCCTCTGGCACTAGGGTCATGAGTCTATTAATGTCAAATCAAAGAAAGAAGCAATAGAGAAACACAAGATAAAATGAAGAGAAAGAACCTTTGTAAAAGAATAAAGTGGCAGTCATTCGATGATGGGAGGCCTAAAATAGAAAGGAGGTGGTGTGAAGGTTCTTCCATGTCTCTGAGTACCTAGAGAAACCAGACTCTGATGAGAAGTTAAATCCTCAAGTGAGAGGGGTCAGAACAGAGTTTGATTAGGAGCATTACGTAGTAGCATTCCTTTCTCAACCTAAAGGCAGCTCTCATCAGTCTTTAAGGGTTCCTCATCACCTGTTACAAGATGGTCTCTAGTGAGACAGCTAAATGACAATAAATCACAGGACCTAACCACTTCAAGCTTGGGTTTTTACAGTAAAAGTAATTTCTCATCCTCATCGAGGACCAGAGAAAATTTAAGATTTAAAGCCAGGGATGTTTAGAGAGATGTCAGAACTGCTTGATAATGGGTAAGAAATTATTTCAGTCCTTCTACACTCTCCGTGGAGAGAATGCTGTTCGCTCCAGGGGCTGATTTTCCGAAAAGAAGAAAAAGTGAGCAGAGATGTCTCGGGATGGATGTGGTGGTAAATCCAGCCTTTGAATGGTGGGGGGGGGGGGGGGGGGGGGGGGGGGCGGTCAACTCCTCAGTCGCTCTGTGATGTTTAATTCCCAAACTGTGGTCTTTGATGTGATCAGATTTCTGATGCCCTCATCCGGCGAGTTCACTTGACTGAGGATCAATGGGGGAAAGGGACGCTCACACCCAGGATGACCACCGACTTTGACCTGAACCTCGACAACGCTCCTCTCCTGCAGTCCATCCACCAGCTCGACTTCATGCAGATGAAAGGTAAGAGTTGTATCGGGGCCAGAATGAGAACAACCGATATCGTGAGGGAAAAGCCGTGCTGACTGGAAGGACCCCAGACCTTCTAGCTGTAAATAACCCGGCTTCTGCCTGGTCAAGGGACGAGAATCTTTTTTGTAAAATGGTACTTAAGCTCTTACTGTGTGCTAAGTACTGGGGTAGATACAAGAGAAACATTGGGGGCACAGCCTCTCACATGAGGCTCACAGTCTAAGTGAGAAGGAGGAGGATTTAATCCCCCTTTTGCGGATGAGGAAACTGAGGCCCAGAGGAGTTCAGTGACTTGCCGAAAGTCACACAGGAGGCAGAGCCAGGATTAGAATCCAGGTCCCCTGACTCCCAGCCTGTGCACTGCTTCCTGTGTCTGCTAGTTCATCTGTGTGGACCTCATTCTCTAGTAGCCCAGGAAGGAGTTCTAAGGTTTTCCCTACTCCCCCTAATAGCCCGAGAGATCCAAGGAATTGAACTCTTCCCTGACTGGTGACTCCTTGTAGCTAGACAAAGGGCATCTTTGTATCTGGGTAACATCGTTGCTGCAATAAGCATCCTCCTAGAACTTGAAACTCAGGACCGGGAGAATATGACCAACTTTAGGGGAGGATGGAACGCTTGTCAACTAAGACGAAGAGAAAATGGCACCAGAGCCTCATTCTGCCTGTCTTTTGGGCAGCATTTGGCATTGAACCAAAGCAACTACTTTGGAAATTGGTGGGAAAAGAAAAAGTAAAGGGAAACAGCAGATCCCATCAGATTGTGAGTTGAATGAACTCAGCTCTTTGGTGAACAGCCAAATGATATCCAGCTCTAGGAGACTAAGTAAAACTAAGTTAATTAAAGTGAAATAAGCTCTACTTCAGAAGAATCGATATTTCAAATCTGATGTTCCATGTGTGGAACTTGATCTGGAATCTTGCAGTGGAGGGCAGCCTCCTCTTACATAGAAATATTAGATTCCCCTTTGGAATTTGGAAATTTTCTGTTCTGTTTCCTTCTGGCAGCTCCTTGTTTGTTTCTATGGAAACCCTATTTGAGAGACCCACACTTTGACTCTTGGAGAAGCAACAAGGTTTTTATCTTTGTTGGACTGTGAAAAAACTTAACTCCTGGGGTATAAGCCAGACCCCAAATAGGCCAGATAATGTACCTTGGGTCTTATTCTCTATTTCTAAAATTCTCATAATTGAACTGCTGTTCACTTGCCTTTATAGTTGCACACAAGCATATATGTGCATATGGTCCTAAAGTGCACATGTTGCTGACCTGCAGAATTCTTAGACCTATGACACCATATTCTGAATCCCTATTGTGTCAGTGTTCTTAGGAGAGAGTTTTCCTAAGGTAGGATGGGTTGGATAAATTTCATTTTTCCCCTTACTTCACACTCCATCTAGATTTTAATTTCTTCTGATTATTATCCCACAACATAATTTGCTATGCTTTGCCATTTCCCTCTTGAGCTTAATTAATTCAGCCAGAGCACTAATCTGTCAAAGTCTGCATTATTTATTTACCATTTAATGCTGGTGATTGAATGGTGCATCTAAACCATTCTGCTCTAACCACCATTGACTGTTTTGATGCTAGTAGCTATTCCCAGCTAAGCTTTTTGACGTTTTGATGAATTTCTTAAGGCTGCCTAGGTAATTTAACAAAAACACACTTTGGCAGCCAGCTCCAAGAAGACTGCAAAAAATGCAGTCTGAATTCGGGGGGCAGATTTTAATTGGCAGCCCCTCTGTTTCTAACACCATTGCTTCTTATTTCATTAACATTAATCGTGAAGTCCCCAGATAATAATGGGAAGATCTTGTCCCATAATACATTACTAGCCTGCTAACTAGACTATTACATTTCTAGTTTTTCATTTATTTGACAAAGGAAACTCTGCTTAGATCCATTTCTAGGTGAAATGCCTTTGACTTTTGCTCCCATTATGGAGTCTTAACAAGCTCTGCCTTGTCTTTGAAAATTTCACCCTCAGGTGATTATCTTTTCCTTTTCCTTTTGGCTTTTTATATCAATGAAGAAAGATTTACTGGTAGGCTCTTTAAAAATTGGTGATAACATAAATCTAGTTCCTATCCCTTGTAAAAAAAAAACAAACAAAAAAAACCCTATCTTCCCCCCTAAGTGCAATTAATGCCCCATTGTCAAAGATCTGATAGGCCAATTTGTAGATTTTGCAGACTTGTCCTTTTTGCCTTGCCAGACTTCCTCCTAGACATTTCTTTGTTCATTTGTGCCTCCCCAAAGGGGAAAAAAAAAAACCAGTGACCCTCTAAACCAACCAGTAGGATTACTATCTTAGAAAGTATGATAAAAGTGGAAAAGATGCGAGTTAAGGAGCGTGACAGTAGCTCTTACCATATGCACAATACTGTAGTAAGCACTGGGGAAAAGTGCACTGGTGAGACAGTTGTTGGAATTAGATTTTTAGACATTTGGTGGAATGAGATTTTTGGATTTAACCTGGATTTTGTTCATTCAGACTACCCCTGTGTCCTTTCATCCAGGATAATTGAGACTTGGCTGATGAGTCATAAAGCCACGTTTGTTCGTGTAATTTCACAAATGAAAAGAGATGCTTTCTAATTATATTTTGACCACCGAATCTTCATCCTGAATTTCAGTGACACTGAGAGCTTTGTAGGACAGGTCTGGCTTCCTGCCAGGTGTTTTTATGAGAACATGATATAGCATAGGCTGACTTTTCTCTTTAGGGGTGATAATCATGCCCTTATATTCTTTAATACTCTGAGTGGTAGAATGAGTGCAACCGTGTAGCCAAACTCCATGCTCACTCAGGGGAAGGAGAGGGTAGGTTAGGGGGAGCAAACCAGCCTTCAGGGAGCCAGCTGCACGTGGGAGGAGAAATTTAGTTAAACCAAGAAAACCCATTCCCAGGAAGTCTGCATTACTAAAACAAGGTATTTATATATTTTTTTTGTTTATATATATTTTTTGGTCATTATCTGGGCACATTATAGCACAGTAACCTCTGTGTAGGGATTCCTTTCAGGACAGCGAGGACGGCTCAGGCACAGTCTTTTAGACTGTGAGCCCACTGTTGGGTAGGGACTGTCTCTATATGTTGCCAACTTGTACTTCCCAAGCGCTTAGTACAGTGCTCTGCACACAGTAAGCGCTCAATAAATAAGATTGATGTTGATGATGATGATGGCTCAGGGAGTGAGCCGCCCCATGGGAGCAAGGTGGTTGAGTACGTGAGGAACTTTTTTTATTTTTTAATGAAGTGGTGGTCATAAACTTATGGGCACCTTAGTGATGAATTCCCCTATAGACTGTAAGCCCCTTGAGGGCAGGAATCATATCTGCTAACTCTGTTGTATTGTACTTTCCCAAGCGCTTAGTACAGTGCTCTGCACGCATTAAGTGTTCAGTAAATACCACTGATGGACTGATGGACCCACCCATGGAGATGGCTCTAAATGTATTCATTATACAGGACGCGGTGTGTCGAGTAGCGGGTGGGTGCTTACTGGGACCAGAGCACTCTACTAAACTCTTGAGAAGTTCAAAACAAAGTGATATGATCCCTCACACGGAGAGCTTAAACTCTTTTGGGGAGACAGCTCCCACTGATGTTTAATTGCTGTCTATGATTAATTACTGTCTCTGTAAGGTCTGTCACATCTTAAGAGAAAAGCCAGCCTATACTCCATCATGTTCCCATAAAAGCACCTGGAGTAATTATTAGCGATGTGACAAGCTAAGGGACTTCATAAAGGGACTAAGATTCATAAACCTCTCAGTTGGACTGTAAAACTTCAGTCAATCAGTGGTATTTATTGAGCACTTACTGTGTGCAGAGCACTGCATTAAGCACTTTGGAGAGTACGGTGTGCCATTATAACAGACACGTTCCCTGCCCAAAGCAAACTTTGTGTAGAGGGACTGTAAGCTTCAACTGACTTCTCCAGGGAGTCAGTTGAAGAAGAAAGTTCATGCCCTAGTATTTTCAGAAGCTATTCTGGTGTAGGTGTTTCCTTGTTGAGAATCAATCGATTGATCAATTTATTAAGCATCTCCTGGGTTCTAGGAAGCATACTAAGCACTTGGGAGAGTCACCTATACAAGCAGGGCTATTTATATGATAGACTGATCAATCAATCAATCAATCAATCGTAGTTATTGAGCACTTACTGTGTGCAGAGCACTGTACTAAGCGCTTGGGAAGTACAAGTTGGCAACATATAGAGACGGTCCCTACCCAACAGTGGGCTCACAGTCTAGAAGGGGGAGACAGAGAACAAAACAAAACATATTAACAAAATAAAATAAATAGAATAGATATGTACATGTAAAATAGAGTAATAAATATGTACAAACATGTATACATATATACAGGTGCTGTGGGGAAGGGAAGGAGGTAAGATCAATCAATAAACTGTATTTATTGAGCACTAACTGTATGCAGAGCACTTACGAAGCACTTAGGAGAGTACAACATAGCAGAGCTGGTAGTTACAATCCCTGCCCGCGATGAGCTTACAGTCTAGAGGGAGAGACAGACAATATAAATAAAGTATGGATATGCATATAAGTGCTATGGGAAGATCATTGTTGCTGTGTAAAAAAAACTTGCTTTTTAAGGAAGGGAATGGAGCCGTCATTCCAGCCTATGAAGTTATGAGTTGCCTGGTGAAAAGAGACCATACTCCCTCCTACTGTGCCGCCCAAAGCAATTTGTTTTTTCAGGGATTCCTCTAGTCCAGCAGGGAAGAAGCACCGGTGAGTTGGCCCATTAGTAGGAGATAGAGAGGGTGTCTCCAATATGCGTGGAGTTTGGAAAGGAAATCCTCAGATCCCTCAATCCCGTTGGTCACAGAAGCCAGGCTTACAGTAATTTATGTTTAGCTTCTTCTCCAGTGCCAGCACCCCCCATCCTGCAGCTGGAGGAATGTTGCAACCAGAACAACAGTGCGACCTTGTCCTGGAAACAGCCGCCTCTGTCGACCGTGCCGGCGGAAGGATACATCCTGGAGCTGGATGACGGGAACGGCGGTCAGTTCCGAGTAAGTAGGAAGACCCGCCCTACCGGACAGGCTTTTTGACAGGTGGATGGTGCAGCCAGCCAGAGGTAAACATGGTAAATTAACCTGTTGCTGAAAATCTGGTCTTGACCGTGTGGAAACCAACCCTTCTGGGGAAGCAGCATGGCTCAGTGGAAAGAGCCCGGGCTTTGGAGTTAGAGGTCAGGGGTTCAAATCCCGGCTCTGCCACTTGTCAGCTGTGTGACTTTGGGCAAGTCACTTCACTTCTCTGGGCCTCAGTTCCCTCATCTGTAAAATGGGGATTAAGACTGTGAGCCCCATGTGGGACAACCTGATTACCTTGTATCTACCCCAGCTCTTAGAACAGTGCTTGGCACATAGTAAGCGCTTAACAAATTATTATTCTGGGGGCACGTGAGTCCTGGATCTTGTGTGCTCGGTTAAACGGCGTGACGTGGTGGGGAGAGCATGGGTTTGGGAGTCTGAAGGTCATGGGTTCTAATCCCGTCTCCTCCACATGTCTGCTGCATGACCCTTGGCCAAGTCACGTCACTTCTCTGGGTCTCAGTTACCTCATCTTTAAAGTGGGGATTAAGAGTGTGAGCACTATGTGGGACAGGGACTGGTTCCAACCTACTTTGTATCTACGCGCTTAAAACATTGCTTGGCACAGAGTAATCAATCAATCGTATTTATTGAGTGCTTACTGTGTGCAGAGCACTGTACTAAGCGCTTGGGAAGTACAAGTTGGCAACATATAGAGACAGTCCCTGCCCAACAGTGGGCTCACAGTCTAAAAGGGGGAGACAGAGAACAAAACCAAGCATACTAACAAAATAAAATAAATAGAATAGAATAGATATGTACAAGAGTAAGTGCTTAACAAGTACCATAATAATAATAATAACCTCGTTAGAGCCCGTTCATGACAGAACTGGAAAATGCGGTGCCTTGGAATATTTGCTGCAAGTCGAAGGTGTAAAGTAGGAGCCAGGAAACATATATTTAGGGCTAAGCAGATAGATCGATACTCAAAAATCCCCAAAATGTTGGAGAAGAGAAGATTGTTGGTGTCGGCTTTCACGGGCTGGGAGCAAGCATCACTTTATTTTGGTGAGTGACTCTTTTTTTTATGGTATTTGGGGTAGCTACAAGGTAAGCAGGTTGGACTCAGTCCGTTTCTCACATGGGGCTTACACTCTTCATCCCCATTCTACAGATAGGTGACTGAGGCACAGAGAAGTTATGTGATTTTCCCAAGATCACACAGCAGACAAGTGGTGGAGTTGGGACTAAAACCCAGGCCCGTGCTCTGTCCACTAGTCCATGCTGCTTCTCTGGACTAAAGAGTTCTTCGTCCCTTCCTCAGCCAGAAACCTGGCCAGGAGAGGAGGAAGAACAATTAATCTGAGATCTTCTACTTCTTTTCCATATCCCTTTCTTCTGGCTACTGAATCAAGGAGCAGATTCTCCTTCAAATGCAGCTCATCTTTCTCTTTCTTTTAGACTGTGAGCCCACTGTTGGGTAGGGACTGTCTATATATGTTGCCAATTTGTACTTCCCAAGCGCTTAGTACAGTGCTCTGCACACAGTAAGCGCTCAATAAATACGACTGATGATGATGACAGGGAACCTGAAACAGAGATTCCAACAAGGCTCCACTTCTACCCTCAAATAATTGTGGGAGGTATCTTCACCCTACACCCATTATATTTATTAAATAAAACAGTAGCAGAACACTTTGAAGATGTATAGCGCCACATAAATGCCAAGACGTGAAGGATTATCAGTCAATCTGGTATTTATTGAGCATTTACCGTGTGCAGAGCACTGTACTAAACGCTTGGAAAAATAACAATACGGTGGAATCGATAGATGCGATCTCTGCGCTCAGGGAGTTTAGAGGGGGAGACAAACATTAAAATGAATAATAGTTATAAATTATTGTTATAATTATCAATGGTTATTATACAGTTACATCATCAAAGTATTATATATTATAATGATTATTGTTGTTAATGCATCTTTTAAGCACTATGTATCAAGTTCTAGTCTAAGTACGATTATTGTTGTTAATGCATCTTTTAAGCACTTATGTATCAAGTTCTAGTCTAAGCACTGGGGTAGATACAAGGTAAAAACACATAGGAATTACAGTGTAAAGAGTGGGGAGGATAGGCTGTTTGTACTGGAAATTCCCCTTGCGTGATTCACTTAAAACCAAAAAGAATACTGTTATTAAAAGAGCTCACTCTTGTTTCTTCATTAGGAGGTGTACGTTGGCAAGGAGATGATGTGTACCGTGGATGGCCTTCATTTCAACAGCACCTACAGTGCTCGGGTCAAGGCCTTCAACAAATCGGGAGTCAGCCCGTACAGCAAGACCTTGGTCCTTCAAACCTCTGAGGGTAAGGCACCCCAGCAGAACCGCTCGAAGCGAGAACTGCGTGGCATCTAAACAGCTGGCGAGGTCTCACGATACTGACGTGGTGGCGGTGGGTTAACCAGGGGGATCCGCCCAAAGCCTCCACAGTAGTCCTTTTGATGGGTTTGAATCCTTCCTCATCCTTGGAAGGGAATTAAATTCAGGAAATGAAAGGAACGGTAGGAGAGAGGCCAAACCATGACAGTCTGAATTGACTTTCCCTCATTCCTAATTAGAATTCAACTAGGCATCGGAACAGGTACCCATCTCCCGTCGATACGTGTCATTTGCAAGTTTGGCGTGGATGTTTCTGAGTGTCCCTGGAGCCTCTGTTGTTTTGGAACAAGGGCGGAAAGTTGGTCCTATTCATCCAGGAAGCAGTCACGCTCAGCGTGCTGGATTAGAAAATCCCATTCAGAAAGGCTCTGTGGAAGAGCCCTGGCTTGTAGACAGAAGTAAAGCTGTTTCAGTTTCACATCTAAAGCTCATTACTGTAATCCATATCGGGACTGAAACATCCTGTAGGGGCTGTGTAAGGCAGGGAACAGGATGGCTGCATTAAATCGCCATCTGCATCTGTTTCTGTCTTTATTAAACTGTCTAGTCCCTCTTCCTGAAATTTACCTCAAAGGACTTTTGTCCTCTTGCCCCTGCTGAAAGAATTTTGGTCAGGCTGGGCACTCAATCAGGCTTCAAGAAAATTGCCCTAGTCTTTGAAATAATCCAGATTCAACAGCCTGTAACCCATGAAGAATGATATGGTGGCGGTGGTAGTAGTAGTAGTAGTAATAATAATAGAAAGGGCATTTATTGAATACCTATTGAGTACAGGACTGTGTACTAAACACTTGAGAAATATGCTGCAGGGCCCATCATCTACCCCGTATTTAGGGACAAAGCCTTTTCAGTTCCTGTCGGTACAGTTTTCAGAATATAAGTAGAATTTCTGACCTTCTCCCCTCTGAAATGTCCAAACCCAGTTCCTCAGTTTTTATCTCTTCAGTCATTATTGCAAACCCAACCTGGTTCTGGAATCAGTAGAGCTGGTATGCAGCGGAGGTGCCCTCTCTCCCGCCAGCTTAGATTTTGCAGTGCAGCCTGACTCCCAAGAAGAAGCCTTTTCCCAATCCACCCTCCGGGCTTTCCCCAGCACACCCCATTTCTGCAGATCCTTGGTTTACCCTGCCAGGCTTTCCCTCTTCCTCGAGTGCAGGTCCGGGCATGGAGGGAGACATTGAAAAGAGCAAAAAATGGAACTTCCTAAAATGACAACTCTGTCATAGAGCACCGCAAAAACAGCAGAGGCTGCTCAGCCAGTCTCGTGATTGTTGGTAATTTGCTGGAACAAAGCACTTTAGCCAAAGTGCTTTTCTAGCTTCATTTAATAGTGAGCAGCCTTGTCCCCCAGTTTACAGGGAGAGACCTAAAGGGAAGAGAACATGGGTCCCCTGGATCTCTGAAGAACTTGAAAGGGTTTAGGGGAGTCCCCAAAATGATAGAAAGTTGGGAAATGAAGTAGTGAGTAAAGCTCAAGGGACTAAGGATATTCAAACTGGAGAAAGAGATGTCTGAGGGGCAAATTATTAACTGTCTTCAATTGCAATTTAAGGTGACGGGTTTTTTGGGGGGGTACTAGTGAAGTGCTCACTGTGTGCCAGCCACTGTTCTGATAACTGGAGTAGATTCAAGCTGATTAGGTTGGACATGGTCCATGTCCCACATAGGGCTCACAGTCTTTATTCCCATTTTACAGATGAGGTAACTGAGGGACAGAGAAGTGAAGTGACTTGCCCAAGGTCAGACAGCAGGCAAGCGGAGGAGCTGGGATTAGAACCCAGATCCTTCTGACTTCCGGGCCTGTGCACTAACCACTGGGCAATGCTGCTTCTCACCATACCCTAACAGAACCCTTATGTAAGGGTTCTTACATAAAGGATGCTGATAACTGTGTAGGCACCTTTCAGGGCGGGATGAGACGGTACAGAAGGAAATGTGGCTCAGATGCCCTTTGGCAGCAGCCTGTGAGAATTTTCTTTCAGCAGTGAGAATCTTAAAGGCCAAATAGCACATCCAATTTTTTCAACTACCAGCATTTCTTGTGCAGAGCATTCTACTTGAAGAGCATACAAACGAAATGAAAGGTCTGATCCTTCACTAAGGAATTTACATTCTGAAGGTTAAATGTGGGTAAATCAGTGGTCTCATATTCAGTGTCAACAGTCTCAGACAGCTAGTCCTCACTCTAACCCCTTCCTAGTCCTAGCCCTAACCCGAGCTCCTGAACCACAGGAAGGTTTTTCATGGATAGGGATTGTTGATGACTCGATTTTGATTCTTTGAAATAACTTGCATTCTCATTTAGTTGATGTTGGACTAAGGTGATATGCGGCTTCCCGTTGCTAAACATTGGTTTGGAGCCATGGGGAATTCCATAACCTTTTCCCAGGAAGGGTTTTTATAAACAGGGCAGAATTCCGCTCACCTGGGATGAGTTAAGTGCAAAGGCAGTGGGAGGGACTAGATAACCTTCACAAGGTCAGAGTCCCCTGTAGACCTTGGATCCGTTCAGACTTTATGGTTCTTGGTGGCATTGTAAGACTGATTCTGTGGAATAACCAGATTCTCCGGATCAGCCAGATCAGAGAAATTCCTGATGCATCTTCCCAATTATCAATGGTGGAGCTGCTGAGAAAATTCCATGTTCATTTTTTTCTTTATTAGTAATATATTTGCCTCTTAGTCATGTCTTCTCTAAGGTTCCCTTGCCCAAGTTGCAATGGGTGAAATGATAAACTGTATTCCTTTGTCTGGCCTAGAGTTTGGTTTTATGACAAACTAATTAAATTTGAGAGCGTTACTCCATAATTAATTTTTAGTGGCTTCTTGAGTCTGGTATTTATTAAGTGCTTCCTATGTCCCAAAGCACTGGATAGATATAAGATAATCAACACGTTGCATAGGGAGCTCACAATCAAAGCAGTAAGGAGAGTGGGGATACCTTATCCTCATTCTACCAATCGGTAGTATTTATTAAGTGCTTATTATGTGCATAGCACTGAACTAACCACTTAATACTGTGCTAAGCCCTTGCACTTAAGAAAACTAAGGCCCGTAAAGGCTGATGTCCGGCCCAACGTCACACAACAGGTCATTGGCAGAGCTGAGATTAGAACCCAGGTCTCTTGACTCCCCCTCAACCCCCCATCCTCTTCCCACTAGGCCATGCTGGCTTCCTTTAAGACTCTTCATTAGATAATGCCAATGCCATCTGCCAAGAAGGAGCTGTCCCCTCAGATTAAAGTCATTCATTCATTCAGTCGTATTTATTGAGCGCTTACTATGTGCAGAACACTGCACTAAATGCTTGGGGGAGTACAGTAATAAACTGACACATTCCCTGCCCACAATGAGCATGCAGTCTAGAGGGGGAAAGATTGGGTAACTTTAGAGCACAAATAATTCTCAGCTCAGCAAGATTCCGAATGTCCCGATATAGTAATCTTCAGGGATACTACTCCATCAGTGAAGGAGGAAGCCACTCACTTTCTGTGACTCTAGAAATAAGTGAAGGGGCTGTTCCTCCTTCGCAAAGGGACTTGCTTTCAGGTCTCCAGAAGTCTACATGTCAAAGGAGTGAACTGCTAGTAAGTCAGGCTTTAGCGTGTAAGCATGACATGAATCACTTGAAACACTTAGTGAGGTCCTAGCAAAGGGTTCTCCTGAGAAGAACAAGAGCTGTCATACTCAGAACAAAAGAATAGTAACCAAGGGAATAAATTTATGACAGACATAGTAATGCTGGTGATATCTGTTAAACACATATCTTTGTGCCAAGCACTTGGGGGGGAAACAAAGTAATCAGGTCAGGCACAGTCATGGTCCGAAATGGGGCTCACATTCTTAGAAGGGGAACAGGGATTGAATCCCCGTTTTTGAGGTGAGGACACTGGGGCACAGAGAAGTTATGTGACTTGCCCGAGGTCACACAGCAGACAAGTGGCAGAGCCAGGATTAGAACCCAGGGCCTCTGACTCCGAGGCCTGTGCTCTTTTCACTGCGCCGCGCTACTTCTGAAACATAACTTCAGAAAGGCCCTAACATGAAAACTGCAATAACTGAGAGGGAAGCGTGACTGGAATGTTGGGATAAGTAAACAGGGAGGAAGTGGCTTTTTAGAAGGTCTTTGAAGGAGAGGAGGAATGGAACTGGATGAGAGCTGAAAGAAGAGGGGGTGCCATACTGTTTCTTGGGCTCAGAATTTTATCTTTTACAAAAGCTGTGAGTTGAAACAAGAGAACCTAACAGTGTGAATAATTACCAACAGATGAGTTGGTTTGAGTACTTGGCCGTGCCCGCTGTATTCCATATTTTGGACTGTACTGGTTGAAAAACATGAATTACATGTATGCGGTAGCATAATCCGTGAAAGTTCCTAAGGTGGCTACAGTGCTTTACAGACCTCCTCCCATTCATTCCCCACAGCCCACTGAGAACACAGATGTGTTATTATCTGCAAGACAAAAGTGAGGCCCTTACTTCAATGTGTCATCCAATAAACCACATTAAATTCTCCAAACATTTCTGCACAAAGGAAACCTCTCAAGAATAGTCTGCAGTTCAAAAATGATTGCAGTAAAACTCTAGTTTTTAATGGTATTTGTTTTTGTTTAGTTTTAATGGTATTTGTTTAGCGCTTACTATGTGCCAGGCACTGTACTAGGCACTGGAGTGGATACAAGGTAATTAGGTTAAACACAATTTACAGTCTTAATCCCCATTTTATAGATGAGATAACTGAGGCACAGAGAAGTTAAGTAACTTGCCCAAGGTCACACAGCAACAAGGGGCAGATATGGATTAGAACCCAACTCCTCTGATTCGTAGGCCTCTTTCCACTTTCCAAGAGGAAAGTGATTCCTCTTTCCACTAGGTCATGCTACTTCCCGTCAAAAAAATAAACTTTGGAGGAAAGGGGGAAATTATGAATAGCTGGTATAAATTCAAAGTGTGACTGTATCATATAAGAACTACATATGACATATGAGGATGCTAAATATTTCTCAGATAACTGGTCTGGTCTTCTAATACGTCTAGATAGAACCCTAAGCGTGTTTAAGTCAGGTGGGACTTACAGAAGTAATTTTTAGCGATGATTGACCAGACCGATATTTTCAAAGAATGAAAGCCACCGATTGGATTGCACTGAAAGGAAAACGAGGTCACTGTGGTATTCTGGGTGTCGTCTAGAACTGTGCCTGCTAATGTCTCTTTGCCTTCTCTTGCCCCCAAAGATGGCTTTGCATAAATGCTCTGCAGGGCCAGGAAAAATTAAACCCATTCCGTGATACCGGTGGCGAAGACGAGTCTCGGGGGAGTAGTTGGTGCTAGACAGCAGATTTCTGATATTTAGTTTGCATTGATCTTACGTTTAGAAACAGAGTCAGAAGAACAGACCCTCCCTTTTCCAGTGCCTTCGGAAAGATTGCAGCTCCGTAGGATGAGTCCTTTCTCCTCCACCCTTAACCTGCAACCCAGCTTCCCTGGAAGATCCTACTTTGATTTCCGATCCTCATCCCACCAGCTGAGCTTGCATTCTTCTTTACAGTCTCTGAATGCACCCGGTGAGCTGAGCCCGTCTGACGTTTCCTCGTGATCTCTGTGCCTGTAGGGCTTCTCTGAAATACTTGTTGTGTTCTTGCCGTTTGTGTGGACAGCCAGGGGATAAACTCTGACCTGTGTCCTGTGTGAAGAGACCTGGGGCGAGGGGGTTTTGTGGCTTCCGTGTCTGTGTGGTGTAACGATACCATTTTGAGCTGCTGTTCATGTATTACTGTTTTGGCATTGGCGAGCAAGCCCCACTGAGTGAAATAACCCCCTTTGCGCCAGCTAACATACCATGGATAACCCATACTGCCATCACATGCTGTGGCACGACGCTGGCACAGACCGCTGAGAAAAGGCCGTGGCAACATTGTGGAGGTTTGCGACCCTGCTGTATCCGGGCTGGGGGCGGTCAGAGCATCTAACCGTGGGATGACCCGATTAAACATAGACTCAAGAGATCTCCGTAAGCCACACACCCTGGCTGCATCCTGCAGGCTGGTAGAGTGGCACTAAAAATAATGTGTGGGGTGAGACTAGGCCCACGGCATTTCTTCCCTGTTGGGTTCCTTCAGGAAAGAACTGCGCTAACCAAACTGGAAGCTGCATGTGGCGCAGCTGGTGATCAGTCAATCGGTGCTATTTGTTGCACACTTACCGTGTGCAGAGCACTGTAATAAGTGCTTTGGAGAGTACAGTACAACATATTTGGTAGGCACGTTCCCTGCCTCCGATGAGCTTACGCTCTAGACGGGGAGAATGACCCAGTTGAACTGATACTCTGGTCTGCCCCTGTTCACCTGCCCACGTGGCCCGTGACGCGGTTTTGGCCAATTCAGCGTGCAGGTGCAGACAGGCAGGAGTTAACTTGACCGTGAATTCTATCTAGCAGACAGTGCCCGAATAAAAAACCGGTCTCAGCTGCAGTCGTAGTCGATCTCTTCAGGACTATTTTATAATCATGAAGAAACATTTGGCACATTTCGCACTTCCCAAATTCCCTCTCCTTCCCCCCCCATCCCATATCCCGGAATGAGGAATTGCACAGCATGGCAGTGCCACAAGGATGCGGGGTCTCCGAGCTCTTTAAAAACAACATTTTTCTCTGTGCTTTCGTGTTTCTCATTGGGTCTGTGCACTACTTGGCTTTCAAACCTGCTTTGTTACCGAATTTTTCTCACCCTGTGTGTGATGTACTGAGATACTGTTACAGTCGTGATACGTCTTGAGAATAAAATGGACTGTGGCTTGGAATGTTTAGTGGATATGTATTACTCAGCATTGTTCCTTGTGGCATCATTGAATTTGAAATGTAATGTGGTGAATTTATAAATGGAGAAACAGCACCATTGGAACACCCGTTCCACAGATACGACCCGAAAAATGGACCAGGCGTGGGCATGATTCATTAAAAACAATTTCGGCAGATTTTGCATCGTTTCCTGGAAGGGAAGGGAAGATCCTAGATTTGCTAGAAAAACCCAGATGGCCCCTATATCCAGAAAAGCTCAAACATATGGGTGGGGATTTAGGTGACCACCAATAGGCGCTAAGCGAATGGACTGCAGATTGATTAAATGCACAGATGAGCAATAATCTCCATTTTTGTGTCCTAAAAAGACAACCCAAAGGAACACCGGATTTTCCATTCGGGTGCCCGTGCATTCATGCTTTCCCCTTTCAGTTGTTCAGTGTCGTGACTTTGCTTTGCCTTGAGAAAAATGTGGATTGTTTCTAAATCGTTTCTTTAATTTTAAAATAGGTAAATATATTTTATATATTCTATAAATATCTCCATTTCTTCTCTTGAAAAGATCACGGAAGGTGTTATCTATTTTTATCGGGGAGTTAATAATTTTTAAAGGGGTCTTGCGTTATCCCTTCCCATAGCCAAACAAGGGTGATTTCAAGGATGTTTTCAACCACTCTCACACACCGTTTAACTCCTATATTCCACCCAACTATCCATTAACGTGCCCCGGATAGTTGTCAGAAATACCCAGCGGTTAGTATAAATAAATAGCATGTAACAAATCTAATTTTACATGAATAGTGTGGCACAGATCTAGGCAAAGCAGAGGCTCAGCTAACTACGCACGTAGCAGTGTTGTAGTACTGAGGTTATCAACATCATGGCTGTCAGCCATGGACTCTCTTCATTCCTTCTGAAAGAATTTTGGTTTTTCTCCTGCAAGCTCTTTGATGCAGAATTGAAAGGCCCTTAGGGAAAAGGAGTGACAGACAGGGAGAGGGAATGGCTGAGGAAAGGAGAGTCGTGCCGCTCGGGAACAGATAGACCGAGGGTTTGCGGAACGATCAAATCTCTGCTTTTCATTGCAGAAGGACGCCTAGCAGTTTTTGCTCGGTAAAGTCAAGCACACGCTGATGTAAACAGGGTTTTGGTTTTTAATGAATCAGGCCTCAGCTGACATTGTTCAGAATGATTCTTTGTAAAACGTGAACAACTACAATTGATTGTGTCTTAGCTTTGATGTATGAAATATAGTATCTCTTTATAGGATGCAATTTTGAGACCCAGTCAGCGCCTTACTCTCAATTAGGCAAGTATACTTCTCATAATTAAGTGGAATTTTACTTTGTGTGGTGGGTACCTCATCGTATTTCCTTCACAAAAGAAATGACTGCTCACTTTCAAGGCAAGAGGATCGTCTCTTTGAAATCAGACCCCTTACAGCAGTGTGGGAGTTGAACTGCTTTAACTGTAATGGGTGTTTTCACACTGCCCTACAGGGAAGCTTGAATCTCCCCAGTTTTCATGATAGAGGTCTGGAATGAGGGGAGTGTAAATCAATAGCTCTAGTAAAAGAAGATTGGGTGAGAGCATAACCTATCTCAACAGCCATGCCTTGAATCTGTGTTAAGTCTGGGCCTCTCTAGATAACACGTTTCCCTCCTCTCCCAAAGAGAGTGCCTGAAAAGAGGGACTGTTCACCAACTCAGAAAAAATTTTAGTTTTCTCTTTCGTGTGTCAATTTCACTTCCTGTTTCTCTTCTCTATGCCTTTCATTTGGAATGACAACAGTTGACATTAAAAAACTGATGGCAGGTATGGAATAATCTCTATTCTGTTACAAAATGCAAAGGTCTAAGAGCATGTGAGCTGACTTGCAAAGACGTTCAATAAATCAGTGACTAAATCCGTTGTAGAGTGTGTGGTTTTTAAGTTATCGTGAGGATTTGGGACGTACAGCTCTGTTACAATTGTGCCATCTCATCTGCACCCAGTTTTCAGGAGACTTGCTCCTCAGCAGAGTACAAGGGGCTTGGGTAGTGACGTATGAAACTTGTTTGTTTGTGAAGGAAGTGGTGTGGTACCTGCCTGTAGCCAAGCCGCAATTACTCCTAAAAACCAGCCGTAATGTTGATTGCTAAGCGGCTCCTTAGCTTTGACCAGAGCTGAGCAAAACTGGTCTTTACCAAATATCCCGGAAGGACCCCTGTGGATATTTCCTGATGTGATTCGGTACGTTTTATCCTTCCTCCATGAATGGTTCTAATTTCTAGCCCGCCCTCTCCCCTTCCCACCCCCAGGTGAATTCTACGTGTGTTTTAGCTTAACCTCCCCTCTCCCTTTGCGTCCCTGGCGGCACTGACCTGGCCCACGGGAGATGGGATGCACCCTTCACTCCCTTCCCCCCCGGATCCCCCAGCCCCAGTGCGACTCCACTCCCGGATCGGCCGGCCGGGAGCGCAGTGTTAGTGAGCGAGGAGGCCCGTTTCCCTCGGGGAACCCTGCCGCTTCGGTCACGTATCCTCGGTGTCCGCCTCTGAGTGCGGAGGGGGCCGCCCCCATCACCCTTCCTCAGTCTCTCCTCACTGAATCCCCATCTTGTCTTTGGACGCCTCCTGCTTGCATG
Organism: Tachyglossus aculeatus; assembly: GCF_015852505.1. Classification (NCBI taxonomy): domain Eukaryota; kingdom Metazoa; phylum Chordata; class Mammalia; order Monotremata; family Tachyglossidae; genus Tachyglossus; species Tachyglossus aculeatus. The sequence goes on from NC_052079.1 coordinate 4,408,736, forward strand.
GCAGCATGATGCCCGGACGTGATGCCGATCACCTGGCTCGGGAGTCTCTTGCGGTTGGCAGGACCGGGCTGAGCCGCGGTAACTGAACGCCCTTCTTGTCGTGTCCCCCCCTCAGTCGCCTGGTTTGCGTTCGACCCCGGCTCCGCCCACTCCGACATCATCTTCTCCAACAACAACCTGACCGTGACCTGCAGCAGCTACGACGACCGGGTGGTGCTGGGCAAAACCGGCTTCTCCAAGGGGGTCCACTACTGGGAGCTGACGGTCGATCGCTACGACAACCACCCCGACCCGGCCTTCGGCGTGGCCCGCATCGACGTGATGAAGGATGTGATGTTAGGAAAGGACGACAAAGCCTGGGCAATGTATGTGGACAATAACCGGAGCTGGTTCATGCACAACAACTCGCACACCAACAGGTACCCTGCGGCCCGGGAAGTCGAGCCTTCTCTGCCCTGGCATCCAGCCGGAGCCCGAGGGTCTCGGAACTCTCGTTCAGAGCCCCTTCCCCACCTCCTCTCCCGAGAGAGAGTCAGGCAGGACCCCTGGTAGCCGCAGCCTTGGCTACTAGGCCTCTAGGACCAAAATGTCTCTTTCCCTCACGCTGATTATGATTCTTCTCTGAATCCGTCGGTGTTCCCATTGGAATATCTGCTCTCCCCTCCACCCTCCAGAGGGCTTCACGACAAGTACAGAACCCAAAATGGCAGGGAAGACCGAGAGGTTACCAAACAGACAACTGAGCCGATAAGCACTTCAGGTCCACTCAATACCTTCATTCATATTTACTGAGCGCTGTGTGCAGAGCACTGTACTAAGCGCTCGGAAGTGTACAATATAACAAACAGACACCTATGAGAAGCAGCATGGCTTAGCGGATAGGGCACAGGCTCCACCACACGTCTGCTGTGTGACCTTGGCCGAGTCACTTCACTTCCTCAGGTACCTCACTTGTGAAATGGGGATTGAGTGTGAGCCCCACGTGGGACAGGGACTGTGTCCAACCTGATTAATTTCTATCTACCCCAGTGCTTAGAACAGTGCCTGGCACATAGTAAGTGCTTAACAAGTACTATTATTATCACCAACTTCTCTCTGTGGCAACTCCCCTGGTTGTCCCCTTTCTCATATAATGGTAGCGATGGGTGTTCATTCTTCTGGCTTTCTTCTGCCTATCCTAATGTGATGTAATGGTCAAGGCATCAATCAATAGTACTGGTTGGTCGGTAGACCTCTGTACTAAGTGCTTGGTAGAGGAAGTAGTTCAAGGAGCCAGAGAGACTGAAACAATTTACAGACAAGAGGAAGAAGAAAAGGGAATGTGTGCATGGCAAGGAGCTGGTATAGCCAAGCCCTGTTAATTCCAGATGGGAGGAAGTTGGGCACTAAGTGTATAAGCCTAGAACTGTCATTGTTGGTCAAGCTCTGTTAGCTTCGTACAGTGCTGTGCTCACAGTAGGTGCTCAGTAAATGCCATTAATTGAATGATAAAATTTTTAGGGGAACTGTTTCGAATAAATTATCGGTGGATTCCTCTGGTCACCAGCCACTGTACTGTTTTCCAAGTGGCTTCACTGAGATATGCTATTATACATCTGGGAAGGCAGAATAGTAGCAAGACACCCATTCCTGGTCCTCAAGCAGTTTACAGTTTAATAGGAGAGATATCATTCATCATTTAAAAAAACAAACCCACATTATCAGATCTAAACCCCAAATCTTTGGTGAGACTTTCATACTTGAAATGCTTTTATGGTTTTCCAATTGTTAATCGAAGGGTGGAGTTATTTCCCATCAGCTCCACCCAGTTCCGGTAACAGATACATCATCATCATCAATCGTATTTATTGAGCGCTTACTGTGTGCAGAGCACTGTACTAAGCGCTTGGGAAGTACAAATTGGCAACATATAGAGACAGTCCCTACCCAACAGTGGGCTCACAGTCTAAAAGGGGGAGACAGAGAACAAAACCAAACATACCAACAAAATAAAATAAATAGAATAGATATGTACAAGTAAAATAGAGTAATAAATACGTACAAACATATATACAGGTGTACATACAAACAGATACATGTTTGTGGTCGGAGAGAAAAGGGCTTAACTATCAGCAAAAGGTAAGTGTGGAAAACTCTCAAGATCCCCAGTTCATTACAGAATCAGCTTTAGTGCAACTCTGCTGATGCTCTGGATAGGTTCATTGCAGCTCAGTCAGGAACAAGCCGTAGTATTTCTCCATTCTAGCAGAGGGAGGCCCTCTACGGAAACTGCCCATATCCTCCACTTTATCCCCACTTGGAGGGGTTAGAGTTAGGAGCCAAGCCCCTCAAAACACTAGGGGAGGGCTCCCTCCCATTATGGGGGTCCTGTAGTTGATTCCTCCAGGCACACAACCTCAGATGTCATCCCCTGTGAATCATACCCGGCCTTCCTTGTATTTACCTTTGAGCTGCTCTGCTTGGAAAGCGGGGGAGAAGACATTACACTCGCGGCCCGCAGATCGTGCCAGGAAATGTGCTTTTTAAATCAACGTTTTTTTGAGCACAAACCGCATGTCATGTGTCGATGTCTTTGTTGAACTGTGTGTGCTAATGAGATTAAGGGTACTGCTAAACTGGATGAGCATTATGAATCAAATACCCGGCTCCACCACTCGTCAGCTGTGTGACTTGAGCAAGTCATTTAACTTCTCTGTGCCTCAGTTACCTCATCTGGAAAATGGGGATTAAGACTGTGAGCCTCACGTGGGATAACCTGATTACCTGGTATCTATCCCAGCGCTCAGAACAGTGCTTGGCACATAGTAAGGACTTAACATATGCCATCATTATTATTAATAAATACCACCTTCATTCTTCCAGCCGTGGGCCCCTTCGCAAATTTTAAAACACTCTCTACCCTGCGAAACGGAGAATGAAACTCCAAGTGGCAGATGGCAGAAAGAGAAAAGCCGAAGTCTAACCTCTACCGCTATTTGCTCCCTACCTTCCCGCTCAGAGCCTCAAAACCCATCGTTTGTACCGTGATATTTGCGGGCAGGTTCTCCTGCGGTAACTTCAGTTCATCCAGTTTAAGTACTCCCTTTTAAAGGAAAGGATCCTTTTCTCGGTGGCTGTAATTTTGCAGCATGATTCCCACTGAACTTGAAAAGAAATGATTTTCATCTTAAGAGCCATTATCTCTACATTGGGCAACACAAAGGCCAAAGCCCAGCTCTCCAAGTTCAGTTCAGCTACCTGCTTGGGATCTCAGATCTAGGACCATGGAATTCCTGGAGCTGATCAAGAATCCTCAGAAAGTCTTGTCTGTGGTGGAAGCGGGGTCAATCAATCCATCGATCGTATTTATTGAGTGCTTACTGTGTGCAGAGCACTGTACTGAGCACTTGGGAGAGTATAATATAACAGAGGTGGTTGTCTCATTCAGAGGCAAGTGAGAGAACTGACCTCATCCCTCATCCCTTCTTCTTCTCGCAGAACTGAAGGGGGGATCACCAAAGGTGCCACCATTGGCATCCTTCTCGACCTGAACCGGAAAACCCTGACCTTTTCCATCAACGATGACCAGCAGGGCCCTGTGGCCTTCGAGAACATGGAGGGCTTGTTCTTTCCTGCCGTCAGCCTGAACAGGAACGTGCAGGTAGGCTTGTTGTCCCAAAACCCGGGAGAAGCGTTCTTGCGGCGGCCGAACCTCCCCAGGCCAGGAACTCCTAGCCCCAGGGCCCAGGCAGTGCTGCCCTTTGCCCGACTTGCCGGGCTTGATTCCGAGCACTAGGGGTTTTTGGTTACCAGAGATGACGGGGGTGTCGGCCTGATCTTTTCTGAGCCCTAGCCAAGAGGATCGGGGCTAGGAGAAAGCAAACAAAAAAAGATTTCCATTCGAAAAGAAAGGGGTGCATGGCTTAACAGAAAGGGCACCGGGCTGGGAAGAATGAGAACCTGGTTCTAGCCCTAAATCTGCGCCTCCCTCGCTGGGTGACTTTGGGTGTGTCACTTAATCAATCAATCGTATTTATTAAGCGCTTACTGTGTGCAGAGCACTGTACTAAGCGCTTGGGAAGTACAAGTTGGCAACATATAGAGACAGTCCCTACCCAACAGTGGGCTCACGGTCTAGAAGGGGGAGACAGAGAACAAAACCAAACATACTAACAAAATAAAATAAATAGATATGTACAAGTAAAATAGAGTAATAAATATGTACAAATATATATATACACATATATACAGGTGCTGTGGGGAAGGGAAGGAGGTAAGACAGGGGGATGGAGACGGGGACGAGGGGGAGAGGAAGGAGGGGGCTCAGTGTGGGAAGGCCTCCTGGAGGAGGTGAGCTCTCAGTAGGGCCTTAAAGGGAGGAAGAGAGCTGGCTTGGCGGATGGGCAGGGGGAGGGCATTCAAGGCCCGGGGGGTGACGGGGGCCGGGGGTCGATAGTGGGACAGGTGAGAACGAGGCACAGTGAGGAGATGAGCGGCAGAGGAGCGGAGGGTGCGGGCTGGGCTGGAGAAGGACAGAAGGGAGGTGAGGTAGGAGGGGGTGAGGGGATGGACAGTCTTGAAGCCCAGGGTGAGGAGTTTCTGCCTGATAAGCTTCTGGTCTGTTTCCTCCACTGTAAAGTGTGGGTTAAATGGTTTATGATGCCTGTGATATGACGCCAGCAGGACATCAAAGGGAGGGCATGGGCATGTGAGCTTGTTGTGGACAGAGAACACATCTGTTTATCATTCTGTTGTACTGTCCCAAGCGCTTAGTATAGTGCTGTGCAAACAGTGAGCACTCAATAAATACGATTGAATGAGTGGCAGACGGCCAAACCCTCACAACTCTGTTGCCACAGGTGACACTTCACACCGGGCTCCCGGTGCCCGACTTCTACTCCAGCAGAGCGTCAATAGCATAACGGAGCCCCCGCTGAGAAGTCAGCTGCCTCCTCTCCCCCCGGACCCAGCCAGCGGCCGCCTCTGTAAACGACGGCGAGGACCAACTTGCGACTAGCTGGCCGCCAGAAACCAGAAGGTACCAAAAAGGAGAGGAAGAAAAGAGAGGATGGAGGGAAACAGCTGGTCTTCTCCGGTCCGTGTGCCCCATAACCATGCCGCATCTCCCCTTCTAGACCATCCTGCCCGCGTTGGCTTCGGTGTATAGCTCTTTCAGCCGACAGATGACCTAGATAGCCTCTGCTGTTCGGCTGCGTCTGCTTTGTAGGCTTTACCTCGTTCATTTCCTTTGCCTTTAGTTGAGGGGAGATTTCTTTGCCCATGAACGATGCCAGTGCCGTTGGCACCCACTGCCAAGGATGAAACCTTCCCTGGGACTTTTTTGCTTAGTCGGAAGTCAAACAAAAGATGCTGTGAGGTGAAGGAGTCCTTCAAAGGAAAGTGATTTGGAGGTCATCATCAGTTCACCTCCTGGGGCATCTCTCTCTGATGCCTTTAATTACTTCAATTATGGTGTTTATTAGAGGCTGGCTAGGTGTTAACTGCTGGGGTAGATGCAAGCTAATAATAATAATAATAATTGTGGTATTCGTTAAGCGCTTACCATGTGCCAGGCACTGTACTAAGTGCTGGGGTGGACATAAGTAAATCGGGTTGGTCCCTGTCCCACAAGGGGCTCACAGTCTGGACCCCCATTTTCCAGATGAGGGAACTGAGGCCCAGAGAAGTGAAGCGACTTGCCCAAGGTCACACGGCAGACGAGCGGCAGAGCCGGGATTAGAATCCATGACCTTCTTACTCCCAGGCCCATGCTGTATCCACTGTGCCGTGCTGCATCAGATTGGGAACAGTCCCTGTCCCGCAGCGGGACTCAGAATGCCAGAGGAAAAGAGAGCAGGTACCTTAGTCCCATTTTACAGTTAAGAAGACTGGGGCCCAGAGGGAGGTTTATGGGGTTTTCCCAAGATCGCAGGAAGCCCAAGGTGGAGCTGGACGTAGAAACTGAGTCTCCTGGGTCTCCCGTGCTCTTTCCTGTAGGCCATATTGCTCTCAGGCAGAACACGCTCAGAGATGCTGATTTGGATCGGCAGTTAATGCGTGTGGAACTAGTTTGGGTAAACTGAGCATTAGCGGGTTTGGGGTCTAATCAAATAGCATTGGAGCTAAATCTGGACGAGTCTTCAGGTTGGTCAGAGCCCCGATAATAGGGTAGACGGGTAGCCTTTAGTCCCTTAGCATAGGAAAGGTACCTGACTGTTTCACCAACGGGCAGCAGTCCTAGAATCAGAATATTCTCTTTAAGGTCCTCAGCGAGGCCTAGCAGGAGGGTAGTCACAGTTTACCTCCACACAGAGCAATTCCACAGCTTTCTAACCAGAGTTTTGTCTCATTCATTCACCGAGCCCACTGCAACAGTGCTGCCATATACACGGGGACCTTTCTTGGTCCCGATGATATTAGAATTTTTTTATAGCTACAGTGAATCCTAGCCTTAAAAACTGCTCTGCGAGGTCTTTCACTCCCGGAAAGCAGCGGGTGGTGGGGACCGGGACAAATTCCCCAGCAGGGAAGGTGATTCACAACCCATGGCATTCCCATTCTCAGGAATAAACACGCTCTTTGCCGGGTGCGTTTGCGCTCAGCCCTTCCCGTGCCTATTGCAGACGAACCAACCATCCATTCAGCCGCCACTCACAAACTCCCTTTCCTGGTCTTTCCGACGACGTTAGCGAGAAAGACCGAATCCCAGGGTCTGGCTCTTCTTGACCCCAGAATGGAAATGACTGCACGAGGATGAGTCTGGTGGCACTGCGGTTTCCTTTGTTTGACATATCAAATTAGTCCAGGGAGGCGGAGGTTGATTACGTTGATTCACCAGACTGCCCGGTTAGCTGAGAACCCGTAGTGAATCCTCTGGGGCGGGAGGGAGGAAGGGTGGGAAGGGACGGGGAAGATAACCAATTAATGTTCCGGCAAAAATGAATTTGTTGTAAATAGAGAAATCACTGACTCGGGGTGCTCACTTTATTTAGATTTGTCCTTGTTTGTTACAGTTCTAGTACTCAGTTTCCTAATTTATTGAATGAGTGCTAGCTCATTCACGGTCATCTCAGTGTGTTTGGGTTTTTTTGTTTTGTGTTTTGGCTATAGAAATCTGTTGCAGGGCAACACGGGTTTGTTATTTGTTTTAATTTCCAATGAGATGCAATGGCTGGCCCACTGTGGACTCATAGTTACTCCTAGTTCTTTATTACATTTATCCTGCTTATTAGATTTCCAGTGACTTGTAACACCTAGTTTACACTGTACTGTGATTAGAGCTGCACACAGCTGCTGTACTAAAGGACATTGTCATGTTTGCTGTACCAATAAATAAGTTTTATGAGGGAGTATTAGGTGTTCCCTTACCGCTTCTCAAGTTTTTTTTTCTGCTCTTTTGGGTCAGTGTAATCAAATTGGTTTATTGTGGGAGCTCAACAGTAAGAGCGGGGAGCCCCTAAGGACTTAAAAGTCATCCTCAGAGAGACTTGCTCACCAGAGAGGAGCAAGAGCCAAGACCAGTTGAACTGTTCCGCAATTTCCAATGGATCCTCTGGAAACCAAATCATCCTGGTGCTAAATTTGGGTGGATTGTCATCTTGGGGAGCGTTAAGTTCCCTGTGGACAGGATCCTTGTCTCTCGCTTCAGGCGTACTTTCCCAAGAGCTTAATATAATGCTCTGCACCCAATAGGTGCTCATTATTACTAATAAAGCTGCTACTACTACCAGTACTATTTCTGGGAATCCAGGGTATTAGCTCTACCACATCCCTGAGTTGCTAATGGACTTGGAACGATTAGACTGGAATAATAAACTGGAATGTAATCTGCAAGTGGATTGTCCCAGAGGAATGTTCCCAAATGAATCTGGAATGTGTTTCCACTGGACAAGGGTAGACTGCCAAAAGTTCGGGAAGAGTCTAGCCAGGAAACTCATTTGCTGCTGCTGCTACCTGCCCTGAGAAATTAACTGACTGTTACACTGCCGGAAAAAAACAAGATGCCCCCCCATCCCAGTCAGCAGTGGGTTTTTGCCAACATGCCCCCAAACCGTCACACTGGTCACCCAGAAACACATTCACACGCCCAACCCTCACAAGTACACAACCAGAGAGCCACATTCCCCATGGAGCTGAGCAGAAACCAGAGGAGGTAGGAAAGAACAGGAGCCAAGTACCCCTGAAGGAAGATGGGGGAGTGAATGCCTGCGTGTCCGAGTCTTTGTAGGAGCACGTTACCCTGTGTTTGAGTCCAAAAGCATCCAGAGATTTCACCTCAATACAATGTACCCAGTTACTGCCAACACTTGGGAAACAATGCCTGAAGCCATGATGGGGAAGAGGGCCTGGTTCTGTGACTGTCTCCCCTCTTGTCCATCCTTGTTTCTGGGAGGGGAAAGACTGCCGTCAACTGTGGGCCCCTTGGCGATTTGCCTGCTTAAAGGACAGCGTTTCCATGGCTTCCCAGGGGTTGGGATGGCCAGGGGTGAAACGCTTTGATTTTGCAGGGAAAAGATCGGTATTGTTGCCATGGAGTGGGCAAGGACCCAGTGGGTCCCTAAAAGCAAATGCTCCCACCTCACTCAGCCCCTTCCCACCAGAGAGAGCAGGGTCAGACCTGCTGAGAAGAAAGCTGTGGCAACAACTTTACTTTGGCCCACCTGGGAGAGGAGCAGTCAATTAATCAATTCTATTTACTTTGTGCTTTCTGTGTGCCCAGCACTGTACTAATTGCTTGGGAGAGTACAGTACAAAAGAGTAGGTATAGACAGTTCCTCTTATGCTTTTTCACATATGCCAGTTAGGCAAAAAACCAGAATTCAGAGCAGGGAATAGAAAAGTGACTTTACTGTTACAGTTACTTACCGCTTCAGGGAAGAGCAGAATATAATGGGGAGGATGAAGTGGGACGGGTGGAGAACCAGATTGGAAAGAGGAGCAGTGCTAATCTGTAGTGGGGAAGTAGATGGGCCCCAATCTGTGCTGGTAACACCACCAAACAGTAATTTAATTAATGATGGCATTTATTAAGCGCTTATTATGTCCAAAGCACTGTTCTAAGTGCTGGGGAGGTTACAAGGTGATCAGGTTGTCCCATGGGGGGCTCACAGTCTTAATCCCCATTTTACAGATGAGGTAACTGAGGCCCAGAGAAGTTAAGTGACCTGCCCAAAGTCACACAGCTGACAATTGCCGGAGCCGGGATTTGAACCCATGATCTCTGACTCCAAAGCCCGGGCTCTTTCCATTGAGCCACGCTGCTTCTCAGTAGTTTGGAGCTCCACACTTCCAATCAATAGGACTTTAAATAACTTTTCCTCTTTTTCCCACTTCATTCCCTTCTCCATCCTTCTGATGAGGGTGTCTCAATATACGCAGGGAAGGCCACTAGAGCCCTGTCAGAGAGGTAATTCCTTGACAGAACAGACTTTCTGAAACGTTGCCATAGCTGCCACTTTAAGGAAGGAGACTGGTTTGCTTTACAGACTGAGGCCTGATTCGTGTGGCTCAATGGTCCTGAAAAAAAAATCAATCAATCAAAGGTATTTATTGAGCGCTTACTGTGTCTAGAGTACTAAATCCTTGGGAGAGTACAACAGAGTTGGTAGACACGTTCCCTGCCCACAATGAGTCTATAATCTAGGGAAGCAGTGTGGCGTATTGAAAAGCGCAAGGGTTTGGGAGTCAGGACCTGAGTTCTAATCCTAGCTATGCCAATATCTGCTATGTGACCTTAGGAAAGTCACCTAACTTCTCTGGGCCTCAGTTTACCCATCTGTAAAATGGGGATTAAATCTTGCTCCCTCCTACTTAGTCTGTGAGCTCCTTGAGTCCAACCTAATTTTTATCTCTTCCAGTGTTTGGCAAATAGTAAGCACTTAACAAGTGCCATCATTATTATCGTTATTGGAGGACCTGTAGAGGACCAGCTTATTTCAAGCAGTGGTAGTGGCAAAGCTTTGGCTTCTCTGAGTTTATTACAGGCCACTGTCAGGAGCTGCGAGGCACCCTTCTGAGCAGCAGAAATGGGTTTGTAGACCAAAAGAGTTAGGTGACTATTCCAAATAGATGCTGCATTCTTGTCTCTTCTTGGAAAAGCATTAAGCCAAAACAAACCCAATAAAATTGCTGGAGGTACAAATAAAACCACAGTGAGGGCCTGGGTCAAAGACCAACACAAGGGCATCCTAGGATTTCTCTCTCTTATACTCAAGAAGCAAGCGTATCTCACCAACCACTCATTAGCATGCTGGTGTGACTCCATCGATAGTATTGTGTGTAGATATAAGGGTCACCACCACATACCACATCGAAAATTAAATCATGCACTCTCTCCCTGCCTTCTAACCCTTTCTTTGGCTGGGACTATAGCAGGGGTTTGAACGTCCAACTTGAACCATAGATTCATGCATGGAATGCAGTAAAATCCAAAAACTTTTGCTCTATAGGAAGCAAACAAGTAAATTTTCAGATGATGTTTGCACAGTCCATTCCTTGTATTTCAGTAACTACAGTTAATAATTGTGGGTTTTGCGAAGTGGTTACTATGTGCCAAGCACTGTACTAAGCGCTGGGGTAGATACAAGATAACCAGGTCCCACATGGGGATCCCAGTCTAAGTAAGAGGGAAACGGGTGTTGAATCCTCATTTTGCAGATGAAGAAACTGAGACCGAGAAGTGAAGTGACTTGCCCAAGGTCACACCACAAAGTGGCAGAGCCAGGATTAGAACCTGGGTCTTCTGACTCGTAGGCCTATGCTCTACCCACTAGGCCAAGCTGCTTTTTTGAGAATTAGGACAAAAGATGAGAGAGCAGCACCGTATAGACCAAATCAGCTGGAAAATCCAGACAAGGATGAAAGGTAATCTGTACTTGTGCTCAGATAATCCCCTGTCTCTGGAAGTATAAAATGAAATGAAATTTCTATAATTCTATTCGTTGTGACGATTTTGACACCTGTCTACATGTTTTGTTTTGTTGTCCGTCTCCCCCTTCTAGACTGTGAGCTTGTTGTTGGGTAGGGACCGTCTCTAGATGTTGCCGACTTGTACTTCCCAAGCGCTTGATACAGTGCTCTGCGCACAGTAAGCGCTCAATAAATACGATTGAATGAATGAATGAATTTAAGTCCTTTCCGGAGACCTCTCCTAATTCAGCTTAATCCTTGTGTTTATTGACGTTACTGTTTGCATAAAGGATAATGGATCAAAGTGTTTACAACAGAGCTGCCAACTTATGTGACTGAGAAGTAAAAGCATTGTTACCACTTCCCTCCAGTGTTGAATCTCTGCTTCCCTTCCCCCTTAGCTATTTCCGGGGTAGCAAAGTGAAGAGAATTATAGCTATAATTCTGTTTATTCTGATGGTTTTGATACCTACGTATTTTGTTTTGTTGTCTGTCTCCTCCTTCTAGACTGTGAGCCCGTTGTTGGGTAGGGACCGTCTCTAGATGTTGCCAACTTGGATTTCCCAAGCACTTAATACAGTGCTCTGCACAAGGTGTGCTCAATAAATATGAATGAATGAATGAATGAAAGAGGGGGCCTGGTTAGTGTTGAGTGCACCTAGGCCACCTCGCTAATTCAGTGGTAGCACCAGGACTCGATTGAGAAGCAGCGCGGCTCAATGGAAAGAGCCCGGGCTTTGGAGTCAGAGGTCATGGGTTCAAATCCCCGCTCCGTCAAGTCAGCTGTGTGACTTTGGGCAAGTCACTTCACTTCTCTGGGCCTCAGTTCCCTCGTCTGTAAAATGGGGATTAAAACTGTGAGCCCCCTGTGGGACAACCCGATCACCTTGTAACCTCCCCAGCGCTTAGAACAGGGCTTGGCACATAGTAAGCGCTTAACAAATACCATTATTATTATTGGAGAAGCAGCGTGGCTCAGTGGAAAGAGCCGGGGCTTTGGAGTCAGAGATCATGGGTTCAAATCCCGCCTCTGCCAACTGTCAGCTGTGACTTTGGGCAAGTCACTTCACTTCTCTGTGCCTCAGTTCCCTCATCTGTGAAATGGGGATTAAAACTGTGAGCCCCCTGTGGGACCACTTGATCACCTGGTAACCTCCCCCAGCGCTTAGAACAGTGCTTTGCACATAGTAAGCGCTTAACAAATACTATTATTATTATTATTATTATTATTATTATTGAGGCGTCCTCCAGCCCCGTTTGTGAAGCCAGGCCCACTGCACATGCGCAGTGACCTCGTCCAGAGGACATCCCCTCAACTGCCCACGCTTCCCTCGGCCGGGCAGGTTGGGGGCGGAGCCTGGATGACGGGGCGGAGTCAGAGGGGGGCTGAGCCAATAGGAAAGTTCGGAGCCCAAGGGGCGTGGCCCAACGGCGTGGGTGGAGCCAATCACAGAGGCGCGTGGTCGGTAGGGGCGGAGCCAGCGGGAGGGCGTGGCCAATCGGAGTGGGCGGGGAACTTTCATTCATTTAATAATTCATTCATTCAATCAATCAATCAATCGTATTTATTGAGCTATTACTGTGTGCAGAGCACTGTACTAAGCGCTTGGGAAGTCCAAGTTGGCAACATATAGAGACAGTCCCTACCCAACAGCGGGCTCACAGTCTAGAAGGGGGAGACAGAGTACAAAACCAAACATACTAACAAAATAAAATAAATAGAATAGATATGTACAAGTAAAATAAATAAATAAATAAATAGAGTGATAAATATGTACAAACATATACACATATATACAGGTGCTGTGGGGAAGGGAAGGAGGTAAGAATGAAGAACGCAGAAGGCCCTGCCTTCCCTCCATCCTACGTGCCAGGACTCAGGTCTACCAGTTCATTCATCCATAGAGAAGCAGCGTGGCTCAATGGAAAGAGCCCGGGCTTGGGAGTCAGAGGTCACGGGTTCGAATCCTGCCTCTGCCAACTGTCAGCTGGGTGACTTTGGGTAAGTCACTTAACTTCTCTGGGCCTCAGTGACCTCATCTGGAAAACGGGGATTTAAAAAGTGAGCCCCCCCCCCGCCACGTGGGGCAACCTGATCACCTTGTAGCCTCCCCAGCGCTTAGAACAGTGCTTTGCACATAATAAGCGCTTAACAAATGCCATTATTATAAGCAGCGTGGCTCAGTGGAAAGAGCCCGGGCTTGGGAATCAGGGGTCATGGGTTCTAATCCTGTCTCCGCTGCTTCTCAGCTGGGTGATTTTGGGCAAGTCACTTCACTTCTTTGGGCCTTAGTGACCTCATCTGTAAAATGGGGCTTAGCACTGTGAGCCCCAGGTGGGACAACCTGATCACCTGGTATCCTCCCCAGCGCTTAGTACAGTGTCTTGCACATAGTAAGTGCTTAACAAATGCCGTTATTATTATTAGTAGTAGTAGTAGTAGTATCCATTCATTCAGTCATTCATTCAATCAGCTTAATCAGGGTGAAAGAGCAGACCAGTGGCGGGGCTGGGGGGAGAAGGCAGATCAGCGCTTAGAACAGTGCTTTGCACATAGTAAGCGCTTAATAAATGCCATCATCATCATTATTATTATTATTATTGTTATTATCCTTCTGGCTGCCTGGCCTTGCTGGAGGACGCAAGGGGGGTATATTATAACATATTTATTACTCTAATAACAATAATAATAATTATGGTTTTTGTTAAGAGCATACTATGTGCCAAGCACTGTTCTGTACTTCCCAAGTGCTTAGTTCAGTGCTCTGCACACAGTAAGCGCTCAATAAATACGATTGAATGAATGAATGTTCTAAGAGCTGGGGTAGATACAAGGTAATGAGGTTGTCCCACGTGAGGCTCACAGTCTTAATCCCCATTTTACAGATGAGGTAACAGGCACAGAGAAGTTAAGTGACGGAGTAGGGATTCAAACCCACAACATCTGACTCCCAAGGCCGGGCTCTTGCCACTAAGCCACACTGCTTCTCCATACTATTATTTTATTATAGTACTTATTTATTTATTATAGTGCTTCTATTTATTTTATTAATAATGTATACGTAGCTATAACTCTATTTATTCTGTTGGTATTGCCACCTGTCTACTTGTTTTGTTGTCTGTCTCCCCCTCCTGGACTGTGAGCCCGTTGTTGGGTAGGGACCGTCTCTAGATGTTGCCGATTTGTACTTCCCAAGTGCTTATATACGCCGCTTCTGTATATAATAGAAGAAGAGAAGCAGTGTGGCTCAGTGCCAAGAGTCCGGGCTTGGGAGTCAGAGGTCATGGGTTCAAATCCCGACTCCGCCAAGTGTCAGCTGTGTGACTTTGGGCAAGTCACTTGACTTCTCTGGGCCTCGGTTCCCTCATCTGTAAAATGGGGATGAAGACTGTGAGCCCCCCATGGGACAACCTCATAGAGAAGCAGCGTGGCTCAGTGGAAAGAGCCTGGACTCTGGAGTCAGAGGTCATGGGTTCAAATCCCGGCAACGCCAATTGTCAGATGTGTGAATTTGGGCCAGCCACTTAACTTCTCTGTGCCTCAGTTCCCTCATCTGTCAAATGGGGATGAAGACTGTAAGCCCCCCGTGGGACAACCTGATCACCTTGTAACCTCCTCAGCACTTAGAACAGTGCTTGGCACATAGTAAGTGCTTAATAAATGTCATCATTATCACTATTATTATTATTATTGTATCCTCCCCAGTGCTGAGAAGCAGCGTGGCTCAGTGGAGAGAGCCCGGGTTTGGGAGTCAGAGGTCATGGGTTCAAATCCCGGCTCTGCCAATTGTCAGCTGAGTGACTTTGGGCAAGTCACTTCCAACTTGTACTTCCCAAGCGCTTAGTACAGTGCTCTACACACAGTAAGCGCTCAGTAAATACGATTGAATGAATGAATGAATGAACTTCTCTGAGCCTCAGTGACCTCAACACACAGTAAGTGCTCAATAAATACGATTGAATGAATGAATGAACTTCTCTGAGCCTCAGTGACCTCATCTGTAAAATGGGGATTAATAATAATAATGGCATTTGTTAAGCGCTTCCTATGTGCAAAGCACTGTTCTAATCGCTGAGAGGATACAAGGTGATCAGGTTGTCCCACGTGGGACTCACAGTCTTAATTCCCAATTTACAGGGGAGGGAACTGAGGCACAGAGAAGTGAAGTGGCTTGCCCAAAGTCACACAGCTGACAGTGTGAGCCCCACGTGGGGCAACTTGATCACCTAGTATCCCACCCAGCGCTTAGAACTGTGCTGTGCACAGAGTAGGCGCTTAACAAATGCCATCATTACTGTGATTATTCTCTGGGCCTCAGTTCCCTCATCTGTCAAATGGGGATGAAGCCTGTGAGCCCCCCGTGGGACAACCTGGTCACCTTGTAACCTGCCCAGCGCTTAGAACGGTGCTTGGCACATGGTAAGCGCTTAATAAATGCCATCGTCATTATTATGATTATTATAATACGATTGAAGGCAGGCCCCGGCCTCGCTGGACACTCCCTCGCGGGGCGGGGCGGGGCGGGGCGGGTCCTGCCGCTGTTTTTACCTCAGCGAAGGCCGCGGCCATCGCCCTTCGACCCTCGCCGTGGTGGTGGTCGGCCGAGGGTCCCCCAGGCCCCACTTCTCCTCCTCAGCCTCCCCGTGGTGGTGGTGGTGGTCTGAGGGCCCCCCGCCGCCCCCGCCCCCGCCATGGCGAAGCCCCTGACGGACCAGGAGAAGCGCAAGCAGATCAGCATCCGCGGGATCGTGGGGGTGGAGAACGTGGCCGAGCTGAAGAAGGGCTTCAACCGCCACCTGCACTTCACCCTGGTCAAGGACCGCAACGTGGCCACCCCCCGCGACTACTACTTCGCGCTGGCGCACACGGTGCGCGACCACCTGGTGGGCCGCTGGATCCGCACCCAGCAGCACTACTACGACAAGGACCCCAAGGTACCGGCGGCCCCCGACTCCCCCTCCTTCCCCTAAGCCTCCCCCCCCTTCCCCTTGGCCTCCTCCTTCTTCCCCTTTTGGCCTCCTTCTTCCCCTTCGCCTGCTCCCCGCCCCCGGGCCCAGCCGCTCCCAGCCAGCCCAGCCCAGCCCAGCCCAGCCGGGACCGGCGCACCCCACTTCCTTAACTTTCAAAGAGTTCACCTCCCTCTTTCCTCCCCTCCCTCTCTCCCTAGCTCTCGCTCCCCCCTTTGCTCCCCCCTCCCTCCTCCTCTCCCCCTCCCTCCTCCTCTCCCCCCTCCCTCCTCCTCTCCCCCCTCCCTCCTCCTCTCCCCCCTCCCTCCTCCTCTCCCCCCTCCCTCCTCCTCTCCCCCTCCCTCCTCCTCTCCCCCTCCCTCCTCCTCTCCCCCTCCTTCCTCCTCTCCCTCTCTCCTTCCTCCTCTTCCCCCTCCTCCTCTTCCCCCTCCTCCTCTTCCCCCTCCTCCTCTTCCCCCTCCTTCTCTCCCCCTTCTTCTCTCCCCCTTCCCCCTCCCACTCTCCCCCCTTCCCCCTCCCACTCTCCCCCCTTCCCCCTCCCACTCTCCCTCCTTCCCCCTCCCACTCTCCCTCCTTCTCCTTCTTTCCCCCTTTCACGCTCTCTTCTCTCCTCCTCTCCCTCCTTCTCTCTTTCTCTCACTCCTCCTCTCCCTCCTTTCCCTCCTCTCTCCCTCCTTCTCCTCCTCTCTCCCTCCTTTCCCTCCTCTCTCCTTCTTGTCTCTCGCCCTCCCTATCTCTCACCTTCTCCTCCTCCCTCCCCCTCCCTCCCCTCTCCCTCTCCTCCTCCTCTCCTCCTCCCTCCCCTCTCCCTCTCCTCCTCCCTCCCCTCTCCTCCTCCCTCCCCTCTCCCTCTCCTCCTCCCTCCCCTCCTCTCCCTCTCTCCCCCTCTCCCTCCCCTCTCCCCCTCCCTCTCCCCCCCTCTCCTCCCTCCCCCTCCCTCCCCCTCTCCCCCTTCCTCTCCCCCTCCCTCTCTCTCCCCCTTCCTCCTTCTTTCCTCTTTCCTCTCTCCATCCTCTTCCCCTCCCTTCCTTCCTCCTTCTCTCTGTCCTTCCCCTTCCTTCTCCCCCGCTTCCCTTCCTTCTCCCCCACTTCATTCCCCATGCTCAAAGAGGTGCACCTTCCAGCAGCCAGGAAGTGAGGAAGGGGAGATGGGTGCTCACCCAACCAGCAGTCAATCAATAGTATTTCAATGCTTGCTGTGTGCAAAATACTCTGATAATAATTA
This sequence comes from Tachyglossus aculeatus, assembly GCF_015852505.1. Classification (NCBI taxonomy): domain Eukaryota; kingdom Metazoa; phylum Chordata; class Mammalia; order Monotremata; family Tachyglossidae; genus Tachyglossus; species Tachyglossus aculeatus. Next base: position 4,425,816 of record NC_052079.1, read on the forward strand.
TTACAATACTTAAGTGCTTACTATGTGCTAAGCACTGGGGTAGATACAAGCTAATCAGGTTGGACACAGTCCCTGCCTGTCCCACATAGGGCTCACAGTCTTAATCCCCATTTAACAGAAGAGGAAACTGAGATACCCAGAAGTGAAGTGACTTGGTGAGGTAGAATTAGAACCCAGTTCTGGGCTCTATCCACTAAACCATGCTGCTTCTCTTAGCCGTGAAGAGCATCATCATTATTATTATTATTATTATTCCTCTATTTTACTTGTACTTATTTATTCTATTTATTTTATTTTGTTAATATGTTTTGCTTTGTTGTCTGTCTCCCCCCTCTAGACTGTGAGCCTGCTGTTGGGTAGCGACCGTCTCTATATGTTGCCAACTTGTGCTTCCCAAGCGCTTAGTACAGTGCTCTGCACACAGTAAGTGCTCAATAAATACGATTGAATGAATGAATAATGCAACAGAGTTGGCAGACTCCTTCCCTGCCCACAAGCCATTTACAGTCTAGAAGGGAGAGATGGATATTAAAATAAATGTGCGTAAATGCTGTGGAGTTGAGGATGAGGTGAATATCAAGGGTGCAGATCCGAGTGCAAGAAGGATGCAGAGAGGAGAGGGAGTAGGGGAAATAGGGGGTTAGTCAGGGAAGGCCTCTGGGAGGAGACGTGACTTTGGTAAGACTTTGAATTTTGGGGAGGGGTGGGGCAGCCAAGTGACTCAGCTCATGGGGACTCCCTGGATGTGGTTTGAGGCTGTAATGTCCGAGGACGTGCCCTAGGGTTAGTGTAAGCACTGCCCAGCCCTTATTATTGGTTTCACGTTGTCCTGGCAATAACCAGCCCAGCCCTTTTCCCCTGGACACCTTAGATAGATTTTTAAACTACAATCCCGTTGCGAAATAGGCCTGGGACCCGATAGCTGCAGCCCCCCGGGGGATAAAGATGATTGACCCTCATCCCCTTCCCCCCTCTTCTAGCCCCACAATTCAAGCCTTAGCAGGCGAGATGGGTGATCTCAATTGTTCGATTTTTGGTGGCTCGGACTTCTCCAAAAATAAAATTAATGGCCATTTTCCAAGAGCCTGGTGTGAGATGCCTGTGCCAAAGGTAGCACTGCCTAAATATGCTGGCTTGAGAGAACCTTCCTTGGGAGTCTGCTGTAATGACAGTAATGACCGTACTATCTCAAAGTGGTATAGGGCTAATTTTTTCCACTGTACATCAGTTATTTTAGCTTCAGCATCTCATGGAGCTGGGGAGAGACAGGTATCTTATTTTACAGATGGGGAAATTAGGGCGCAGAGGGATCAATATTTATAAATAAATATCAATATTCATTTTATTTTGTTAGTATGTTTGGTTTTGTTCTCTGTCTCCCCCTTTTAGACTGTGAGCCCACTGTTGGGTAGGGACTGTCTCTATAGGTTGCCAATTTGTACTTCCCAAGCGCTTAGTACAGTGCTCTGCACATAGTAAGCGCTCAATAAATACGATTGATGATGATGATGATCAAGCAGGAGAGTGGTAGAGGTGGGACTAAGACTTGGGCTTTGCTCTCTAGTATTTGTTGAGTGCTTACTATGTGCGAGACATTGTATTAAGAGCTGGGGTAGATAGTTGCTAATCAGGTTGGACACAGTCCGTGTCCCACATGGAGCTCACGATCCCAATCCCCGTTTTACAGATGAGGTAACCGAGGTACAGAGAAGTGAAGTGATTTGCCCAAGGTCACCCAGCAGACAAATGGCAAAGCTGGTGTCAGAACCCAGGTCCTCTTGACTCCCAGACATGACAGCTTCTCTGATTCCGGGTCTCTTGATTCCCGGACTCCCCTCCTCACCCCCCAAACAGCTTCCACTAAATGGCCAAGGACAGTAGAAAGATTCCACTCAGTTCTTCCAACTCCTAGGGTTTGCCTTCTTACAAAACCCCAAGTTAAGAAAAGCTCACACTGTTGTTTGTGCACAAACTCACTGTGTTTGACCCTGCCTTTGTGCACGCACACTGTTTCTTTCAACACTTTGGCGTGCTGTAGTCAAACAGGCGCGCGTTGTTGGACAGACATTCCTTAATCGTCCTAGGCTACGTGTGGGGAAAACCCACCTTTCAGCAGAACGGAATGTACTAGTTTTGAAATCGAGCTTTAGGGGAAGTATGGGGGTAGTGGATGTTCTGCACACAGTAAGTGCCCACTAAATACCACTGATTGGTTTAATTTAATTTAAATCCCAGGACTGCCAGTCAGAGATCTGGGCTCTAATCCCAGCTTTATCACTCACCTGCTATGTGACCTTGGGCAAGTCACATAATAATAATAATAATGTTGGTATTTGTTAAGCGCTTATTATATGCCAAGCACTCTTCTAAGCACTGGGGTAGATACAAGGTAAACAGGTTGTCCCATGTGGGGCTCACAGTCTTCATCCCCATTTTACAGATGAGGTAATTATGTGACCTTGGGCAAGTCACATAATAATGATAATAATGTTGGTATTTAAGCGCTTATTATATGCCAAGCACTGTTCTAAGCACTGGGGTAGATACAAGGTAAATAGGTTGTCCCACGTGGGGCTCACAGTCTTCATCCCCGTTTTACAGATGAGGTAATTATGTGACCTTGGGCAAGTCACATAATAATAATAATAATAATGATGTTGGTATTTGTTAAGCGCTTATTATATGCCAAGCACTGTTCTAAGCACTGGGGTAGATACAAGGTAAACAGGTTGTCCCACGTGGGGCTCACAGTCTTCATCCCCATTTTACAGGTGAGGTAACTGAGGCACAGATAATTTAAGTGACTTGCCCAAGGTCACACAGTTGACAGGTGACAGCTCTGAGCCTCAATTTCCTCCTTGTAAAATGGAGATAAAATGCCTGCCTCCCCCACTTTTGTAACTGTAAGTCCTGTGTGGGAATGGGACTGCGTTCACTTGGATTGCATGTATATACCTCAGCATTTAGCACAGTGCTTTGGCACATAGGAAGCTCTTAATCCCATTAAGAAAAAATGAGGCCCCTCTGGCTGAATCCTTTCCTCACTTAATAATAATGATGGCATTTATTAAGCGCTTACTATGTGCAAAGCACTGTTCTAAGCCCTGGGGAAGTTACAAGGTGATCAAGTTGTCCCACAGGGGGGCTCGCAGTCTTAATCCCCATTTTGCAGATGAGGTAACAGAGGCACAGAGAAGTCAAGTGACTTGCCTGAAGTCACCCAGCTGCCAATTGGCGGAGCTGGGATTTGAACCCATGACCTCAGACTCCAAAGCCCGGGCTCTTTCCACTGAGCCACGCTTCTGCTGCTATAAGATTGTCACAGTGACTGCTGTTGAGGGCTGTGAAAGGAAACATGACCCTGTAGAGTTCTTCAGTTAGAAGATGAAACCCATGATTCCTTTATTCACTTCATTTTACTGTACATGGGGAGAGGAAAAACTGCTGCTGCCACTGATGACCTCCTCCCCATCTTCACCCTCCCTCTCCCCACCTCCCTTTAGAGTTCATTCATGCTGAGGGGTTGGCCAGGAAGACTTCTTACTGCACTTGAGGCAGAGACATTCATTCATTCAATTGTATTTATTGAGTGCTTATTGTGTGCAAAGCACTGTACTAAGCGCTTGGAGAAATCCATCATGGGGCCAGAGAAGGGGACTGATTGTATTTTCAAGGACAAAGAGTGGAAGACGTTCTCAGTCTGACACTTGTGGGTGTAACCTCAAAGGACAGCTGTACTACTGTTTTTTGTTTTTTAAGAAACAATCTATTCCTGCCTAGATAGCTAAACAAAGCAACCTGCCCCAGGTGTTCGACCTGTTTTCTGGGAGAAAGCTCTGAGCTTCCAGTCTGGCTATTTTGCATGCCCATATGTCCTGAAGAGAACTTCTTTCACGGGGCAGATGTGTATTAACCCAGTTCAAATTTGCATTTGATAGTCTGTCAGAGTTTTGGTATAACTAAAATTTGTGGGAGATTAATTTTGGGGTGCAGATGTTTGTAGTTGTAATCAGCAAACCTTGGTAAAGCCAGGTGTTCTGCATTCTCTAGTATCAGTGTTTCAGGAGAAGCAGCGTGGCTCAGTGGAAAGAGCCGGGCTTTGGAGTCAGAGGTCATGGGTTCAAATCCCAGCTCCACCACTGGTCAGCTGGGTGACTTGGGGCAAGTCACTTCACGTCTCTGGGCCTCAGTTCCCTCATCTGTAAAATGGGGATGAAGACTGTGAGCCCCCCATGGGACAACCTGATCCCCTTGTAACCTCCCCAGCGCTTGGAACAGTGCTTTGCACATAGTAAGTGCTTAATAAATGCCACCATCATTATTATTATCCTTGATTACTTTAACCTGATTATATAAACACTTTAATGATCCTTGCAGAAATGGGGCTGAAAAGATAGCCCCTTTCTTTCTGCCTATCCACCAACTAACTGAAAGACATTCATTTCAGAGTTAGCACCCTCAGAGAAGAGATCCACCAGACTAGAGCTCTGAGTTGAAGTTAATCCATCAATCAGTAGTATTTACTGAGCACTTACAGCGTGCCAAGCATTTGAGATGGTACAGTAGATTATGATGATAATAATTGTTGTATTTGTTAATTGTGTACCCTGGGCCCAGCACTGTACTAAGCACTCAGGTAAATACGAGGTAATCAGGTCAGTCAATCATATTTTTTGCACACCGACTGTGTGCAGATGACTGTATTAAACGCTTTGGAGAGTACAGTACAACAAGATCAGTCACAGTCTAAGTAAGAGGGAGAACAGGTATTGAATCCCCATCTCACAGATGAAGAAATTGAAGCCTAGGGAAGTTGTGACTTGCCCAGTGTCATACAGAAGCTTACAGTTTAATGGGGGCGACACACACTATAAAGTTTTACCGAGAGGAAGAAGTACTCAAATAATAGAAATTTCACTGGGTTTAATCCAGAACTCATTGTGCCCAAACAGCCCCTTCCTCCATGCGTATTAACAACGGAATACTTTGTCACCACAGGGAGATGGTGGTTTTCTCTACAGTCTGCTCTCAGACATGACTCATCCAGGATGTAAGAAAACCCACATTTATTTGGGCAATTTAGGAGAGGACTCCCCTATGGGAAGGCACAGGGGAATATACCCGGGAAGTAGTGTGAGCTTTGCGGTGGGTGACGGAGGTGAGGCAGCATCTCTAGTTGAAAAAGCAGAGCTCTGGGAGCCAGACGACCTGGGCTTGAGTGAATTTAAATTTGATGACCACTGACCTGCTGTGTGAACTTGAGCAAGTCACTTTACCCATCAGGGCCTCGGTTTCCCCATCTGAAAATGAGGTGAGAACTTGTGAGCCCCATGCGAGACAGGGATTGTGTCCAGTCTCATAACTTTTTCTTTATCTCAGCCCTCGTTGGGAAGCACTAAGTGGGAGGCAGCAAAGCTGGGAGGCAGAAGGATCTGGGTTCTAATCCCAGCTCTGCCACATGTCTGCTGTGTGACCTTGGGCAAGTCCCTTAACTTCTCTGGGCCTCAGTTACCTCTTCTGTAAAGTGGGGATAAGAGGGTGAGCCCCATATTGTACAGGGATTGTGTCCATCCTGACTAATGTGTATTTACCCCAGTGCTTAAGAAGTACCATAATAATTATTATTAATTACTCAGGCCTATGCCAGTGTTATTATCTCTCCCTATCTCATATCTATTATATGTTGCCAATTTGTACTTCCCAAGCGCTTAGTACAGTGCTGTGCACACAGTAAGCTCTCAATAAATACGATTGATTGATTGATTTGAAAACCAAGAACACTGGGCGAAGGCAGAATCGCTAACATTTTGCTTTGTTTCAGAGGGTTTACTACCTCTCCCTGGAATTCTACATGGGCCGCACCTTACAGAACACCATGATAAATCTGGGCCTGCAGAACGCCTGCGATGAGGCGATTTACCAGGTAAGACGGGGAACCTTCCTCTCATCCCCCTGGACGGCGAGGAGTTTTCTTGCCGGTGGACGAGAGGGCCAGGAATGAAACTTAAAGCTGCAATGCTGGTAATCTGAAGTCACCGAAACATCAAGTTCCAACACCTGCTCACGTCTGCTGACTTAACTGCCAATCCAAGAGAGAAGTTAGATGGCTCATTAGGTTTTTGGGAACCATCTTTTGCAACCGTGAAGTGTGTCTCAGAGAACAAGAGTCCACAGGAAATTACATTTCACAAACGACATTGCGCACTGAATGTGTCTTTGAAAAGACTCCATATTCCCCTCTTACACAGCAGCCGAGAACTTGTTGCTGACTCGTTATCCATTTTCTTTAGACAGATTTGTTCTCTGATTGGCCAAGCTTTATGAGGCCCTGCCAAGCTTGCCGTAGATGTGTTTGCATATAAATGATAGAGATTCTTTAAATATCTGGAAGACAGAACTTCCAACATCTTGCTAAGCAATAACACTGCCTTGTTGAAGGAAGCCTAAACACAGGCTATCATGGCTGTCCTTCCATGACCCCATACTGCTTCACTAACATAAAAAATAGACCTTTCATTCATTCAATCATATTTATTCAGTGGAAAGAGCCTGGGCTTTGGAGTTAGAGGTCATGGGTTCAAATCCCGACTCCACCAATTGTCAGCTGTGTGACTTTGGGCAAGTCACTTCTCTATGCCTCAGTTACCTCATCTGTAAAATGGGGAGTAAGACTGTGAGCCCCCCGTGGGACAACCTGATCACCTTGTAACCTCCCCAGCGCTTAGAACAGTGCTTTGCACATAGTAAGCGCTTAATAAATGCCGTCATTATTATTATTTATTGAGCGCTTACTGTGTGCAGAGCACTGTACTAAGTACTTGGGAAATACAAGTCGACCTTAAATTTTAGCAGCCAATTGAAGAGGGAAAAAATATTTGGGCCAAGCTTTTAGCTCAGATCCGACTGGGTGATCTCTCAGTTGGTTCCAGTTAGCGGACACTTCCAGTTTTGAGGGTGGATCGGTCGTATTTATCGAGCGCTTACTGTGTGCAGAGCACTGCACTAAGTGCTTGGGAGAGGGTGGTATGACAATGTCACAGTTGGTAGACACGTTTCCTGCCCACAATGAGCTGGTCAACAGGCTGTTGGCCACCAAAGGCTGCCTCCTTGGCTTCCTCAGATGGTTGAACAAGCATTTACAATAGTCTCCCATACCCACCTATCTCCTGACTATCCCATGAGGGTGAGCCCCACCACAAAGAGTAGGAGGCAGTGTGGCTGTTGTTCCCAGTTTCTCTGGCAGTGATGTCCTGGTGAGGCCAATGGGCCTGTGGAAACCAGTCTCAACCCAGTTCTGGACCAGATGCTTGCCAGGGCTCTGGCAACATTACACGGTGATGATTCGAGCGGGCCGGACTAGTGTATTTCGCTAAGATTTCTTACGACCGTCAAGGCTTAACTAGGGTCAAGTGTGAGAAGGGCCAGAAAGTGAATCGCCTGAACTCTGGACTTTGACAGTGCTAAAAGGGCCTTTAAGTGGAGGCAATGCCTAGATTTCCTTTCCTGTCTTTCAATCCGCAGCTTGGACTGGATATTGAAGAGCTAGAAGAAATTGAGGAAGATGCGGGGCTTGGCAATGGAGGCCTTGGGAGACTCGCTGGTAAGTGATCGTTGGCTGTCTCCCTCCCGGTCATTGGAACAAATAGTTTGAGGTTATGTGAACTTTGACGATTACTTATTGATTGCAAGCATTGGGTGTTGTTCTAAGTGCTTGGGAAAGTACAATGGGAGCCTGAGGCACGGTCCCTGCCACCAGGAACTTACACTCCCGTAGGGAAGACAGACAATAAGCAATCCACAGTGGGAGAGCAGATACTCAGCATGGGAAAAAGAAGGGGCCAGAGTAGGTTTTTGAAAAAAAGAAAGCCATCCAGCCTCTCACTGCCAGACAGCTGATCAGAGTCCTCGCCGCTGATCTCTGGGATCAGGATTATTGGAGAACTTTACCTTTCTTCCCCCTCACTATAATCTCAGGGCCAAGCAAGGACCTGGTAGGAATAGGGTGTGTTTTCCTGGAGTTTAGGCCTGCGACTTGATTAAAGCTGAATAGAGAAGAGGGGAACTTGACCCAAGAGAGATTGCCTAAACCCCTCATCTGAGAAGATCCTTCCTGTGTACTTTGGGGTTTCCGAAAATTCTCCTCAAAGGCCAAAGTCCTGCCCCCATTATTTGTTCAGAATTGATCGATGCCATGCTGGCTTTAAATGAGTTAGTGTTTACCCACTGCATTTAGAAATTTCACACGGGTTGTTTTTGACTTGCTAGTAGGGAAAATGTACCTATGCTTTGGGAGGAAGAATTAATTAATACTCAGTTATTTGTGAGAAACGATTAACCCCCAAAGTGCCCTGTTTCCCAGAGAGGAGAGTAAAAGCATTCAGGTGAGTTGCCAGAAGTGTGTTAAACCTGGGACGAGATCCAAAAGGGCCTGCAGTGTGCCTTTTCTCCCAACTAGAGCCGCATCAAAAATTTCCCACATTTATTTTACATTTGGGGAAAGTTTCCACTGGGGCGATTTCCTTCAGTTGGATTCTCTCAGAGTTGAGTTGGGGATATAGGTATTTGGGGCTGGAAAGAGACAACCCTTCGGATGGATGTGGGTGGGCATAGTGTGGTCTGGCCTGAAATGAGGCCTCCAGCCCAAAGCAGCCTCAGCTGTCTGGAATGTAGAAACCATCCCCACCCTTCTCTCAGTCAGTCAATCAATCAGTGGTAATTTATTGAGCCCTGTGTGCAGAGCACTGTATCAGACACTTGGGAGAGTACAGTACAACAGCGTTGGTAGACACGGTCCATTTCCACAAGGAACTTACAGTCTAAAGGGAAGACAGACAACATAAGTAAATAAATTATGCATAAATGGGACTGAGGGTGTGTGACTATCAAGTCTTTGAAGGGCACGGATCCAATCAATCAATGGTATTTACTGAATGCTTACTATGTGCAGCACACTGTTCTAGGCGCTTGGGAAGCAGGGGTGGGGAAGCAGCGTGGCTCAGTGGAAAGAGCATGGGCTTTGGAGTCAGAGGTCAGGGATTCAAATCCCAGCTCTGCCACTTGTCAGCTGTGTGACTTTGGGCAAGTCACTTAACTTCTCTGTGCCTCAGTTACCTCATCTGTAAAATGGGGATTAAGACTGAGCCCCCCGTGGGACAACCTGATCACCTTGTAACCTCCCCAGCGCTTAGAACAGTGCTTTGCACATAGTAAGCACTTCATAAATGCCATTATTATTATTATTATTACAATACAAGAGAAATTAGCAGTCACGTTCCCATTCATTCATTCACTGATATTTATCGAGCCTTTATTGTGTGCAGAGCACTGTACTAAGCACTTAGGAGAGTACACTATAACAATAGGCAGGCACATTCCTGCCCACAAAGAGCTTTCAAGTCTAGAGGGGGAGACAGACGTTAATATAAATAAAATAATAAATCGATACAATTCCTGCCCATAATGAGCTTCTAAGTACAAAGTGGACGCAAAAGGGAGAGGGAGTCGGGGAAAATAGGGTTTAATCTCAGCAGGCATTCACTACAGTGCTCACATCCTTGGAGATACACAGAGTGCAAGTTAGGCGGCTGATTTGTGGATATAATAATAATAATAATAATGATGGCATTTGTTAAGCGCTTACTATGTGCAAAGGACATTGACATCTGTGGGACTTTGTGGCCTGCCACGGGCCTCAGGATCATTCAGCCTTGGGTATTACGCCAACTTAGCCTCAGCTCTGGAGTTGAAGACTTCGTGGCTGATACCCACAAACCCTGTCCCCTGTCATGTACAATGGCGGAAACCAGTGACCCTGTATTTGAGGGTCCACTCTGCCCTTGACCTTGTGTAGAGCCTACAGAGGGCTTTGTCCCTGCCCTCTCAGAGACCACCATAAATCAGTGCTCAGGGGAGCGGTGACCCATGCTTCATCATCTCAAGTGGCAGTGAGCTGATTTTTCCAGGTATCTGTCAGTCAATCAATCGATCAATTAGTGGTGTTTACTGAGTGCTTATTGGGAGCAGAGCCACTAAACTAAGCGATTGGGAAATCACAGTACAGTAATAATAATGTTGGTATTTATTAAGCGCTTACTATGTGCAAAGCACTGTTCTAAGCCCTGGGGAGGTTACAGGGTGATCAGGTTGTCCCGCGGGGGGCTCACAGTCTTAATCCCCATTTTACAGATGAGGGAACTGAGGCCCAGAGAAGTTGTGACTTGCCCAAAGTCACACAGCTGACAATTGGCAGAGCGGGGATTTGAACCCATGACCTCCGACTCCAAAGCCCATGCTCTTTCCACTGAACCACGCTGCTTCTACAGTAAGATTCTACAGTATCTTCTACAGTAAGATACGTGGACACAATCCTTGCCTATAAGGAATCGTGATCAGTTGGAGGTCCCTGTCTGATGATGCTAAGAGAAGCGGGTGGACGGGAGGTCAAGGTCAGGTCCAATCAGTGTCTTTTCTGGTGCAAGCGCATCTTACCACCCAGGACTAGTGCATGAGGTGGCAGAGGACAGTGCAGCTGTACCATTTCTCCAGAAGATCTTGGTGAAAAAGACCTCCTATCTCTGTCCCCAACACCCTCCCTCACTAACTACCTGAATTTCCCCAGGCTTGCAGTGTCCCCAACCCTTTAAAAGGACCACTGACTGGCTTCTCTCCATGGAGCAGGTTTCAGGATAGCTTTTAAAACCGACTTGAGCATAACATGGTTTGCGTGTGTGTGTGCTCTGTCTCAATTAGCCTGCTTCCTGGACTCCATGGCAACCTTGGGTCTGGCGGCCTATGGATACGGAATCCGATATGAATATGGAATTTTCAATCAGAAGATTCGAGATGGATGGCAGGTAGGCTTAAACCCATTCATGCCCGGAGAATGGCATTTAATTGTGGAAGTGGGGTATGACTTGGTCCCCATATCTGTCTGTTCTCACTCTCCTGTCACCTTGGGTTTTACTGGAGACTGAGCTGTGTCTTCTCTTGCCCATTCCATAGGAGTCACTAGTGGGAATCCGCCCTCCATTCACCCCCTTGTACATGCTGCCTGACCCCTGTGTTTTGCTGCTTGGGGCCTGGGCCTTGCTTGGGTGGATGGAAAATCACCTTTCCAACCAGGCAGGCCTGGGAAATCCACAGCCAGAGGGCGGGGAAAAGCCAGAGGGTCTCTATGCTCCCGGCCGAAGCTCAGAAGCTCACACACAGCTTCTAACAAACTCCAGAACTGTCCAAAGCCGAGCTTTCTAATTGCTCTGGTACCCAACTGGCACCCCATAGGGATGCCCTGAGGCTGCAGCAATGTCTCCGTCAGTCCTTGTGGGTCTGCCCCCCTGGGATTACCCCAGAATCTTTTGGGGCCTACTCCAGAAACTGCTGCTGGTTCAGCTTCCATACCTGTTCCTGAGCGTGCTTGCTTTTGAGGGCAGGAAAGTGGCGGATTTTGAAGAAGGGCCTTCTCTGACCAATTCTAAAGAGCCCAATGAATCCAGCCTGCTCTAAAGAGGAGTTTGCAGCCTTTGCCATTCCCAGACAACTTCCCGAACTTTTTTCCGTACCGTATATATTCTGAGTTCCAGGGAAAAGCCCTTGGGGATAGAACAATAGGCTCACCATGCTCACCATGGCCAACACTCAGGCACAAATGATGGCTCAGTTGAGTAATTCTCCAAGCTGCTCTAAAATTCACACAGACCCTTGCCCCTTAAGCGGTAGTAGATTTTTGTCTTAGCCCTTGGCCATGGGAGGCCAGTTTTAGGCATGGCAAAATTGCATCTGTAGCCAAATCTCCTCAGCCACCCAGTTTCTTCCATTTGGGGCAGCTGGCTGAGCCTGGACTGCACTGTTGCCTAGGGAGCTGTCAGCTACATCATCCAACAGCCCCTGCTCTCCTACTCTGACACAGACACACAGACACACACACAGACACACACACTCTCTCTCTCTCTCTCTCTCTCTCTCTCTCTCTCTCTCTCTCTCTCTCCCTCCCCATCCCTCCCTCTCCCTCCCTCTCCCTCCCTCTCCCTCCCTCTCCCTCCCTCTCCCTCTTTCTCTGTCTCTCCCCCCCACCCCCCATGACTCTAATGCCTTTCACCTTCCTCCTCTCCCCTCCCCTGGCTCCACCAGTGGCGTTTAAGGAATCCCGATTTGTAGCTTTAGCTTTTCTGATTCACCTGGAAAAAAGAAGGTGGAAAAGGGTTTGGCAGTCAACCTCGATGCCTATCCAGCAGCTGAGAGAACTTCCTGCGAGTTTTGCAGGAGGGAGTGCCCCGGGTGATTGTGGAAGGATTTTTCTGTTTTCAACATCTCTTTCAAAACTTCGAAACGGGAATTGCTGAAGTTGAGGAAATTATTAACTGATATTTTGCAAAGGTACAACCAGAGATGGGAGATAAAGAGGGCCAAACAAACAGGGCACCCTGTCAATCTCATTCACTCATTAACATCCAAACGGCAGGTGTGAGGGGGCAAGAGGAGGCGTGCCTTTGAGGGCTTGCTCCCCCCCCACCACCCCCAATCCCTGAGGTGCTACTCCCTCCCCACCCCTGGTCGTAGTTTGACCTTAGTCTAAGAAGGCACTTTCACCCTTTCAGGCTGCCAGGCAGGCAGTCTTCACCCCACTGCTGCAGGAATGTACCAAAAGGTCTCTTGGGGCGGGAGGATTGAGCCCATACCTGAGGACAGTGAACCCTGGTCTTTGTTGAACTCAGTTCTCCCAGAGACAATAGCTTGAGGGATGAAGATTGCCGTGCAGAGACAAAGCGTCATTTATTAATGTGTCTCTCCCTGTAAAAACACTCTGTCAGCTCCCCTTAGGGAAGGTTCTCCCACTAGAAAATGGCTTCTGCTGACTCCTGCAGACTTGAGGCAAGCACCAAGTAAAGCCTCCTGTTGCATTGATTTCCTTTCTGTTGCAAGACATCCTGAAACAGGGTGTTTTCATGGTGCCTCTGTCAACTGCCGCAAAACACCACAATGCGAACCCTCCCCACCCTGAAGGCACCCTAGTCTTGTTGGTTTTTTGAGGGGGGCGGGGGGGGGGGGGTTCCTTCCCAATTTGTGGTAGGATTCTTTGGTCTCAACACTAATCCGGGAAGGTTGATTGTTCTGGTTGGGACCCTTTAATGCCTAACTTCAAATATTCTCAAAGGTCAGTGACACTGCCTGAATTTAAAAACAAAATCAGCTTTAATGTTCTCCATCTTGTGAGACTGTGAAAAGCAATTGGCTCATAATATCACACATTATGGGTAAGGGGGTGGTCTGAAATCCTGAATTTTTTTAACCTTGTGCTTTGAGCATCTGGCTGTGATTGGGGTAGACACTTTTCTAAGAAACACAATTGCCACAAGCCGTGTCTGCTGTCTTGGGGCAGTAATGCTGAGTCTTTTGAAAAGGAAGGCAGTTCAGGGGCTCTGTTGGGTGCAGGTTGTTGTCGTCGTCCGTCACTCAGAAAGTGCCTTTGGGTTAGGCTTGGGTCTCTTGTTGCGATGCCCTCTCTGAGAGAGCAAACCCAGCGTTGCACCTCTTTTCCAGGTGGAAGAAGCAGATGACTGGCTGAGACATGGCAACCCCTGGGAGAAGGCCCGCCCAGAGTTCATGCTTCCAGTCCATTTCTACGGGCGAGTGGAGCATACCAAGAATGGAATCAAATGGGTGGATACCCAGGTACTCCGCCCTTATGAACAAGAAGTGACAGGAGCTCCCCTCCAGGGGAAAAGGGATTTTTCCTGTAATACCATTTGTGTCTGCCTGTTTTGTGAATGACTGATGCAAGGAAGGGCTAAGCGTCTTGCCCCAAAGCACACCAAAATGCTCCACAGTCCACGGATTAGAGTTCCCCAACCCTCCAGCCCCAATTTGTTTTAAAATTTTGAATGGAACTCAGATTCTGCCACCTCAGAATTTTATTTACAAAAGCATGCCATCTCAAGACCGTTTGTCATATCCATTATTAACATCCTCACAAAATTTGTATCATTCGCGAATTCAGGCAGAATGAGCGGAAACTGATGGCATTTATTTGGTTGGGTCCATCCATCCTAGGGTAGGAATGCCAGTTAGTCTGGATAAACTAGAACTAGAAATCAATCAATCAATCAGTCGTATTTATTGAGTGCTTACTGTGTGCAGAGCACTGTACTAAGCGCTTGGGAAGTACAAGTCGGCAACACATAGAGACAGTCCCTACCCAACAGCGGGCTCACAGTCTAGAAGGGGGAGACAGAGAACAAAACCAAACATACTAACAAAATAAAATAAATAGATATGTACAAGTAAGATAAATAAATAGAGTAATAAATATGTACAAACATATATACATATATACAGGTTCTGTGGGGAAGGGAAGGAAAATGAAGTAAGACCTCTTCTTCCCGCACCTAGTCCTTCCCCTTTCTCCCCTTCTCCCTCCCTTCCAGTCAGGATTGGTTGAACCTCCGGAGATTTCTCCCAAGGGCTCATGAACAATTCACATAGACCTTGTAATAAGCACAGTCGCAGTGAGAGTTGGGCAGTCTTCCCACTTGAAATCACTCTTTGGTTTAAGTGACCGCACTGCTGAACTCACTAGAAAGGCCCAAGAAGGAGCTGTTATCCTAGATTAACCCAGCCCATGAAGATTATATGTGGACACTGTCGGCTTCCAGCTAAATAATCTCTACTCGTAGTTCTTGGCAGGTTTATGTTTAGGGAATTTCTTTGATCAAGGGAATTATATTTTGTGTGATGATAACCTACTTGGTCAAAGAAACCATCTCTCCCCACTGCTTTTTAAAAAGAGGCTAGGATTCACTGAACTTCACTGAGCCCAACTCTTAGTTTCTGTGGGTCAGCCCTGTAAAGACACTATTATTAATGTCTTTGTTATTATTATTAATGTATTCAGCTCTTTCTATGTGTAAAGCACTGATCTAAGTGCTGAGGTAGATACAAGACAATCACGTTGGACACAGTCCCTATCCTGCATGGAGCTTGCAGTCTAAAACAGGAGGAAGAATAGGTATTGAGTCCTCATTTTACGGATGAGGAAACTGAGGCCCAGAGAAGTTAAGTGACTTGTCCAAGATCCCCCAGCAGGCAGTTGGCGGAGCTGAGATTGGAACGCAGGGCCTCTGATTCCCAGGCCAGTGTTGTTTTCTCTAGGCTGTGCTGCCTCTTTGGCCTCGACTAATTCTTAAGTTTAGTTAAGGATAGTGCTTCACTCTGGGAATTCCATGGGAGCTAGACACACGTGGGAAAGAAGGTTTTCTACATCTGTTTGCTTTTGGAGAGGACTCTTTAGGCTTGATTCAGAAGGTTGTGGAATGGCATTAAGAACTCAAATAAAAGATTAAGAGATGTGTGAGTAAAATAATGTGGTATCCAGGCTAAAATGCCTTTGCTTGTTTGGGTAAGTACTAGATAGGCCATAATTTTTATTTTGATCGTAATGAAGTGGGAATAGCAACATTAGGACACAACAAACGCATCATAAAAATGATCAGTAGCTTCAACTCTGCATTTAATACTAAGTGTCCAGGGACTGGGATGAACTCATTTTGGAGGTCGATGGCTGGAACAGTTATGATACAGTCCACACCGTGAGTAGATAGGTTTCCTGCCCACATTAGATCAGATGAAACCACGAAGTCTCTATGAGGTTCACAGTCTTGTTCCCATTTTACAGTAGGGGAAACAGAGGCCTAGAGCAGTTAAGTGACTTGCCCAAGCTAGAAAAGGCTGTCCCGCTTGACCTTCTTTGGCCCGTATCCAGACATTCAAATAAATAGTGAGGATGGGAGTCAGAGCGTCTTTTCTTGAGTGCAGAGGAGGGTGTTTGGGACAAAAGCCACGGAGGTCACCGGGAGCTTAGACTCCCAGGTTCCTGTTTTCTGGGTTTGAGCCCCACAGCCTGAAGCCGGGCAGTGTCACCCAGGGACAGCGGAGCTGACATTATTTAGGCTAAGTCTTCTTCTCCCAGCTTCTCCTCCAACCCCTGGAAATTGCTTTAATTTGATTCATCGTAACTGGCTTTTTGAACACCTCACCAAACTTTTCCTTTTTAATGTTGCCCTTCACTCGATCCTGAAAACGGGTCCAAGAGCGCACAGTTTCTCTTGTAAAACCTGCCTCCTGACCCATCGCCCCATCCCCCCAGCCACGCGTCATCTCACTTGGCTGGTAGGGGAGGGAAGACAGCTTAACTCTTGTCCAAACAAACAGGTGGTCCTGGCCCTGCCCTATGACACGCCGGTGCCCGGGTATATGAACAATACCGTCAACACCATGCGCCTTTGGTCTGCTCGCGCTCCCAATGACTTTAACCTCCGAGACTGTAAGTACTGACTCCGGTTTGCACAGCCCGCCTCCCTTGCCCTCCGTTGCGTGAATCGGATGGGAGCCTGTGGAGAACTGGATTAAGTGTAGGTGAGGGAGCCCCTAGGGAGATGGCGGAGTGGAGAAAAGGCCTGCATTCTTGCCATCCTTCACCATGACACAAGAAACCTTTTAAAAGCTACACGGGAACAGCAGGGAGATTTATTCAGCCCACGATCCGGCCTTTGCTAGCGTGGAATTTTTGCATGTGAAAGTGGGGTTTGCACTTTGGCTTGGGGTTGGTGGGTGTGCTTTTAAGCTTGCCCCTTATGCAACTTGGTCAACTCATTATCAGTCAATCAATGCTATTTACTGAGCACCTACAGAGAATGCATCACTGTACTAAGTGCCTGGAAGTGAACAGCAGAAATGAGAAACACTATTCCCACTCTGAAGAAGCTTCTAGTCTAGTGGGGAAAACAGGCAGCAAAATGTTTTACAAATAGAGTGAGCAGGAAGATGATCTAATAGGAAGCAGTTCAACTCAACCAGGATGAAATAGAAAAAGTCATTGAAAATACGTATGTGCATACTTAGGATAGGAATAAAATACATAAATGCTAAGGGTGGCTGTTGGGCGGATGTGACGGGTTGTGTGACTGTTTAGAGAAGTCTTCCTGTGGGAGGTGAGATTTTAGAAGGTCTCTGGAGATGAAAACAGGATTTCAATTTTTTTTTCTCTTTTTGACCATTCTTTTTAGTTAATGTTGGTGACTACATTCAGGCAGTACTTGATCGCAACCTTGCGGAAAACATCTCCCGGGTCCTGTATCCCAATGATAACGTAAGTGGTTGAGCTATAAAAGTCAAATCTTCCTTGAAGGGGAAGCGAGTCTCTCCAGAACCAGCTATTTCAGGGTAACTTTCCGACCAACCCACAGATCAGATGTTCAGAATGCTCTGTCTCCATGAGCAGGCTCAGTTGATTTCCTCTCTTAGGGAGAGGAAGTTTGCCCATCCGAAACTAGGAAATAAATTGATCCTCCTTCAAAAAGTCAAATATGGCATCAAACATTTAATTCTTGTGGCAATATCTCTTACCCCACAGAGCTCCATAAATGTTTGTGAAAGAATATCATGTGGCTACAAAGTCAAGGAAAAATCATCTTTATATTTGTAAAGTCAGAAGGGCTGGTCTGAGCCTTTATAGGATTTCAGACCCCTCTCAAGGATTATTGTAGTATCTCACCTTACAAGGAAAGAATTTTCTCCCAATGCTTCATATTGATCTTTATTAATCCTCTGTTTGAGCGTAGTTTAAAGCAGTATGGCGTCAATCCACTGTAGATTTTGAGGCAGATACGGAGAAAGGTCCCCGAACATCAGCGAGTGGAACATTTTTGAGCAAACCACTCGAGGGACCCATTTCTCCCCTATAGTGGTCAGGCAGCGGATTCCTTTTTGATATCTGGAAGGGTCCCTGCCTCTGGGGTCTGGATGCTGGTGGCGAAATGAGGATGAGCTCCGAGTTATGCTCATCTCTAGACTGCGAGCCCGTTGTGGGCAGGGAATGTATTCATTTATTTTGTATTGTACTCTCCCAAGTGCCTAGTGCAGCACTTTGCACACAGTAAGTGCTCAATAAGTACGACTGAATGAATGAATTAGGGTGAAAGCCCTCCTGGCCAGTGGTCTTTAAACTGGTGGATGTTTTGAGTTGCTTTCCCAATTACTAATCAGTGTTCTCTCAGCTGGTCTTCACTCTAGCTGCATTTGAAATACTCAGCAAAGCAGACCCTTGGTTTCATTGTGGACCAAATCCAGTCCCCTCTTGGCTCTTGGATGAGCAGAGATGTTATTAAAAAAAACCAATACTGTCTCAACCCCTTAATTCTTGGCATGAGAGGTGACCCCAAATTTGGGAAAAAAATACTGGCTTAAATTGCTTTACTTTTTCTGGAGCTAGCCTTTTTCTGATTGTGTGGTTGGTGTTTTTTTAATATATTTTACAAATGGGCTCAGCTGTAGTTGACTGTCACTGTGCAGAAGGAGCTGTGTGGTCGGCTGAGAGGTAGGGAGGATGAGGAAAGAGGAGAATCATCGGATGAAAGACCTTGATGATAAGGCAATGGTCAACCCCAACCTGCTGAGCCTGGGCCAAGTTCCTGCTTCGTATGAAAACCTTTCTTCAAGACCGGAAGGTCCTGGGTGTTATTGGGCTGAAATATCTTAAATGATCAGTGGAGGTTCACCTCCCCGCCTCCAGGAAGGGCTGAGCCTGGCCTTAGAGACTGCCTCACCCAATCCCCCCAACCCAAGGCAGTTCATTAGGCTGCAGAGGACAAGTGAGTTGGCTCTTGTTACCTACTGCTGAGGGACTAAGGCAGTGGTGGTTGAGAACTAGGGTAGGCGGGGAAATCTTTTGTACAGTAATTTTTCTTTCAGTTGCAATTGTGTTCACTATATACCACACTCTGGGGTAGATCAATTAATCAGTGGTGTTTATTGAGCACTTACTGTGTGCCGAGCACCGTACAGAGTACTTGGGAGAATACAACTCAACAGAATTGGTAGATAGGTTTCCTGCCCACATTAGATCAGATGAAACCACGGAGTCTCTATGAGGTTCACAGTCTTGTTCCCATTTTACAGAAGGGGAAACAGAGGCCTAGAGCAGTTAAGTGACTTGCCCAAGGTTACCCAGCTGGGCAGTGACAAAGCTGGGACTCTTGATTCCTAGTCCTCTTCGCCTTCCAGCAGACCACACTCTCTCTCCAGATCTTGTGGAGGTGGTCAGAGTCCCAAAGAGGCCTCATTCAGGCCGCCCCCTCTCCACCCAAAAAGGGATCCCACAGCCTCTTGGGTACAGTGCTCTGCACACAGTAAGCGCTCAATAAATACGATTGATTGATTGATTTTGTTGTCTGTCTCCCCCTTCTAGACTGTGAGCCCGTTGTTGGGTAGGGATCGTCTCTATATGTTGCCAACTTGGATTTCCCAAGCGTTTAGTACAGTGCTCTGCACACAGTAAGCGCTCAATAAATACGATTGATTGATTGATTGATTTTTGTTGTCTGTCTCCCCCTTCTAGACTGTGAGCCCGCTGTTGGGTGGGGACCGCCTCTATCTGTTGCCAACTTGTCCTTCCCAAGTGCTTAGTACAGTGCTCTGCACACAGTAAGCGCTCAATAAATACGATTGATTGAGGTATTTTTTTTTATGGTATTTGTTAAGCACTTACTGCGTGCCAAGCACTGTACTCAGGTTGTCCTGCGTGCAGCCCTCTGAGGTGCATGTCTGGCTTGTAGTTTTTTGAAGGGAAGGAGCTGAGGCTGAAGCAGGAGTACTTTGTGGTGGCCGCCACCCTGCAAGATATCATCCGGCGTTTCAAGGCCTCCAAGTTCGGCAGCACCGAGAGCGTCCGGACCGTGTTTGATGCTTTTCCAGATCAGGTGCGCAAACTGGCGGAGGGCAGTCGTGGATCAAAGGGAGGACTGAGATCTCGTCTCCAGCTTTACCTCTTTTCCCCAGTGACCACCTGAGGGAAGACCACCCACCGGCTCCTTCTCCCTTCCCCCCTCAACCCCGTCACCCGGCCGAGCTGTGTTGCTAGATCCTTTTTCTGTTCAGGGTGCAGTTTCAGCAACATAAAAATGACAGGGGATGAAACATTTGGGCTGTTGAGGGAGGGAATAAAAAGAGATTAATGATTTGGTAGACGCTTGGGAAAAAAAGAAGCATCGAGTTTATGGAATTTCCGTAGTCAGTCGTGAGGGGGGATGAGGATCAGAGCAGTGAGTGTTGCTCAGAGTTGTAACTGCTTTCTTGCAGGTAGCCATCCAGCTAAATGACACTCACCCTGCCCTTGCTATTCCCGAGCTGATGAGGGTTTTCGTGGACATCGAAAAGCTGCCCTGGGCCAAGGTTGGGAAAACACTTTTCTTTTTTCTTTTGTTTCTTTCCTTGCCTTTCCGCTCACAATCGTGAAATTGGGCTAAGACATCCTGCCAGAAATATATTTTCAATTTTAAATCAGTCTGCCAGCTGATCGGTGTTTAAAAAGGGCACCTCAAAGTTGTGATGCCCTTTGAAGGCCCAGATGGTGCTCTGCAAAAAATAAATAGCTGAGGTTGTTCACTGGGCTGTTCCAATCGGAATTCCCACACAAAGGACATGCGAGGATTCAGTGCTTGATGTTGTCTCTGGCCTTCCTGGTTCCCGAGGATAGCCTTAGTTTTGGAAACTAATAGGATCAGAAAGACAGAAGAAGAAATCCCAGTATTCCCTGCCCCTTCTATTAGTGCAAGGAGCATTTAAAACTCTTTATAAAATCTGCAGCCCGAGCTGAAAAATGCGGAGTTTGGGACTGGATTAGTGATCGGGAGGATTTTGTGGCCTTCTCTAGCCGTGGACAAACCACTCGGTGTCCCAAGATCGACCTTTCCAATCCCCAGGAATTTTGCAGTTCAATCCCATCCTAGGAAAGAAGGAGTTCGGTGATGGTAATTTGCGGCCCCACTGAATGTGTTGGCCTGGAGCGATAAACTGGTATCTGTCGAGAGCCGGGTGCGTGTTAGAATCGCCCTTTCGGTCAGGGGAGGGGAAACCGAAACTTCTCTGGCTCCTTCAGGCCTGGGACATCACCAAGAAGACATTTGCTTATACCAACCACACGGTCCTGCCCGAAGCCCTGGAACGTTGGCCCGTGCATCTTGTGGAGAAGCTGCTGCCTCGGCACCTGCAGATCATCTATGAGATAAACCAGCGCCATTTGGATGTAAGTCACCTTCGGGTCTTCCGCGTCCCGCCCTCACTGGGTCGGGCCTGGGGTGGGGAGGGAGTGGGTTCTGCTGAGAACTACAGCGGGGGAAAGGGAGGGAGTCTTGGCCATCCGCACATAAGCCAAGGACCCCAGAGTCCAGGCTATCGACGGACATGGTCCCCGCCCCCCGTAGCACGTCTTCATGTTCAGATCGAGCTCCCTCTTCTCTGAACTGTGAGCCCTTTGAAATGCCATGCCAGGAAAATAAATATTTTCAAACACTCGCCAGAACGATGGTGTAAGTTAAGTGGATCTTGAAGCACGTGTAAGATTGTGTGTATGTGTGTGTGTGTGTGTGTATGTGTTTAAATTCCCATGTTTGTACCGAGCTTTCCCTTCCTTTGGCTGTGTGTGTTTTCTGTTTTCATTCCCATGTTCGTACCGAGTTTTCCCTTTGTTTGGCTAGGAAATTGCAGCCTTATTCCCCGGGGATGAGGCTCGGCTACGGAGGATGTCTCTGATAGAAGAGGAAGGAGTCAAAAGAATCAACATGGCCCACCTCTGCATCGTGGGCTCCCACGCTGTGAACGGGGTGGCTCGGATCCACTCTGACATAGTGAAGAACGAGGTGTAAGCCCCGTTGTCCATCCCCTGAGGGGCAGGGGTGTTGGGGGGGCTCTCGGACTAACAGGTTCGTGGAAAAAATGGCAGAGCTTCTTGAACAAGCTGGCCTGGTGGGAGAGGGGTGGGGATGAGATCCGGTGGGGCGACTGAGAAGTTCTAGCAGCATGGTAGAGTGGATATACCCTGGGCCTGGGAATCAGAACATCATGGGTTCTAATCCTGGCTCTGCTACTTGTCTGCTGTATGGCCTTAGGAAAGTCACTTCACTTCTCTGTGCCTCAGTTACCTCCTCTGTAAAATGGGTATTGAGACTGTGAGCCCCACGTGGGACAGGGACTTTGTCCAACCCAAATTGCTTGTATCCACCCCAGCACGTAGTACAGGGCTTGGCTTGTAGTCAGCGCTTAACAAATACCACAATTATTATTATTGTTAGCAAAAAATGCATTGAACACCGGGGACTCAAACCTCAAGAGGACCATCTGTCCATCCCCTGGGCCCATTAGGCCCTGCTTAGGGTCCAACGGGAGGGACACTAAGGGTGTCCTTTCAAGAACAGTCAGGTGGCCCTACGCTGCCATTCTTTGAAAAGAACACAAACTGGCTGATCAGATAGGTCCTGCCCCCTTCATCGGGGAATGCAGAGACCTGTGTGGCCTCGCTGCCAAAGAAGGACCAAGCTCTTGGCACGCGTGGGCATTCACTCGAGGTGGCGAATCCCTCGCCCAGCAGTTGGAGGCTCAGGTGGGCCTAGGCTGAAGGGTGATGTCCCTGCTGGGCCCCAAGCAGGAGCAAATTGGCCTCAGCCACTGCTGCCCCTGGGATTACTTGGATTTACATTCAAAATGCACCCCCGCTTCCCCACCTAGGTAGCTCATCGGGCGTGCTCGGCCCAATTCTAGCCCTCCTGCCCGACTGGCCACAGTCTCATGCAGAACCACGGCTTCTGAGTTGAGCCCCTCGACGTTTTTCCTTTACCCACAGGTTCAAGGACTTCAGCCAGATGGAGCCGGACAAGTTCCAGAATAAAACGAACGGCATCACTCCGAGGCGCTGGCTCTTGCTCTGCAACCCAGGCCTGGCTGAGCTGATAGCCGAGGTACTTCCGCCCTGGTGGGGAAAGGGTGGGTAATTGGGCGGGTGAGAGCCGTTGGGATGCCGTCAAACCAGTGGTCAGGAGTTTCTGCTTGCCTGCCTGAGGTGTCCACCTCCTCACCTCCCCGCTTTGTCTGACCTCTGTGACAGAGAGAGAAAGAGATTCCTGAACCCAAAATTCAGATCAGACCAAGCCCCAAGCAGCTTTTCTTTTCATTCTGAAGAAAATAGGGGAGGACTACGTGAAAGACCTGAGCCAGCTGACCAAGCTGCACAGATTTGTGGGCGACGACGTCTTCCTCCGCGAAGTGGCCAACGTTAAGCAGGTGAAGGCCGTGGGTCCCTCTTCCCCCTCAGGACTCCCATCCCGGCCGGTGGAGCCAGCGGGTGGCTGATGCCCCGGGCTTGTCTCCTCAGGAGAACAAGCTCAAGTTTTCTCAGTACCTGGAGAAGGAGTACAAGGTGAAGATCAACCCATCCTCCATGTTTGATGTTCAGGTGAAGAGGATCCACGAGTACAAACGGCAGCTCATGAACTGCCTGCACGTCATCGTTATGTACAACCGTAAGTGGAGGGAAGCCGGACACCCCCCTCGCCCCTGGCTCACCCGCCCCACTGACCCCTCCCCCTGACTTTTTTCCTCCATCTCTTCAGGTATCAAGAAGGACCCTAAGAAGTTATTTGTGCCCAGGACTGTTATAATCGGAGGCAAGGTAAGGTATATCCTGGGGCTAGGGTCTTTGTTGTTGTAGAGAAGCAGCGTGGCTCAGTGGCTTCAAGCTCTGCCAACTGTCAGCTATGTGACTTTGGGCAAGTCACTTAACTTCTCTGTGCCTCAATTCCCTCATCTGTAAAATGGAGATGAAGACCCTGAGCCCCCCCCGTGGGACAACCTGATCACCTTGTAACCTCCCCAGCGCTTAGAACAGTGCTTTGCACATAGCACCTAACAAATGCCATTATTATTATTGTTTCCCTCTGCCTCTGTCATCCTTCCTCCCCACCCATCCTGTCCCCTTTTCCAATGGCATTTCATGAGCACCAGTGTTTGGTCATTTCTCCAAGGCTGCACCAGGATATCATATGGCAAAGATGATCATTAAGCTCATCACATCAGTGGCCAACGTCGTCAACAACGACCCGGTGGTTGGGAGCAAGTTAAAAGTCATCTTCTTGGAGAACTACAGAGTGTCCCTGGCCGAAAAAGGTAGCATCCTAAACGTGAGCTGAAAGGGTGGAGACTTCCACGTGCCTAGCAAAGTTCTAGGGGCTTCCGGGGCTGCGTGGTCCCGGAGAAGCATCTTCCAGGCCTGGCTGCTTCGGCTGGATTTGAAGAAGTAAATCCTTCCTTCCGCTCAGATACCAGGTGCCCGGGGGATGTCATTTTGGGGTAGCTCGAGAACTTACGGCCCTGTGGCACCTCTCAGCCCCAGCTTCCCTGAGGTGGGGTTGGAAGGAAGCGCCCGGGAATCCTGTCCTAGCTGTGGCTGCCTTGTTTCCTCCCTTCCCCCCCGCCGCATCTTCTTGCAGGACAGCTTTCCAGCTGGCTAACTTTCCTCTGGGAGGAGATGCCACCACTAACACGGTGGGTGGGACCGGGGCCGGCCCAGCCATGCTGCAGCGGCGGGGAAGAGGGCCAAGCCGTGGGCCGGTCCGGGTGGCAGGCTGGCACCGTGCAGCGGAGGGAACCGAGTTGTAACCTGCAGACTGGCTGGCAGCCAGCCTCTCCCTCCTCGCCCCAACCCCCGGAGCCTGTTACGTGTTTGCCGTCCAGCACGCCCAAACCACAGCCCCCAAGGAGCACCATTTCCTTTCATACCCACTCCTGAGGTGCTGCCACTCTCATTGAGAGGGTTCCAGTTCCTTGGGGTGGGTAGTTGGAGAGATGTCTGAGGGCGGGCTGAGACAGAGACAGATCCGTAAGCCGTGCTCCTGGGTTCTACTGAAAAATGGAACTCACACCAAAAGCAAGTCAGCCTTGACGTGAGATTATCATGTGTACATGTGGGGAGTCTGCCGGCAGGGTTGAGCATAGTGGGGCTGAAGGGCAGAGGTGTGGCCCGCTCTTCCTGCAGCGCACCATTAAAAATTGTTCCAGTACAGAAGGTCCTGAATTGTAACAATTTGGACAGATGACAGGGCCTGCGACTGGAGGCCGGGGAGGGGGATGGAATCTGGAAATCCTCGCCCCCGCCTCCAGCCAGGAGGGAGAGATGAGGCCAAGTGCCCATTAGGGAGGAGCTGTGCGGGGGGACTGACTAACCTTCCACAGCCTGTTCCAAAAGAGAAGCAGCATGGCCTGGTGGATAGAACACGGGCTTGGGAGTCAGGAGAACCTGGGTTTTAATCCTGGCTCCCGCCGCTTGTCTGCCGGGTGACCTTAAGCAGGCCACTTCACTTCTCTGAGCCTCAGGGACCTCATCTGTAAAATGGGAACTAAGACTGTGAGCCCCATGTGGGACAGGGGAACTGTATCCAACCTGAATAACTTGTGTCTCCCCCAGTGCTTAGAACAGTGCCTAGCACAAAGTAAGCACTTAACAAATACCACAAACAAAACAAAACGGTGTTGGGGGTGGGGCGGGGGTGGGGAATACTGAGTTGGACACCTAATTGGCCTCCCAGCTTGAGCCCCAAGATGACTTTTAGACTGTGAGCCCACTGTTGGATAGGGACTGTCTCTATATGTTGCCAACTTGTACTTCCCAAGCGCTTAGTACAGTGCTCTGCACACAGTAAGCGCTCAATAAATACGATTGATTGATTGACTTCTCCTCAACTAGCCCTGGAATGGCCTACACTCCTTAAAGGAACTTCTTGGAAGTGGAAGCGCTCAATAAATACGATTGATTGATTGATTGACTTCTCCTCAACTAGCCCTGGAATGGCCTACACTCCTTAAAGGAACTTCTTGGAAGTGGAATTCTTTCTGAGCCTAGGGCAGTTCAGAATTCCCAATTGTAAATGAGTCAAAAACAAGCATCTGAGACTGGCCGTGTTGCATCTCAGCCATGCTGTAGTGCACAGACCAGGGAGCCAAGAGATCTGGGTTCTAATCCAGTTCTGCCATCTGTCTGCTGTGTGACCTTGGGGAAGTCACTTCCCTTCTCTCACCCTGAGTCTCATCATCTGGAAAATGGAGATGCAGTACCTTTTTTCTTCTTTTATGGTATTTAAGTGCTTACTGTGTGCCTGGCACTGAACTAAGTGCTGGGGTAAATCAGTCAATCAGTGGTATTTCTTGAGTGCTTACTATAATAATAATAATGGCATTTATTTAGCGCTTACTATGTGCAGAGCACTGTTCTAAGTGCTCGGGAGAGTACAATACAAGAGAATTAGCGGACACGTTCCCTGCCCATAATGAGCTTACAGTCTAGGTACATGCTAGCCAGGTAGACACCGTCCCTGTCCCACATGGAGCTCAAAGTCTTAATCCCCGTTTTTTTACAGATGAGGTAACTGAGGCACAGAGAAGTTAAGTGACTTGCCCAAGGTCACACGACAGACAAGTGGCGGAGTCAGGATTAGAACCCAGGTCCTTCTGATTCCAAGTCCTGTGCTGTCTCCACTAGGCCATGTTGCAGCTCTACCCGTTCTCCCTCCTACTTAGATTGAGGGCCCTATGTTTGACCAGAATGGTGCCCAATCTGATTATCTTATATCTACCCCAGTGCCCAGGACAGTTATCATTATTGTTGTTAGGGATAATAATCATTCACAATGCTCCGAGAAGGGTAACTTCTGAGGTGGGTCGGAGAAAACCTGGGTCAGTCCTAACGTACCCCATTGCAGTGATCCCAGCCACAGACCTGTCGGAGCAGATCTCCACGGCCGGCACCGAAGCTTCGGGGACGGGCAACATGAAATTCATGGTGAACGGCGCCCTGACCATCGGCACCATGGACGGGGCCAACGTGGAGATGGCAGAGGAAGCTGGAGAAGAGAACCTGTTCATCTTCGGCATGAGGGTCGACGACGTGGCTGCTTTGGACAAGAAGGGGTGAGCTGATCTGCCATCCTGAACCAGTGAGAGCTTGGGGAGCCCCTTGGGTGACCCAAAGGCAAAACTGTGGGCACTTGTGGTGGCACTAAGATGTGCTTAGTTGCATCCCCCTCTTCAACAATCCCCCTCCTCCCGACTCCAACACTACTGAAATTTGGTCTTTTTTTACCCTGTGACTAGAGCCATTCCTGAATTCAGCCTTTGGAGACAGGGGCTCAAATGCCGTTTAAACAAGAGAAGCAGCGTGGCTCAGTGGAAAGAGCACGGGCTTTGGAGTCAGAGGTCATGGGTTTGAATCCCACTCTGCCACATGTCTGCTGTGTGACCTTGGGCAAGTCACTTAACTTCTCTGAGCTTCAGTTACCTCATCTGTAAAATGGGGATTAAGACTGTGAGCCCCCCGTGGGAAAACCTGCTCACCTTGTAACCTCCCCAGTGCTTAGAACAGTGCTTTGCACATAGTAAGTGCTTAATAAATGCCATCATCATTATTATTATTATTATTAAAATGGAGATTAAGACTGTGAGCCCCCCGTGGGACAACCTGATCACCTTGTAACCTCCCCAGTGCTTAGAATAGTGCTTTGCACATAGTAAGTGCTTAATAAATGCCATCATTATTATTATTAAAATGGGGATTAAGACTGTGAGCCCCCCGTGGGACAACCTGATCACCGTGTAACCTCCCCAGTGCTTAGAACAGTGCTTTGCACATATTAAGCACTTAACATGCCATTATTATTAATATTATTATTATTATTAAGTGATTGGTCCTTCAGACCCTGGTGGGGGAAGGGGCTGGGAGGGGAAGAAGCAGATATCTCCGGGGGTCTCCACAATCATTAGGTTTCTCTATTTAAACCATGGCTAGGGCAGTAGTCTCCAAGATGTTGCTGGGTAGATTATAGATGGAACCAAATGGCTCAGGTTTTCTGCACTGTGCACCCTCTGTGAAACAAAACTTAAATCATCGCCGGGGCTTTCTGGACAAGGGAGAGTGACAGGGATTGGTGGGTCTCTTCCTTTTACCGTGTGCTCTCAAGCCTGTAGCGCAGTGCACACACATACTAAGGATACGGTGGCCAGGGGCAGCAGTGGGGCCTAGTGGGAAGAGCGTGGGCCTGGTAATCAGAGGATGTAATCTTGGCTGCGTGACCTTGGTTACTTCAACTTGGTTAACTTCTCTAGGCCTCAGTTTCCTCATCACTAAAATGGGGCCAAAATTCCTGTTCTCCCTCCCACTTAGACTGTGAGCTGCTTATGGAACAGGGACTGTGTCTGACCTGATTATCTCGTATCTACCCCAAGACTTAGTACAGGGTTTGGCACACAAATGTTTAAGAAATACCACCATTATTAGTATTACCATGGTGATGTGGCCCTTTTAGAAATACTATTCAGAGGCACTTTGCCTGAAACGCGCCCTCGTGGGCCGTGTCGGATGCAGCTGCAAGCGGCACGTGACTTGACCGTCCCCACAGTTTGCTGTAATTTGTGTTCTTTGAGTTACAAATCACATTTCAAAAGCAGCAAGAAAGTGCTTAATGGCCTGGCTTCCCACACTTAGTGTAAACTCCCTGGGTATCTGTTCTATCTTGTCAAGCAAATAGCTCAGTGCACTGCACCCAGTGGGCGCTCGGTAAGTACCACTACTACTGTTACTAAAAGTCCACTGGGGCCACAGATTGTTTCAGTCATGACAGGGGCATCATCATTTCAGAAGAGCCGCAGGGAAGTTGGGTGGTGCTCTGGGGTATCTCATCACCTGTCACGAGAAACATTGTCATCATATCTTGCCATGTCTCCAACCAGGTACAAGGCTGAGGAATATTATGAAAAGCTTCCAGAGTTGAAACAGGCCATCGACCAGGTCGCCGGTGGCTTCTTTTCTCCAAACCAACCTGACCTCTTCAAAGATGTAGTCAATATGCTGTTCCATCACGACAGGTTGGTAAAATCAGGTCACGATAAAGTGGCGTAGAGGACGCTTTATGAGCATTAAATGTACTAGCAGCACTTAGGCGGTCACGTTACGTAACCATCACTTAAGCCCTTATTCGGACCCAAACGCTCTTTTTCCTTCTTCCTCCTGTCTGCAGTTGATTTTAATGTCTTTCTCCTCCCACTCCTTGAGGCCAGAGATCTTGTCGTCTTATTGTATCATACTCTCTCAAGTGCTCGGTGCAGGACTCTAGACACAGCAGATGCTCAGTCAGTTTGCTTGACTGATTAATCCCCCCTGTTTTAGGACCTGTAGAGGAAAAGAAATCAGACTGGACTTGGGGAAAACTCAGGCTGGGGGGCAAATAAGTATTCAAAGAAATGTGGAGAAGCAGCGTGGCCTAGTGCATAGAGCACGCGCTTGGGAATCAGGACCTGGTTGCTAATCCTGGCTCCACCGCTTGCCTGCTGTGTGGCTCTGGGCAAGTCACTTCACTTCTCTGGGCCTCGGTGACTTCATCTGTAAAATGGGGATTAAGATTGAGAGCCCCACTTGGGCCATGGACTGTGTCCAACCTGATTAGCCTGTGTCTGCCTCAGCACATAGTACAGTTCCTGCTTCACCCCTTGTGGCCTTGGACAAGTCCCTTCACTTCTCTGGGCCTCCGTTACTTCATCTGTAAAATGGGGATTAAGACCGAGAGCCCCACCTGGGACATGGACTGTGTCCAACCTAATTAACTTGTAGCAACTCCAGCACTTATTACAGATACGTGCTTAAGAAATATCGGAAAATAAACAAGAACAAACTTGAAAGCACACAGGCCCAGGGCTCGGCCACTTCCGATCCAGCGGCCGGGGCCGTAATGTGGAAAAACCGGGGAGGGGAGGTGGCTGCCAGTTAAGATTCTCCTCTGCTGACACACATCTGACCACAGAGGGTGAAGTGGTTTCTGCAGCTTTGAACCGTTTCTTTATTCTGACCTCAACTCGGCCTGAGTCTTTGTTTTCTCCCACTTGCTACAGGTTTAAAGTGTTTGCAGATTTTGAAGCCTATGTCAAGTGTCAAGAAAAAGTCAGTCAGCTGTACATGGTAAGCATCTGTCTTTTTTATTTATTTTTTAAACCATGGATGAAGAGCATGCAGTGCCCCTACTGTGACCACTCTAACCAGGTCTCCAAAGGCAGATGATGCAGATCCTCAGACCCACACCCCGTTTTTGCTTCACTGAAGTAGGAAGCTCAAGCTGAAGAAGCAGAGACTTCCCTAAAAGATCCGGGTCATTGCTTTCACTCCCCACTTCACTTAACCCAAGAGTTCTGGTGGGGGCCCTTCTAAATTCCAAGTTATTTACCCCCTCAGAGCAGCAGGGCTGCCCGGCTCCTGGGGCAGACAGCAGAATCGAACATTTTACCGCATCGACTGAGTGAAGAAAAACATTTAACTACTGGGCTTCAGGGATGGGGGCTTGGCTACCAAGAACCCCATGGTGGCATTTGGGCTTCCTGAAGGCTGCTATAAAACCTTCGCTGCCTCCGTGATCGGACTGTCAAAGAAAAGTTGTCATCCTGAGAACTAACGACTGTGCTAGCTGGTAGTCGAGGCCAGAGGGAGTTATAGTAATAATAATAATGATGGCATTTGTTAAGTGCTTACTATGTGCAAAGCACTGTTCTAAGCGCTGAGTCAGTGGTATCTTTGCCCAGCTCTAAAGGGGTTACCATGGGTGCTTCCTGGCCAAAGGTGCGGCAAGCAGGCATTTGGCCCGGAGCCAGTTGGCCACTGGCCTGGTTATTTCCGTCAGACTCCAGGTTGAGCTGGCTGCAGAAGGGCAAAACCAGATTTTTCCTCTCTGCCTTGACACAGAGAGTTTGTAGGGAAACTGTGTCTGGGGGTAACATCCCCCCACCCAACCTGGTCCTTTTCCCCCAGCCTCTCAGTCATTCTTGTGATAGGCAGAGGACTGGACCTGGGGAAGATCTTTCTCTTCATTAGTTATTAATGCCACACTGTGTGAGACTTCTTCTTAGGAGGCTGAAACTGATTTTGAAAATGCCATTTAAGAGATCAATTAATTGAATCAATTACTGAGGAAATCTGGCTTTCATGTGGGTTTCATTTTAGAGTCATCACATATGTTTGACCGACTGCATTTATATAATGGGTTTTCCCCCCCATGAGGAGGTGATGAGGCTCTTTTCTCCTTCCTCACAAGTTCTTTCTGAACTAGGTGGCTCCACTCTAAGCCTCTTGCCTGCTTAGGACAGTGCCTGGCACATAGTAAGTGTTTAACAAACACCATAAAAAAAAAATCAAAGTGGAAAGCAGTGGGAG
Source organism: Tachyglossus aculeatus (assembly GCF_015852505.1). NCBI lineage: Eukaryota > Metazoa > Chordata > Mammalia > Monotremata > Tachyglossidae > Tachyglossus > Tachyglossus aculeatus. Next base: position 4,456,876 of record NC_052079.1, read on the forward strand.
CATGGATTCTCTAATTCTCACATCCCTAGGAGGGTAGAAGGCATTTTAAAGGCCAGAAATTCAGACCTTAAATCTATTTCCCCCGCCTCCCCCCAAATCCAGTGCTATTGAGTGTTTCCTTTGTGCACTATATTGAGTGCATGGGAGAGTACAGCAACAGGTGACAGACACATTCCCTGCCTACAAGGAGCTTACGCTTTACAGTGGGAGACAGACATTAAATAAATGTACTTGGCAGCTGTGGGGCTGAGGCTGGGGTGAATATCAACTGCTCACAGGGCCCAGATCCAAGTGTGTAGGTGACAGAGAAGGGAGAAGGGGAAGTGAGGGCTTAGGGAAGGACTCTTATTCTTGGAGATGTAATAAGGCTTTGATTGGAGGGGGAGAGTGGGATTGTCATGGGGAGGGAATTCCAGGCCAGAGGGAGGATGTGGACAAGGGGTTGGTGGCGAAGAGAGGACGCGGGGATTGTGGGGAATGACTCTTAGGAGTCCCGTGGCCACCTCGGCCAGGCCTGAGGCCTTAGCGGGAGCCGAGCGGGGAAGGGAAGGAAAGAGGGTTTGGGGTAAATGCTCCAGTTGGCCCGATCCTAGAGGTAGCCCTGACCCAACTTGTTGTGCATTCATGGTCGTATTTATTGAGCGCTTACTGTGTGCAGAGCACTGCACTAAGCACTTGGGAAAGGACGACACAACGATAAACAGTGACATTCCCTGCCCTTGCAGCCCCTGAACCGGGGGCTGGCAACAGCAGAGACCAAAGACAGGGTCCAGCCCAGACCCCACTCCCCCCGTCCCCCTGATGTAGCCCGGGTTCTTTCCACAGTGCTTAGCTGTAGGATGTGGGAATGAAATGGCGTCGGTCTGCTGGTGCCCATGCCCAGAGCAGCATTTGAGCACTGAAATATAAAAGTAGTTACCACAAACCTTCTGCTCCATTCTCACCCCTCCTCTTTTGCGTTGTTCCAACAAATATGTGACATTCGTCTCTCCCTGCGTATGATTGGTTTGACAATTGGGGCTTCAGGGAGGCTGAATTTGGGAAAATAAGGATGGATGTGATAAGTAGCTTTCATCTCTTCAAGGACATATTGGAATCTTTTTATTGTTGTGTTGGAATGTTCTGGTTCACTTAATGTTTTAAGATAGGGCAGATCTGGGGAGTAACCACCCCACCCTCATCTTCAGGTCGTGTTTCTTACATACCTGCCCATGCCAGGGTCATGTTTAATGTTGGACCATTAAATTGTAAGCTCCTTGAGGGCAGGGATTGGGTCTATCAATCATTCGTATTTATTGAGCGCTTACTGCATGCAGAGCACTGTACTAAGCGCTTGGGAAGTACAAGTTGGCAACATATAGAGACAGTCCCTACCCAACAGTGGGTCTACTTACCCTGTTGTACTCTAAGTGCTTAGTATATGGTCTGCCCTTTGTCTGTATGTGGTATATGATCTGTCTGAATTTTAATAGATTCAAAATCATATTTATGAAGTAGAGCTGAGCCAGAATGCCAGAATTATGTTATAGTGTCATTTAAACAGTTTTCTTCATTCTGGTTAACAATTTTTTCCCCAAGTAGTTTTTTTTTCTTCAATCGAGAACTATGTTTTATGGTAGGGGCTGCTTCCTTTTCTCGCCTAAACTTCTTGTAGTGGGAATTGATTGCTCTGTTATCAGTGATCTGCTGTTGTATGGCATGCTAAATGTTCACATTAGCAACTGCAGTGAAGAAGTACACAGAGGGAAATTAGTTCTAAGCTATAAATGAGAACTCCAAAACCATTCATCTAGATAGAGATCTTCGTATCATCGCTTATGAAATGGTGTTGCAATTTCCAATGAGTGGAACTTTATTCATAATAATAACAATAATTGTAGATTTAAGTACTTACTATGTGCTACGCACTGCAGTAAGGGCTGCATAGATACAAGGTAAGCTCCCCCTCGTCCCCCTCTCCATCCCCCCGTCTTACCTCCTTCTCTTCCCCACAGCACCTGTATATATGTATATATGTTTGTACATATTTATTACTCTATTTTACTTGTACATATCTATTCTATTTATTTTATTTTGTTAATATGTTTGGCTTTATTCTCTGTCTCCCCCTTCTAGACTGTGAGCCCACTGTTGCATAGGGACTCTATATGTTGCCAACTTGTATTTCCCAAGCGCTTAGTACAGTGCTCTGCACACAGTAAGTGCTCAATAAATACGATTGATTGATTGATTGACACAGGCATACCCGTTGTTGGGTAGGGACCATCTCTATATGTTGCCGACTTGTACTTCCCAAGCGCTTAGTAAGTGCTCTGCACACAGTAAGCGCTCAGATACGATTGAATGAATAAATGCCCCCAGTAAGTGCTCAATACCACTGATGATAATGATGACAAGCCCTGGGCTGGCAAGTGCCTTCTGGGAGCAAAGGAGGTGTTTTTCTTTGGCAATAGGCATTGAAGATGTGTGGTGTCTTGTGTAGCATGAGCCAATAGTTTGCCAGTAGACTTTTACTGTACCTTCTGGAGATCAGTGTGTCCTCTCCACCCCCTTACTGAACCCCCACCCTGCAGCAGAAGACAAAGGTCAATATAGCATTATCGTTCAAGTGAGCCCAGCTTTAAGGGTGGCTGGGGGTAGTGCCTTTCCTTAAAGCCCTATCCACCCATCTGTCATGATTAATGAAACTTGGGAAAGTTCATTCATTCACTCAATCATATTTATTGAGCGCTTACTGTGTGCAGAGCACTGTACTAAGCGCTTGGAAAGTACAATTCGGCAACAGATAGAGAGTCCTAAGCAATGAGTGAATGAATGGGTGGGCCAGTCTTGAGTCTGGCTCCAGTCAGTTTTACAAAATCAAATAATTCCCCACTGCTTCCTGGCCCTGTTTAAAAAAAAAAAAAAAAAAAATCAAAACAACAAAAAACCAAGCAAGCTTCTCTTGGGCCAGAGCTGCTGCCTGCGTCTCTGCTTCCATCTGTTGGTGGATGCCTATGTAGTAGAATTGTCAGCTGTGTGACCTTGAGCAAGTCACTTAACTTCTCTGTGCCTCAGTTACCTCATCTGGAAAATGGGGATTAAGACTGTGAGCCCCACGTGGGACAACCTGATCACCGTGTATCCTCCCCAGCGCTTAGAACAGTGCTTTGCACATAGTAAACGCTTAACAAATGCCATCATTTATTATTATGTTCCGAGGAAAGACTGTGCTAAAGTCCACGTCTGCCTTGAAGATGAAGCCCAAACCATGGCAGGTGCACCTAGGGAGGGGAATAAGGGCCCACTGGAAGGCCTGCTGCTCTCCTGTAGTAAATGTGGGACCCACCAGTCAGTCTATTGTAGCTATTGAGCACTTACAGTTTGCAGAGCACTGTACTAAGCGCTTAGGAGAGTACAATATAAATTGAGAGCAGACTTCCATCAGCCTTCCCTATTTCTTCTTGAGCCTGAGGTGCTAACTCACTCCATCCAGTCTCTCACTTTAGAAATTGCCAGTTAGGCAGTTAAGTTCCTGATCACCCAGGAAGTCGATAGCAGTCTAAGCCCATCAGAGACACATGGTGCTGTCAGAGGGAGGGGGTTTGGGGGTAGGTGGCTGTGCTGCTTGTGTTTTTCTATCAGGCTGACTTATGAAGGCCCATCTCCTCCAGGATGCCTTCCCTGACTAAACTCTCCCCTTCTCCCGCTCCTTTCTGCGTCACCCTGACTGGCTCCCTTCATTAATCCTCCAGCCCCACAGCCCATCTGTATATATCTGTAATTTATTCATTTATTTAATGTATATTAACGTCTGTCTGCCCCTCTAGTTCGTTGGGGGCAGGGAATGCATCTGTTGTTGTATTCTCCCAAGAGCTTAGTACACAGTAAGCGCTCAAATACGATCGAATGAATAAAAGGCTGCCGTGCTCCCTCACTTTCAGAACTCGAAGGAGTGGACCAGAACGGTCGTGAAGAACATAGCGGCCTCGGGAAAGTTCTCTAGCGACCGAACGATCAAGGAGTACGCTAGGGACATCTGGAGCACCGAGCCTTCGGACTTGAAGATTCCTCCCCCTAACGAACCTAGGGATGAGGTGAAACAAGTAAATGGTAACAGAGTTGACAAGCTAAGAAAGTAAACTGCTTAAAGGGAGAGAGTCCGCTATTTTATAGACCTTGCCTTTTTGTGATGTGCTAATAACGTGTAATTACAACTATCTCTAGGGGGTGAGGGTACTTTTTATGGGTTGAAGTGCTAAAATAAAAATGCCAACTTAAAAGAACTACACGCCTGAGTGGGTTAGTGGCCTGCCCACATCACGTTCGACAGTTCACCAGCAAGAATTTGAAAAGCTTTATGGACGCTGATTGGAAAACTGAACAGAAGTACCAAATTTGCTATGATTCATCTCAAATCAACCATTTTGAGCAGTTACGGAGGAGCAGACAAAAGCACTCCTACAGTTATCGAAAGCAGTTGGTTAGTTTTAGCCGTGATTTATTGAGTGGGGTGGTCAATATGAGGAAACATACAAATGTCCGGAGTCACCTTGGGCCCATCTCTGCCCACTTAGCTACTGCACCTGGTTACTTCCACTGCTCACTCAGAAAATCCCTGCAAGAGAGGCTCCATGTTAGTTCGTGCATCCTTCTGCTCCTTTAAAGGAATTTTAAACTGAGTGAATTGCCTTTAAAGAATTGGCAAAGAAATTTGGCTAAGCAGTCTCACCTCACAATCCACGGCAGGCTGGGACTGTTACACAGAAGGTTGTGCTGGAAGCCCCGGGGGAAAATAACGATCTTGACCCGCTCTTTGTTTCTGTAGGCATTGTGGGCAATGTCGTAGAGCTGTTGAGGAAAGTTACAGGTCCTGACTAAGCTTCACGCATGGTAACTTTGCACCGAAACCCGATTAGAAAGACATGTGGTCTCGTTGACGTGCGGTCTCCCTGAAACCACTTGTTCTGTGGAAGCCCTGTGGTGGAATTTTCAGGAAGCCGACTCCAGATGGGGCCTAGTCTAGCTCTCTGTGGGGGCATGGTGTGCAGAAGGGAGTCCTCAGACCATACCCTTTCTCTAATGTGGAGATTTCAGAGACGGCTTCTCTCACATCTAGCTCATCGCTCATGAAGGTGGGAGACCAAGAACCTTGTCCTGCTCAAGTCCCCTTCTAGGGGTCTTCTAGGGGGAACGAAGGAAATATAGCCCATGTCAGGAACACATCGGCCGCACCAGAAATGACAACGAAGAGTGAGAGAGAAGCAGTGTGGCCTACGGGAGAAAGCATGTTCCAGGGACTCAAAAGGACCTGGGTTCTGATCCCTGCCCTGCCACTTGTCTGCTGTACCAGCTTGGGTAAGTCACTTCACTTCTCTGTGCCTCAGGTACCTCATCTGTAAGACTGAGCCCCGTGTGGAATAGGGATTGTGTCCAACCCCGGTTGGTTTATATCCATTCCAGTGCTTTGCAAGTGCTTAAAAAGCCCACTGTTATTATTACTAGAGCAGCAGAATCAGGACATTTAAACACCTCTTCCTATAATTTGGTTGTGGATCTTGTCTGAAGGTAAAGAAAAAGTTACCCTTTTCCCTTGTTCCAGTGGCACGATATTGTCATCCTCTCCTTGTAAGATCAGAAGGGGAGAAGACAGAACCTTAACGCTGAGGGGAGGAGGGGAAGAATTAGTTGAACCAGAGGGTAGGGTGAGGATGCTCTCCAGAGCCATGCCCCAGGCCACAAAGTCTTCTCTGGACCTCAAGGCCACCTCCCACTCCTGCAACACATTGGCTCAGATCCTCCCCAGCCCAGCCTCCCTCCCTCCAAACTGAGATTCGACTTGGAGGCTCTCAGCCCCATCCCCCGGCTACAGCCGCCTTCATATTTCCAGCAAGGCCTGTGCCCGAAGGAAGGTCATGAGCCATACGTACTTCTCGTCATTGGGGAACACGATTTTATCCTTGTTCAGGGCATCCAAGAACAAGTGTAGAAACCCTGGCAGATTGTGGTACATCTAAGGGGAAAGAGTTAGTGCTTGCAGGATAAGTCTAGACACACGCTCCACTCTCACCAATGGTGATTTTTCCACAGACATAAGATGCTCCAGCTGGAGTAAGCCCATTCATTCATTCATTCAATCGTATTTATTGAGCGCTTACTGTGTGCAGAGCACTGTACTAAACGCTTGGGTCATTCCGCCTCCAACCACCCTCTCTGCCTTCCTCAACATTGGGGATTTCTTGGACTAGAGCGGAAAACTCTCCGGCTTGAGGCAACACCCGGTCTCCGTCGAATGGTACGGTTTACGGCCCAGCCCCACAACCCGACATCTTTACCTTTAACATCGGGTGACTGACGATCGCGTCCCGCATGTTGGTAAACGGAGCCTCCAGGATGATGGCAGCAGCGGGACGACCTGGAGAGACATGACAGAGAATAATAATAATAGTACCTGAGGTATTTGTCGAGCGCTTAATATGTTCCGTGCACTGTACTAAGCCCTGGGGCGGATTCAAGAAAATCGGGTTGGACATAGTCCCTGTCCCACGTGGGACTCAGACTCAATCCTCATTTTACAGATGAGGTAACCAAGACCCAGAGGAGCGAAATGACATGCCCAAAGTCACACGGTAGACAAGTGGCAGAGCCGAGTGACGGAGAAGCTGATACTAGCTCACAATGTCATGGCTCTGTCCTTACACTGCTCTAAGATGGTTATGGGAACTAATCGGGGGAGGCTTGTTGTGGGAGGTGGGACTGTAGGAGGGCTTTGAATGTGGGGCTGTGATCTGTCACACCTACAGAGGGAAGGAGTTCCAGGGCTGGGGGAAGAGTGTGGGGAGAAGTGAGTCAGAGGATCTGGGTTCTAAGCCATCCTGCTGCATGATCTTAGGCAAAACAACTCCTGTGACTCAGTTTCCCCAACTGTAAAATGGGTGAAATTCCTATTCTCCCTCTTAGACTCAGCCCCACATTGGGCAGGGACTGTGCCTGACCTGATTAGTTTATATCCACCCCATTGCTTAAGACGGTGTGTGGCACATAATAAGTGCCTAAATGTCACAGTTGTTATTAGAGATAGGGTTAGGTTCATCTGAGAATGAGAAAAGCTGGAGGGGGTGGGTGAAGAGCTGATTTGTAAGACGGGGCGAGTTAGGTAAGAACTTCAAAGCTCAGTGTGAGGACTGGGTTTGATTCGGAGGGTTATGAAAAGTCTCAGGCTTCCTGAGCACCATTTTGTGTGAGCTGCGAAGGAAAGCCAAGCCCAAGACAGCTAGATTGAGAAGGAAAATGATTGTTTTCTCTTCACCTACCACAACCACCCTGTAAGCATTTTAAAATTACCACTTTCTTCCAGTCTTTTGCCGGCATTTGTGGCCACTCTGTAAACAAACAAACAGCAGGGTGAGAGTGACAGCCAAAGAGCATTCACAGGAAGCTGAACAGTTCCAAGTGGCAGATGGCCCTTAAGAACTGAGGCCTTCCAGAGACAAGGGGTCCCTTCTGTGGGAAGTCCCAGCCCAAGAAGGAGGAGCAGCACAAGGCAATCTACAAATGGCTTTTTGAGCAAGGAAGTTCATCCAGAAGTTAGAGATCGTGTGATCCGGCAGTCTGGCTGGGCAGTGCCTTCCTCCCTCAGAGAGCTTTGCCCCAATCACTGATATTTATTGAGCACTTGCCATGTGCAGAGCACTGCACTAAACCCTCAGCCAGGCAGGCACGTCCACTGGCCGGCGTCCTGGGCCACCGCAGCCCTGGGTCTGGGACTCCACTGGACACGTGGGACCTTTGACGCTGTGTTCACCAGGCCGGCTCCTGAGGGGGTCTGCTGGGGCTCTGACTGCCCCCCTCATATTGGCCCAAGAAAGAGCACAGGCCTGGGAGTTAGGGGACCTGGGTTCTAACCCTGGCTCCGCAACTTGTCTCCTGTGTGACCTTGGGCCAGTCACTTAACTTCTCTGTGCCTCGGTTACCTCATCTGTAAAATGGGGATTGAGACTGTGAGCCCCACATGGGCCAGGGACTGGGTCCAACCTGATAAACTTGTATCCATCCAAGCGCTTAGAACAGCGCCTGGTGTATAGTAAGCACTGAACAAATACTTTAAAAAAAAAAAAAGACTCGGGAAGTTTGTTTGGAAAGAAGGAAGGAAGGAAGTGCTTGGGCTTCAGGCTACTCCAGAGCCAGCAACCATTCATAATAATAATAATGGCATTTATTAAGCACTTACTATGTGCAAAGCACTGTTCTAAGCACTGGGGAGGTTACAAGGCGATCAGGTTGTCCCACAGCAGGCTCACAGTTTTAATCTCCATTTTACAGATGAGGTAACTGAGGCCCAGAGAAGTGAAGTGACTTGCCCAAAGTCACACAGCTGACAATTGGCAGAGCTGGGATTCGAACCCATGACCTCTGGCTCCAAAGCCCATGCTCTTTCCACTGAGCCATGCTGCTTCTCTCATTCATTCAATCGTATTTATTGAGCGCTGTGTGCAGAGCACTGTACTAAGCGCTTGGGAAGTACAAGTTGGCAACATAGAGAGACAGTCCCTACCCAACAGCAGGCTCACAGGTCTGTAACCACTCGGCAACGGGTGGCCGAGAGGTAAGCCGCTCAAGCTGGGTTCGGGGATTCGAAAGCATCTCCCGACCATGGCTGAAGCCCGAGCTCTGTCAGACGGGGCCGTGTAGGAGAGCTCCACTCTGTCTGCCACTGTCAACTCCCCCCAAAGTGTTTCGGCTCATGCCACCAGGACGCCAGGGGACATTTGCTGATGACACGGGCCCATTCGCAGCCGGGAGATTCTGTCGAACGCCCGTGTGGGGCATTGGGTGGGGGCTGAGGCCAACGCATGACCTACTTCCTGCAATGCAGGATTTGCGGAAGCGGCAGCCCCAGCTTGCAGGAGAACCGGGCGTGATTATGAAATCTTTGCCCAGTAGAAAAACTACAAGAATCCAACATCCAACCTGTGTCTTTCAAGGGGATTTTTAAAAGGGGTCCTAGCTGAACACCCGACACCCATCATTTGGCGCAGGCCTTATGCTACCTGTTGCCCACGGCTCGCGTCCTCCAGCCTCAGGCCAGAGTCAGTCAGCCATCCCCACTTACCCCGTGCCCAAAGAGTGACCCCAGAGGCAGACGGGAGTGGTCTCGCTGTGGGCTTTGGCCCAGTCATAGAGGTACACAGCATCCGTGGTCAGCCCCTCCTCCGTCGGATTGCCGGTCGAGTCCCCAAAGCCTGGAAGCAAGTTGGAGTCCAGAGTCACCCCTCCTGGGGTAGTTCAAAGCCACCACCACCACCGCTAACCCCTGCCAAAGCGAGATGCCTGCTAATCAATAGTCACCTCTGTAGTCCACAGCCAGCACATGAAAGCCACCTTCACTCAGGACCTGAGGAAGAAACAAACCGACAGCACCCAGTCGCACAGTATTGACTCACACAGGATTTGGGCAGGAATTCCCCCAGCCCTGCACTTTTTAGCAGAGAGACAGGATCCTCCCCATCCTGTCAGTAGCCGGGGGGGGGGCCCAACTCTACAGCTTCTGGGGTTGGAGTAGTGCAAGGTGAGAGCCTCCCTCAAGTCTCCTTGGAGCTTGCCTTGAGAAATGGAGCATGGATGAATGTGGATGAAGGTCACATGATTCTGAGAGACAAGCTCTCCTTCCAGCCTTGGCAGAGAGCTAGTCTGGCCTGCCTAGTGATAGCCAGGGGCCCAGAGGGTGGGTTTAGTGCTACGGAGGGGGACTGAGTTCAGTCTCCACCACAGAGAGCTGTCAGCTGGATGCTAACAGGAAGGAGAAGAACAGCCTCCAGGAAGGGAGGCTGGGAGCACTGGGTAACAGCCCAGGAGGCCAGAATAGGCCTGATCAGGGCAGAGTCCTATCGCTGAAGCATAGCAAAGTCAGGGCCTGAGAGACCACCGGAAGGGCTGCCCGATAACGGCAATGGCCTAGGTCCAGTCCTATGAGCCCGGGCATGGCCTCTCACCTCCGTTCCTTGGGAGTGAGTGAGGGAGTGCAACACTGCCCTGCGTTCCCGGACTGATCTCAGATCCCACCGGGAACAGTCACTGATGGATTCTCTGCTCTCTGGAAAAGTGTATTTTTTGTTTGTTTGGGGGTGGGGGTGTGTGTGTGTGTGTGTGTGTGTGTGTGTGTGTGTGTGTGTGTGTGTGTGTGTGTGTGTGTGTGTGTGTGGTGGGGGCGGGGAGGGGAGGATGACGGGGGATGGAATGGGTTAGAGGACAGGTTAGGAAGTATTAGCATAGCAAGCATGTCTAAGTCCTGCACCAAAGCCAAATTCCTCAACTGGATCCATCATTCTACTTCCTCCTGACGAATAGCAAAAAAGGTCAGGCTTTGAAAGCTGTCTTTCTCCCCACTTTGTAGGCTGGAGAAAGTCCAAACTTCCCCCCATCAGCCTGGTTTCTCATTGGCCCTTCTGCCTCTTCCCCTCCAGCTCCCGGCCCGACGGTCACCGACACAGCACGTTAGCAGAGGTATAATTCAACCGACGTAAGTACGAGTGCCAAGAGGATGCCAGAGCCAGAAAGCCGGGGGAATTAATCCAGGAATGCCTCGTGGAGGCAGTGACAATGTAGAAGGGCTTGGAAAGCGGGGAGGGGTGTAGTCTGGCAGAGCTGAGAGGGAAAAGGCACAAGCAGTGGGTTGGAGAAGAAACAGCTGGCATCACCCCCTCCATTTCCCCTAAATCTTGCTTCCCCACCATCCGGGAGCACCTAAACAGCTCCTAACATCTGCCATATCTCCCCTGACCTAGAGAGGTGGGAGGACAATAGACATACCGTGTGGAGAAATTACCTAATTGGAATGAGAAAGGAGATAGGCAGATCATCTTAGCTTGCCCAACTTCCTGTGAGTCAGGGACGGGGGAACCTGAAACATTTGGCATCATCTTGGAGTTGGATAAGACCTGGAGGTGAGCCCAACATCTGAGTTTATCTGGCCGATTAGCTAACTCGATTCAGGGGGTGGAGGAAGGGCTGTCATTCCAACCCGCTCAGACAAGACAAGCCCCGCTCCGAGTGACCTGAAAAAGCCACAGCCCCCTGACACCCAAGTTCTCCTCAACTAAACACACTTTCCTTTGAGATGGTTAAAGGCTCCCCCTCAGCCCAAACCAAACCGTGAAAGCCCAGGTAATCGTCAGGCCTCTCTGCTCCGTGAACTATATGCAAGTGTGAAGCCCCAGAAGCTCCCTCCACGCCCCTGGCTTCATTCCTCTAACCCCAACATCTTCAAGGATGTCGGGGGGTTGGAAGGGAATAAGGCTTTAGGGCAAACCGTCTGCTACAGTTTAATGGAAGTAGGAATCTCAGGGCCCTCCGCCCAGTGGTACCTTCATCAGCTTAACTCTGTGACTGGAGGCTCTGTAGAGGGAGAGAGAGAATGAGACAAATGGGTTATAAGAACGACTTCCATTTTGGGCTTGGGCAGTGATGGGGAGCGGGAGGGATCTTGATTTAAGAAATAATCAAAATGAGTGGGTTGGAGTAACCAGACTAGCGCCGGGTTGGGAACACTGACGTTCTGCCAGCAGTGTGGCCTAGTGGAGAGAAGCAGCGTGGCTCAGTGGAAAGAGCACGGCCTCTGGAGTCAGAGGTCATGGGTTCGAATCCCGGATCCGCCACGTCTGCTGTGTGACCTTGGGCAAGTCACTTAACTTCTCTGAGCCTCAGTTACCTCATCTGTAAACTGGGGATTAAGACTGTGAGCCCCACATGGGACAACCTGATCACCTTGTATCCCCCCACCCCAGGGCTTTGAACAGTGCTTTGCACATAGTAAGCACTTTAAAAATGCCATTATTATTTTAGACTGTGAGCCCACTGTTGGGTAGGGACTGTCTCGATATGTTGCCAACTTGTACTTCCCAAGCGCTTAGTACAGTGCTCTGCACACAGTAAGCGCTCAATAAATACGATTGATGATGATGATAAGCCTGGGAGTCAGAAGGACCTGGGCTCTAAACCCAGCTCTGCATTTCTCTATAAAATGGATATTATGACGGTGAGTCCCATGTGGGACAGGGACTGTGTCTAACCAGATTAGTTTACATCTATCCCGGAGCTTAGTACAGTGCCTAGCACATAGTAAGTGCTTAACAAAAACCATTTTTTTAAAAAAAGACTCATAGTATTCCCTTTTCCCAGGCAGCCTGAAGCCCACTTTGGCTCAGCCTTTGCTGTACCCAGTTTGGATATCCAGTCAGCCCTGAGATAATCTGCTCTCAACTGAACCTTTGCTCTAGCCTCAGTTTGGATCTTAGAACAGTGTTTAGTACTTAGAACAGTGCTTGGCACATAGTAAGCACTTAACAAACACCATCATTATTATTATTATATCCAGAGATAATCTGCTCTTGACTGAATATGGGAGAGAGGAGAGGGAAAAGGGCAAAGCGAAGGTAGTCGTGCTACTGGCCTCTTCACAGCTCAAAGTGAGATCAGCGTGGGTGACCAACCCCTACATCTGCCTCATTGGAACTGTGAAGGCCCAGACTCTGCAGGCTTCCTTGGTGACAAGTGCCCAGCGGTGAAGGGATGGCCAGTTCACAACTCAGAGATCAAGAGTTATCTTTTCCTGAGTTTTATAGTGCTGCATGGTCTAATCTGGTTTTTAATAACATCTTCACCTTGGGAAACTTGTTCTAGAGCAGAAAAAACAGTTAATTCAGCTCTGTACTTTGGAGGGTCAAAAAACTCATTTCTAAGAATTATACACATGCACATACACACACACACACTCTCTCAGAAAAAGCTAAGGGCTAAGAGCTGGGGAAGATTTTCATCAGAGGTGGAAATTAGTCACCTAATCAATTTAGCATGTTGATGAGCCTGCAACCATCAATCACTAGGGAGAGAGGACAAAGATGAGGCTGAACCAAAATGGCGGCTCACTTGAGTTTGCCCTCATACTCCTGTAGGATTTTCCAGAGATACTGAAGCACCAAAACCATCTGCCCCGTCATTAAGCCAATCATTCTGAAAGCATAGGGAACTGACAGCCAGACAAGAGAAGACACCTGTACTTTCCCTCAGAGTCCCGTGAACAGTGTCTCTGTCCCAGCTGTTGGAGCACTTTTTCAGACTGGGCAGCTTTGTGTACGGGTGAGAACTAGCTGGGTGTTTTTCCAGGACTCCACATATGTAAGCCCTTGTGAGAGCTGCAGACTGGTAAAGACTTGGAGAAGGGAAGCAAAGTTGTTCACCTTGACTCGCTAGAGGCAGAGAAGTGGGAAGTTCTGGATTTCTGAAGCCACCTGCATTCCTGAGCTTGTGGCCGCCCCTTCTAGCCGCAGATGACAACACCAGGGCTGATAGTCATCGACTGACCTAATTCTACAGCCCCAGTGGCGGCTCTGCCTGTGAAGCAGGAGAAAGGAGGGAACTCTGGGTGACGTTTTTACCACAAAGCTGTTAAGGACTCAGGGAGAACATGGAAACCCCTGCCCTGAGAAATCAGGGTCTCCAGTTCCTATTCAAGTCTTCCCTCAAGAATATTATTGCAGATTGCTCCTCTTAGAGACGTGACCCTGACCTCTCAAATGGTCACTATTCCCACAGATCCTCTCCTTCCCTCACCACCTTCCGTCCACCATCTCTGGGCCTTATGGCCTCAACCATTTCCTGTCGGCTTTCTCCTATTTCTGTCAAACCATGGGTCACCTCACAGCACTTAGATGGGCCATGACCAGCCTCTGCTAAGAACTACACAAATTTCCATTTGACCGGTGTACCCAGTCCTCCACATTATAGAATGATCCCACATTTAGAATAGAGGATGGTATCTGCAGGTGAGGAGACCCCTGGGAACCCTGAGGAGCACAGCCGTTTAGTAGGCCCAGCCTCGCATGGCTCTAGCCCATGGTGACGACCTCCCCTTTCTTTCCCCCAAGTCTGCTGCCAGGCTCCAATCCCTCCCCGCAGAGCCTGCTGACCTGTTTTCCGCGCTGCCGTGGAGATAAACTATAATCGGGTTGCCGTCACGGAGGGCTGCTTCGTACCATCTGAGGTCCTTCCCTCTGGCTTCTTCCCCCCTGCTTTCTGGGACAGTGTGCCTGAAGATCAAGGATGGGATATAATGGAAAGTTCTCAGCCATCTCTAGCCCTTGAGAACTTACGTAAACCCATTTAGACGTTTATTCAGTTGAAAGCCTAAGTGTCGATTTTGATTACTCTATTTGTGAATATTTTTTATGATCATCTCTGTAGGGAATAAAGCAGCCCTCCTCTAGTCCTCCCTCCCCCATTTCAAGCTTTAGGGGTGGTCTCTCCCAGAATCCAGCTCTTTTCCAGAAACCGGGGGTTTCAGGGAAGAGAAGAAAGGAGAGAGGGGCGATAAGGGTCCTTCCAGATTGCCCACTGCCTTTGCCTCGTCTTACTTAGTCTTGGGGTCATCAATATCTGGGGGGTTTTCAGCAGCCCACTCCCCACTAACCTCAACTTTTCCATAAGGCACACATCTACCTTAAAGAAGCATGGTCTAGTGGAAAGAGAATGCGCTTGGGCTGAGAATCAGAGGGTCAGGGATCTAATCATGACTCTGCCATGTGTCTGTTTTGTGGCCTTGGGCAAGTCACTTCACTTCTCTGTGCCTAGATTACCTCATCTGTAAAATGGGGATTAACCCCTACTCCCTTCTACTTAGACTGTGAGCCCCATGTGAGACAGGGACTGTGTCCAACCTGATGGACGTATCTACTTCAGCACTTAGAACAGTGCTTGGCACATAGTAAGTGTTTAAAAAGTACCATAATTATTATTATTTCCTATGGGAATCTCACTGCTCAAACAGACACACTCACCATACTCCCAAGGTCACCCCAGGCTCAGGCCTCACGTAGAAGTTCACTGTATGCGGAATCCGCGATTCGGGATTCTTCAGATTCGCCAGAAAGGGGGCATTCCCTGGAAAACAGGAAATCATTACTGTGCTGATCTCAAATACAATGGAAGGGAAAGTTGTTCCTGTCTTGAACCGGCTGCTGAACTCCCACCCCTCGGGTCCGGGCTACAGATCGGTCAGACAAAATGTGAAGAGGATGAAAAGCCATTGTTTGATGATTGCCTCAATTTCACCAAAGAACAAATTTCAGCATAAAGTACCCTAGAACTGAACCTTTTCTTACTTAAGATGAGAGGGAAGGAGATAAGAAAATAAAATCACTTACCTGTACCAGAACTTGGTAGAAACTGCTGAAAGCTAGTTTTCTTTTGTGACTTGTTTGCTACCGCTGGGAGTGTGGCTACAGCAGAGAAGAACCCTCTTGGGAGGGGCAGGGGAGATCGGGGACTCTGTATAATCTGCTTTTCCCAAAGCTTAGTACAGTGCTGTGCAACCCAGTAGGTGCTCACTAGATACTACTGAATGAATGCCACAGAGAACTGCACAGACTGGGGGAAACCGTGAGAAATGTGGAGCAACAAAGCTGCCTCCATGCAGTATTAATAGAGTATTTACTAAGCACCCATTAGGTGGAAAGCACTCTAGTGGACTCCTACTGATATCGCTAACTCTTACTGACTTGCTTCTCAGCATCAACCTGCTAGAGCATGCCAATGCTTCTGGAAACTGCCACCAAACCGGGACTGTGATCAACATAATCTCTCCCGGCCTCCCCGTTCTGCCCAAGACTTTTTCCATGGAGTGGAAGGTGCTGGATTGGGATCAACATAATCTTCCCCAGCCTCCCTCCTCCATGCAAGATTTCTTCTATGAAGCAAAGGGCACCTCACCTCTCAGAGCCGAGCACGGGACACCCCTTCTGGATTACACCTGAGAATTCAGCCACCTCTGATTAGGAGAAAATATCTGTTCCAGAGGCAAACCCGACCATTATTCTCCTTTGCCCAAAGCAGATCTTCTGGCTCTCTCTCCCCTCAGCTACTTTGTTCCTACAGGCAGATGGCAAGGATACCAAGTGATTCCTCGATAGCACTCAAAGCCACAGTTTAACACTAAACAATATTGTCCCACAGGTCACTTTATCTTCTACATTTTGCAGGGGCTTCACAGCCAGGAAATACATTCTTTATTCAGTACGAAACACCAAACACGCTTGCTGAGTTTTTAGTCATTCACAACAGGAACATACTCACAAAAGTTAAAGAAGACCAGCTTCTCCATCAGTGAAGGGAAGAAATGATCCTTTAATGACTTCATTACAGTGTCATATAGCTTCACAAATTTTCTTCTAAGTTTTGGCACTGAGCATGAGAAGGACCTGCAAGAGATTATGAAATACATAAGGTTTTTCAAAATCTTTCTACCTCTTGCCATCTTTAGGAGTTGCACTTTTGTTTTAGCCTGACTGTGGGGATTCTGGGTGACTTTAGGCAAAATCATCACCATCATCAGTGGTATTCATCGAGTGTTTACTGTGCGCAGGGCACTGTACTAACCGAGTACAACCGAGTTGGAAAAATGACCTGTCCCTGAGGGTGGGTGAGGAGACAGTGCTGGAATTCAAAGATAAAAGGGTGGCTGGGGAAGACGTCTTGGAAGGCCCTGCCAACAGGGGACAATTTTCAATTTGGTAATCAATCAATCACTCAGGCGACTACAATAGGGTAGGGTAGACACTAAGAAAGTAAGTAGACAATCCCTGCCCTCGAGGACCTTACAATATCTAGTGGGGGAGGCAGATGCTAAAATAATTTAAAGATAGGCAGGGGGACAAATGGAAGTGTTCTTTGCTGTAGTTCCTTATTTCCTAGTCAGCTATCTCTGTGGGACTGAAAGCTCACTTTACAATATCTAGTGGGGGAGGCAGATGCTAAAATAAGTTAAAGATAGGCAGGGGGACAAATGGAAGTGTTCTTTGCCGTAGTTCCTTATTTCCTAGTCAGCTATCTCTGCGGGACTGAAAGCTCTTGTGGGCAGGAGCTGTGAGTCTTTATAAAACATGACTCCGTAAACAAGCCACATCACCATCAAGTTCTCATTTGTCACTTTGCCCCCCACCCCCCACATACACCTCCCCTTCCTGTGTACCTCACCTCACCTGCCTAGTGAATAATGGGAGAACGGTTCAGAAAGACACCTGCAGCACGGAGAGACTGAAACATCCTCCTGGAATGTCATGCTGGGCCGAGGGAGGCAGCGGCAGAGAGGAGGAGGACCTGCTCTCACAGACGGGTGTCTCTGCCCTCCCCTGGGCAAGGCTGCTGGACTCATTGCCCCCCAGGGCTCCTGGCCCTCTAAAAGGGGGCCAATGATCCAGTAATGACTGGAGAAGCAAACAGACCCAATCCTCAGGGGCCCAACTGCCAAGCCCCCCAGAAAAAATGCCCTCTAAGCCGTTGGAGTAGCTGGATTCAATTGGGATAGGAGGCCAGGGACTGCTAGCCTTGGCTGAGGAAACTCCAGCTCTGGAGAGCAGAAACCGCCATCAACTTTTCCAGCTCGTTAAGAAAAATAATGGGGCAGGACTCGGTTTCAGCCTGTGCAGAGGGACTGATCGAGAAACTTCACGGCCAAATGGAAAGAGCAATGGCCTGGAAGTCATAAGGCGTGGGTTCTAATGCCAGCTCGGCCACTTGTCGGCTGTGTGACCTTGGGCAAGTTGCTTCACTTCTCTGGGACTCAGTCACCTCAATTGGAAAATGGGGATTAAAACTGTGAACCTCACGTGTGTCCAAAATGATTAGTTTGTATGTACCCCAGTGCTTGGAAGAGTGTTTGACACATAGTAAGCGCTTAGCAAATACCATTATCATTATTATTATTTTGCTCCTGGTTTATTCTTCCAGACACTCAGTCTAGTGCCCTGTGATCAGTGGGTGCTCGGGAAATACCACAGATGAGGAAGAGCAGCAGACGAACCAGCCTGCTGGGCCATGTGGGCAAAAGGACCAGGAGACACACAGGTGGTTTGCAGCGGATTGAGCAGATTGAGGTAACTGAGGCACAGAGAAGTTAGGTGACTTGCTCAAAATCACACAGCAGACATGTGGCAGAGCCAGGACTAGAGCCCACGACTTTCTGACTTCCAAGCCTGTTCTCTATCCACTAGGCCATGATGCTTCTCAAAAGATCTGGTCCCTGCCTTCAGGGGGGGTTTATTCTCCAGTGTTTGGTGCCCCTGCAGAACCTGCAGGGTGGCAGGGAAAAGTCTCAGGGATGGATGATCACCCGCATCCAATTCTGGGAGACCCCAGACCACCATGCTTTGGGGGCCCAAAGGATTCAGTGTCGGACTCAGAATCCGACACCGATCCTATAAGAACAGAGGAAACGCTTCAAGACAAGCGTTTTGAAGAACGTTTTAGAGAAGCAGCGTGGCTCAGTGGAAAAAGCACGGGCTTTGGAGTCAGAGGTCATGGGTTCAAATCCCATCTCCACCACTTGGCAGCTGTGTAACTTAGGGCAAGTCACTTAACTTCTCTGGGCCTCAGTTCCCTCCTCTGTAAAATGGGGATGAAGACTGTGAGCTCCATGTGGGACAACCTGATCACCTTGTAAATTCCCCAGCGCTTAGAACAGTGCTCTGCACATAGTAAGCGCTTAATAAATGCCATTATTATTAAGACAGCAAAGCTGTTTGAAAATAAATGTGCAAACCCCCATTACAATTGCTTAGCTGGCTTCTAATGAGTATCCGTCACTAATAAACACTTTAGTAGTGGTGGAACCGCTTCAAGACAGCAAAGCTGATTTGAAAATAAATGTGCAAACCCCCTATTACAATTGCTTAGCTGGCTTCTAATGAGTATCCGTCACTAATAAACATTTTAGTAGTGGCGGAAAGCCCTTTGGGCAATATGGCCACATCAGCACAAGGAGGAGGCCATAATTTACAGCTGGAATGAGGTGGCCCAGCCACATACACTCAGCCGTTCAATCCCATGGGGTCAAAGGGGTCACGGCTTCCCATTCCGATCATCGGTCTTATCGGCCGTGTGACCTTGGGCAAGTCACTTCACTTTGGGCCTCAGTTACCCCATCTGTACAATGGGGATTAAGACTGTGAGCCCCATGTGGGACGTGGACTGTGTCCAACTGGATCTGCTTGTTTCTACCACAGTGCTTAATACAGTGCCTGGCACATAGTAAGCACCTAAATACCATTAAAAAAAAAGACCTGTTAGGGAAGAACTAACTATTGAACATTCACTTCTTTCATGAAACTTAATCATTGAAGAGCTACAGCATGCAGAGCTCTGTACTAGGAGTTTGGGAAAGTACAGCAGAGGGGAAAGGTTCTAATCCCAGCTCCTCCAGTTGTCTGCCGTTTGGCCTTGGGCAAGGCACTTGACTTATCTGTACCTCAGTTAACTCATCTTAAAATGGGGATTAGAGCTGGGAGCCCCATGTGGGACAACAACTGTATTTAATCTGATTATTTTGTAGCTATCCCAGTGCTTAGTAAAGTGCCTGGCATAAAAAAAAA
Organism: Tachyglossus aculeatus; assembly: GCF_015852505.1. Taxonomy (NCBI): domain Eukaryota; kingdom Metazoa; phylum Chordata; class Mammalia; order Monotremata; family Tachyglossidae; genus Tachyglossus; species Tachyglossus aculeatus. The sequence goes on from NC_052079.1 coordinate 4,476,273, forward strand.
TCCCCACCCTCCATTTGAGCTCTCTCTTCGAGGGGGACGATAAAGATGGAAAACTCATCTTCTCCACCACTAGACCAACACCAGTCCAGGTGATTTTTGTCCCAGAACCTGCTTCCGGACAGCAACAGCGAGAGAAAACGTAAGTCCCCAGAGAACAGGAATTGAAGTCTCTTCTTTGGTTCAGTGCCTGACACTCCACTTAACCAACATTGAATAATAATCATTATTAGCCAACTTTAGTAAGCACATGAAAAAGACAAGCTACTAGACCTCAAAGTCTCTTCCCCAGAGAGAACTGAGATCCTATCAGATGGTAAAATGCCTCAAGAAATTTAAGTTTGACAAGTGGAAAGCCATTATATCCCACAAGCGATCAAGAGGAGAGATTGAGCAATTCAGCGCAACCAGGGTGAAATTATTTTAGAATAAAATGAGAATGATGAAACTTGCAGCCCAAATTCATTCATTCAATCGTATTTATTGAGCGCTTACTGTGTGCAGAGCACTGTACTAAGCGCTTGAAAAGTACAACTGGGCAACAGATCAAGACTGCTTTCCTAGGTATAGCACATAGCATCCAGGGGATGCTCAATAATACAACTATCACTACTATTAGCAATTGGGAATGTGTGAACAGAGGCCCAGAGGGTGGGGGAATGGACTTTAGCAACCACAATAAAAAAACTGGAGAATACCCCACACCACAGGACTCTAGACTGTAAACTCCCTAAGGGCAGGGCTTATGACTACTAATTCTACTATATTCTCCTAAGTGCTTAGCGTAGTGCTCTGCACACAATAGGTGCTCAACAAATATTTTGATTGACTGATGGAGTTGTCCAATCTGCAGGATGTAGACACTTTCAACTGCTCAATATCAGTGTCTCTGTGGAGGATTTAAAATGGAGAAGAACCCAATGATAAGAACAAGCGACTCTGTGAGGGGACCCAAAATGCCAGACAATTCTAATGAAAAAAATTAGTTCAACCTTGACAGGGGACAGCATTACTGGAAAATTCAGATAGCCTCTTGGGATTCATGCTTCTCATGTTTAAGTGAGACAAAAAGGAATACTGAACACCGTGAAAGTACATTAATTCAACATGCAAGGAACTGGAAAAAAAAACAGATTTTAAATCATTTTTTCTGGACTAGCCCATGTTTTTTATTAACACCTGGATGACCTAGCCAGGCGAGAGAGAGGAAGTACTCAAATTACACCTTCATCTTAAATAAACCAATATATGTCCCAGTTTTTGTTGAAGAGTTTGAAAGCCACCAGATACAACTTAGAAAGAAAAATTTGCTCTTCAGTAAAACGAGGTTTTAGATAATAAAAAAATTATAAAAAATAATCAGAGAGCGAACTGCCTGACCACTTACAAACTTGTTGGGTTAATCAGGCCAATGTGATTAAACTCTACCCTTCCTCTATTTGCCGGCACTAGCTAGTTGGCTGGCATGACCCGGGAGCTGGCTGAGGTTATAGTATCATTTCTTTCATTTTGATTTTTTAATCTCTAGTGTAGACCGTGAAATGAGAAACAGCAGGGGTGTTTTTAACCACCGGACCTCAGCTTAAATCCCTGTCTTCTTGCAACTTCATCTGACTCGCCATTAAACCTCTTGACTAACTCGTTGACAGGGAATGTGTCTTCCAACTCTGTAATATTGTGCTCTCCCAAGCGCTTAGGACAGCATTCTGCACACAATAAACGCTCAATAAATACCACTGATTGATTGGATAGCTGGTCGGTTGCTCTCTTCTCTAGACTATAAGCTCCTTGTGAGGAGGGTACATGCCTACCAACTCAAGCCAGCTGTGCGACCTTGGGTAAGTCTATTAACTTCTCTGTGCCCCAGTTTACTCTTCTGTAAAATGGGGATTAAGACTGTGAGCCCTATGTGGGGCAAGGACTGTGTCCACCCTGTTTAGTTTGCACTTCACAGAGCGGCTGACACATAGAAAGTGCTTAACAAATTCCACGACAGAAAACAGAACAAAAAAAGCTGTTGTACTCTCCCAAGCGCTTAGTACAGTGCTCAATCAACACAATTAATGATGATGAAGCCCCAAGCTGAGATTGATGCCTTCGGCGGGGACCCTGGGGTCCGGGGGCTCCGTGCTCGGGGCAGAGGCTGCTCGGTTCCTTTAGTCAGTGGTATTTATTCATTCATACAATCGTATTTATTGAGCGCTTACTGTGTGCAGAGCACTGCACTAAGCGCTTGGGAAGTACAAGGTGGTAACATATACCGTGGCTCAGTGGAAAGAGCACGAGCTTTGGAGTCAGAGGTCATGGGTTCAAATCCCAGCTCTGCCAACTGTCAGCTGTGTGACTTTGGGCAAGGCACTTAACTTCTCTGTGCCTCAGTTCCCTCATCTGGAAAATGGGGATGAAGACTGTGAGCCCCCGAAGGACAACCTGATCACCTTGCAACCTCCCCAGCGCTTAGAACAGTGCTTTGCACATAGTAAGCGCTTAATAAATGCCACCATTGTTATTATCATTATATAGAGACCCAGTAGCGGCTCGCAGTCTAGAAGGGGGAGACAGACAACAAAACAACACATTTTAACAAAATAAAATAGAATAATAAATCTGTACAAGTAAAATAAATAGAATAATAAATCTGTCCCAACATCTATACAGGTGCTGTGGGGAGGGGAAGGAGGTAGGGCGGGGGGAAGGGGGAGAGGAAGGAGGGGGCTCAGTCTGGGAAGGCCTCCTGGAGGAGGTGAGCTTTATTGAGCACTTACCGCGCGCAGAGCACTGCACTGAGCGCTTGGGCGAGGACACTGGAACGATCAAGAGGGACATTCCCACCCCGGACTCACCGCAGCCCCCGAAAGCCCAGGGTGAACCAGGAGTCCGTAGGGGCGGGGCGAGTTGGGGCTGGGGCTGGGGCCTCCTCCTCCTCCTCGTCCTCCTCCTTCCCCATCCTGGCGAGGCGCCTCTCCGCCGGCCGGGCCCTCCCTGAGGCCCTGAGGAGGTCCGAGCCATCGGCCCACCAGCCCCCGCAGGCCCTGGGCAGGCTCCCTCCGCCCCAGCCCCCGCCCCAGTCCCTCGCCCCCACACCCCCCGGTCCCGCCCACAAATCCCTCACTCCCGCACCCCCAGCCCCCCATTCCCCTCACTCCCTCACACCCCCATTCCCCTCGCTTCCTCACCCCCAGCCCCCCACATTCCCCTCACTTCCACACCCCAGCCCCCCATTCCCCTCGCTCCCTCACACCCCCATTCCCCTCGCTCCCACACCCCCAGCCCCCCATTCCCCTCACTCCCTCACCCCCAGCCCATTCCCTCCCTCACCCCCGGCCCCCCACAGTCCTCTCACTCCCACACCCCAGCCCCCCCATTCCCCTCACTCCCTCACCCCCAGCCCCCCATTCCCTCCCTCACCCCCAGGCCCCCACATTCCTCTCACTCCCACACCCCCAGTCCCCCATTCCCCTCACTCCCTCACACTCCCATTCCCCACGCCCCCACACCCCCAGTTCCCATTTCCCTCACTCCCACACCCCCAGTTCCCATTCCCCTCACTCCCACGCCCTCAGCCCCCCATTCCCCTCACTCCCACACCCCCAGCCCCCCATTTCCCTCACCCCCACACCCTCAGCCCCCCACATTCCCCTCACTCCCACACCCCCAGCCCCCCATTCCCCTCACTCCCACACCCTCAGCCCCCCATTCCCCTCACTCCCACACCCTCAGCCCCCCACATTCCCCTCACTCCCACACCCCCGGCCCCCATTCCCCTTGCTCCCTCACCCCCAGCTTCCCACATTCCCCTCACTCCCACACCCCAGCCCCCCATTCCCCTCGCTCCCTCACACCCTCATTCCCCTCGCCCCCAGCCCCCAAGTCCCTCCCTCACCCCCCAGCCCCCCACATTCCCCTCACTCCCTCACCCTCATTCTCCCCTTTCCCCTCACTTCCTCACCCCCAGCCCCCCATTCCCCTCACCCCCCAGCCCCCTGAGTCCCCTCACCCCCAGGCCCCACGGCAAGAGCCTGGGCTTTGGAGTCAGAGGTCATGGGTTCAAATCCCGGCTCTGCCAACTGTCAGCTGGGTGACTCTGGGCAAGTCCCTTCGCTTCTCCGGGCCTCAGTTCCCTCATCTGTCAAATGGGGATGAAGACTGTGAGCCCCAGGTGGGACAACCTGATCACCTTGTAACCTCCCCAGGCTTAGAACAGTGCTTTGCACGTAGTAAGCGCTTAATAAATGCCATTATTATTATTATTTGACCCCAAAGCCCGGGCTCTTTCCACTGAGCCATGGTAGCCAGTAGACGCTCAGTGAATATCACTAAAGGAATGAATGAGTGCACAGGGTGAATGGGGCAACTCCCTCCTTCTTCTCCCCTCATGGCTGCTGAGTTTTGTGAGGGAGAAATAGCTCCAGCCTTCAACCGGCTCTGTCTCCTGTGACACCCAGGAGAGTCCAGGTAGGGCTGGAAAGCGCTAAGAGTTCCCCGGGTGGGGCTGAAGAGAGACAAAATTAGGTCCATTAGCTCTTCAAATCCAGGCCTGGAACCAGAGTGTCCTAAATCCCAGCCCCACGCTCTTTCCATTAGACCACACTGCTACCTTTCCCATCCATGCCCAACCCCACCCCGGGTCTGTTCTGCAGACCGGGCATCCCTCTCCCCTTCGGCATCGCTATTTACCTGAACTTGGACAAAATGATCCCTAGAAATCGAGAAGCAGCGTGGCCTAATGGAGAGACCGTGGGACTGGGAATCAGAAGGATCTCTGGTTTTGTGATTCTGTGACCTCTCCGGGGAGCCCGGAACCACAGTCTCTCAGCTCCAGCATGATCCAGGATGGCCCGCAACATGGGCAGGGATGATAACCCGCCTGGGAAAGGAGTGGTTTTGACCCCATGGACCCCCGACAGGAAAAGGACTAACAGCCAGACATTGTTCAGTTGGCTATTTCGAGCTCCGAGTTAGAAAACAGGAATGCCAAGTGGTTTTGGGGTTTTTTTAAATAGTACTTGTTAATTGTTTACTATGAGCCGGGCACCGTACTAAGCACTGTGGTAGTGTAAACTAATCAGGTCGGACAAAGTCTGTGTCCCACATGAGGCACGTGGTCGTAATCCCCGTTTTCACAGAGAATCAATCAATTGTATTTATTGAGTGCTTACTGTGTGCAGAGCACTGTACTACCCTCTTGGGAAGTACAAGTTGGCAACATATAGAGACAGTCGCTACCCAACAGTGGGCTCACAGTCTAGAAGGGGGAGACAGAGAACAAAACAAAACATATTAACAAAATAAAATAAATAGAATAGATATGTACAAGTAAAATAAGTAAATCAATCAATCAATCGTATCTATTGAAATAGAGAAATAGAGCATGGGTCTTGGAGTCAGGATTTCTTGTCTGCTACGTGACCTTGGGCAAGTCACCTCACTTCTCCGTCCCTCAGTTACCTCATCTGTAAAATGGGGATTAAGGCTGTGAGCCCATGTATCTACCCCAGCGCCGAGAACAGTGCCTGGTACATAGTAGAGAAGCAGAGAATAAGAGAAGCAGCGTGGCCCAGTGGAAAGAGCCCGGGCTTTGGAGTCAGAGGTCATGGGTTCAAATCTCGGCTCCGCCAGTTGTCAGCTGCGTGACTTTGGGCAAGTCACTTAACTTCTCTGGGCCTCAATTCCCTCATCTGTAAAGTGGGGATGAAGACTGTGAGCCCCCCGTGGGACAACCTGATCATTTTGTAACCTCCCCAGTGCTTAGAACGGTGCTTTGTACATAGTAAGCACTTAATAAATGCCATTATTATTATTATTATTATTATAGTAAGCACCTAAATACCATAAAAAAGTGACTTGTCCTCCTAGGTCACACAGCCGACAAGTGGTGGAGACAGGATTAGAACTCAGGTCCTCTGACTCCTAGGCCCACACTCTATCCCTTGAGTGTTGCTGCTTTTCGTTCAAATGGGAAATGTCCAATTCCAGTTCTGATCCTGCCAGTCACTTTCCTTGCCCCCTTGATGCTGTCACTGATCTCTCCGCTTCTCTCTCTTCCCGGCAGCAGTGCAGGCGCTCCGAGACTGCCCTGAGCCATGGAGGTCTGGTGTAGTGGCCACAGGGAAGACCTGAAATGGCACAGCCACCCCGAGGGCTCATCTTCCATCCCCGGTGGCCATTTCAAGCCCTGTTTCTGATGTGATGAAAAAACCCTGGGAGATCTATTGGAAAATGGAGGTAAGGTGGGAGTTGGTTTGAGGGGAGTTTCCCCCGATACACTGTGGAAGATTGACCAATTGGGTCTGTTCTCCCGACAAGACTATAAACTCCTAAAAGGCAGGGATTATGTCTTCCAACTGTGTTGTACTCTCCCAAGTGTTTAATACAGTACTCTGCTTACAGTAGGAGCTCAGTAAATCCGACTGATTGAGGGAGCTGTAAATATGAGTTATGTAGCATGTATTGAGCACTCACTGGGGGCAAGGTACTGCACTGAATGCTTGGGAAGTACAAAAGAAGAAATGACAGGTGCCCTGGCCGCAGTGGACTTCCACTCCCAACAAGACTATAAACTCCTAAAAGGCAGGGATTATGTCTTCTAACTGTGTTGTACTCTCCCAAGTGTTTAATACAGTACTCTGCTTATGGTAGGTGCTCAGTAAATCCAACTGATTGAGGGAGCTGTAAATATGAGTTACGAAGCATGCATTGAGCACTCACTGGGGGCAAGGTACTGCACTGAATGCTTGGGAAGTACAAAAGAAGAAATGGCAGGTGCCCTGGCCGCAGTGGACTTCCACTCCCAACAAGACTATAATCTCCTAAAAGGCAGGGATTATGTCTTCAAACTGTGTTGTACTCTCCCAAGTGTTTAATACAGCACTCTGCTTACGGTAGGTGCTCAGTAAATCCGACTGATTGAGGGAGCTGTAAATATGAGTTACGTAGCATGTATTGAGCACTCACTGGGGGCAAGGTACTGCACTGAATGCTTGGGAAGTACAAAAGAGAAATGACAGGTGCCCTGGCCGCAGTGGACTTCCACTCCCAACAAGACTATAAACTCCTAAAAGGCAGGGATTATGTCTTCTAACTGTGTTGTACTCTCCCAAGTGTTAAATACGATACTCTGCTTACAGTAGGTGCTCAGTGAATCCGACTGATTGAGGGAGCTGTAAATATGAGTTACGTAGCATGTATTGAGCACTCACTGGGGGCAAGGTACTGCACTGAATGCTTGGGAAGTACAAAAGAGAAATGACAGGTGCCCTGGCCACAGTGGGCTTCCACTCAGGGCTCACCTGACATGCAGGGCTAGAAAATAGTGCCAAAGAAGCATTGACATTTTACAAGCCAACAGGCCCTGGTACTGTTTAACTGCATCCCTAGACTGAAAAAGCTGCTTTTCATTCATCAGTGATTGGAGAAAGAGAGAGAGAGAGAGAGTGTGTGTGTCAGTGTCAGTGATGGGGTCTCCTCAAATCTAAGATTCTAATTGGAAATGAGAATCATTAATATTCTTAATTTACTTGCATGAAAGGCTTTTATAATGGCACATCGGTTATAAAGATTAGAAAATGAATATTGGAAAATATTAGTTCATTAGAAAATAAAATTGGATTCTGGCTCAGATTAATGCAAAGGTCATGTGGTCTCCCAGGAAGAGGTATCTCTATCTGAGCTTTTGCATTAATAAAGTCGTATCTATTCTAGAGAAGCAGCGTGGCTCAGTGGAAAGAGTATGGGCTTTGGAGTCAGTGGGCGTGGGTTCAAATCCCGGCTCCGCCAGTTGTCAGCTGTGTGACCTTGGGCAAGTCACTTAACTTCTCTGGGCCTCAGTTACCTCCACTGTAAAATGGGGGTTGACTGTGAGCCCCCCGTGGGACAACCTGATCCCCTTGTATCCCCCCAGCGCTTAGAACAGTGCTTTGCTCATAATAAGCGCTTAATAAATGTCATTATTATTATTATTATTATTTATTCCCTGCAGGGATTAAATTTATTTCTACAGCAACAGCATCATGGGTTGCAAAGCCAGTGTAGTGATTTCTTGCTGAAGGGACCCGGAGGTGAAAAATTCATCTTGGTTACCCAGGCGACTCTAACAAAGAGGAAGCTTAGTTTTATGGCAATTAAATGGGGAGGGTGATTGATTGTTTTAATGCCTCTGGACAGGCAGGAAAAATGGACAGGCAAGCCCAAAGTGTGCTACCTAGAGCGAACACGTCGTGGCAGCAGAAAACCGAAGAGGAGTTACACCAGTGATTATTACCAACTGGATTTCTAAATTTTATTTAGAAATTCACACGTCTTCTAGCGGATTTTTTAAGGCAAATCATCATCATCATCATCAATCGTATTTACTGAGCTCTTGGGAAGTACAAATTGGCAACATATAGAGACAGTCCCTACCCAACAGTGGGCTCACAGTCTAAAAGGGGGAGACAGAGAACAAAACCAAACATACTAACAAAATAAAATAAATAGAATAGATATGTACAAGTAAAATAAATAAATAAATAGAGTAATATGGCAAATGTCAAAAAGACTTTTTTCTTCCCTCTATCCTTTAATTTACTACTGACCTGCTTTTTCTTTTATTGTGGCCTAGTGAAAAGAGCATAGTCCTGGGAGTCAAAGGATCTAGGTTCTAATCCTGGCTCTGCCAATGCTGGCTGTGTGCCCTTGGGCAAATCACTTAAATTCTCTCTGCCTCAGTTTCCTTATATGTAAAACTGTGGTTCAATACCTGTCCTTGCTCCTACCTAGATTGTGAGCCCCATATGGGACAGGAACTGTGTCTGACCTGATGAATTTGTATCTACCCCAGCGCTTAGAACAGTGTTCTATTTATTTATTACTCTATTTATTTATTTATGTATTTATTTATGTATTTATTTATTTATTTATTTATTACTCTATTTATTACTCTATTTATTTATTACTCTATTTATTTATTTATTACTCTATTTATTGATTACTTCAGTTATTTATTTATTATTACTCTATTTATTACTCTATTTATTTATTTATTACTCTATTTATTTATCATTACTCTATTTATTTATTGCTCTATTTATTACTCCATTTATTTATTTATTTATTTATCATTACTCTATTTATTTATTTATTTTACTTGTACATATCTATTCTATTTTATTTTGTTAATATGTTTGGTTTTGTTCTCTGTCTCCCCCTTCTAGACTGTGAGCCCACTGTTGGGTAGGGACTGTCTCTATATGTTGCCAACTTGTACTTCCCAAGCGCTTAGTACAGTGCTCTGCACAAAGTAAGCGCTCAATAAATACGATTGATTGATTGATTGCCTACCACCTATAAGCATTTAGCAAATGCCATCATCGTCATCCTCATCATCATTATGATCGTTATTTCCCCATTTAGTGTTTAACTTCCTCATCTTTCTATCATCTGTGTGTTTTTATTTGTTTCCTTTTGGAACTTTGGAACAATATTATTCAAGTTGAAGTTAGTTATTTGGGGGATTTTCTCTCCCAGGAAAATAGAGCAAAATGGGACAGCTCCCTGGTGAGGGAGCTGAGTTTCATCATTTCTTCAAGGGTCACAACTCCACAGGGTTTTTCCGGGAGGCACATAGTGAGCGCTTAGTAAATAACATAAACAAACAAAAAACGAACACAAAGGGAGGGGTGCAGAGCAGCAGATTATGCGAATGGAAAAGAAAAAAGAGAGTCTTCCTCTCATCTCAGAGATCCCTTTTCCCCGCTGACAATAATAATGCTGGTGACTTTATTAAGTGTCAAAAATGCTGTACTAGGGGTAGGAAGGAAGTCATCCGATCAGACCCAGGCCCTGGCCTATGTGGTACCTTCAATCTAAGAGATGGGGTAAGCAGCTGCTGTCTTATCCCCATTTTGCAGAAGAGAAAACTGAGGCCTAGGAAGGTTAAGTGGCTGTGATCGAGCTGGGACTAAAAGCCTGGTCTCCTGGCTCTCATCCTGTGCTCTTTTCACCAGGTTACGCTGCTTCCCAATGGCTGTTCAGGGCCACCCACCTCTGGCAAACGAAATAAGTATCGAACATCTGTCCTCCTCCCCATTGCCAGGCTCTGAGAGCAGAGTTCCCCAGTTCCAGCCCTTTTCTGAGAAAGGCGAACCCGACAGCCTCCCGAACCAACGAACACAAAGGGAGGGGTGCAGAGCAGCAAATTATGCGAATGGTAAAGAAAAAAGAGAGTCTTTCTCTCATCTCAGAGATCCCTTTTCCCGCTGACAATAATAATGCTGGTGACTTTATTAAGTGTCAAAAATGCTGTACTAGGGGTAGGAAGGAACTCATCCGATCAGACCCAGGCCCTGGCCTATGTGGTGCCTTCAATCTAAGAGATGGGGAAAGCGGCTGTCTTATCCCCATTTTACAGAAGAGAAAACTGAGGCCTAGGAAGGTTAAGTGGCTCTGATCGAGCTGGGACTAAAAGCCTGGTCTCCTGGCTCTCATCCTGTGCTCTTTTCACCAGGTTACAGTGCTTCCCAATGGCTGTTCAGGGCCACCCACCTCTGGCAAACGAAATAAGCATCGAACATCTGTCCTCCTCCCCATTGCCAGGCTCTGAGAGCAGAGTTCCCCAGTTCCAGCCCTTTTCTGGGAAAGGCGAAACCCAACAGCCTCCCGAACCAAGGGGAGCTGAAATAAGCCGAGTCAAACGCAGGGCTTTAGTGTCAAGGAAGGGGGTAGAGAATTTAGGGCACCCCTGGGGTGAAGCTGGAGGATTTCTTTTCAAAGGGAGAAATGGAGTGGCACAAATAGCTCCCCTCCCACTCCAGAGGGTCGGTCAGTGTGTCCCCGTCTGGCCGCATACCAGCATTCTGTCGTGTCAGATGTGGCCTCTCCTCCCTCCCTCCCCGTCCCCCCCCCGGACAGGCCTCTGCTCAATCTCTCACCTCCAATCCCAAGGAGAGGCAGATAAAGGATACAAAGTCTGTCCATCTTTTCCCCAAATTAAGACTGCTGCTCCCAGGCTGCTTCTCTTCACCTCCTCCAGGAGGCCTTCCCATACTGAGCCCCTTCCTTTCTCTCCCCCTCGTCCCCCTCTCCATCCCCCCATCTTACCTCCTTCCCTTCCCCACAGCGCCTGTATATATGTATATATATTTGTACATATTTATTACTCTATTTATTTATTTATTTGACTTGTATATATCTATTCTATTTATTTTATTTTGTTAGTATGTTTGGTTTTGTTTTTTTTTTCTCTGTCTCCCCCTTGTAGACTGTGAGCCCAATGCTGGGTAGGGACTGTCTCTATATGTTGCCAATTTGTACTTCCCAAGCACTTAGTACAGTGCTCTGCACATAGTAAGCGCTCAATAAATATGATTGTTTGATTGATTGATTCTCTTTCCACTAGGCCACAGATGAGGACTCGTGCCAGGGTCTGGGGGATATGGGGGTGGATCCGTGAAGTAATTCCAAGCCTGGGTTTTCAGCCTTTCTTAAGAACCGTGAGTGAGTGGCAGTGAGGCCTAATGGATACAGCACAGGCCTGAGAGTCAGAAATCAATCAGTCAATCGTATTTATTGAGCGCTTACCGTGTGCAGAGCACTGGACTAAGCGCTTGGGAAGTACAAGTTGGCAACATATAGAGACAGTCCCTACCCAACGGTGGGCTCGCAGTCTAAAAGGGGGAGACGGAGAACAAAACCAAACATACTAACAAAATAAAATAAATAGAATAGATATGTACAAGTAAAATAAATAAATAAATGAATAGAGTAATAAATATGTACAAACATATATACAGGTGCTGTGGGGAAGGGAAGGAGTTAAGATGGGGGGATGGAGAGGGGGACGAGGGGGAGAGGAAGGAAGGGGCTCAGTCTGGGAAGCTCGGGGGGGTCCCAGAAAGACCTGGGTTCTAATGCCGGCTCTGCTATTTGTCTGCTGTGTGACTTTGGGCAAGTCACTTAACTTCTCTGTGCCTCAGTTACCTCATCTGTACAATGGGGATTAAGACTGTGAGTCCATGTGGAACAGGGACGGTGTCCAACCTGATTGCCTTGTATCTATCCCAGCGCTTAGTTCAGTGCCTGGCATATAGTAAGTGCTTAACAAATACCATAAAAATATAATAATAATAATAATGTGGCATTTAAGCGCTTACTACATACCAGGCTCTGTTCATTCAATTGTATTTATTGAGTGCTTACTGTGTGCAGAGCACTGTACTAAGCGCTTGGGAAGTCCAAGTTGGCAACATATAGAGACAGTCCCTACCCAACAACAGGCTCACAGTCTAGAAGGGGGCAACAGACAACAAAACAAAACATGTGGACAGGTGTCAAGTCATCAGAACAAATAGAATTAAAGCTAAAAATAGAATTAAAGCTGCTTGGGTGGATATAAGCAATTTGGGTTGGACACAGTCCCTGTCCCACAAGAGGCTCACAGTCTCAATCCCCATTTTACAGATGAGGGAACTAAGGCCAAAGAGAATAATAATAATAATGATGGTATTTGTTAAGCACTTACTATGTGCCAAGCACTGTTCTAAGCACTGGGGGATACAAGGCGATCAGGTTATCCCACATGGGGCTCACAATCTTAATCCCCATTTTACAGATGAGGTAACTGAGGCCCAGAGAAGTGAAGTGACTTGCCCAAAGTCACACAGCTGACAACTGGCGGTGCGGGGATTTGAACCCACGACCTCTGACTCCAAAGACCAGGGTCTTCCCACTGGGCCAGGCTGAAGTGAAGCGACTTGCCCAAGGTCGCACAGCAGACAAGTGGCAGAGCTGGAATTAGAACCCATGATCTGCCGACTCCGAGGCGGTGCGTACTATACCACGCAACAAAAAACTGTGCCACTGCAGTCGTAGAATTTCACCCGAAATTTTTCTCCATTTTATAGTCCCTCCCTGGCTCCCATCTTCATCCAGACCCCTCCCCAACTCAACTGCCTCCCCACCACACACAAACACACACCACACACGTACACACTTGCCTTTCTTAAGCGGATAGCTGGAGCAGGTGTCAAAAGAAAACAGTGGGCTAGGGAGGAGAGCCCCCCATCCACCTGCTCCCCAAGAGTCTCCATTATCCCTTCCTGTTGTCTGCATTAATGGATGTCCACCCCCCAGAGCAATTTGAAGTACCCTGGGTTGCTAACCCCGGTTGACAACCTCTTCTGGAGAGGAAGAAACTGCCAGAATTGGGGGCAGATTGAATGGAGGGAGGAAGGAAGAAAGAGGGGCGGGACCAAGTGAGAGAGGAGTCACAAATTGCACCCAATTTGGGGGCTTTTGGAAGAAGAGAATGGAGGGACCGTGGACAGGGAGGGGAGGGTTAAGAAGAGAAGGTGGCCGGGAGAATAGGAACTCAGTTTGGCCCATATTAAGTGCTGTCAGCACATCATCTAGTTGGATGAAACACTTGATACGTCGTCTCTTACCTAACATTGGTTTCAAATTTAGACCATCTAGTGTTTTTAATTTGCTAATTGCGTACATTTTATCCGCTAAGTGGATACAACAAACCCCAGTGAAATACAAACCTCATAACTGAAGCAACCCTGGCCCTTTGAAAATTACTTGGCAAAAAAAAAAAATCAATTTAATAGGATTGGGGAAAATGTTAACTCTCAGATCTCTTGGGTCCACCTTGAAACTGACCCCTGGGTTCACTCGGTGGTATTTATGGAGCGTCTGCTGTGTACGCGGCACTGTTCTTAACATTTGGGGGAGTACAGTTAGTGATGAGCTTGGGCCTGGTAATAATAATAATAATAATAATAATGGCATTTGTTAAGCGCTTACTTTGTGCCAAGCACTGTTCTAAACGCTGGGGTAGACACAAAGTGATCAGGCTATCCCACGTAGGGCTCACAGTCTTTGTCCCCATTAAGCCACGCTACTGATCTGTACTTCCCAAGAGCTTAGTACAGTGCTCTGCACACAGTAAGCGCTCAATAAATGGGATTGAATGAATGAATGAATGATCTGGTCGGACCCAATCCCTGTCCCACAGGGGGCTCATAATCTAGGTAGGAGGGACAATAGGTTTTGAATCCCTGTTTTACGGATGAGGAAACCGAGGCACAGAGAAGACACGTGATTTGGCAAGGTCACACAGCAGACAACTGGCAGAGGCAGGATTAGAACCCAGGTCCTCTGGAGAAGCAGCGTGTTTCATAGGAAAGAGGCCAGGCGTGGGAGTCAGAGGTCATGGGTTCTAGTCCCACCTCCGCCACTTGTCAGCTGTGTGACTTTGGGCAAGTCACTTCACTTGTCTGGGCCTCAGTTCCCTCATCTGGAAAATGGGGATGAAGACTGTGACCCCCACGTGGGACAGTCTGATCACCTTGTAACCTCCCCAGCGTTTAGAACATTCATTCATTCATTCATTCAATCGTATTTATTGAGCGCTTCCTGTGTGCAGAGCACTGTACTAAGCGCTTGGGAAGTACAAGTTGGCAACATATAGAGACGGTCCCTACCCAAAAGCGGGCTCACAGTGCTTGGCATATAGTAAGTGCTTAACAAATGCCGTTATTATTATTACCCCAGCGCTTAAAACAGCGCTTGACTCATATTGGAGAGGGGGGTTCTAATAAATACTGTCCCGAGGACGCCGATAAGGCAGACTCCCCAGGCTCAGCTGTGTGACTTTGGGCAAGTCACTTAACTTCTCTGTGCCTCAGTTCCCTCATCTGTAAAATGGGGGATTAAGACTGTGAGCCCCACGTGGGACAACCTGATCACCTTGTATCCCCCCCTCCAGCGCTTAGAACAGTGCTTTCCATTTAGTAAGCGTTTAACGAACACCAACATTATTATTATTATTATTCGGTTGTGTTTTCCGCTGCGGTTAGTGCAGGGCGGCGCCGGCCGCTCGGTAGATGCTGTGGGTTGAGGGCGGGAGGGAGATAGCATAGAGCTTTAATTCTATTTATTAAAAAATAATAATAATAATGGCATTTATTAAGCGCTTACTATGTGCAAAGCACTGTTCTGACACCTGTCTCCATGTTTTGTTGTCTGTCTCCCCCTTCTAGACTGTGAGCCCGTTGTGGGGTAGGGACCGTCTCCATCTGTTGCCGACTTGGACTTCCCAAGCGCTTAGTCCAGTGCTCTGCACACAGCAAGCGCTCAATAACAGTGCTTTGCACATAGTAAGCGCTTAATAAATGCCATTATTATTCATTATTACTATTAATAAATACGATTGACTGAATGAATGAATGAGTGTGAGCCCGTTATTGGGTAGGGACCGTCTCTATCTGTTGCCGACTTGTACTTCCCAAGCGCTCAGTCCAGTGCTGTGCACACAGCAAGCGCTCAATCAATATAATTGAATGAATGAATGAATGAGTGAATGAATGAATGAATGAATGAATGAATGAGAGCGGGAGGGGCCGGGGGTCGACGGCGGGACAGGAGAGACCCCTTTTAGACTGTGAGCCCACTGTTGGGTAGGGACTGTCTCTATATGTTGCCAATTTGTACTTCCCAAGCGCTTAGTACAGTGCTCTGCACATAGTAAGCGCTCAATAAATACGATTGATGATGATGATGATGATGATGAGAACGAGGCCCAGTGAGGAGGTGAGCGGCGGCAGAGGAGCCGAGGGTGCGGGCTGGGCTGGAGAAGGACAGAAGGGAGGTGAGGGAGGAGGGGCTGAGGTGATGGATGGACAGCCTGGAAGCCCAGAGTGAGGAGTTTTTGCTTGAGTCGTAATAATAATAATAATCATAATCATAATAATGATGATGACATTTATTAAGCGCTTACTGTGTGCAAAGCACTGTTCTAATTCGTAGGTTGACAGGCAACCACTGGAGATAGAGAAGCAGCGTGGCTCAGTGGCAAGAGCTTTGGCTTTGGAGTCAGAGGTCATGGGTTCAAACCCCAGCTCCACCAATTGTCAGCTGTGTGACTTTGGGCAAGTCACTTCGGTTCTCTGGGCCTCAGTTCCCTCATCTGTCAAATGGGGATTAATAATAACAGTAATAATGGCATTTATTAAGCACTTATGATGTGCAAGGCACTGTTCTAAGCGCTGGGGAGGTTACCAAGTGATCAGGTTGTCCCACATGGGGCTCACAGTCTTAATCCCCATTTTACGGATGAGGTAACTGAGGCCCAGAGAATCAATCAATCAATCAATCAATCATATTTATTGAGTGCTTACTGTGTGCAGAGCACTGTACTAAGCGCTTGGGAAGTACAAGTTGGCAACATATAGAGACGGTCCCTACCCAACAGTGGGCTCACAGTCTAGAAGGGGGAGACAGAGAACAAAACCAAACATATTAACAAAATAAAATAAATAGAATAGATATGTACAAGTAAAATAAATAAATAAATAGAGTAATAAATACGTACAAACATATATACATATCTACAGGTGCTGTGGGGGAGGGAAGGAGGTAAGACGGGAGGGATGGAGAGGGGGACGAGGGGGAGAGGAGGGAAGGGGCTCAGTCTGGGAAGGCCTCCTGGAGGAGGTGAGCTCTCAGTAGGGCCTTGAAGGGAGGAAGTGAAGTGACTTGCCCAAAGTCACACAGCTAGCAAGTGGCGGAGCTGGATTTGAACCCACAACCTCTGACTCCAAGGCCCGGGCTCTTTCCACTGAGCCACGCTGCTTAAGACTGTGAACCCCTGGTGGGACAGCCTGGTCATCTTGTATCCCCCCCCCCCAGCGCTTAGAACAGTGCTTCGCACATAGTAAGCGCTTCACAAATGCCGTCATCATCATTATTATTATTATTACTATTATTATTTCTTCTTCCCCGCCCAATCATTGGCTCCTCCCCCGGCCTTTGGCCCCGCCCCTTCACCTCCGCTCCCATTGGCTCCTCCCCCTGGCCTCGACCCCGCCCCCTTCCCGCCCCCGGCTCCTCCCCTGCCCTCGGCCCCGCCCACCGGTCCCCGCCCAATCACTGGCTCCTCCCCCCGTCCCTCGGCCCCGCCCCTCGCCCTCGGCCCGGCTCCTCCCCCTGCCCTCGAGCCCGCCCCCTTCCTCTTCCCCGCCCTCGGCTCCTCCTCCCCCCTCCCTCGGCCCCGCCCCTTCCTCCGCTCCTGCCCCCCCGCCCCCTTCCTCCCCCTTCCTCCCTCTGTCATTGGTTCCGCCGTCGCCCTTGGCCCCGCCCCCTCCACCTCCCCCTTCCCCCGCCCTGGGCCCCTCTCCTGCGATTGGCCCCCCCCGGGCTCCTCCCCCCGCCCTGGGCCCCGCCCCCCATCTCCCCGCCTTGGCCCCGCCCCCTCCACCCCCCCGACCTGGTCCCCATTCCTGCAATTGGCCCCCCCGGGCTCCTCCCCCCGCCCTTGGCCCCTCCCCATCCAGCTCCCCGCCCTGGACCCCGCCCCCTTCCCCTCCAGCCCTGGGCCCCTCTCCTGTGATTGGCCCCTCCGGGCTCCTCCCCCCGCCCTTGGCCCCGCCCCCTCCACCTCCCCGCCCTGGTCCCCGCCCCCTTCCTCCTCCCCCCCCGCCCTGTTACCCTCTCCTGCCATTGGCCCCCCCGGGCTCCTCCCCCCGCCCTTCTCCCCGCCCCCTGCATCTCCCCGCCCTGGTCCCCGCCCCCTTTCTCCCCCCCCCCCCCGCCCCGGGCCCCTCTCCTGCCATTGGCCCCCCGGGCTCCTCCCCCCGCCCTGGGCCCCGCCCCTCCTCCTCCCCGCCCTGGGCCCCGCCCCCTTTCTCCCCCCCACGCCCCGGGCCCCTCTCCTGCCATTGGCCCCCCCCCCGGGCTCCTCCCCCCGCCGCCCTGGTCCCCTCTCCTGCCATTGGCCCCCCCGGACTCCTCCCCCCTCCCTTGGCCCCGCCCCTTCCAGCTCCCCGCCCTTGGCCCCGCCCCCTCCCGGGGCCCCTCTCCTGTCATTGGCCCCCCCGGGTCCCGGCCCCGCCCCCTTGGCCCCGCCCCCTCCGGCCCCTCCCCGGGTCCCCGCGCCCGCCGGCTCAGGCCGCCTCCGTCTGAAGCCTCGCGGTCCCGGCCCCGGCTCCGGTCCCGGTCCCGCCAACGCCGGGCGGACGGACGGACGGACGGACGGACGGACGGACGGACGGACGGGCGTGGGGACCCGGAGGGCAGCGGGCGGACAGAGGAGCGCGCCCCCCTTCGGTCGGCCCCCGTTGCGGGGATGTGAGCCCGAGGCCGGGCCGCCGGGCAGCGGGTGAGCCGCCGGGCCGGGGGCGGGAAGGGGGGGACGGGGAGGGGAGGGGTCCGGCCCGGTCCGCGGCGGCCCGCAGCCCCCCCGCCCCCCCCGGCCTTACATATGGAAATGACGGTGGTGCCGGCCCCCCCCCGCCCCCTTGTGCCCTTTTGCAGGCCGCTCTCCCGGCCCCGCCGCCTCCCGCCTCCGCCTCCCGCCGCCCGGCATCGTCCCGCCTCCGACCCGCTCCCCAAAGGGCGGCCCCCTCGGCTGGCCGCAGGGGCCCGGCCTCCGGGGAAGGACCCCCCAAGGTAGGCGGGCGGGGGGCGCGGGGGGCGCGGGGACAGGGCCCGGGAACCCCCCCTAGACTGTAAGCGCGATGTGGGCAGGGATTGTCCCTCTTTATTGCCGCGGTGTCCTTTCCGAGCGCTTAGTACGGTGCTCCCGCACACAGTAAGCGCTCGAGAAACACGATGGAGTGAACGAAAGGCCGGGCCGGGGGACAGGGCCCGGGAAACCCCCTAGACTGTAAGCGCGATGTGGGCAGGGGTTGTCCCTCTTTATTGCCGCGGTGTACTTTCCGAGCGCTTAGTACGGTGCTCCCGCACACAGTAAGCGCTCGAGAAATACGATGGAGTGAACGAAAGGCCGGGCCGGGGGGACAGGGCCCGGGAAACCCCCTAGACTGTAAGCGCGATGTGGGCAGGGATTGTCCCTCTTTATTGCCGCGGTGTCCTTTCCGAGCGCTTAGTACGGTGCTCCCGCACACAGTAAGCGCTCGAGAAACACGATGGAGTGAACGAAAGGCCGGGCCGGGGGACAGGGCCCGGGAAACCCCCTGGACTGTAAGCGCGATGTGGGCAGGGGTTGTCCCTCTTTATTGCCGCGGTGTACTTTCAGAGCGCTTAGTACGGTGCTCCCGCACACAATAAGCGCTCGAGAAACACGATGGAGTGAACGAAAGGCCGGGCCGGGGGGACAGGGCCCGGGAAACCCCCTAGACTGTAAGCGCGATGTGGGCAGGGATTGTCCCTCTTTATTACTGCGGTGTACTTTCAGAGCGCTTAGTACGGTGCCCCCGCACACAATAAGCGCTCGAGAAATACGATGGAGTGAAAGAAAGGCGGGGGCCGGGAGACAGGGCCCGGGAACCCCCCTAGACTGCAAGCGCGTTGTGGGCAGGGATTGTCCCTCTTTATTGCAGCGGTGTACTTTCAGAGCGCTTAGTACGGTGCCCCCGCACACAATAAGCGCTCGAGAAATACGATGGAGTGAAAGAAAGGCGGGGGCCGGGAGACAGGGCCCGGGAACCCCCCTAGACTGCAAGCGCGTTGTGGGCAGGGATTGTCCCTCTTTATTGCAGCGGTGTACTTTCAGAGCGCTTAGTACGGTGCCCCCGCACACAATAAGCGCTCGAGAAATACGATGGAGTGAAAGAAAGGCGGGGGCCGGGAGACAGGGCCCGGGAACCCCCCTAGACTGCAAGCGCGTTGTGGGCAGGGATTGTCCCTCTTTATTGCAGCGGTGTACTTTCAGAGCGCTTAGTACGGTGCTCCGCACACAATAAGCGCTCGGGAAATACGATGGAGTGAACGAAAGGCCGGGCCGGGGCCGGGGGCTTTTCCGGGTGGCTCGGAGTTAGTTGCCGCAGCAAGGAATGTGAGCCCACCGTTGGGTAGGAACAGTCTCTATATGTTGCCAGCTTGGACTTCCCGAGCGCTTAGTACAGTGCTCTGCACACAGTAAGCGCTCCATAAATACGATTGAATGAATGAATGAAAGGAATGTATCGTGTTTCCGCCGCCGGCGATGGGATGCGGGGGCTGGAAACGCATCTCGGGTTGCCAAGGACACGGTGGACCTGATCGCGCATCCCCCGAAACCCTCCCCAACCTCCTCCACCAGAGGCAGGGAGCTGGAAGCCAAACGGCCGTCGGTGGCAGGGAAAAGGAGGTAGGTGGGGAATAGTCAATCCATCAGCGGTATTTATTCATTCGGTCGTATTTATTGAGCGCTTACTGTTTGCAGAGCACTGGACTAAGCGCTTACTGTTTGCAGACCACTGGACTAAGCGCTTACTGTTTGCAGAGCACTGGACTATGCGCTTACTGTTTGCAGAGCACTGGACTATGCGCTTACTGTTTGCAGAGCACTGGACTAAGCGCTTACTGTTTGCAGAGCACTGGACTAAGCGCTTACTGTTTGCAGAGCATTGGACTAAGCGCTTACTGTTTGCAGAGCATTGGACTAAGCGCTTACTGTTTGCAGAGCATTGGACTAAGCGCTTACTGTTTGCAGAGCACTGGACTAAGCGCTTACTGTTTGCAGAGCACTGGACTAAGCGCTTACTGTTTGCAGGGCACTGGACTAAGCGCTTACTGTTTGCAGGGCACTGGACTAAGCGCTTACTGTTTGCAGAGCACTGGACTAAGCGCTTACTGTTTGCAGGGCACTGGACTAAGCGCTTACTGTTTGCAGGGCACTGGACTAAGCGCTTACTGTTTGCAGAGCACTGGACTAAGCGCTTACTGTTTGCAGAGCACTGGACTAAGTGCTTACTGTTTGCACAGCACTGGACTACGTGCTTACTGTTTGCAGAGCACTGGACTAAGCGCCTACTGTTTGCAGGGCACTGGACTAAGCGCTTACTGTTTGCAGAGCACTGGACTAAGCGCTTACTGTTTGCACAGCACTGGACTAAGCGCTTACTGTTTGCACAGCACTGGACTACGTGCTTACTGTTTGCAGAGCACTGGACTAAGCGCCTACTGTTAGCAGGGCACTGGACTAAGCACTTACTGTTTGCAGGGCACTGGACTAAGCACTTACTGTTTGCAGGGCACTGGACTAAGCGCCTACTGTTTGCAGAGCACTGGACTAAGCGCTTACTGTTTGCAGGGCACTGGACTAAGCGCTTACTGTTTTCAGGGCACTGGACTAAGCGCTTACTGTTTGCAGGGCACTGGACTAAGCGCTTACTGTTTTCAGGGCACTGGACTAAGCGCTTACTGTTTTCAGGGCACTGGACTAAGCGCTTACTGTTTGCAGGGCACTGGACTAAGCGCTTACTGTTTGCAGAGCACTGGACTAAGTGCTTACTGTTTGCAGAGTGCTGGACTAAGCGCTTACTGTTTGCAGGGCACTGGACTAAGCGCTTACTGTTTGCAGAGCACTGGACTAAGCGCTTACTGTTTGCAGAGCACTGGACTAAGCGCTTACTGTTTGCACAGCACTGGACTACGTGCTTACTGTTTGCAGAGCACTGGACTAAGCGCCTACTGTTTGCAGGGCACTGGACTAAGCGCTTACTGTTTGCAGAGCACTGGACTAAGCGCTTACTGTTTGCAGAGCACTGGACTAAGCGCTTACTGTTTGCAGAGCACTGGACTAAGCGCTTACTGTTTGCAGAGCACTGGACTAAGTGCTTACTGTTTGCAGGGCACTGGACTAAGCGCTTACTGTTTGCAGAGCACTGGACTAAGCGCTTACTGTTTGCAGGGCACTGGACTAAGCGCTTACTGTTTGCAGAGCACTGGACTAAGCGCTTACTGTTTGCAGAGCACTGGACTAAGCGCTTACTGTTTGCACAGCACTGGACTAAGCGCTTACTGTTTGCAGAGCACTGGACTACGTGCTTACTGTTTGCAGAGCACTGGACTAAGCGCCTACTGTTTGCAGGGCACTGGACTAAGCACTTACTGTTTGCAGGGCACTGGACTAAGCGCTTACTGTTTTCAGGGCACTGGACTACGCTTACTGTTTGCAGGGCACTGGACTAAGCACTTACTGTTTGCAGGGCACTGGACTAAGCGCTTACTGTTTGCAGAGCACTGGACTAAGTGCTTACTGTTTGCAGAGTGCTGGACTAAGAAGCGCTTACTGTTTGCAGGGCACTGGACTAAGCACTTACTGGATGCAGAGCGCTGTCATTAAGCTCCTGGGAGCGTCCAGTCCAGCAGAATTGGCAGACAGAACTTCCCTGCCCATAACGAACTCACGGTATTGATCTCTTTTTGGAAATAAGTCTGTACCTAGGCTGTCATTAAGCTCCTGGGAGAGTCCAGTCCAGCAGAATTGGCAGACACACCGTCCCTGCCCATAACGAGCTCACGGTATTGACCTCTTTCTGGAAATAAGTCTGTACCCAGATTGAGGAGCCGAGCTCGAGGCGGCAGTTGTGCAGTTGGGAATTCTTTTTCAGGCTTTTGGGAAGGTTTTAAAAGAGGAGTGGAATCGGTGCCCATCCTGGAATGTCTAAGGAAAGAGGCAGATGGGAGGGAGAGAGAGTTGGGGGATGGAACAGAAGCATCCTCTCCAGCACTGCATGAAAGCCGGGAATGTGATATTAGCCAAACTGGAGTGCGCAGTGTTGGCGACTGAAAATTCCAGGCCTTCGTGAGCAGGGAATGTTTTCTGAGACTGCGACGTCTTCCTTGGACGACAGAAACGGCCATTCCTGCTCCCAGTTAAATTCATTCAATCGTATTTATTGAGCGCTTACTGTGTGCAGAGCACTGTACTAAGCGCTTAACTGATGGTGTGGGCTGAGCCATTTGTTCCTGGCCCAGCAATGATAAATCTGGGTTAAGGTGGAAACAGAATGAGAGCCGAGGGAGATTGTTCGGCCCTCTAAGTAACCGTTGCCGATTTCCAGACAAAGTAACTATTATGTGATCATTCCGCTTTGACTGTGTGTGAAAGTCAGTGTGTCATTTTGAAGGTTGCCGCCGAGTGCTGGAGACAAACCCGACTACCGAATTAGAAAATCAATACAGACGGCACGTTGTCTTGAAATGTCGATCGACGACACCGTTCAAATTTTTAGGCTGATTATTTTGGGAAAGTCCATTAAGGAGTAAATAGCGAGAAAAGTGGTATTTAGGTCTGCCTACAGCCATGATGGAGTTCCAGCTGCTCCGTAAATATCCGTCTCCACCGTCTTTGGGGGAAGCACTTAGTGACTTTTAGACCTTTTATCCTCAATCAGGGTACGTTTTTGACCCGCTTTATCGCGTGGCCCCGCTCGATGGTAATGGAAGCCACGTCGATGGTTCAGTGCTGTGGTGAAGGGTGACTCGAAGGGGATTATGGCGATTCCTAGGATGTCTAAGGACAAAGAATGTAGGGCAGGCCGAAACACTGAGCTCGTTCCATAAACACCCACGCAGATGAGCAAGTGACTGTCACGAAGCAGGTCATCGTTTGGGCGTGAGGAACCTGGACCTGCCGTGGTCCACTCGTCCGTCGGTAGAGGCTTGGATGCGATCCAGCATTTAGAGGGGGTCCCTAATCTAAATAGCTCGGGAAACGTAGGGACTCGTCTAAGTACTAAAATGGGTTTGAAAGCAAACAAAGACACTACCATTAGTGAGAACACCGCTTTAAGGAATGTCCGACCATAAACGGAGAACGATAGCGTGTAGAAGACAATGAGCACAAGTCTTGCATCAAAAATTTCAGGGTCTATCATTTTAATGGGGCCTAGGCACAATAGGGAGTGGTCTCGGTCTCGGCCTGCTATTATCCGTTGTATCAAAGGAACTCACGGGGAGGGGAATTGAACAGGGGAAGGACTTGTGAGCAGTCGATTTTCCCGTCAAAGAACATCTTTCCCGGCTTTTGTCAAAATAGGTCCAATTTTCTGTTTCACTGAAATGGGTTTAAAAATACAATCCGCTCCATCAGTTAATAGTGGTGCCAATTATATAATAATAATTTGTCGGTTTGTATTGCATCTCTGGTAGTTTTACAGTGATAAAGCACTGTCCGGGTCAGTCTGCCCCACTTCTGAGAAGTGGTAAAATTAAACTGCTCTCACTCCAGTTTTTATGGGGCTTAAAACTGGTTCTGAATTTTTAAAAACGACCAAGGTAATTCAGCTTGGATTCTTACCACAAGCCCACTGTTGGGTAGGGACTGTCTCTACATGTTGCCAACTTGTACTTCCCAAGCACTTAGTACAGTGCTCTGCACACAGTAAGCGCTCAATAAATACGATTGATTGATTGATTGATTGATTGACTTAGCCTCAGTTAGCTAGATCTGGGCTGGAGCGGTCAGATTCTGCCTCAATTCTGATTTCTCTATCTTTCAAAAATGATTCCAGCAGTGCCCGGTACAGACACTCGGTAAATACATTTGAGGAGGGCTGAGTGCGGGCGATGATCTTGCTTGGAAATTATTAAGAAGCCCCTTCATTGTCCAGCTAATCACCTAGTCCGTTCCCCCAGCTCTGGAGAGTATCGCACAGATGGGACAGAGTAGCTGGAGCCTATTCTTCCGCTCATTTAATAAGAGAAGTGACTTGAAGGAAATACAGAATTGTTTGTGGGTGTGAGAAATGGAGTGCTGTGATGTTAGAGGCCCGGGGACACTTTGAGATCTGCCTGTGCTCTGACCCTTTAGCTGTCCCTTTGGTGGCTAGGCGCCAGTACGGCTCCAGCAGTAAAACTGAGGCAAGCAGCTTACCTTGTCCAAAAAAGAAATGGACAAAACCTACTGATCCTGTGTTCCAGCTCCCTGCGGCAGTGCTTAGGATCCGATTACAGGTTACCAAGCCCACACTGGGCCCGGCTAATTGTATTATTCTCCCAGCCCCATGTTAGCTCCCTGATTAGGTAATCCAACTCTCTTATTTTGTGGAACCAAAGTACGGGGTTTGAGGCTTGATTCTGGGTGTGAATCCATTACATCTTAAAAGTATAATTATCCTCGAAGTAAATAGCGATCCAATTTAGCCGAGCCCTCAAGTGCAAAGCTCTTCAGGATGCACGCCGAGTGTTATTAATTTCTCGGGGAAGTGCAAATATATTTTGCCTAAATGTTCTCCACTATGTCAATGCAACAAGGATGTTGGTTCAGAAACTCCTTTGCTTGTGCTAGCGGATTGATCAGGAGCCGGGGTGGGGGGAAACGGATTCCCTGGGAGAGAACTGGTCATGGGAAGGGAATATGAAGACACACCCACACATAGAAAGAGAGAAAGAGGCATATGAATAAGAGCCAGCTTTTTCCATAATAGCTTAAATACTACCCTGTGTTTCCCAGAAAAAGTTGAAATTTGACCTCTCAACTCTACTCTTTACCATTAAGACTTGTCAAAATATGGTCAAAGGAGATTTATGCGTCATCCTAGCCTGGAAAAATCTGCAGCCACGTCCGTATTTCACGTGAGACTGTATTTTTCACGTTCGGTTTGTGGGGAGGATTCAGCCCGCCCAGCCCTGTGATAGAAGCAGCGTGGCTCGGTGGAAAGAGGCCAGGCTTGGGAGCCAGAGGTCATGGGTTCTAATACCGGCTCCGCCACTTGCCAGCCTTGTGACTTTGGGCAAGTCACTTCGCTTCTCTGCGCCTCAGTTACCTCATCTGTAAAATGGGGATGAAGACTGTGAGCCCCATGTGGGACAACCTGATTACCTTGCGTCCCCCCAGTGCTCAGAACAGTGCTTGGTACATAGTAAGCGCTTAACAAAGGCCAACATTATTATTATTGTTGAGCAGCAGATCCAAGGCTTTACTTAAAGAGGTTCTGGCCGTCATTGAATATAGAGCCTTTCTTGAGTGCCTGCTATATTGCACCTCTTCGTGAGTGACTGATCCCTGCCTTCCCTTCGGACTCTTATCAGCTGTGTGGGTCTGAATACTGCTTCAACGGCACCTATTATTATACACTAGCCGAGAAAGCCACGGAGCAGAGAAAGCAATCCAGACATTCCACCCAGTAGCTCAGCTGCTGGGCCATCTGGAAGGGAGATAAAAGACCCGGGGTTTAGTAGCAACTCTGGCATTGTGTTCTTCTGTCGTTTTGTTTCCCCTGCCAGTCTCTGTACCCTTCTCACTCTGCCTGGCCTGAAAAACCCTAGAACAGAACTTAAACTGCAGCTAAGGTTGACGCGATTACAAGCCACTTTGTATTAATCAGCAATATTTCTCGATCGTCAGTGCTCCGGGCACTGTACTAAGCGCTTGGGAGAGTGCAGTAGAGTTAGACCTGATCCCAGATCCCAAGGAGCTTATAGCTTACCTGTTCTCCCTCCCTTTTAGATTATTTTGCATCTACCCACTGCTCATCACAAAATATAAGCACTTAGCAGACCACTGTTATTATTATTACTACAGTCATGCAGATTACAGTTACTAAAGCATTGAAAAATTAACTTGGATTCACCAGTTGGATCTCGTGTCCAGAGTTCATTATTTTTATTGACAACAATAATCGTCATGGTATTTGTTAAGCACTTACTATGTGTCAAAAACTGTTCCAAGTGCTGGGGTAGATACAAGCTAATCAGGTCGGACTCAGTCCCTGTCCCACGTGGGACTCACAGTCTTAATCCCCATTTTACAGATGAGGTGACCGAGGCCCAGAGAAGTTAAGTGATTGGTGTGGGTGCTTACACCTACTTTGTCTCGTCTCACTTGGCTCTCACGGTCTGTGTCCGGCCTGTTTATCTGGTAGCTAACCCAGCGCTTAGTACAGTGCTTCATAAATACCACTGTCATTATTATTACCTATTTGTTCCTTGGTGCCATTCCTCCCGAGTCTTCGTCAGTCAGGAATTGCCGAGTGTGGGTGGATAAAACAGAAGACTGATGGGAACATCCTGTTATGGTTCGTGCCAGAGATGGTGGGGTTTCTCCCTTAAATTCTAGACTGTCTTCTCCTTTGGCATTGTAAATTAATCTGTAGTCTGTGGTTGACTGCTCTCCCAATCCATTCTTGGGAGTGTTCCCTAGTTTCTGGTTTCAGTTGCCTTTTTTTCCTCTGGGTAACAGCAGGTCCCTTCTGCCCGCCGCCCCCACCTAATTTCAGTAATTTAAGTGGATGCAGCCCCTACCCTTCAGGTAATTGGGCAGTCAGTGACTTCTATCCACATCCTCCTGTTTTATCAGCAGCTTCCAAAAACAAGGTAGATTGCATCCTACCTATTCTCCGGTCTAAGAAAAAGACTGGCACCTATGTCCTTGAAATTTTTGACAAAAGAATGGCTCGGTTATGTGTAATCTTTTTTTTTTTTTCCAAAAATCTCTTAATGGTCTGGACCTGAATGTGGATTGTAAAAAGATGATATGTTTTAAAAGAAAGGCAGCTATGATTGCTACATTAACAGGAAGTGAACGTCCAAAGACCTTTCACTGGGGGGGAAAAGAGCACAAGTTCAGATGGTTTGCTTGGTTTAGGGTGCCTTGCTGAATTTACCTCTTTTGCCAGACAAAATACTGACCAAGTTGAGACTCAATACTTATTTTCCCCTATTACAATATGGTATCTGCCAAGTGCTTCCTGTCTGCCAAAACGCCATGCTAAATGCTAGGGTAGAGATCATCAGAGCTGTCACATCCCCGTTCCACTCAGGGCTCACAAGCTAAGAGGAGGGGAGAGCAGGTATCTTATCCTCATCTAACAGTTGAGGATACTATGGCTCGTGATTAAATCCATCAATCAGTGGTATTTATTGCATGCCTGCTATGTGCAGAGCACGGTACAGTGGGTAAATGACTTGTTCAAGGGCACACCGCAGATTTAGCAGCAGAGCTGGGATTAGAACCCCAATCTCCTGACACCCCAAGCCTGGGATCTTTCCACTAGACCACACTGCCCTCCCTTCCCCCTTACCTGGATTCAGTCAGCCTAATGTCTTTCTTCTCTGTTTTCCAGTCCATTTTACAACGATAATTTTGTCAATTCATACATGACCGATTTCATGCTTTGTGGACCACTATAGCAAAATGGGCCCATGAACACAGGTATCTGGATTAATATCTTGGAGTGGACTAGCTCTTTTGCTTTCCCTGCCTTTCAGAGGTCCTGCCTAGGCTTGTTGCTTGATCAGTGAAAGTTGCAGTCAAGTCTGAAAACACATGCTACTTGGAAACACCCTAATTCTTTGATGAAAGGTTACGCATACTTTTTGTTTTCAGTTCCAGTTACATGTGTCCCTGCTCTGTGATGTGTTCGTTGCTTGTGAAGTTGGATTCTTGGGCTGCTTTCTTAACCGTAGCCACTTTTGAATGCTATATTTTCCTTCAGATTGTCCTCTCCCAAGTGCTTAGCACAATGCAGCACACCCAATAGATGCTCAGTAAGTACTATGGATTGATTTAAGTTGGGGAGTGACTTCTTGGGAGATGATTTGCGTTTGGCACCTATGAATCTTGGCCTTGACATCAAGCATTGCGGTGCAGTCACTCCCAAAATGAGCGCTTTCCTTCTTACCCGGATAAGGGGCAACATAGATGGAAGATTAAACCCATCATGCTGATTAAAGGAAAAATAAAAAAAAATGAAAGCGGGAGAGAGACTTTAAAATACTCTTAGAACTAGTAATCAGTTCCTTGTTGGTAAAAATGTTGGAGCTATTGATCCTGTCCAGTCAGGGGCCATAGAAAATTTGACAGAGTGGAGCAGCTGTGCAAATTAATGCCAAGTGGCTGCAAAAGTGTAATGGCGATTGGCTAATATTGGCCAACCAGCATTACGGAGAGCCAGTCGGGTGTTGTTCAGGACAACATCCCCTGCTGAGGCAATGCTTCTTCCTTTTCTACAGTAGACAAGGTGTGACCTAAAATACCTGGGAACTACCTGGTGCTTAAGGGAGTAGTTTTTTTTATGGCATTTATTAAGTGCTTACTATGTGCAAAGCACTGTTCTAAGCACCCGTAAAGTCTAATCTCATTGTTCCAAGAAAGTTGATTGAGCTTCTTGTTGGAAGTGAGTTTGAGGTGCCTGGGAATAAACAAGGAGGCCGTTTGGAGCCCAGTGACCTCTCGCGGTGTCTGGTCCTGCCACCCTCCCGCGGCCAGGGGGTAATTATGGCCCGGGTCGAAGCCAAACGAGGCAAAACGAAATAGCAGGGGGAAGCAGGCCTCGACCACCATCTGGACTGGTGGTTGTAGGCCACCTGAACCGAATGAAGGCTTTGGCAAGGCGAACCGTCACCCGCTTAAGTGGCCAGGAACTGGAAAAGAACCCCGTAGACAGTCTTCCCATTCAAGGTGAGCCACAGGCAGAGCGAGATCTGATAGGGATCTGGGCCACAGTCAGAGCGAGAGAGATCGGCTGTGTCCCAGTCAGACATCCAGGTCACCGGCAGGCAGGCCGAGGAATAAGGAGATCTTTGGCATTGAATGGGCTTCTCTCCTTTGGTCCAAAAGCTTGGTGATGCAGAAATTTTTTGAAAAAAAGAACGACTCTAATTTTATCACCAACTTAACGGGCACAACACTGTGGTGTGTCCACGCCCCGGAGTCGTAGAGAATGTCCATTCCCGGGGCATCCAGGGCAGAACACCTCAGAACCCGGAAATGGAACCACATGTGGTGCTGGGATTGTTCAGTCCCACAACCTGCCTACAAGTATCTCCGCCGGTCCCTCCCCCCGCAATCCCTCCCACGCTGCTTGTGGGCAGAGGAGGGTCCTTTCAGCATGCTTTCAGTCACATAGCCGCAGCACAAACTGAAGACAGCATATTTGAACCAGTAAATCCAGAAGAAAGAAAGAAAGGTTCATCAGGAGGTGTAGGTATTCTAGAGTTGTGTTGTTTTGCTGGCGTGTAGCTTCCGCCATGGACGTATGAGTGGCTGGACTGTCCCAGGGGCAGCTTGGCAGGTTTGATAAATGCTGAAACAAACCCAGGGGCTTCCAGGGCACATCTCTTCTAAGAGGCTTTCCCCACTTAAGCTCTCTTTTCCCCATCTCCTTCTTCCTCCCGTGTCATCTACGTATTTGGATCTGGGATCTTTGGACATTTGATATTCACCCCATCCCCAACTCCACAGCACTTAGGACATATCTTTAAATTGTATATTATAAATTACTTATTTATATTAATATCTGTCTCCCCCTCCCGACTGGAGCCTCCTTATGGGCAGGGAACATGTCTGCTAATTCTGTTGTACTCTCCCAAGCCCTTAGTACGGTGTTCTGCACATAGTAAGCCCTCAAGAAATACCATTGATTGATTGATTGATAGGCAAGGGGAGCCACTTTAGAAGACAGCTAGGGACAAGGGGCATTTGCCAGGGAAACTGTCACCCATCTCTGCCCCTGGGTACAAGTGATGGGATGGGCAGCCTAGTGACAGAATCTGTTTTGCAATCACATAATATCAATAATAACAATAATAATAATTATGGAATTAAAGGGCTCACTGTGTGCCAAGGACTGTACTAAAAGCTGGGGTTGATAGAAGATAATTGGGTTGGATACAGACCCTGTCATATAAGACTGTCATACAGTCTTAATCCCCATTTTACAGGTGAGGAAACTGAAGTACAGAGAAGTGAAATGACTTGCCCGAGGTCACCCGGCAGACACGTGACAAAGCCGGGATTAGAACCCAGGTCATTCTGACTCCCGGGCCTGTGCTCTCTCAGCCCCTAAACCCTGCCCATTGTAGCAGCCTGGAGAGGGATTTCTCTGTAGGTGGGGATGGTTTTCCTTGAGCTGGCTGCTCAGACTTCCTTTCCCTCACCTGTCACCTTTTATCCCAGTGTCCTTTCCATTCTTCTATTAATCATGACAAACACTCCCGGAGCTATTCAGAATCTGGGTCACCCAAAATGGGCCTCCTCTCCTCCCCTCCGGACCTGCTGCAGTTATCTCGAAAAACCTCACCACCTTGCCGAATGAAGAGAGTTAAAGGCTATCTCCTTTAATCCAGGCAGTGATCTATTAGTGTCTGGGCTGTCATTCCCTGAGCCTCTTGAAAACTCAAACCCATGGGAAGGAGTAAAATGCAAGTAAGAGGAAAGTCTTTCTCTGCTGGCTCTTCTACCAGGCATTCAGTTAGTATTCACCGCAAAGGGAAGGAGACTTCATATCTTTTGAGGAGCGGTGGAAGAGGGTGGATACGTGTTCCTAGTAACACCCAGGGAGGTGTGAACCTGGGCCAAAGCTGGCTCAGGAGGTGGCCTGCTCCAGCCCTGTGGGATTATGGAAAGTTTGGTCCAACCCTAGGTCATCCAGGTGTGGAGGATTCTAGGAGAATAGTTTGGTTCTGAGGGTGCAGGCCCGTGGGTGTGGTTGCATCCAGGACATTCTGGAGGGACCCACAATATTTGACAGGACATTCTGGAGGGACCCACAATATTTGACAAGACTTGTGGGACCCCATTCGCTTATTCCAGGGTCCACTCTGGAGCGATCATCCCACCAAGAACCTGCTCCCTGTGGGATCGGCCTTGAGCATGGAGATGAGAGGGGAAGGTTGCCAAGCAGTATGGCCTAATGGGCCTAGGAGTCGAAGGATCTGTGTTCTAATCCTGATTCTGCCACTTGCCTGCTGTGTGAGTTTGGGTTAGTCACTTAACTTCTCTGTGCCCCAGTTACCTCATCTGTAAAACGGGGATTAAGACTGTGAGCCCCATGTGGGACAAGCACTGTGTCTGATCCGACTAGTTTGTATCTACCTCGGCGCTTAGAACGGTTCCTGGCACATAGTAAGCACTTAACTGATACCATAAAAAAAAGGACACACCTCTCCCTGGTGGGGCTTCCACAAGTGCCTGATCTCCCCCCGCCTTCCGAAGCCACTGGGATCTGCCGAGAGCGCGTGGCTCCGGGAGACCAGTCCTGAGGCACGTGAATCGGGGGGGGAAAGCGTCTCAGGGCGCCAAGACGATAGGTACATTTGAGCGTAAGTGATGAACCTTCAGGGTGAAGACGCCCTCTCTTTTCCTCTTCCTTCTCGGACACAGGTGGGCGCGGCGGGCTATGGGATGGATGAAGCGGAGCAGGACCAGCATGAGGCCCGTCTCAAGGAGCTGTTCGACAGCTTCGACAGCACGGGGACGGGCTCCCTGGGCCAGGAGGAGCTGACGGATCTGTGCCACGTGCTCAACCTGGAGGAGGTGGCCCCCGCGCTGCAGCAGACACTGTTCCGGGACAACCTGCTGGGCCGGGTAAGGTCTGAGGCCGGAGGGAGGTGGGGAAGGGAGGGCCTTGGGGAGACCCCTTGGATCGCAGATAGTCATGCACAGTGTCCCCTCTTACAAGGACCACTGACTGCCGCTTGCTCAGGACAGGTCAGCTGCTGTAGGAGAAACCTGACATTTAACTTAATGACCTGGTGCCCAAAGAACTCTATATTAGAGAAGAGAATATTTCAGCATTTTCTGCTGAGTGGACGGTGATGCTTAAATCTGCTCTTGTTGTTTTTTAAATGGTATATGTTAAGCTCTTACCATGTGCCAAGCACTATGCTAAGTGCTGGGATAGATACAAGCTAATCAGGTTGGACACAGTCCGTGTCCCACGTGGGGCTCAGACTTAATTGCCGTTTTATGGATGATGTAACTGAGGCCCACCTGTGTCCATGGTGGGGCATCCATCTATCCTTCTCGGACAAAAACGTGATGGGAAGTAGGTGAGGCCTGCTTCCGCACAATGCTTCTGATCGGTCCTTGTGCTCGGTTTTAATTCTGAGACAAAACAAGACTTCTCCTCCCGGAGTGGGGATGAGTGTGGGCCGACGAACCCGACAATGATTGCTTCATTTGGGTCGAATGAGGCGTGGCTTGATCTTTGACCCAAGGCCCATGGTCGCACAACAGACAAGTGGCAGAGCTGGAAGTAGAACCCAGGTCCTTCTGACTCACAGGTCTGTACTCTATCCACTAGGCCACACTGCTTCTCGCTCACTGATTATCATCATCCCTTTGGGGGTGGTCACATGGACCGAAACTAGTTCTGCTGAGGGCAAAGAGGAAGAAGGGTGGATACAAGAATAGCCCAGGTCTTCAGGTAGAGACCCGTGGCCCCACAAATATACCCCCTAAGTGGACTGTGTCCGTGGTGGGGCATCCATCTATCCTCCTCGGATGAAAATGTGACGGGAAGTAGGTGATGCCTCCTTCCACACAATGCTTCGATGGGTCCTTGTGCTCGGTTTTAATTCTGAGACAAAACAAGACTTCTCCTCCTGGAGTGGGGATGAGTGTGGGCCGATGAACCCGACGATGATTGCTTCATTTGGGTTGAATGAGGCGTGGCTTGCTCTTTGACCCAAGATCTACAAGGTTCTGGGTGCAGGGGAGGAACTAAAGGAAAGTGTGAGGATGCAGGAACCCGTCCTGACTAGTAGCAACAACCAATTCCGTGAGTTAAAACTCATTTTGCTCCCCCTACACATTGGTCGTTCCAAATGGTTGTTGAGGTAGCTCAGAGAGGAACTTACATGGAGAGGGGAAGGAAGATGTTACTAATTAGATTGCTCAAGGCTATTGCAGCTTTATTACTGCCCGTAGGCCATTGTAAACAAGAAAGGGCCCAAGTAGAAAAGGGCATTCTTTTTCAGAGATGTCCCGAAGGCGATGATCCTGGCACTCAGTCAATCATTTTTATTGAGTGCTTACTGTGTGCAGAGCTCGGTACTGAGAACTTGGGAGAGGATAATATAATAGACACGTTCCCTGCCCACAACGAGCTTGTGGTCTCGACGAGCTTGCTGACTAGAGGACGAGCCTGCGGTCTAGAGGATCATCATCATCAATCGTATTTATTGAGCGCTTACTATGTGCAGAGCACTGTACTAAGCGCTTGGGAAGTACAAATTGGCAACATATAGAGGATGAGCTTGCAGTCTAGAGGACGAGCTTAAGGTCCAGAGGTCTCGAGAGAGAACCTGATTTTCTCCCCCTAACTGTCTTGGCCTCTAAGTTGGGCCAAATGATTTCCTCTTTCCTCTTCATCCTCTTTTGTCCCTGGGCGTGTTTGGCTTGTGGGTCCACCTGTAGGATTCTGGCACCAATCAATCAATCAATCAATCGTATTTATTGAGCGCTTACTGTGTGCAGAGCACTGTACTAAACACTTGGGAAGTACAAGTTGGCAACATATAGAGACAGTCCCTACCCAACAGTGGGCTCACAGTCTAAAAGGGGCCCGAAGACTGAAATTGTAAGCACCCTGAAGTGAATGTATCGAGCGATAGTCCCAGCAGCTTGGAAATGTGTATCTGGAGCCAGTTGTGGTCTTTGTGCTCACCTTTCCATTGTTCTTGACTGGTAATACATGCTTTAGCTCCTGTTGGGCAGGGAGCCGGTCTATCTACTCTGCTGTATTGTGCTCTCCCAAACACCTAGTTCATGGCACTGCACATAGTAAGTGCTCAATAAATGCCATGGATTGATTGAGCTCATGTCACAGCATTGAGATGAGCTGCTTGCCTCTGTATCATTTTCTTTTTAGATTCTGCTTTCCAAGCAAATCCAAGAGAAAGAGTTTGAATGGGGAAACCTTAAGGATCAGATTGTTCCTTCCTTATCAGCATCCACCGAACTTAGTTCTCAGCTCCCGGGCCTGTGACAGAGAGACAACATTCCCCTCCTTTTGGCTCCTAATGATCTTGAGTCTTACTCATGTTCTCTTGGGTATAGAGCAGTAGTATCTGGTCCCCCTGATTTAATGGTGATTGTTAGAAGAGAACGCAAAACAAAACTGCAGGTTTCCAAGGGAGGTTGTCATAGAATCACCATAAACACGCAGTCCTTGGTGGCAAGTGTATTACGTGCTCAGCAGCCTGTTAGCAATTTCTCCCCAGGTGTGTGTTTTATTTCTTAACCTTAATTGGTAATAAAACAGGGAGGGGAGTTAGGGATTGATTTATTAAGAAGCTGACACAGTCCTAGGCAGACTCTTTCATTTGATGTTTGCCGGGGTCGGATGAACACGAACCGTCATGGCGAGTAGCAGAGGGTTCACCTGATGCCCCAGGGGCGAAAGCTAAATCTCAGTGTTTGAGGTGGTTGTCTTGTGAGCAGAGTCTCCTGAAATTAATGTGCCAGTGTTGAAGCCACAAATCCATGAAAAGGTTTCCGTGAAGACTTCACTCTATGCCTCTCTGCTGTTTTGTACATTTCGTATTCAATAAGTCCCATTAATGGTTGAGACCTGATGAAAGTTTTAACTTTGTATAGTGGTGATCCATAACAGCCTTTCGGGTATATTGTTCCGTGGTGACCGATGAGACACTTAGCAAGATTTTAAGAGCAGGTTAGGTTTCTTCTTTTTGATGGTCTATTGTAAACACCAGAATTAACAATTAGATTTATTCATGGCGAAGGGGCAAAGCAAAATGGCTGAAATGCTGTAACTCAGTCAATCACTAGTATTTATTGAGTGCTTACTGTGCCAAGCACTATGCTAAGCACTTGGAGAGGACAATTCTTGAGTAGGTAGACATGATCCCTGCCCATAGGGAGCTTATGGAGAGGAAGGAGAGAAATGAATGAAGAACTTCCCACCGTTCTCCTCCTCCTCCTGTTCCCCAGCTCCTGGTCATTTACTCCAAGTCCCTCTAGTCCCCATGGTGGGAAGGGGTGAGACCAGGACAAGTCTTGGGGTGAATGTTTGCCAGCATGGGGAGCTGGTCCCACCCAGGATAATCAGGTGGGAGAGGATGGGAAACCCAGTGCCATTTTGGGAGAGAGGACAGGACCAAGGCTCCTAGATCAGGGGCAGGAGAAAGAGAAGCAGCATGGCTCAAAGGAAAGAGCCCGGGCTTTGGAGTCAGAGGTCATGTGTTCAAATCCCAGCTCCGCCAATTGTCAGCTGTGTGACTTTGGGCAAGTCACTTAACTTCTCTGGGCCTCAGTTACCGCATCTGTAAAATGGGGATGAAGACTGTGAGCCCCCCGTGGGACAACCTGATCACCTTGTAACCTCCCCAGCGCTTAGAACAGTGCTTTGCACATAGTAAGCGCTTAATAAATGCCATTTAAAAAAAAAAGGTTGGGAAAAGGAGACTGAGGCGGTCCTGGGGAGGCTGTGTTTGGTGCTGCTACTTCTAAAGCTTCCTGGCTGCCCTAGGGGACGAGAGCCAGCTGTGGCAGGCATACCAAAGGGTGGGGGCCTGGGCTTTGGCCCAAGACCTCCCCACCCCCGGTTGGCCCCCACCCCCTTTGCCAAACCAGCCAGTCCATGGCTCGGCTGTCTATCCGGCTGCAGATTGGAGCCCAGGATGATGGCCCCAGCCATCATCATTCCCAGAACCCCCGGAGGATTTTCTAGACCAACTAGATTTCACCCCACCAAAGAGGTGGCCATCCGTTGTTCTCCCTTCTACTATTAGGAAACCGTCTGGGGTCTTGGGTTCTCGATATTTCTAGCTCTCCGCAGGAAAGCTCACCAACTCTCAGCGTGGTTAAGCGCTGCACAGAGAAGGGGACAAGGTGAAACCAAGGTGAAACCAAGGCCCTACTGAGAGCTCACCTCCTCCAGGAGGCCTTCCCAGACTGAGCCCCTTCCTCTCCCCCTCGTCCCCCTCTCCATCCCCCCCATCTTACCTCCTTCCCTTCCCCACAGCACCTGTATATGTGTATATATGTTTGTACATATTTATTACTCTATTTTATTTGTACATATCTATTCTATTTATTTTATTTTGTTAGTATGTTTGGTTTTGTTCTCTGTCTCCCCCTTTTAGACTGTGAGCCCACTGTTGGGTAGGGACTGTCTCTATATGTTGCCAATTTGTACTTCCCAAGCGCTTAGTACAGTGCTCTGCACATAGTAAGCGCTCAATAAATACGATTGATGATGATGATGATGATGATGATGAAACCAACCCTCCCACCCATATATACTAGTCGTGGGGGTTCTGGAGATCATTGAATGAATTTTTGTGTACAACCCCCAAATCATGCAGTAATTCACAACAGATGAGAAGCAGCATAGCCCAGTAGATAGAGCATTAGCCTGGGCGTCAGAAGGGCCTGGGTTCTAGTCACAGCTCTGCCACTTGTCTGCTGGATGACCGTGGACAAGTCACTCTGTGCCTCAGTTTCCTCATCTGTAAAATTTTTAGACTGTGAGCTCACTGTTGGGTAGGGACTGTCTCTATATGTTGCCAATTTGTACTTCCCAAGCGCTTAGTACAGTGCTCTGCACATAGTAAGCGCTCAATAAATACGATTGATGATGATGATGATGATGATAAAATGGAGGTCCCATAACTGTTCTCCTTCCCTCTTAGGCGGTGAGTACCCTGTGGGACAAAGGACTGTGCCAGGCCTGATTATTTTGTATCTACCACACCCCTTAGTACAGTGCTTGACCTGTAGTAAGTGTGTAACAAGTACCATTATTATTATTATTATTATTATTGTTATTATTATTATGTTCCTTCTCTCCTCCCTCTTTTTCTGGCTCCCTTTATTTTTATACATAATTTCGCAGTAATAGCCCACCTCCTTTTTTGGGTTACAAAAATTATACCGAACAAGCGGGTCAGTTATGCGAGTACGTTCAGTAGAACAGCAAGATGAGCTGTGGACCATATCAGATTTGTTTCAAATGTATCTTAAGGTACAGTTTTAGACTGTGAGCCCACTGTTAGGGATTGTCTCTATATGTTGCCAACTTGTACTTCCCAAGCGCTTAGTCCAGTGCTCTGCACACAGTAAGCGCTCAATAAATACGATTGATTGATTGATTGATTTGATATGAATCTAGCTATCTGGACAGTGGCCAGATTTTTCAGCACCTCCTTTCTCCGGTCCTTCCCTGTTTGAGCCAGATGGCCAGTAAGAGCTCCAGGAATTGCCCTACCTGAACTGAAGACAAAATTTCCTGCTGGGTGGGTAGCCTGTGAAGGAGACCCGGGAAAGGGAAGTGAAATGTTTTCCTTTTTGGCTTTCAACGGTGAGCCAAGTAAGACTATTTAAATATACCTTTATCTTCCTTGGCCTGAGCCTCCCCCTCTTCGGGAGAGGCTATAGCCAAGTCTGGCCAGATCCTGGCCGGCGATTTGGTTCCTCTACCCGTGGGCATGGTAGGATCAGGGGTGGGGGTTGGGGGGCTTCCCCCCTTCTGCATCCACATTGCTAGCAGCTGGCCACAAAAGCATGGGGGGTGAGGGGGAGTTTGTCAGAGAATCGCTTCAGTCCCGTCCTAAAATGTCAGGAGCCCCATGATTGATTTCATCACTGACCCACCCTCCACTTGTTTTGTGTGTTTGTTGTATGGTACTTGTTAAACGCTGACTATGTGTCAAACACTGTTCTAAGCGCTGGGGTAGGTACAAGTGAATGAGGTCAGACACAGTCTCTGCCTCATGTAGAGTCACTGTCTTAAGCAGGAGGGGGAAACAGTACTGAAACGACTAAAGCGTCCTCAGTGACTCATTGCGGTCCAGCCCATTTTGAGACTCAGCTCGTGCTACCAGCCCTTTCTGTGGTCCCCTCTCTTCCCGGGGATTTCAGCTGAAGTGGTCATGGTAAAATTGCTTTTGTGTTGGAGGCCTGAAGGCCATCTGTTCCATTCGCAGCTGCTGGGATAGCGCTCCACACCGCAGGGAACATTTTCCTTTCTTCTCTCCCACTCTCCAACAACATTTCCATGTAAAACATCTCAGTTGCATAAGCCCCGGTGCCTTAGGAGGTATATTTACCCAGCAAAGACATGGATTATCAGAAACTCCAGCACAGGCAGAGGCAGTTTGGAGCACTCAGCATCTGTTGCCCTGCTTCTTCCGCTGCTTCCTACCGCCTTGGAGCAGGGCTGAAGGGCCACCGGGTGGAGGGGCGTAGAGGCCGAGGGGGCCGACCTTGGGGTGGAGTGGCAGGTAGGGTGGTGGTGGGGAAACGGATCATCAGACCCCGGTTCTTCACCACAACTTTCTGGCCCTCTTGCATTTTTTTTTTTAAATGGTATTTGTTAAGCGCTCATGATAGAGCTGGGGTACATACAAGCTATTCAGGTTGGACACAGTCCACGTCCCACATGGGGCTCACAGTCTTAATTCCCATTTTCCAGATGAGGGAACTGAGGCCTAGAGGAAGTGAAGTGAATTGGCCCAGGTCACCCAGCAGACAAGTGGCTGAGTCGGGATTAGAACCCAAGTCCTTCCGACTCCCAGGACTGGGCTCTATCCACTAGGCCACACTGCTCTCCTTCTCCGGCAAGCTGGCTCTCTTTGGTGCCTTTATTTTACTTGTACATATCTATTCTATTTATTTTATTTTGTTAGTATGTTTGGTTTTGTTCTCCATCTCAATCAATCAATCAATCAATCAATCGTATTTATTGAGCGCTTACTATGTGCAGAGCACTGTACTAAGCGCTTGGGAAGTACAAATTGGCATCACATAGAGACAGTCCCTACCCAACAGTGGGCTCACAGTCTAAAAGGGGGAGACAGAGAACAGAACCAAACATACCAACAAAATAAAATAAGTAGGATAGAAATGTACAAGCAAAATAAATAAATAAATAAATAAATAGAGTAATAAATATGTACAACCATATATACATATATACAGGTGCTGTGGGGAAGGGAAGGAGGTAAGACGGGGGGATGGAGAGGGGGACGAGGGGGAGAGGAAAGAAGGGGCTCAGTCTGGGAAGGCCTCCTGGAGGAGGTGAGCTCTCAGCAGGGCCTTGAAGGGAGGAAGAGAGCTAGCTTGGCGGATGGGCAGAGGGAGGGCATTCCAGGCCCGGGGGATGACGTGGGCCGGGGGTCGATGGCGGGACAGGCGAGAGCGAGGTACAGTGAGATCTCCCCCTTTTAGACTGTGTGCCCAATGTTGGGTAGGGACTGTCTCTATATGTTGCCAATTTGTACTTCCCAAGCGCTTAGTACAGTGCTCTGCACATAGTAAGCGCTCAATAAATATGATTGATTGATTGATTGATTTCCTGCTGTCCGACACGCCTCCCTCACGCCTCTCCTGACCATTTTATTTCCATGTGGCCCTTACATCAGTCGCTCTTTATGTCTTCCCCGGGGTAGAAGCAGCCGCACAGTGACCCGAAAAGAGGCAGCCAGGAGTAGTAAGACCATCAACTCTAATATAAGCTGGGTTGTGTTTAGGTACTTCAGGCTCAGGGCTCTCTTCTTTGGTCCACTGGGAACGTAGTACCTTGGGAACCTTTACTAATTTTCTCAATTATTCCCCTGCACGCTCTGGGACAAAAGGCTTTTTATCCTTGATGTCTATTCAGACAAGAAAATGCACCTCAGTGTACACCAAGGTAGTTAGTTGCCCAGTGCCTTGCAGAAATACCCAGGGATGCAGCTATAGTAATAATGGCCTAGATTGTCCTTTCATTCAGTCGTATTTATTGAGCACTTACTGTGTGCAGAGCCTGGTACTGAGCACTTGGGAGAATACACTATAACAGTACAACGGACATATACCCTGCCCACAGTGAGCTCACAGTCTAAAGACTGTAAGACATACTCCTTTACATCTTCTGCAAATTCCAATACAGCCTGGTTTCCTTTAGTGTAGGACTTATGTTCCTGCCTAACGTTAAGGAAAATTTGTGTGCACGTGCGCAACTGTTTCTTCCAACACTGCTCTAACCAGACAGATGGACATGGTTGGAAGAACATTCCCTCCCAATTCCCTTTTGCGTTCCATCCAGCTAAAAGCCCACATTTTGGGAAAGCTGACAGTACTTCTGGTTTCACTTTCATTTCCCTCGCATCTGTTTAATTTTCACTTTCAGATCCACATTTAGCACAATTTCCCCTTTCTTATATATTATTAAAATCATTGCAAAGCCCTTTTGGCGTGGCTCAAGTCATTGGGGATTCAAACTGAAGAAGCATGGGTGGGTAAATGTTCAACCTCAAGGTTGCCCTAAATGATTTTGTGCAATTTTATGTTTCTTCAGCTGTGTCCGGCTGCAGCCAGTTTGTGGGTTAAAATGGTGTTAACTTTTCTTTTTTCAAAGCCCATTAATGCACAGCTCACTGAGAAAAACAGTATTAAGGAGATAATCAAATAAAATTCAGAGCATAAGAGCAATATACTAAATTCCTATTAAATGGTAGTGATGCGTGACAGGAAAAATATTAGATTCTCTGTTCCTGAAGTTAATTTAGTTTAAATGTCATGTGTGTTTGTCAGACATGCAATTTTCCTGTTGCTGCAAAACTGCCCTTTGAGGCATGCCGGATACGTGAACATCTGTAGAATAGATGGCAGCAATTATTATTCAAATGAGAAGGTGCGTAATCATTCCTGGGCTGATAGTATCTTGGTAGCTTCAAAGATGTACTTGCAATTTTCAGAAGAAGGTTTTAAAAATCTAGATATGCTCCTCAGCAGTTTGCTTGCTTTTTGAAAAAAATTATTTATTATTATTATTAATAATAACAGTAATGATACTAATACTAGTACTACCAGTATTAATAATGATACTAATAATAACTAACAACGGTAACAACTGTGGTATTTAAGCACTCTGTGCCATGCTCTGTTCTAAGCCCTGGGGTATATTCAAGATAATCAGGCCAGACACAGCACCTGTTCCACAGTCTAAGTAGGAAGGACTGAGAAGCAGTGTGGCCTAATGGAAAGAGCACAGACCCGGAGTCAGAGGACCTGGGTTCTAATCCAGGCCCCGCCACTTGTCTGCTGTGTGATCTTGGGTAAGTCACGTTAGCTTCTTTGTGCCTCAATTACCTCATCTGTAAAATGGAGATTAAATCTTACTCCCTCTCAGATTGTGAGCCCCGCATGGGGCAGGGACTGTGTCCAACTTGATTATCTTGTCTCTACCCCAGCTCTTAATACAATGCTTGACACACAGTAGCGCTTAACAAGTACGATATGAAAAGAAAAGAGGTGAACAGGTATTGAATTCCTTATTTTAGAGATGAAGAAATGGAGGTGCAGAACAGATAAGCGACTTGCCCAAGGTCACACGACAAGCAAGCGGCGAAACTGGGCTTAGAGCCCAGGTTCTCCAACTCCCAGGCCTGAGCTTTTGCTGCATCTGGCTTGATGGTGCCAATTGCCCAGAGGGAGATCTATTTATATGTCTTTTTGCTAAGCCCCCACCCCCCAGGCAGTGTGTTTGGTAGGTAGGTACTTCATCCTTTCTGTTTCTAGCTTCCTGTTGTCCCATAAGTTGCTGGAAGGAAAATGCCCAGGAAGTTCTTAGGGCACTCTGCCGGCTGACAAAATCAAGGTGGCCCTGGGGGGACCCAACCTCTGGGCCCCAGGGCTTCTGTCACTGAAGCCCTACTGTGCGGCGATGGGAGACAGAGGGCAGAGGACCATGGGAAGCAAGCGGGGAGAAGCTGAGGAGAGAAGGACAGAAAGGGAAGAAGCAGAAGGATGGGATGGAAGGAGAGAGAGAAGGCAAGCATTGTGTCTTTCACTGTGTGCAGGTTGGCGGCCGTTATGGAGATAGAAAAATAGACGAGCCGAGCTGAAGAGATCTGCCTCCACTCATTCCCCAGCACCTGGGTTAGACTTACTAACCCCTGACTCTTCCCAGGCCCTCGGGACAACAGTAGAAACACATAACTGAAAGGAATCAAGCTTCTGTTCCAAGTGGAACCCTCCCTCACATTTAGCCAAGTGGTTGAGTGCCAGTGCGTTGACTTAAATCTATCAGTGGTATTTATTGAGTACTTACTATGTGCAGAACACTGTACTAAGTGCTTGGGAGAATCCAACGGAATTAGCAGACACATTCCCTGTCCACCAGGAGCTTGAATGGG
The DNA here is from genome assembly GCF_015852505.1 of Tachyglossus aculeatus. Classification (NCBI taxonomy): domain Eukaryota; kingdom Metazoa; phylum Chordata; class Mammalia; order Monotremata; family Tachyglossidae; genus Tachyglossus; species Tachyglossus aculeatus. Next base: position 4,518,846 of record NC_052079.1, read on the forward strand.
ATGAACCCTGGGTTTAATTGTCTGCCGCTGACTCGTGCCAGGC